>NC_000070.6:33450000-34050000 GCF_000001635.26 Mus musculus
TTATAGCCTGTCTTCTGTGCTCCATCTGGCTCCATTTTATTATGGCTATTGTTTCTGGGGGCCATCACTTGGCACAAGCATTCCCAAAACTGCTGGAATCCCTCTCCTGGGCTCTTTTTAGTAACTTCAGCCCTGCCACACAATGCGAACTCTCAGCTGCTCTTCATGACTGACCCCTTTATGACTTTAAAACCAGAACTACCTGGATGACTCTACATTATAACATTAGGCTACCAGCACAAGGTATTTTCTTGTATATAAATGCATGGAGATGCAGCTTTAATACCTTATTAAAGAAGGAACTGTTTTAAATGTTATCTCTCATAAACCTCATTTTTTATGACTTTGTTTTCAGGACAGAAATTATCATATGAAACTCTATACTAGTTGAAAATATCTTGGAGTCGTCCTTGGTTGTTGTCTATCATGCGGATACCTTTCCATCAAGACGGTGGTGAAGTCTCCTGACATTCACCCTCTCCAGCTCTAGCAAAGATGCTGCCAGCTATGTGGCTGCTTCTGTCCTGACTGGGGACAGCAGATAAGGCAAGCCACATGTTGCTTATATCCCAAAATGGTGTCACTACAACACACGGTTCCTTTAAGATATCTAAATATAGAGCCGGGTGTGGTGGCGCACACCTTTAATCCCAGCAGAGGCAGGCGGATTTCTGAGTTCAAGGCCAGCCTGGTCTACAGAGTGAGTTCCAGGACAGCCAGGGCTACACAGAGAAACCCTGTCTCGAAAACAAAAAACAAAAAAGATATCTAAGTATAGATTTTAAACTTTCAACAAGCACCCTGTGTTACAAGTTTTAAGTTAAATTTTTTGCTGCAATTTTAGCCATACTCAGTAAACTTTCAAATCTTGAGGTACAGAAAGTTTCCATGATAGTCTTACAAATCTTGAGATAAGGTTTATATCTTAGCAAAGGTATTAGGCAGTAAATGAAACCAGTAGTCCAATTTTTGGCATTTTTCTTTGTTCTCTTTTCCCCATCACAGAATTAGGTGGCTTGCCTGACACAGAACATAGAAGAAAATGCTTTTAAATAAGCATGATTGGGTATAGAGAAGAGAGGGCCAAAGTCCAACTCCAGAGCTAGCTTTTCAATAAAGTAGAACAGCATAGAACAACTTTAATATTACCCACACACAAAAGACATTAGAGTCCTGGTAACCTGAATCCAGGGACCAGAAAGCCCAGAGATAAATTTTTAGCCCTGGCTATCAAAGTAGCCATGGCAAGTGGCTTTAGTGTTGGTGGCTGGTGGCAGCAGAGATAGCAAAAACAAAGCAATAGTACATAACACAGAAAAGTCCACGTACTCAAAGGAGACCAGTCAGACACAAAACATGTAGCTAACATCATTCATACATTCAACTGACCCATATTCATCTTGGCTACCACATTTGCAATAAAACTTACAGACAGACCAGAAAACACACACACAGACAAAGCTTTCCAAACAGCTAGAACCAGGCAGGTGACATCTTGCTCTTTGACCTGAGCCAGAGTGTATTTGGGTCCTGTCAAACCCGTCTACATCCCAGACTGAGATCCCACAGCACATAACCAGACTGTGACTTACTTGGGGAGGCCTCTGTAGATGGCGGCCACTTTTCTCAGCACTGCAGTTTACTCTGCAGGGTAACAAAAGCACTGTGAGGAGCAGTGGAACATCGGAAGACTGCACCTCCTGAGGCCCCTTCAGCACTATAGTTTGTAGTGAAGATCCTGCTTTTGAGTTTGCATAGGTGGTGGTCTGAACTCATTGGAAACCTCCAGAAAAACGTTAATTCCATTGGGTGAAAATAAGACCACTACCACAGATCTTGAACAAGATTTGAAGCATGTTTTATTTAAAAATACTGTCCTGATGAACACTTAGCCAGATCCATACCAGGATTCTCCGAGAGTGGCTGTGTGTTACCTTCGACCCGTGCTAATAAAGGCAGTATCCACAAGACTATGTGCTTTTTGCTTTTGTCCAAGCAGGGACAAACTGTACCTACTACTTCTTCCTAACTTCCCGCCTGTTTGCCTCCCGCCTACTTGTGATCAAGTACGTCCTGTGCAGTTGAGGCAACCTACCTTAGTGGCTTGTTATTTTTCATGAACAGCCCAGGAAGTTAACCTGTTCTGGGGCAAATGGATGGGGTTTACAGGTTAGAGGCATTTTTGTTTCATAGGTCTCTTAAGCACAGTAATTAAAACATAACTTTAGTTCTTGCAGTATGTTCAGTTTGGTGGTGGGAGTTTTTTATTGTTTCTTGCCTTGGGAGTTTCTGCTACTTATTTGAAAGTTGTACTTAAATTTCTTTCTGTCTGCATACATGATGTAGTTTTGTACTTTGAAAAAAACCAGTTTTTTTTACTTAGCTTGAACAGGATATGCCTACTTTTAATAGAGGGTAATTAATCTTAATATCAACATTATTTTGTAATGATGAAAAATGTATATTTAGAATTAGCCAGCTAGACTCAGTTTAGATGATCCCAATTTTGTTGGCAACACCCAGAGCATCATAATCAGGAGCCAACTGAACATACACCTTCTTTTCTCCATTAGGTTTTATCAAGGTACTGACTTTGGCCACATCAGAATCACAGACTTTCTTCATAGCTTGTTTGATCTGTGCTAATTGGCCTTGACATCCACAGTGAACATAGTACGTCTTCAATCTTCTTATTGTCTGGCTTAGTGATTGGGGGAATTTGATGATGGTGTGTTCTCGTTGTGGGGTATTAGGCTGGAAGGTGGTGATGTGCAGATCTGCTTCTTTCTGTGGTTGTGGACCCTGTCAGCACTGCCTTCTTGGCTTTCAAGGCATTCACTTGGCTTCAGTTTTATGAGGGGCAGGAGCTTCTGTCTTTGCTTTCAGTGCCAACTTTGATATAAACATTATTTTCCTGTAAATTTTATCATAATTATTATGGTATTAGCACCTCTTACCTACATATAGTACCTACAGTAATTTATCTTGAAACTCTTCAAAGTCTGTCATTAACATTACAAATTGTGTTTCCGGATTCCTCAGGGAATGGTAAGCATCCAGATACATTTTTCCTTCTTATTTCGGTTTCTCCAACACTGGTGATGCTGGCAAGCATGTCTTTACACCCTTGCCTCACTGTCCCACTCCTGGAGTCTAACAGCAGAGCCAGAAAGCTTGCTGTGTTTCAATAGGAACATTTCTGGCAGTGTAGTTTCTCCCCACTCTCCTTCCCTTTTTTCTTCTCTCCTCTTCTTTTCTTCCATTCCCTGCACTGCATCTATGCTTGGAAAATCAGTAGGAGGGAGGATGGGGAAGAGAGGCAGAGCGAGCAAACATATGTGCATGTGAGTTACATGTTATCCCAAAAGCATTATTATATGTGTGAGGATAAGTTCCTTTATCAGTCACCTGATCACTAACATCAATAATAACATCAGGTTTTAGTTAACTGCGTGTGTAATGGAGGACACTCCTTTGTCAGCTCTGTGTGCCTGATTAATTGACTTGACTGACATAAAAAAATCCATTATTTTAGGTTATCTTATTCCTTTGATGTTCTCTCATTTGCTGTGGAAAGATTTCTTAACCTTACAATTATTTAAGATCTTTCATGATTCCTTGGTTATAACTGATTACATCTAGATTTAACTACAATATGTACTTCACTGGAAACAGCACAAATAGGGCAAATGTTTAAGATGATGCTTGAAATTTTTTAAAAATATTTTTTATTAGGTATTTTCCTCAATTACATTTCCAGTGCTATCCCGAAAGTCCCCCATACCTTCCTCCCCACTCCATCCCCCCCCCACCCCCCTTCATGGTCCTGGTGTTTCCCCTGTACTGGGGCATATAAAGTTTGCAAGACCAATGGGCCTCTCTTTCCACTGATGGCCGACTAGGCCATCTTTTGATACATATGCAGCTAGAGTCAAGAGCTCCGGGGTACTGGTTAGTTCATAATGTTGTTGCACCTATAGGGTTGCAGAACCCTTTAGCTCCTTGGATACGTTCTCTGATGCTTGAAATTTAAGGTTAATTTCTTGTCTAAGTCTGTGCTGACTTCTGAAAAACCAGCATTTTGTTATATCTGTCTTTTTCTCCCATTACACTAAATGTAATGATGATGTGTAATAGATATTACATATAACCTTTTAAAAATGGAGAGTGCATTGCTTTTCTTAAGGCCATATTGATCATTGACTTTTAAAATAATTTGGTCTATGCTATGTGTCTTTCTTAATACTTCATTGAGGGGTGGGGGAGTTGAGACAAGGTCTCTCTGCATAGCCCTGGCTGTCCTGGAACTCTCTGTAGACCAGGCTGGTCTCAAACTCAGAAATCCACCTGCCTCTGCCTCCCAAGGGCTGAGATTAAAGGCGTGTGCCACCACTGCCCAGCTTAATACTTCATTTCTAAGATGCTTTTAATTATATGTATGTAAATGTATTTTCCTGTTTCTATTAACCAAAGAGATACTGAATACCTAAAAATAGTTCTCAGAGGAAATATTTATTAAGGACTATGATTTTAAACATATGTTTATATAAAACATAGTGAATTAAATAAAACATTGATCATTTTCTAATGATTTACAACATGGAATAAAAAGAATTGTTTTATTAATCTTAAGCTATTATTTTCTACAATAATGAAACATTTATTCTCAAAACTAAAACTACATTAAACTTAATCATGGGTGATTTAAGTTTCTAAATGCATTGAACTGTACTTAACTTGGGGTAATAGCTCATTATACAATTATGTGCCATTTTTGAAATTGAAAGGGAAAGGCCAACCAGTACTTGGGAAGTTGAAGCAAAACGATTGCTGTCAGTTTCTGAACTACATAAAGACTGTGGAGAAACCAAACTGAAAATTAAAAAAAAAATTTTTTTTTGAATTTTTTGAGATAGGGTCTCACTGTAGATCGGGCTAGCCTCAAAAATCACAGAAACCTGTCTTTGTATTCTCTTCTTCCTGAGTGCTGGGATTTAAGGTGTGTGCTAATTTTAATTAAAAGCATGTTTTGATTTAGTTATAATTTTTTAAGTCTTTTCGAAGTCTTACTGGTTGGAATTAGGTATATCACTGCCTAATATCTAGATTAATTTTATCTATCTTAATACTTACAGGTAACTTTGTATGTACTATCATTTAAATTTCAATTGTATTTTACATGTTATACTTTTTCTCCCATTACCCCCACTGAATTATCTATCTTTAGTCTAAGGTATAATCTAAGCTGGTGTTGAATTTGTGAGACTTCTGCCTCATCCTGTGTAGCAGTTTGACTGCCAGCCTGTGATACCCTTGTTTCACTCTTACTTTATTTCATTCCTGCTATTCTGTTTTGTTTCCTAGAGCAACTTATACTATAGGGAACTCCTTTTTTTATTTGTTTTTAAGGCTGGTTTGGAACTTATTATATAGCCAAGGGTGGCCTTGCACTTCTTATCCTTCTGCCTCTACATCCCAAGTGCTCAGATTACAGGTATAGATGACCTACCATACCTAGTTTATATGATTTTATGGAACAAACCCAGTTCTTTATATTATATAAGTATTTTACCAAGTGAGCTACATCTCCAGGCCAAAATCTTCATGTTAATTCTCTAAGCTTTTTAATCTTAAAAGACTCAACAGGCAGAATCCATAAACTCTCAAGGAGTGAAGGACTCTCCATGTGGCCTTTAGTCAGCCAAGCGTGCTAGTTACTGAAAGACTGAAGGCCACAGGGTTGCCACTCTTGAAAAGTTTTATATCAGTGGTCTGTTCCGGTTCCTAAAGCCCAGGAGGTGTGAGAGGTGGTGAGGCTAAGCATGACTTTTTCTTTTTTCTTTTATCTATTATTTTCACCAAAATTTCCCCTCCTTCCTATCCTCCTAGTTCCTTTTCTCACTCCCACCCCCTTCCACTCTTCCATTTCCTTTCAGAAAAGGGCAGCCCTCCTAGGAATATCAACAAACATGGCCTATCAAGTTGCAGTAAGACTAGGCAGCTCCACTTGTATTAAAGTTGGACAAGGCAACCCAGTGGGAGGAAGGGGGTCCTAAGAGCAAGCAAAAGAGTCAGAGATAGCCCCACCCCAACCCTGCTCCCACTGTGAAGAGTCCTGTAAGAAGACCAAGCCACACAACCATACCATATATGCAGAGGGTTTAGGTCAGACCCAGCAGGCTCCTGACTGTCAGTTCAGTCTCTGAGCTTCTATGGGCCCAGGTTAGTTGATTATGTGGGTTTTCTTGTGGTGTCCTTATCCCCTTTGGCTCCTAGAATATTTCCTCCCCCTCTTTTGCAGGATTCCCCAAGCTTTGCCTAATGTGTGGATATTGGTCTCTGCATCTGTTTCCATCAGTTGCTGGCTGAGGCCTGATTACCTTTATGTCATCCTACACTTGTGTCTATGAGTCTAGCAGAGTATCATTAGGAGCCATTTTGTTGACCAACTTCCTCCCTCCCTCCCTCCCTCCCTCCCTCCCTCCCTCCCTCCCTCCCTCCCTCCCTCCCTCCCTCTCTCCCTCCCTCCCTCCCTTCCTTCCTTCCTTCCAGTGGTGGTGTTTGGTTCTATTCTAGGAGTGTGGGCTTATCTAGCCTCTGGTTCCTGGCTCTCCAGGCACTGACAAGGATGGGTTCCCTCTCATGGCATGGGTCTCAAAGCTGTACCAGTCTTGGTTGAGCACTCCCACAGTTTCTACACCACCTTTACCCCAGCACATCTTATAGGCAAAACATATTGTAGGTCGAAGGTTTTGAGGCTGGAGGGGTATTCCAGTCCCAACACTGGAAGTCTTGTCTGGTTACAGGAGATGGCCATTTCAAGCTTTGTATCTCCCCTTACTGTAGAAGTCTTAGATCACCCTCTTGGATTCCTGGGAGTTGCCATTGGAATAGGTTTCTACCTTGCTCTTGAAATGCCCCTCGGGGGCTGGAGAGATGGCTCAGTGGTTAAGAGCACTTGACTGCTCTTCTGAAGGTCCTGAGTTCAAGTCCCAGTAACCACATGGTCGCTCACAACCATCTGTAATGAGATCTGATGCCCTCTTCTGGTGTGTCTGAAGATAGCTACAGTGTACTTACATAAAATAAATGAATATATCTTTAAAAAGAAATGCCCCTCAATTCCAGCTGTATCTCACAATATTTTCTCCCTCCATATTCCCTCAACCTGATGTTCCCATCCCCACCCACCCCTAGTCCATCTGTAGTATCTGTCCTGTTTTCTTTTCCCAGGGAGGGATGGTTTCATGCACCCCTCCTTGAGCCTTTCTTGTTACATTGCCTTTCTAGGTCTGTGGATTGTAGCATGATTGTCCTTTACTTTACAGGTAATGTTCACTTATAAGTAAGCACATGCCATGTTTGTCTTTCTGAGTCTGGGTTACTCCCAGGATGATTTTTTTTCTAGTTCCATCCATTTTCCTGCAAATTTCATGATATATATATATATATATATCTATACATACATATATACACACATGTATATATCTATATCTCTATATGTGTATATCTCTATCTATCTATCTATTTATCTGTCTGTCTGTCTATCTATCTATCTATCTATCTATCTATCTATCTATCTATCTATCTATCTATTTATCTATCTATCTGAGTAATACTCCATTGTGTAAATGCATTACATTTTATTTATCTATTTTTCATTGACAGTCATCTAAGTTGTTTCCAGTTTTCCTGGCTATTATGAATAAAGCTGCTATGGACATAGTTGAACACAAGTGTATTTGTGGAAGTATGGAACATCTTTTGGCCATTTGCCTAGGAGTGGTATTAGCTGGTTCTTGAGGTAGTTTTGATTCCCAATTTTCTGAGAAACCACCACATTAATTTTCAAAGTAGCTGTTCAAGTTTTCACTTCCAGCAGCAGTGGAGGAGCCTTTCCCTTGCTGCACATCCTCGCCAGCATGAGCTGTCACTTGTGTCACTGATCTTAGCCATTCTGACAGGTGTGAGATGGAATTAGCGTCATTTGGTTTGCATTTCCCTGATGATTAAGGGCATTGCACTTCTTTCTTTCAGCACTTTTCAGCCATTTGAGATGCCTCTTTTGAGAATTATCTGATTTAATTTGTACCCCATTTTTAAATTGGGTTATTTGGTTAGTTGATGTCTAATTTCTTGAATTTTTAAAATATATTTTAGATATTAGCCCTTTGTCAGAGGTAGAATTATCAAAATCTCCCATTCTATAGGCTGCTGTTTTTTTCCTATTGATGGTGCCTTTTGCCTTACGGAAGCTTTTCGTTTTCATGAGGTCTTGTTTATTAGTTGTCTGTCTTCGTGCCTGCACTATTGGTGTTCTGGTCAGGATGTTGTCTGTCTTTACCAATTACATGCCCTTGAATTTATAGGGCATAGATGATCAGAACTGAGATAGCATCTTGATGGAGTTTTCCTTTGATGAATATAAAGTGTCCTTCTTTATCTCTTTTGATTAACTTTGCTTGGAAAAGTCTATTTTGTCACATATTAGAATGAGTCCATTTGCTTGGAAAATCATTTTCCAACCCTTTACTCTGAGGTAATGTCTGTCTTTGATATTGAGGTATAAAACTGCCACTATTTTAAACTTTTTTTTTTAAGAATTATTTATTTCATGTATATGAATACACTGTCGCTGTCTTCAGACACACCAGAAGAGGGCACTGGATGTCCATTACAGATGGTTGTGAGCCACCATGTAGTTGCTGGGAACTGAACTCAGGACCTTTGGAAGAACAGCCAATGCTCTTAACCACTGAGCCGTCTCTCCAGCCCAAAAACTGCCATGTTTTAAATGTGAGTTCTACTTAGCAAAAGTCTGAAAAGAATCGTAAGCATTACTCAGGATTCTTTTTTCTAAGGCATTTCTTTTTCAGTCATCACTTGAGGAACTAGGTATCCCTACTCACAGTCACTCACTGGAATGAGGCTTTCATTTAAAAAACAAAACAAAATAAAAACAAACTCCCAGTAGCCAAGAAAATGTAGGTTGTCTGCTTTCTGCATCCAGGTGCACAAATAGTGGGTAAAAAATATTTATCTCATCTTCATTTTTTTTTCTTTTCTTCTATTTTTAAAAACTGTCTGGGGCTGGAGAGGGTTAACAGGTTAAGAACACTGTGTTCTTTCTGAGAACGCAGGTGTGGTTCCCAGCATACACACTGGGCAGCTTACAACTGGTCAGCTCCAGGGGACTAAGTGCCTTCTCTGGCCCCTGAGGCCACCTACATACCACTTGGAGCCTTAGTAGGGTGTGGGGTGGAAGGCACACGACAGTAAAGATAAGTCTTTTTAAAATTTAGAATTATTTTTCTTTAAAATATTTTGTACTTAGAAACACCCTTGATGGTTAACCTGTCAGTTTTAATTTTAGTCTAGTAAAATACTGATTTTGGATCCTTCTATTATATAAAAGACTACTGGAAATAATTTGTTATGTTTGCTAACTAGTGATTGTTTAAAAGATATTTGGAACATATATGGAGTCTCATGTCCATAATCTCACTACTTGGAAGGCTGAAGCAGGAGGATTGCCACAAGTTGACATCAAAAGAATGAAAACCTGTGTCAGGGCAGGCATGGGTACTTATTTGATGTATTAGATCAACATTATTATTTAAATAAACTAATGCTTATATTCATATTTTAAATCTCTAATGCCTTCCATATTTTAGGACTATAAAAGGCATATTTTTGATGAGCCCTTGTCTCAGGAGAGGGGGAAAATGTGCCCCTGTCAGGCTTTACATGTGCTTATAGATACACAGCCCAAACTGAACTTCAAAGCAGACGTGATATCACACTGTTAGGTCTTTTGCTTTTGCTCTTTTTAAAGTTTAGTTTCCATGTGTTTATCATGATGGAGGCATACATGGGATCAGAGGATAGTTTTGAGGAGTTGCCATATGGTTTCTGGGCGTGTGACTCAGGTCCTCGGGCTTGGTGGCAATTGCCTGTTTAACCACTGAGCCGTCCTGTTGTGTCTTGGTTGATTGTGCAGTGCTGGACTCAGCCCATAGACTTTTCTCTGTTGAGACTGACTCACAGTTTGACAAATCCTGCTTCAGAATAAGACTCCTCCAGCTCATGCTGCCATATGCTTCCAGCAGGAAAATGCCACACTTGTGACAGTAAGGAAGCTGTTGCCCCTGAATGGGAGCTAGCTAGCCCTTAAGACTGGCCTTGGAGAGGAGAACAAGACAGAATATACACAGCTGCTGGGTAGAGGGCAGAGATGGCATGAAGATACTAATGAGAGTAGAGTTGAGATGTCTTATAAAACTGTAAAGCCATTTTCTGCTTCAAAGTTTCTAACTCTAAAGAACAGAAGGGAGCCTTCTACACCTCCTCTGTCTTCCAAGTGATTTCATGTACTTTGAGGATAGAGAAAGACATAAAGATCAAATCTCCCCTTAATGAAAAAATAAGAAGTGGAGGTGGGTGTGAATTTGAGAGAAAGCAATTGCATCAGATTTAGATTTATATGACATATTCATTGAATGATGACTAAGGTTTTCATAGTTCTGTTAATAATGAGGAAGCATTTTCAGTGTCTTGGATTTATAATAATAAGGATTGAAGAAGTTATCTTGATTTTGAAAGCAAGATTAGTAAGAAAAGAAGTGAACAACAACAGACTTATCACTGAAGCTTTGAGGATTTCTTTTTCTGCAAAATAGCTGTTAACTTATCCTTCAGCTCTCCAAAATAAGGGAGCTGTTACTTTAGAGATCCTAACATATTCACATCATGGTCCAGAGAAGTGGTTCAGTAGGTAAGTGTTTGCCATGCAAATGGGAGAGTGTGACTTCAGTTCCTTCCTGTAATTCCAGTCTCTAAGACTGGGAGAAAGACAGGTCCCTGGGGCAAGCATGGAGCTCCAGGTTCTGGGAGAGAGAGCCCCTGCTCTTCAGTAGTCGTAAGGGAGTCACTTGGGAAGCACTGGGTGTCAGCCTCTGGCCTCCACATGAATATGTGGACACACATGGAAACATATACACACAATTACACATTGTTATTAAGTTGTATGGTACTTCCTGAACAGAATTCTAGAAAGTACACTATTGCGGATTTCTCCGGCATGGGTGCTTTGGATAGCAATGTTGGTAGAATAACAGTAAGAGTTCAGGCCTTAACCACAGTTTAGCCTTAATCTTTTCCTTTTTGTGAGAGGTTTCCATGGAGCCTAGAGTGCACCCCAGCTCTTCGTGCCCCTGAGGATGATCTTGGGCTCTTAATTTCTCACCGATACCAGGCACCTGTCACCCTGCCCAGTCAAGCTCAGTGTTGTTGTTGTGGTTGTTGTTTAAAATTTTGTGTATATGTATGTGTTAATGTGTGAGTTTGTGTGTGTATGAGTTCAGTGCTCTCAAAAGCCAAAACGGGCATCAGCTCCCTTGCAGCTGCAGTTAGGAACTGAACTCAGGTCCTCTGCATGTTCTTAACTGCTGAGCCATCTTTCTGGCTTCCCAGTCTTAGGATTCTTATCATCATGTCTTAGATAATTTACCAGTAAGTTGTCTTACTCAAGTCCTTATCTAAGCATTTATCCCAGTTGCAGGTTCATCACTAAAGTAAGTCAGAACTGGAACTCAAGCAGGTCAGGAAGCAGGAACTGATGCAGAGGCCATGGAGGGCTGTTACTTACTGGCTTGCTTTCCCTGGCTTGCTCAGCTTGCTTTCTTATAGAACCAAGACTACCAGCCAAGGGTTGGCACCACCCACAATGGACCCTCTCCCCTTGATCACTAATTGAGAAAATGCCTTACAGCAGTATCTCATAGAGGCATTTCCTCAAGGGAGGCTCCTATCTCTGTGATAACTCCAGCCTGTATAATTGACCCCTTGTCAACTTGACACACAAACACATCACTATTAAGCCCCAACCCTTACTTTCTTATTCATCCCCAAGATCTAAATAACTTTAAGGGTCCCACAGTCTTTACATATTAAAAGTTCAATCCCTTTTAAATATCCAATATCTTTTAAAATACAAAGTACTTTTGAAATTCAAAGTCTCTTAACTGTCGGCTCCACTAAAATACTTTCTTCCTTCAAGAGGGAAAAATCTCAGGACACAGTCACAATCAAAATCAAAATCAAGCTCCAACTGTCCAGTATCTAGGATCCACTCATGATCTTCTAGACTTCTCCGAGGACTTGGTTCACTTCTCCAGCTCCAGCCTTTGTAGCACACACCTTGTCTACTAGGCTCCAGCTGCCTGTACTCCACTGCTGCTGCTGTTCTTGGTGGTTATCTCATGGTATTGGCATCTCCAAAGCACTGCTGTCTTCTACTGCAACTAGGCTTCACCAATAGCCTCTCATAGGCTCTCCTCATGGTGCCAAGCCTCAACTCCCGTGCATGACCCCTTCAGTCCCGGGCCATCAATCACAACTGAGGCTGCACCTTCACCAATGGTCTTCCATGGCCTCACACAGTGCTGAGCCTCAGCTTCTCTTCATGGTCCTTTCAGGCCTTCAAAACCAGTACCACCTGAGTGACACTTACACATTGCCAAATCCAACTGCAGCAGGATACAATCATGGCTTTCTCTGGAACACAGCCTCTTTGTGCTCTCAGAAGACACTTCCCAGAAGATTTCACCTCAGTGATACTGGTCTCTTCTTAATCACCCCTAATTTCTTAGCTCCAGCTAACCAGCACCAATTGTCCCAGTAATGCAAAAGTTTTGCTTTAGTAGTTCTGGTATCTTGTTAATCACAGCTGATTCTTCAGCCCCGGATAACCAAAACCACAGAATCTTCACAATCAAAACATGGCCCTGATAAGCATCTTTTATCTTCCCTCTGAAATTTTGAAAGCCAGACCTCCACCTTCAGCACTGTTCTCAACATTATCTTCCAAGCTCCTACAGAACATCCCACAGAGCTCTTAACATCCCAATGGCTCTTCTGGCTCAAAGTTCCAAAGTCTTTCCACAGTCCCCCCCAAAACATGGTCAGGTTGTCACAGGAATACCCCACTTCAGGTACCAACTTCTGTATTAGTCGGGGTTCTCAAGAGTCACAGAACTTATGGGTAGTCTCTATATAGTAAGTGAATTTGTTGATGACTTACAGTCTGTTGTCCAATTCCCCAACAATGGTCAGCAGCAGCTGTGAATAGAAGTCCAAGGGTCTAGCAGTTGCTCAGTCCCACCAGGCAAGTAGGCGGAGAGTCAATCTTCCACAGTCCTTATGTAGGCCTCCAGCAGTAGGTGTGACCCAGATTAAAGGTGTATGCCACCAATCCTGGATCTGGGACTTGCTTTGTCTTCTGGGATTCATAGCCACTATGCCTCAAGATCTCCATGCTAAGATCCAGGTCATAAACTTGTATCTCCCAGCCTCCAGATTAGGATCGCAGGTGAGCCTTCCAATTCTGGATTGTAGTTCATTCCAGATATAGTCAAGTTGACAACCAGAAAGAGCCACTACAGGTCCTTATCCCCTAAGGAAATAGAAGTCATTAAAAACCTCCCAACCAAAAAAAGCCCAGGGCCAGATGGCTTCAGCACAGAATTTTTTACTACCAGACCTGCTGTAGGAAGACCAGCAGTCTCAACTACCCTGGACCCCTAAGATCTTTCAGACACTGAGACACCAACCAGGCAGTATATACTAGCTAGTCTGAGGCCCCCATGCATGTATAGCAGAGGACTGCCTGGTCTGGCCTCAGTGGGAGAGGAGGTCCCTAACCCTGGAGAGACTTGAGGCCCTGGGGAGTGGGGAGGTGTTGCAGGGGTCAGGTAGGGGGTGGGGAACATTTTCTTGGAGATGAGGAGGGGGAACTGGATGAGGAACAGTGGGATGGTGGACCAGGAAGGAGTCCATGACTGGACTGTAAAAAATAAAACAAATAGTAATTTTTTAAAAAGCAAATAATAGCAGCTATATTTTTTAAATTACTGAGGTAAAGTCTCATGTACCCCAAGGCTGGACTCAAGACTCCATGTGTGCTAAGGATGACTTGATCTCCTGATCCTTCTACTTCCTGATTGCTACCATAACACAGAGCACATTTATAACTTTACTATTGTTACCAGATGGAAATATGTTACAGAGAGTCTTGATATTATTAAAACAGGTCCTCATAAAGTGTGGATGCTTTTAGCATTTCAGTTTTGCAGATTTGGAGTATGTGGATGACTGGGTAATATGGGGTAAGGCACTCGGGTAATAGATGTTGAGTGTTATTTCAGTGTATCTGTTTATCTGTTTACTAATGAATGACGAATCTCATACAGCTCAGGCTGACTTGCAACTAACTGTGTACCTGAAGCTGACTTTGAACTTCTGCTCCTTTTGCCTCTACCTCCCAAGTGTTGGGGTTACAAATGTGTACCACCCATGCCCAAATTCAATGTATTCTTCTTTAAAATAATCTCTGTTCACGTAGTATGTGTGTATATATGTATGTATGTATATATTACATCTTAAAGTCCTTGATGTCTTCTGTGTTTTGCTTGTATAGTAGAACAAAATAATCTCTAATTTTTGTAGCTTCACTAAAGGCATATGACTTTTACCACAAAAGTTGAGGAAAAGAATGACTGGCTTTGCTTGCAGTTAAACTAGAATGGAGTATAAAGGAGCTCAGTGCTCCAGATCTCACCTCTGCCACTTAGTCACTGTGAGTGTTTACATTCACTATTGCTTAATAGGAAGAGCTGAGAGTTCGTACATTGAGAATACTTGTGAATCCCTGAGGTGCTACAGGAATCTAATTACAATGCCTTCTTAATATAGTTTTGAAGTATTTTCCTTTTTGTATCCCCCCCCCCAAAAAAAAACAAAAAAAAAACCCTGTTTTAAAGTATACCATGTTGTGTATTTCTCCTAGTCAGAACTGACTTTTTAAAATTTTATTTATTTCTTTCATTTATTTTGGGTATGTGTGGGTGTGTGTATTCACATGCACATGGATGTAGCACAGGGAATGAGTAGAGAGCAGAGGATAACTTTCTAGAATCCTCTTCTTCCACCACATGAGTCCTCCAGACTGAACATCAGGCTTGGTGATAAGTGCCTTTATTCCTTTATGTTTCTGTCATTATTTCTTTTTTATTATTTGCTAATGTGTGTGCAGGTATCCATGGAAGCCACAGTCGTTTCAGGTGTTTTTCTATCACTCTGCAGTTTGCTTATCGAAGCAGGATCTCTTGCTGAACCTAGAGCTCACCAATTCCATCGACTCTAGCTGGCCAGCTTGCCTTGGGGATCCCCTGCCTCAATTTCCAGCAGCTGACATTACAGGAGGCCACTGCCTTTGCCTGGATGCTGGGCCTCTGAAATCTAGACATCACACTCACGAGGCATTCACTCTATCCACTGAGCCATGTCTACTGCTTTTTGCTCTATAGTCATTTTTCAGATTTCATTTGGTTTCTGTACTAGGCATTGTAGAACTATGTATTGGCCTTGTTCCACTGGCATGACCCTCAGCAGCTAGTACTGGTACATGAAGACCACTACTTTTCAAGTTGACAGCCCTTGCAGGAGATAGTGATGGTGATCCCTCTCCACAGTCTTCACAGTCCTCACTCAAAAAGTTTGAACTTCCTGGTGATTGCTTAGACGGTTGCCAGTCCTCGCAATGTGCACCCGTAGGATGTATTGAGCTGTAGGAGAGCATAACGTTGGACATGGCTGAGGGGCCAAATGGCCAAAACTTTTAAGTGGCCAATGTCCAAGATTGAAGTCAGTGGCTTGGCCTTGATGGTTTGGTCATCATAGTCATCTGTGTATACCACTGGCCAGGAAAGCATTCTGGTTCCAGTAGACTAAAAGTACAGTCAGCTCCAGCATTAACAAGGGGCAATACCCTTTGTATATTGGGAGTTGGGGTTGGGGAACCAATGAATAATGAGCTCAACAAGAGGTCTCTGGTGTTCTCGGGTCCCTTACTAACTGGACATATTGGCCCCACCCCTAGGATATTCTCAGCCATGGATCCCTACTTGCTGAGGTCCAAAACACTTGTTTACATTTGGAGAGTGCTGCGAGCCCCGCCTATGGTAGCCTTGCCAAGTAATAGGCCATGGGGGAGCACACTGCAGCTCTGAGCACTGAGGTCTATTGTTTTAACACAGGACATACAGTGCTTCTCAAATGACCTGTGGGAGAGCCTGGCACTGTGTGTGTGGGTCTGGGTCTGGGTCTGGGTCTGGGTGTGTGTCTGGGTGTGTGTCTGGGTGTGTGTCTGGGTGTCTGGGTCTGTCTGTCTGTCATTCTTGAGAGACTGATTTATTAACTGACTTGTGCATTTTTACTCTTGGACTATCTGTATTAAGTCCATGTAGGAATTTCCTTTATTCAGTCTCTGGTAGTTCACCATCATCAACCTATACCAGCTGGTTAGTTGGTGATTAATGATTTTCCATTTAGTCTGACACAGTTCATTAGTAACAGTGCAGTCCCATACAAGAGTACTTCCATTTCGTATAGCTCCATCACTCTAGACATCTCATCTCCACTTAGTAATATCTGATGATCCACATACCATGTGCATGTTGCTTTACTCCATTCATCACCCATTAGTGACTCTCCATTTAGTGGTCTTGGGACAAGGAGGCACTGCTTAAAGGGTAGGTGGTAATAGAGGCTAACTTCATCTCCCTCACCGTCAGCGCTGAAAAGCCAGTGCTCCTGAACTTCATGTGTTATTTCTCTTGATCAAAGGTGTGAGTGAAGTCGCGCTCTAAATCACATACTCAGCTCTCAGTTTCTCGTTCAGCTTGAAGCTCTCAGAGTCATCAGAGTCATCTCACAGTCAAGCTTGTCAAGAAAGCTTTCAGTCGAAACAGCAGTTTCCTTTCTCAGCAGTCCCTCTGCTCTTCTCCCAATGCTGAGGAGTCCAGTTCACTGCTTGGGTTTTGTTGTTTTGTTTTGGGGGTTTCGGTTGGTTGTTTTGTTTTGTTTTTGCACTACAGTTGTATCCTGCTCAATGTGTTAGGTATGAATGAGATCTGCATTTCAGTGCCAGCAAAGGAGGAAGGTCACTGAACATTTGGAGGTTGAAGATTATGTGAGGTGAAGAGAGCAGATAAGACCCACGGTATTCACCAATGTATAGGCTGGTTGGCAGGCACACAGGCAGACATAGGCACACACACAGGCCTGCAGATAAACACACACAAGAAGGCTGGCAAAAGCAGAAAAGGTCTCTGCCCTCTGACCTCAAGCCACATTTATAGGGAATCACACAAATGTGGCACTCTGCCAAGAATAGTTATATAACATTACATCACTCTTTACTTTGGGGTTCCCTGGACATCAGGTATCAGCTATTTTATGCTGACTCATAGACCCCATGTCCAGTCCCAGCTGTGTTCTAGCTGACTCATCCCTGATATCCACATTAGTGCCGTGTTGTCATCTAAACATAACCTGGCCTTGCAGTTTCCTGTTTCCAACACCCTTAATTGTCTCTTAATGTCAAAGCTATCATAGGTTTTAACAGTTTAGAATTGCATTTCAGTTTTTTGAAAATCAGCTGGTAGGAAATTAGATGTATAAATAAATACCCTGTGTATTTGAGTATTAATTAGTTCATAAAACAGAAGTTAATCCCATTTGCAGAATTTTCTTTCAACAAGGTACGTCAATTATGGTTGGTACAGTGAAAGAGTTTCACATTTTTTAGCTGAAAGTTGAGTATGAACACAGTTGAAATTAAAACGTTTTAATGTTTTTCCACCAGTGTTTCTTGGAGTTAGTTTGATGACTCACTATTGGTTTTAGCTGCAAAGTGAAGTACAGAAGAGTTGCAGAGAGAAGGAACAGATGTTCTTTAAGTTTCAGAATGAGTGGGTTGGTTGCATAGCACAGGGTGATAGGACAATACAAAAGGCTGTAAGCACTACTGTTCCCATAGTGATGATGGCTTAGCAAAAGGATGAATGGAGTGGAGTGCACATGGTATCATCAGATGTTACTAAGTGGAGATGTCTAGAGTGATGGAGCTACAAGAAATGGAAGTACTCTTGTATGGGACTGCACTGTTACTGATGAACTGTCCCAGACTATTGGATCCAGCCCCAGGCATTTTTAGAAGTTACCTTTCTCCGAAATAACGGAAATCCTAAGTAAAATTCAATAGTTAAAGCTCACAACTGATACCTGTAGGCTTAAATTTTTAAAAACTACTTTTAATAAGGGTTCTCAATGTCTTCAATCCTTCTTCTAACCCCCTGTCCAAAGGAAGGGGAGAAAAGATGGTAAATAGGACAAGGGGATGTGGATCTGTTTAGAAGTAGTTCATTGGGGCAATTCCAATCTCTGTCGTCAGGATACCAGGCATGAATCAGCAGCAGTGTCACGATCTAGCCTAAAAGCCAGGAGAAGTTCTCTGCTGTGCCTCTCTCAATAAAGTGAAGAGCAGCAAAGGCATGGGACCTACTAATGGTTGCACAGCTAGCTCAGTGCAAGCGAGCCTTCACTGTCTGTTGAGTTCTATGTGTACTCTCTCCAAACATCAAGTCCTCAACAAAACACCATGTGTGCCTGTGTTACATGACACAGCCAGAATCCCCTTCACATACTGTCCTAGTCAGGGTTTGTATTCCTGCACAAACATGACCAAGAAGCAAGTAGGGAGGAAAGGGTTTATTCAGCTTACACTTCCATACTGCTGTTCATCACCAAAGGAAGTCAGGACTGGAACTCAAGCAGGTCAGGAAGCAGAAGCTGATGCAGAGGCCATGGAGGGATGCTCTTTACTGGCTTGCTTCCCCTGGCTTGCTTAGCCTGCTCTCTTATAGAACCCAAGCCTACCAGCCCAGAGATGGTATCACCCACAATGGGCCCTCCCCACTTGATCACTAACTGAGAAAATGCCTTATAGCTGGATCTCATGGAGGCATTTCCTCAACTGAAGCTCCTTTCTCTGTGATAACTCCAGCCTGTGTCAAGTTGACACATAACCAGCCAGTACACATACCCTCAGTTTTCCCATAGGATTTTTAGTATTTTTTCAAGTTCTTTAAAGAATGCCATTGGAATTGTGAGGGAGATTACCCTGAATCTGTCAATGTTTTTTAATGGTGATGTAGCCGTTCTTATTGTATTAATGCTACCTTAGTGTAAACATCTGGGGTCTTCAGTCTCTTAAACCTTTCACTTTCTTGTTTAAGAGGTATGTGTGTGAGAGAGAGAGAGAGGACAGAAGTTATTTTGAGTGGTACCGTTTTTCTTTGAGTTTTCTTCCTTAGGTTCATATGGTTTGTAGAAATACTACTGATGTTTGCCTATTACTATGGTATTCTGGCATTTTATTGAAAGTGTTTTTAAAATCTAAGAGTCTTCTAATAGTATAGGATCATATTGTGTGAAATAGACCCCGTTTGACTTATTCCTGCATTCACCTTACTCCTTTCCTGATTGTATTCCTTTATATTTTTCATTCTCTTGGTTTATTGCCCTAGCTAAGATCTCTAGTGAAGAGTGGAAAGTCTTGTCTTTTCTGATGGCAGAGGAAATGTTTAGTTACTATAGTGTTGACTACAGAATTTCCCCAAATATCGCCTTAATTATGGTGAGGTGTGTTCTGTCTGTCTGTCCAGAGCTTTTACCATGAGGGGATGTTGAGCTTTTAAGTGGCTTATTTGCATTTTTTGAGGTATCTGTCTGAGTCTTTGGATCATATTGTACTTAGTGGGGAGTGTGTGAATCCATGGAATGAAGTAAGTTTGATAGTGGTGTCTAATCCTTTTGCATCTACTTTTACTTTGGTTTGCAAGTGTTTTAATAAGTTTTCTTATGTTTATGTTCATTAGTGAAATTGGTCTGTTGTGTTCGTAACTGTATTCCATTGTGGTCAGAGAATATAGGATATAAGATACTGAGTCACTTTCCTACAGATGTTGAGATTTGCTTGTGTCTTCTCTGTCCGAAAAGATAGTTTTGTTAGTTATAGTAAGCCATTAGAGTGTCTCTCTCTCTCTCTCTCTCTCTCTCTCTCTCTCTCTCTCTCTCTCTCTCTCCTCTCTCCTCTCTCTCCTCTCTCCTCTCTCTTCTGTGTGTGGGGGGGGGGGGGGTGGAAGATTGTGAGTTTTGGTTTACATATAGGGAACAGGACAAAAAGGACAATTTGAAGGAGTCAGTTTTGTCTTTTCCTCTCACTGGCCTCAGGGATCTGATTCCAGTCATCAGGCTTCATGGCAAGTGCCTTTACTTTCTGAACTTTCTCAGTGGCCCTCATATTTTTTTCCCATATGGATGTTATGATATGAATATAGCACTTCTTTGTTCTCTGTTCTTGATTGACATACTCTCTCTTTTGCCCTAGCCTATTCCTGATCTTCCTTTGGTTTTTATTTGACTGATTCATTGTGTATTTCATTTCAAGTATTTCGATTTATTTTTAATCCCAAATCTCAGTTTTCATGTTGATTTTCTTATGTTGCTGACTTTATTCTCCAGGTTCTGAATTGATTTTTTTCATCCTTCCTTTTGTCTGCATCTTTTTTTCCTTTTTAGTTTCACATATTTTTCATTCCTGTTACTTAGGGTATAGTAGTAGTAGGTAGAAGAGGCACAGGGAGGGTGTGTGTGTGTGTGTGTGTGTGTGTGTGTGTATGTGTGTTTGTGCACATGCACATGTGTCAGTCCATATGGTGGACATGGCATAGGCTTCTGGAGCAAGAAACTGAGCAATTATATCCTCATCTGAAACACAGAGTAGGGAGAGCAAACTGGAACTGGAGCAAGCAGTAAACTCCCAAAGCCTGTTCCTAGTGCTTATTTCCTTCAGCAAGAACATAACTCCTAAACCTTCCCAAGCCAAGTGTTAGATACATGAGCTTGTAGAGAGACATTTCTCATTCAAAATACCACAGATATATCCTGTAACCCCAGCACTTTGGAGACTGAGGTAGAAGCTTTATCAGCCTGGGCTATAGTCATGGGCGGTGGGGGAGGCAAGATTTACATATTTTTGCCTAGTAATACCAATTTTCCATTCTGATGACATTCACAATTTCTTTAGGAAATTACTTTTTAAACTGAGTTTTGAATATAGAGTACTTGTATAGGATGCTTACACTCTGGGTTTAATTCCCAGTACTAGGTGTGGAGTGAGAGGCAATGAAATTGAGTCTTTAGCAGTAGTATAGAGCTAGCAGGTGTCTCAGTAGATAAGAGTTTTTCCACCAAGCCTAGTGAGCTAATTTCAATTCCTGGATTCCATAATATCAAGAGAGAACCAAGTCCTACTGGTTGTCCTTTGATCTCCACATGTGCAACTTGGCATAAGTGCCCACATACATAAACATATATGGATACAGAATAAATAATTAAAATATAATAAAAGTTTTTAAAGAATCTTTTATAAATGTTATGAGCTATCTGTGGTAGCACAGCTCTGTAATCCCAACTTTGAGGAAGCAACAAGAAGTTTATGAAGTTTAAGGCTAGCCTTGGCTATACTCTGAGACTATATAAAACAAAACAAAACAAAACAAAACAAAACAAAACATGAGTTAGTCTTTTTGGCAGCTGGCAATAAAGCCCGTTAGTTGTGCACTTGTGTATCAAGTTCCAAGTCCTCTCTAGTCCCCCTGTTCGTTTCGACATTGTGCGGAATCAGGAACTTGACTATGTTTTCTACCCAGTGGAGTAATCAATGACTGGTTCAATGTGTATATTTTCTTTTTGGGAAGAAAGATCTTAATTATTCTTAAAGTTAGGCATTTGTTTTGAAATTAAAGATACATTTTAGAAACACAGCTGTGACATAAATATAACTGTATGATTCTAATGTATGATCTGTAGAAGAAAACCAGATATTTTATACAAAGGCATTGAAGGTAATTTTATTTATGACATGTGGTCAAGATTCATTATCCCTTCTAATATTCATAGCAGTTTTACAAAGTATAAATGTTACTTTTGCTCACACATGAATGAGAAAATTGTGACCCATAGAAATGAAATAACTTGGGCTGGAGAGATGACTCAGCAGTTAAGAGCACTGACTGCTCTTCTGAAGGTCCTAAGTTCAAATCCCAGCAACCACATGGTGGCATAGAACCATCTGTAATGAGATCTGAAGCCCTCTTCTGGTGTGTCTGAAGATAGCTACAGTGTACTTACATATAATAAATAAATAAATCTTTTAAAAAGAAAAGAGAAGAAAGAAGAACAGAAAGAAAGAAAGAAAGAAAGAAAGAAAGGAAGGAAGGAAGGAAGGAAGGAAGGAAGGAAGGAAGGAAGGAAGGAAGAAAGAAAGAAAGAGAAATGAAATAACTTGTCCATGATCTAGGAAGCAGTAGGAGATGAGACTGAGACTGGAACTCAGGTTTTTCCAATCCCTAAGCCTGGTACTCCTTGTTCTTTTTAGTGTGAGGCGATTTTCTGTTTTTGTTGCTGTTGTTGTTTTACTTACACGTATGTGTGAATGTATGTTTGTAACCCAAATGTGAACATATGCCTACAGAGGCTAGAAGAGCTCACTGGAGTTGAAGTTACAGACAATTGTGGGTGCTAGAAACGGAACTCAGCAAACACTCTCAACCACTGAGTCATCCATCTCTCAAGGCACGTGTGAAAGTATTTAGTATGTACCTTTATTTTTATAGTTTTTAGTTTTTATTTCATTTTACTTTTGTATTTGTATGTGAATGGTTTGTGTGCTTGTATGTGTGCATGTTTGCATTCATGTGGGTTTACAAGTATGCAGGCACACATGTATGTGTGTGCATATAGAGGGCCAAGCAACCAGGTGTTTTTTTCAGTCACTCTCCACCTTAAATACTAAGACAGAGTCTCTTGCTAAACCCAAAACTCACTGATTCGGCTGGTCTGGCTGGCCACTTTGTTCTGGAAGTTCTTTGTATCTGCTTTCTGTGCACTGGGGCTACAAGCTGCTACACCTACCTGCTTTCTATGTGGGTTTTAGGAATCAGGTTCCTTAAACTTGCATGGTGAGTGCTTTACCTGCAGAGCCATCTATATTCGGCCTTTCTTCGTAACTCTTACAGTAAGCCTTTATATTGATTTTTCCTTTGTTACATATTAGAAATTTTATTTTTAAACAAAGTCTGCTATAATTTATATGTTTAATTTGTAGTATAATTTCTGACTGTTGCTCTATACTTTAATAAAGCAACTTGAATGCTCTGAAGCCAGATACTGCCTAGAAAAATGTCCTACAATGACCTTTTATGGTTACAGATTTGATGCCAGCTGTCATTTTTTTAAGGTCAAATTCTTGCAATTTTTTTCTTGCTGCTTCAGTTTTTTTCCTTGCAAATAATGCAAGAAGTGCTAATGTTTGTAAAACCTATAACCGTGATCTAAGTGTGTGCATACAACCCCCACCTCCCAACATATGCTCCATGAGCTTAAAGATACTGTTGTACCTATCTGTAGAAGTATTTAATACTTTGACTCATTGACACTGAATTTCTGTTTTTCTTAATTCTTTTTTATTTTATATGTGTAAATGCTTTGCCTGCTTATATGAGTGTGCACCCCATGCGTGCAGTGCTTGTGGAGGACAGAAAGAGTAGCCGACCCCTGGAACTAGAGTTACTGGTAGTTTTATACTGAATCTCATGTTGAGTAAGTATGAGTGGGCCACTGTTTTGTTTTCTTTTCTTTTCTGTTTGTTTGGTTTTATTTTCTTGGTGTTTAAAATGGAAATCAAAAAAATCTTCTGTATATATATTTTTTCTACATAAATTTGAGTATAGAATAACTCAGAAAATATTAGGAAAACACACAACAAGCTTTGTTGTCCCTAGTATTTTACCAAATTTTATAAAGATTATTTACTGTATTTCAGATTGTACATCTTTAAAATAAATAGTATCTAGGTGTGACAGTACAAACCTTTAATCACAGCACTCAAGAGTAGAGGCAAGAAGATAAGTAATTCAAGACCAGTCTGGGTTATATGAGATCATGTCTTAAAATCATCACCATAACAGCAGTCAAAGAAAAGGCACAGACAAAAAGTTGCAAAGCATGAACTAACATAGTATTTCTAAAGGGTGATGCCCAGTGAACATTTACTTTAAAAAAACGAACAAACAGGTGGGGCGTGGTGGCGCACGCCTTTAATCCCAGCACTTGGGAGGCAGAGGCAGGCGGATTTCTTCGTTCGAGGCCAGCCTGGTCTACAAAGTGAGTTCCAGGATAGCCAGGGCTACACAGAGAAACCCTGTCTCCAAAAACCAAAAACCAAAAAACAAAACAAAACAAAAAAACCAAAAAAACAAATGAACAAACAAACTGATTCCTGATTTTAATATAATTTGGTTTACTCTGGAGTTTTTTATATTCTCTTCCTCAAACTGTCTCAGTAATTGAAAGAGATCAGAAAGATACTATAAAGTTGCTCTTCAGCTCTATGTCTGCATTTGGATCTGTGGAATGCTGGAAGTTACTCCGAATTAGGTGAGGGTTTGCTCATTTGCTTAATTGTTTGGTTGGGTTTTGTACATGTTTAGGAGAGAGGATGTGGACCCATGTGTGGAGGTTAGAGGAATTGGTTCTCTCCTTCCACCATGTGGGTTCCAGGGATGGAACTCAGGTAGTCAGACTTTGTAGCAAGTACCTTTACCTTCTGAGCAATTTTGACAACTGCTAAAACATGGTTTTTATTAAACCAAAACTTACTTTTCTATTGCTGTGGAGAGATACTATAACCAAGGCAACTTATAAAAGAAAGCATGTAATTGAGAGCTTGCTTAAAGCTTCAGAGGCTGAGTCCAGGACCAGCATGGCTGCAGGCAGGCAAGAATGGCCCTGGAGCAGTAGCTGACACCTGACACTTGGTCCACAACCAGAAGGTGGGGAGAGGGAAGGGTGACTGGGCCTGACTTAAGGCATGCCACCCCCAGTGACACGTCTCATCCTTCAACAGTGCTCCCCCTTTGAATCCTAACCACCCAGGGACCACACATTCATATATATGACCCTATACGGACCATTGTTATTCAAACCACCACAAAATCCAAAACCGTTTATTTATGATTACAGTAGCAGTCCTGTTTTCTGTGTTCATCTATAATCTAAATGTACTAAATAAAAATTTCCAGAGTAACTTTCAAATAATAAAGCATGCTGTTGTAATTATCTTGCCATTGTTATAGCTAATTACTTTATATATTTAATTTATGAATTATATATTATAATAATGCTGTTGTTTGTATCTTGAGTGTTTCTCTAAAGCACGGGCATGGGTTGAAGGCTTGATTTTAGCCTGGGATGCCTGTAGAAGATCTTTGAAACTTTGAAGAGGTAGAGATTAGTGGGAGGGAATTAGGTCCTGCCCTTGAAAGGATACTTGATTCAAACCCTCCTGCCTTTCCTTTTCACCTTCCCTGAGGTAAACAGGCTTTTCTTTGTTGTATTCTCTGACCATAATGTTGCACTACCACAAGCCCAAAATAAAGCCAAGTGACCATGAACTGAAATCTCCAAGACCATGAACCAAAGTGAACTCTCTCTCTTCTAAGTTGATTTTCTCAGGTGTATTGTTATAATAATAGGAAGGCATCTTCTAGGACTCTTAGAACATCCTCCATAGATACAGAGAGACTGTGCTATACTGGGATTTATTGACATATAGGAAGTGTTTATATTTGACTTAAGGATTTATGAAGCAAAAAATGAGTAGGTCAAATAAATATAAATGTGTTGACAGTTCTGTTCGGATAACAGAATCAGGCTAGAAATCACAAGTCATAAATTTATAAATTTGGAAAATTTAAAAATTCTATGAATAAGAGCTTTGCATTAGGAGGAAGGAAAATTGATACCTTTGGGGCTTAGAATGCAATTCAGTTTAGTATAGTGCTTTCCTAAAATAATACCATAAAACCTTGGGTTCAGTCTCCAAACACTGCATAAATCAGGCTTGATGGTGTACACCTATAGCAGTCCCAGAAGTTGGAAGGTGGATGGGACGATCTGAAAACCTAGGTCGTTCTCGATTATATAAGCTTAAGGCCAGCTTGGGCTATATGAAAATTGCCGTTAAAGCTAGAAGAGGGAAGCCAAGATTGAAGCCTTTTCTAATTAGATAACTAGCTCTTGAATTATATAATTGTTTGGCCTGATGGTAATATCCTCTTCTCGGGAGAAGCTTGATATAGTTTGCCAAATATCTATGTATTAGTTAGCAATAATAAGTTAGAATTATTCTAAAAGCAGTATTCATATGCCACGTAATCAGAATTAAATCTAAGTAAAATTTATATGAGGTTGAACTAAAGTGGCTTTTCTAAAAGAACTATGTTAACTCAAAGGTACTTGAGAGAATATGTTAATCAAATAGAGATATTAAGTCAAGTTCTAGTCTAGCCCTTTCTACTTGTCACGAGGTCAGGTATCACAGATAGCCTTGACCACTATCCATGCGTCCATGCATCCATGCAGGGTCTCATATAATCTAGGTTGTCCTTATACTCTTTATGTAGAATCAAGGATGACCTTTAGGTTCTCCTGCTTTCACATTCTGAATCATGGAATAAGGCTTGTGCTACCACTCCTCATTTAATATAGTGCTAGGGATCAAACCCAGGGATTTTTCATGCCAACTTAGCTACACCCCAGACCTAAAATTTGTCTCTTTCTGACAAAAATACACTCTACTCCCCTGATACTTAACTTCTACCTTCTGGCAATGGAAGCTTCTTTGATTCATCAGAATGAGTCAGGTAGTTGTACAATAGTAGGAGCTGAAGAAGTATTTATTATATAAATATTTGATCTTTATCTTCTAAAAAGAATATGCCCCAATTTCTCAACCATGGAAGATTGAATCATTTTCAGATAAAAAAATACTTAGTAGAAATCACTAGTAATAAACCTACAGATATAGATATGCCCATTAAAAATAATCACCTACTTCCAAATAATCAGATCAAAGCATGCGCTATAAAGTTTGATATCGAGGAGAAGGCTACATGACTCATACTCTCAAAGATGAGGGTGCTTTTGTGAGTCTCATTTTCTGATTGCACAGGCAGTTGCCTTATATTGTATTCATTAAAGCACTGAAATATGTTCATCTTCTATCAAGTCTTGGGAATGGCTGAGAAATGAAAATGATTTCTGTTCTTGCCACATCCTCACTTGCAAGGTTTTATTCACCTAAAATTTGGGATTATTTTCATCTACATATCAGCTATGGGCTTTCTAAAAGCTCTAGCTTTGGCATTATACTCAAATACTTTTAAACACACGTAGGAGCACCACACACACTCTCTACTCCATCTGCAAATAGAAAACCATACACGTGAGTCAGTACCCCTATGTGTTTATCTCCTGTTACTGTAGACATTTTGTAGATTCTGGATGAAAATAGAAAGGTGGGAAGAATGATTTCAGAAACCACTATTCAAGCTTGGCCTCAGCCCCCTAACTATACTCGTTAGCCCCTTTGCAGGTCTCCTGTATTCCATCCCATGTCTTGTTTGCAGCAGAGTGTTGTAACATGCATGTGTCACCTCCACACTTGAGGAGCTGAGGTAGAAGGACCAGGAATTCTAGTCCAGCCTGAACTACACAACAAAACCTTGTCTCAACAAAACACCATAAAGCGTACATGTGTACTCACTTGGCTAGTGCAGCTCTCTGTTATAAAGGTATGAGAACTGTTGGCTGGCTCTGATAGCACAGCATCTCTAGTCTTCCCAGAGAGCCAAGGTGGAGCGATTGCCCTGAGTCTAAATAGGCTGGGCAGTGTAGTGAGGCTTGTGTCAGTATCAGAATTTTGATAGGTGTCACATTAAGTCTGTAGATTATATTTGGTACTGTAGCTCTGCACTTACTAATTTTGCCGATTCAGAAGCACAGAAGGTCTTTTCATAGCATCTTGGGGGTTTTCTTTTTCAATGTTTTGAAGTTTTCATTGTAGAGGTCTTTCTTATCTTTGGATACTCACACACACACACACACACACACACACTTAACTTTTTGGTGATTCTTTTGGAATCATGTACTCCAAGCCCATTTTTCCCTCTCCTTCTATATCTACCCTCCATCCTTGTAACCTCCTTCCTCCCAAAGAAAACAAAAAATAAAACAAATCCAAATGTCCACTGAAAACTCTGGCAGTGACTGTGTCATGGTGTGTATACTCTTTTGCTCACACAGCTTGACTTGCAAATGTTTACTGCCTTGAGTCACTGGTCTGGCTTGAGACCACTGTCTTCAACTACACTATCAATACTGAATCCTCACCAGGACTCCTCTCAGATAGTCTGTTGTTCCCCTGTATCAGAGATCCTGCAGCTTTGGATCTTCACGTAGGCATGAATGCACGCACGTTCCAGTGGGATAGATAGATACTGGGATGGGTCAACTCAAAAGTCCTGAATATGGGTGGTAGCTGGGTTTGGATAGTAGCTGAGTTGGTCTGCCTGCCAGCTTTTGTGGGCCTGTGCCACCAAGGCCGGCTCTCCTGCTTTGCCCAGGCCACAGGTCTGCACTCACATCCTCAGGGCCAGCTCTCTTGCACCCACAACACCAAAGCCAGCTCTAACTGTTATTGCCCAGGCAGCAGCCAGAACAGGGAAGTCGACACAGCCTTTGTTGGTAATATGGGTCACAGACATGGACGCAGACCCTTGCTGCTGCAGGGCCACTGACCCAGATGTGACTCTTTGTGACAGCCCAGGCTGAGACATTACCATGGCAGAACAGGCTACTCACATCAGGCTGTTCCTTACCACCCTTGTATCTCCAGTTCTGCTTCTCTTCATAATGCAAAGCCATTGTGCCGCTCTTCCTGTCCTGCTTCTCTACCACATGCTTGCTCACTGTAGTCGTGCCTGCCCTGCTGTGCTGTAAAGCAGCAGGCAGAAACCTCCAGGGATATTACATATGTTCTTAATACATAATTACTTGAAGTTAAAAACTTAATGTGTTTGGCCTGCATATATGTCTGTGTACCATGTGTGTGAAATGTCTTCAAAGGCCAGAGAGAGTATTGGGTCTTCTGGGACTGAGGTTACAGACAGTTGTGAGCTACCGTGTGAATGCCAGCAGTCAAATCAGGTCTTTTGGAAGAACAATCTGCTCTCTTAACTCTTGAGCCATCTCTTCAGCTCCTGGATTTATTTTGAATTGGTATCTCTCTTTATTTCTCTGGTAGTAGATTGTTGATGTATATCAAGGCTAATATAATATGTATGCATGTGTATATATAGTATCCTGCAACTTTAATGTATTTATTAAGTCCAATTTTGTAGTAGATTGTATAGTGGTTTTAAAACAAAGGATCATGTCATCAACAAATAGGGATATTGTAACTTCTTACTTTTCTCCCTTCCACCCCTTTCTCTTGTCTAGTTCTTAGAGATAAGACATTGAGCACTATATCACGGCAGAGAGAGCATAGTGAGGACCCTTCCGTCATTCCTGACCCTAGAATAAATGCTCGAGTAGTTGGCCTCTACTTAATATAATGTTGGCTACAGGTTTATTGTATATAGTTTTTCTTATTTTGATGTATAACATCACCAGAACTTTTATAATGAAGGCTTGTTGAGCTTTGCCAAATACCTTTCCAGCATCCATCAAGATGGGTATACTGTTTATGTCCCTAAGCTTATTTATATGGTGTGCTAAATGTATTGCATTGCATATGTTGAGCTAACCTTGCTTCTGGGGTGGAGCTTACTTACTTGGTCATAATGTGTAATCTTAAAGTGTTCCTGAATTTAGTTTGCAAAAATTTTGTTGAAAACTTGTTCATCTATGTTTATCAACGAATTAGTCTGTAGTTTTTTTTCTTTTTTTTCTTTTCTTTTCCTCTTTCTTTCTTTCTTTCTCTCTCTCTCTCTTTCTTTCTTTCTTTCTTTCCTTCTTTCTTTCTTTCTTTCTTTCTTTCTTTCTTTCTTTCTTTCTTTTTTTTGTAGAGTTTTGCTATAAGAATAGAATAATACTGGGTTCTCAGAATGAATTTGGTAATATTCCTTTATTTTCTGTTTTATAAAACAACATAGGAAGAATTTGGCTGAGTTCTTCCTTGAAAAGTTGATGGAATTCACCAGTTAACCCATCTGGTCTTGTTCCTTTCTCTGAGGGGAGGCTTTTGATTACAGCTTTGATGCCATTACTTATAATAGGTCTGTTTATTTCTATCTTCTGGGTTTAATTTTAGTAGATGATAATGCATTTAGAAATTCTTCTATTTCTGCTGGGTTACCCAGCCTTATAGAATATAACTTTTCATAGTAAACCTTAATAATATTCTGTGTTTCATTCAAGTCTGTTGTGAGTACACTCCTTTGATTCCTAATATCGATTGCACATAGAGCAGTGGTTCTCAGCCTTCCTTATGCTGCAACCCCTTAGTACAGTTCTTCATGTTCTGGTGACCCCCAATCATAAAATTACTTCATTGCTACTTCATAATTGTAATTTTGCTACTGTTATGAATTGTGATGCAAATATCTGATTGGTGGCCCCCAAAGGGGTCATGACTTACTGGCTAAGAACTGCTCACCTAGAGTTTTAGGTCAGCCAAGGCTACATAGTGAAACCCTGTCTTTAAACAAAACAAAACAAGTAAGTAAATAAATAAATAAGCAGACAAACTAGCTTGTAAGAGGTGTGCCTGTAGTAGGTTGGGATATGTGTGTATGTATACACATATGTGTGTGTGTGTGTGTGTGTATGTATAGTGGTGGCGTTAGTATGCTTGGCCCATGGGAAGTGGCACTATTAGAAGGTGTAGCTTTGTTGGAATAAATGTGTCACTATGATGGTGGGCTTTGAGGTCTCCTTGTGCTCAATTTCTACGCAGTGCAGAAGAGACACCCTCCAAGCTGCCTGCAGAAGACAGTCTCCTTCTGCCTGCCCAGATCAAGATACAAAATTCTTAGCTCCTTCTCCAACACCATAGCTCCCATGACACTTCCCTGCTTCCTGTCGTTGATAGTGGACTGAACCTCTGAAACTGGAAGCCAGCCCAAATACATTCCTTTATAAGAGTTGTCTTGGTCATGGTGTCTCTTCATAGCAATAGAAACCTACATAGTACATAGACATATATTCATGTACAAACAGATTAGAAAACCCAGATTAAGTGTTTGTTTCTAGCAAAACACTTTGAAAGTTTAGCCTTCTATTTACTAAGAAAGTTCCTGTAGTCCATTCTAGAGTTAGTACCCTTAAATGCCAGCAGTCTAGACCCAAAGAAGTCTAATGCTCTGTAATCTTTGTGGACACTTTTTAGACACTTTGTAAACCTTAGTGATTTCCATCTTAAACAGTTGGTGTACGTGAGCTTTCATGCTCGTTCCCAGCCAGGATTCAAGCCTTGGTCCTCCCTCAATGGCAGCTAGCTATAAAACATAGAGTTCTGTGGAGAAATAAACCCTCTTGATCCCAGAGCATTTTCATTGTTTTGCTGCTTTTTCTTAAAGCCTGAAACAAAATTCTTATGTATGTATATGTAGAAGGAGTACTGCCACCTGACCCTGATTCTTGGGGTTTGTGTCTCTCCCCCGCAAGTGCACGCAGTTTCATGGGAACTGAGTAAACAGTAGGCATAGGAGCTTTGGCCTGGTATGTTAGTGGTTGTTGGGGGAAAGAGTAGCTGTTGGTAACAGCTCTAGGAAGGACAGGGTTACCTCTCCTGCTGGTGCCCAAGGTGAGAAAAGCAGGAGCCTTTTGGAGAACCTGGGTTTCTGGAGCTGATCCCTCATTCCTTTGTGCCACTCTAAGTACCAGTGATTATATAAAGCACCAAGGCACTTCCTGCATTTTGATTGAAAGGCTGCCTAAAAAGAAAACCCTGCCATTCTATAAGCAGCAACTAGTTCTTTGAGTACTTGGAGTCTGATTTCTGTGCAAGTAGCAAATAAACAAAACTAAGCAAATTAGTACATGCTACAAAGTGAAAATCCTCCCAGAGCTCTCACTGTGGCCATAGGAGAGAGCTGCTGACAGCCCCATTTGGGGCATTGTTAGGCAGCTCTGTTGACACATGAATCCATTGCATGTGATTACCATAAAATTGTGGCCTGGAAATTGAGCAGCCATGGTGCTGCATTTCAGACTTAACATTTCTAATAAGCTGTAATAAGGAGACATTTAAAATGGATGTAAGAATAGCCATTACTTGCAGTCCCAGATGTATGGTCAATTGAAGTGTTTTTGAATCTCAATTTAACAATGCAAACAAATTCCCTATCATTATTAACATAATTGTTCCCACTCTTGGATCTTGATTTTGAAAAAAAAAGAGTAATTTAAGATAAAGAACAAGTTGCTAAAAGAACAAAACGAGCAAAAAGAAATGTAACTTGAGTTATAGTCTTGATGAGAGAGGAGAAGGGAGGAGAGAGATTGCAACTGCTCCGTCACTTCCTGAATAGCCAGGCCATTGCTCTCCTGTTGGATACAGGTAGTTTTCCTGCACGATTAACTGGGTAGTAAGTAGAATTCAGCTCTTTGCTGCCATAGCAGGCTAAGTCTGTCTGTACGTCATTCCTATGCTAGTGACCATCAGGTTGTAAGTCCTAGAAGATCTTCCTGCTGCCTTTTTATGCTAAGATAGTGAGTCTGTGTTGGGGCTATGTGTGCGGGGGCAGGGGGGATGATTAAGACAGACACAATCCCATAGCAGAACTAATAGATTTCTCAAGAAAGCTATATTAGTAATATCGTTTTTTAAGGTTTATTTTTGTTTCAGTGTATGAATATGTGTGTATATCTATGTAAAGGCATGCTGTGAGATGCCCATGAGGCCAGATAAGGGCATTAGATTGCTTGGAGCCAGAGTTCCAGGAGGATGTGAGCCACCTAAGGTGAGTGCTGCAAAATGGACTTGGGTACTCAGAAAGAACAATAGCTGGATAGCCATCGTTTTGAAACAGATTTCAATATTCAGTGCTTTGTAAATTTTTAAATAATGCATAACAAAATTTTCTTCTAAAAGATAAAATAATTCATAGTAAAAATAGCAAAATGTTACAAATGAGATAGGAAGTTAAAACTAGTATTAAGTCTGGGCAGTTCTATAACATTAGGTAGAAAAACCACAAGTTTAAGGCCTAATGGGCACATTATTGAGACCCTTCCCCAAAATAGAGATACAAAACAGAGCTGAGAATGCTACCATGTGGTAGGTTCTAGCCTCTAGTACTGAATTAAATCAACAAACATTAACATGTCAGAGGGGAGAGTAGTCCTTTATAAAACTTTTAAAAATCTATTGCTTATTACTAACTCATAATTTTAAAAAGTTAAGTTGATTTTTTTGTGTGTGAAACTACAATAACAGTATAATGAAAACATGAATGGACATAATGTTCCAGTGAATGCCAGTGAGATCACTGTATTTAAGGATTAATACAGCTGTATTAAATTGTTCCTGCGTTATTCTGAAGGAAACAAAAGACAGCTAGAAATGACTGCGTGACTTATGGGCTTGCTCTCTGCCAGCTTTCCTACACAATCCAGGCTCACATGCTAGGGGTAGGACTGTCTACAGTGAACTGAACCCTCCAGCACCAATTGTCAATCAAATAGTCTCTCACAAGACAGCCACAGATCGATCAGTCAGATGGAAGCAGTTCTTCAGTTGCAGTTCCCTCTTTTCTGGTGATTCTGGTGTGTGAAGGTGGCAATAAAAACTAACTAGAACCAAACATATGCAAAGAGTAATGGGTAGTATAGTTGAGTCTATGGAGGTTCATTTTGACAAACTTCCACACTCATTTCCGTAGTGGTTGTCATCAAGAGTGAACAAGGGTTTGCCTTTCTGTACGTCCTCACTAGCATCTCTGGTCGTGTGTGTGTGTGTGTGTGTGTGCGCGCGCGTGCGTGTGCGTGCGTGCGTGTGCGTGTGTGCGTGTGTGTGCGCGTGCATGTGCACATGTGTGCACGTGTGTGTTTCTTTCATAGCAATCATCCCGCTGGGGTGACATAGGATCTTAAAAGTAGTTTCAGTGTGCATTTCTCTGATAGCTAAGGATATTGAACCTTTTTTAAAAAAATAAAAGAACTGTTTAATTCGTTGGCCAGTTGTCATGTATGATGTTTTGGTGTTTAATATCTGCAGTTCTCTGGATATTCTGGACCTCAACCCTTGCATGAACAGCTGCCAGAGATTTTCTCCCATATGTAGGCTGTCTACTCTGTTGTGCAATAGCTTTTAAATTTCATGTTCTTTTGTGGTCTAATAAGATGTCGGGTGGTATTATTATTATTAGTTTGTATGCCACTAAAGGGTGTGTTTCTCTATCTATTGATGCTGTTAATTCCAGTTGATCTATGATTTCAGTGTCCATAGCTCACTGTGTTCATATCCTTCTCCAGGGTTGCTGAGTCCAGCCTGTTTTCTTTTCTAGCAAGCATCAACTGCTTCCTAGTGGATAGCATTCTTGCCAAGCATATCATTTACCTGATACGGTGTTTTGAATAAGTACTAAGATGAAGTTAGATATTTTTAGTGGGAAAGTAAAAGGCTACATCTACCTTAGTTGTACTCAGACTACATTTTATGTCCTTAGAAAATAACATACTAGCAAAATATAGGTTTAATGGAAATGGTTTAAGGAAAAGGTACTTGCCACCAAGCCTGACTTCCTGAGTTCAATTCCTAGTACCCATATGATACAAGAAGAAAACAGACTTTTAAAATATAATAATAAAATTTATCGTAGCTCTCTGATTTGCAGTAGATTCTTGAAGATTTGATAGTTTGAACATAACATGACTTAATGACTTAAGACTCTAGTCCGTATGTCTCCTAAAGTTTGAAGTGGGGAAGAATACCTGTTGGCTCATCCCGTTATCTCTTCGGTTTAACTATTCACTCGTTTTCTTTGTTGTTGTTTTAGAGTTGGAGATTGAGTTCAAGGCCTCACGTACGCACTTGTACTTTTAACTGCATCCCTAACTCCTACAATTTCTTTTATTTATTTGTGGTCGTGGTACACATACCAGTGCATACCAGTGGAGGTCAGAGGACAACTTTTCAGGAGTTGGTAGGTTCTGACAATCAAATAAGTGGTTAGGCTTGTTAGCAAGTATCCTTACCTACCAAACTGCCTCACTGGTGCCAGGATGATAGTATGATCTTCTTGCCTGTACTTCTTGAGACTATCCTAACTATGTGTGTCACCACATCTGGTTATTCTTGATAGTAGAATTTTAGCAATAGTTTTCTTTTACTATGCTGAATGTCTTAGTTACTTCCAAGAGGTAGTGCAGTTTACAATTCTTAAGCCTATACACAATCATTATTATAAAAGTCATAGGGATAGGAAGTAGAGCTCTTGCTTGACATGCATAAGAGCCTGGTCCAATGCTAGCACTCTCAGAAACAGTTCAAAAGACTGATGACAGGCATAAAGTGTTCTCCTACCTCACAGACATTAATAAAAGTAATGTCTCCCCTCTTCCTATGAAGGAAAAAAAATCCTAACCAGTAATTTAGATTAAGTCCTTAGAGAAGCTTAAAGTACAAATTACTAAAATAATGAAATTGCTTTTTCTTTAAAAAAAAAAACTACCTTAATTTGTGAGTGTTTATTATATACAACAAATAGTAGAGATAGTGGGGGGTACTTTAGGCACTTTAGTATTTACATGTTGCAGAGTTAGAATCTCTGGTTGGTGATTGTTGGGCTTCTGTTTTGAAGTTTCAGTTCTAAAACACTTGATTTTATGAGATTATTGAGATGTGTTTCAATTTTAGGAATGTATTTCATGAATATGATGTTGGTAGCTAATTTATTGTAATCACTTCAAATTTTAAACTTCATTTGAATGTTTCATTAAAGTTCTAGTTAGTGTCTTAGGAGGATGAGGTATGTTTCTATAAACTCATCATTCAGGGAGTACATGGGCACAAAACAGAATCTGAATCTGGACACCATTTTCTCTCTCTTTGTATACCTTCTCTGTAACTCTTAAGATTTCTTTCTTGATGAGGGACCATTCTCTATACACATAAAAGAGTTAGAAAATCCTCCAGGTAGCTGACTGTACCAAAGTCAGGCTACAGCTGCTCTACACAAAAGACTTGGTGTGTCTGTGATTACAGATTCAAATACTGACTTGTAAGAAAGCAGTTCCCAGAGAGGCCTGCTTGTTTTCTAAAGAGAAATAGAAGCAGGGTGGGTCCTGGTATGAGGTGATGTGGAGGAAAGCAAAGGGAGGGTTGTAATCAGAATATATTAGGTAAGGGGGAAAATTCTATTTTTAATAAAATGAGGGAAAAGGCACTCCTGGGGCCTCTCAGGAGCCATCTAGGATAGGTTGAAAATCAGCAGGTGATTTCCTGAGATAGTTCACTGTGGACCGTGATGATAAGCTCTTGGAGGCAAGCCCCAAGGGACTTCATCTCAGGATTGATTTTTTTTGTTATTGATATGTCTTTCCTGTCATTAAATTGATATAACAATGCCTGGGCATTAGCCCACCCTATTGGGCAGATTTTCTGCAGATCAATGATGTACTATCTTATAGTAATATTATATAGACAAATTGACGATTTCTTAACTCCTAATGATTCTATAAGAATTATGCAAATTTATACTAGTGATTATTGATCCCTTTATTTAAAAAAAGAGCTACAATTGGGGCCCTCTATAATATGAAAACTGCAACTCGGACTCTGCCAGCCTTCATGTGTCATGAGTTAATTGAGCTAAGATAGAAAGCCAGCATGCTACAGATTTACAATTTAGGAATCTACTCCTTTACGCTGTAAAACTATTAACTAAGGGTTGTAAAAGGAAATGAGTGATTATTGTAGGCATAAGGACAAAAGATAAAATATTGACTGGATTTATCTATACAAAACTTCAATGAGATACTAGGTAGATACTTTGACTTAGACGTAAGAATTACAGTTTTTCTAGCTGGGCTGCCTTGTCTGTCCTCAGTGGGAAAGGAAGCTCTTAACCTCTCAGAGACTTGAAGTACCAGGGTGGGAGGATACGAAGACCCCCACCCCCACCCGCTCAGAGTACAAGGGGACAGGGAAAGGATTATGGGGGGGTGAGTGGGAGGGGGGCAGTGAGCAGGATGTAAAGTGAATAAGTAAAAAAAAATTAAATTAAAAAAGAACTACAGTTTTTAACTTTAAATGAATCTGTGGAACTATTGGCAGATAATGTTTAGATAACTATAGTTTAATGGAAACACAAAACATATCTGTTGCAGTTTCCTGTTCAATTTATGATTTGAATTTACATTTGAACTTGTGAACTTTTGAGGGGAGATGCTTAGAATACCATGTGATCTATTCTCTTAAAAAAAGAACAAAAACTTAGAATGATGACATTAAGTAGATAGAAAGAGAATAGAAGATAAGGAGAGTAAACGAAAAACAGAAGCAGAGAGACTACAGATTACAGAAGAATGTAGTAGAGCTAGGCAGAGGGAGACGAGACAGGATAGAACACAGATCAGAGAATACAGCAGAGAACAGCAGGTAGGCTGCTTCTTATAATGACACAGGATTTCTCTTAACATCAGGTTTCTTCTCACTGACAAGTACAGGGCTTTTTTATACTCAATAAAAAGGTAGAAACTTTTTCTTTCTCTATGCAATAGAGGTTGGTGCTTATTTTTCATCCAGAATGAGTTCTTTCAGTGCTCAGGCTTCTGTGTCAGCCATCAAATTGTGTGTGTGTGTGTGCGTGTGTACATGTGCGTATGCATGCATATGTATATAAATATGCATATGTGTAAGTAGAGATGTGAGTATGTAAGTTAATGAGACATGTAGTTGGGCCTGGCCAAAGTATGTATGTAAAAATATGTATGTGTGAATGTATATGTGTTTCTGTGCATATTTGCATGTGTAAAAGTGCTTCATTCTGCATGCGTGACTTTTATTTTCTTGGCTCAATAAAAGTTAATTGTTCCCAGCCTCCCTCTTACCTGGCCAATGAGAGGTGAGACTCCCTAGCAAGAGAGAAAGGAGCCCTAGCAATTAATTCTTTACTTATTCCCAGGGCTGCTAAACAACAGGTGATAATTCTCTTGAAGCCATTGGAATCAAGGAGAGTAAATATTATTAATATTAAGCAACCTCTGCTTCTGCAAGACCAAGTCTTGCCCCTGCCAAAGCTCACTCCACCCTCATAGGCTGCCCTTCCAGAGCAGACCCAGCCTAGGTCTTAACTACTACTAAAAGATTTCTAGAGATTCAATTCAGTCCCCATAAAAATTCCAATATAGTTCTTCACAGAAATTGGAAAAAAAAACTTTAACAGGGAAACACAGATATGTGTCACGCAAAAAAAGATAGCCAAAAGAGTCTTGAATAATAAAAGAACATCTCCAGATACCCAGTTGTATATTACAGATTTATAATAATAAAATACAACATAATATTGGAAAAAACCAGATATGTAGATCAATGGAATCAAATCTAACACCCAGGCATAATTCTGTATACCTATGGATACCTGCTTTTTTTTTTTTTAAACAAAGAAGCCAGAAATATATAAGGGAGAAAATAGATCATCTTCAACAAATGGTTCTGGTTAGATGGGATAGCTGCATGCAGAAGAATGAAAATAGATCTGTATCTATCACCTGCACAGAATTCAACTGAAACAGATCAAGAACTTGAACAAGAGACCAGGATAGAATGGATAGAAGAAAAAGTTGTCGGGCTGGAGAGAGAGCTCAGCGATTAAGCATACTGTCTGTTCTTCTAGAGGTCCTGAGTTCAATTCTCAGCAGCCATATGGTGGCTCAAAACCATCTGTAATAGAATTAGATGCCCTCTTCCGGTGTGTCTGAAAAGAGCAGCTATGTACATACATACATACATACATACATACATACATACATACATACATACCTGTTTACATACATAAAATAATCTTGAGAGAGAGAAAAAGTTGTTGGGATGGTCTTGAACTCAGTGGCACAGGAAAGACATTTTAAAGAAGATGCTGATAGCACAAGCACCAAGGACATTGATGAATGGTACTCATGAAGCACAGAAAATTCTGTACAGCAAAAGACACTATCATTTGGGCAAAGGAGTAGGGTACAGAGTTGGAAAATATCTTTACTAATTACATATCTAATAGAGAATTAATATTTAGAATATATAAAGAACTAAAGAAACTGGACATCAAGAAACAACCCAATTAAAAATGGAATATTGAAGCAGAGAGTTCTCCAAAGATGAAGCACAAATGACTGAGAAACAAAGGTATGTTCAACAGCCTTTGCCATTAGGAACACATACATTAAAACTATTTTGAGTTTCATCTTACCCAGTTGAAATGGCCAAGGTCAATACCACAGTGCCAGCTTACACACACAAGAATGCTAGGAAAGGAAAGCACTCACTGCTAGTGGAAGTGCAAACTGGTAGGCCCAGTATGGAAGTAAATGTTGAAGTCCATCAAAAGCTAAACATGAATCTACCATGAGATCTGGCTATACCATTCTGTACCCAAAGGACTCCATATCTTACTATTGAGATACTTGTTTATCCATATTTATGGCTGCTCTATTCACAATAGCCAGAAATAGGAAACACCTTAGATGTCCATGAATGGTGTGATGGTTTAAATAAAAATGGCATCATAAACTCATAGGGAGAGGCAATATTGGAGATATGGCCTTGTTGGAGTAGGTGTGGCCTTGTTGGAGGAAATGTATCACAAGGGATAGGTAGGCTTTGAGGTTTCTGAAGCTGAAGCCAGAACTCTTGTCACTCTCTCTTCCTACTGCTTGCCAATCCAAATGTAGACCTCTTAGCTACTTCTCTATCACCATGTCTACGTGCATACCATCATCCTTTCTGCTGTGACAATAATGGACTGAACCTATAAGTCAGCCCCAATTAAATGTTTTCCTTTATAAGAGTTGCCTTGGTCGTGGCATCTAGTCACAGTGACAAAACCCTAAATAGGACAAATGAATAATGAAAATGTGGTACATTTACTTAATGGAATATTATCCACTGCTTAAGAAAAACGAAATTGAGCCAGGCATAGTGACACACAGCTTTAATCTTAGCATTTTGGAGGCAGAGACGGGCAGACATATGTAAGTTTAAGGAAGTCTAGTCTACATTATGAGTTCAGGACAGCCAGAACTACATAGTGATATCCTGTCTCAAAAAAGGAAAGAAGAAAAGAATTATAAAGATTGCAGTTAAATTGAAAGAGCCAAAAGCAATCATTGTGAGTGAAGTAACCCAGTCTCCAAAAGACAAATATTACAATATTTGTTAGGTAGCTAGTTAGGGGCCAAAGGTAAGAGTATATTTTTCTAGAAGGGTAAATATAGTGTAATAATGAGATGAAGGGGAAGCTAGAGTAGGGTTAGCTGGGGAGAGAGATAGGAAAACAGGATAAGGAGGAAATGTGGGGAAGAACAACTAACATGAAGGTCTTTTGGAAAGCTGTATAGAAACCCAGTACTACTAATATATAATATATATCAGTAATCAGAGTCTCTGTTCCAACCATACATCTCATGTCACTAAAAACTCTAGTGCCAGAAATTCATTATATCTTATTGAGTCATATCCCAAAGGGGTCCCATTGCCCTAGCCTCCAGACATTACAGGCTGTTATAAAGACTATTTATTACCCTTCATTATCTGATAGTAAGGCCTGTTGCTGAAGACATCATTTACATATGCCATCAAAAAGGAAGAAGTTGGGTTGATATTCAGCAGAAAGCTTTACCCCTACTGACTAGCATTTGTGGTACTCGAAGTTACTTTGTATACTACTGGAGGAGAAAAGCAGTCATCGCTATCACCCAGCTACAAACCCTGGAACTTACAGCAGTAGCCTCCTGCAAAATATAGTGGTGTGAAAGTAACACAACCCTCTGCCTTTTAGAAGGTAAAGCTTTCCTTGTTCATCTGTTTTATTATTTTAAGCATGCAGTGAATTCTTGGTCTGTTTGTAATTCTCAACATGTCTGTACTAAATAGACAGGGAGCCAGTGTATTGTGTCATAGAATTCATCACTGTTTCCTGAGCCATTGTCATTACCTCACTAACCTCACCTGGCAGAGGTGCCTGTTTCTCTACTGGGGTCTTTTCTTTTTGCTAGCCATTCCTATGTGAAGGTCATTTGTTCCAATAATGGCTTCTCATTTGGTCTAAAAATCAAACAAAAGCTTTGCAGCTGTGAGATGTAGCCCATTTAAAAATTAACCTATTGTAAATCCTTAATGGCTGAGAAATCTTGTAATTTTCTATGATTTCTGGTAGTACTACTAGTAGAATAGCAAACAGTAGAAGTGAGCGAGGTCAGAATGATACACACTTGGGAAGAGAAGGAGAAGTTCAGCCAGTGTGTGTCCTCTGCCCTTCATCAGTCACACAGCAGTTCAGTTCATGCCTACAGACTTTCCAGAGGAAATGTTATCTGTGGAAGTAACTGATTAACAGAGTTCTTTATGCTACAAGTAAAATTGTGCATGAGTGTATTCTGCCTTGGCTCTCTGCAGTGTCTTTTTCACCTAGAGCTTAGATTCCTGGGGGGGGGGGGGAGGGGGGGGAAAGAGCACAATTTTATTTTAACTCACTTATTTTCAATGCTACAAATCCAACCCATTCTAGGCACAACTTTACCACTGAGCCACACCTTAGTTCAAAATTTTGAAGTTTGATAATAAAACAAGTTAGCTCCATCCTTATACAAATTTTATAAATTCTCTGGTTTGGGTTTTTAGATCTAAAATTCCTCTGGATTTTGTTAAGCCTAAATTAAATATGAATATTAATCTTGTAGACATAGTATGTTTCTTCAATATTATCTATTAAACACTTGTTAAATTACCTAACTCCTTGGTGCCTGCTTTTCTCTATATAAAATGAGGCTAGTAATAATACCTACTTCCTAGAGTTGTGAGGATTCAAAAATTTAATTTATAAATTACTTTGAATAGTACTCAATACCAATGAAGCTATTAGCAATTATTATTAGTCACTCTAGTGGACAGATTAAATCAACAGTGAATAGCTAATTTACAGATAATGATAAACAGTGCAAATGAAAAGTATAAGGCATACTGATAATCTATAGATGTCAGGATGGCATAGGGGACTGTTTCACTTAGGACTTTGAGGGGAGAAATCATTGAGCAAGGATATGATTAAATATACATGTATTTTTAATCAATACAAAGTTTGTTTTCATCTCAGTTCACATTATAGTTTGTTTATGCTAACGTAACTTACTGGTGTCCAGTTCTGTGAGTTTCGATAGATGTATGTAGATAGATGTATGTAGATAAATGTATGTAGATGGATGTATGTAGGCATGCAGCTACCACTGTATCAATATGGAGAACAGTTTTGTCCTTTTCTCAGCTTCTCACAAGATGATCCCTGTACTTGTTCACCTCCTTCTTTCCCCCATTGCCACTGATCTATTTCTGTAACTCTTTTCTCTGCCATGCCCTGGGAAGTGATTTACTTAGTGGCTTTTACAGAATCATTGTTCAGATTTTGCACATTGCACTTGAAATTCATCAATGTTATTGAATTTATCAGTAGATGGTATTTCTTGATAGTATTTTACTGTACCGTTGTACTTGTAGTTTATCTTTTCACCAGTTGTAGGGCATATGTATATACTCTTTCCTGTGTTGTGCTATGCTAATGTTGTATTGTGTTTGTGATATGCTTTAAGATACCATCTTCTAGTCCAGGCCAACCATGGTCTCACTATGTAGCATAGGATGACCCTAAACTCCTGCTCCTTCTTTTTCTTAGAAAATACTAGGATTATAGGCAGGCATAGCCATGCCAAGCTTGGTTCCTTAGTTCCTTTGTCTTTTCACTAAAATTCATTTGAAATTAGGTGTCGGTGTCGGGTAATAATTTTAATTGGGCATGGTGGCACATGCCTGAAATGCCACTACTTAGAGACCGAGGCAGGAAAATCATTAAGTTTAAAACCCAACTTGACCTTCGTAGTGAGACCCTGTATTGGTGTTGGTGGGGGTGGGGAGATTTGTTGAGGTTTTCCTTGTGATTGTGTTGAATTTGTAGATCATTTTGGGAAGAAAGATGGCAACAATATTGGGTCTTTCAATCTATATCTCTACATTTATTTACCCTCCCTTTTTTTTTTCTTTGATTGGTATTTTGTAATTAACAGTGTATAGAGGCTACAAATTTCAAGTCCCTCTCCCTCTCCCTCTCCCTCTCTCTCTCTCCCCCTCCCCTCTCTCTCAGTTATTAACTGTATAGCTCAGGCTAGACTCAAGCTTGCAGAGATCCTCTTGCCTCAGCCTCCTGGATAACTTGGATCACAGGTGTCTGCTACTGTGCCCAGCTGAGTTTTTAAGACTTATATCTTATTTTGTAGTTTTAGTTTCTAGTGTTCAGATAGTGACTTCTGTGTATGTTATATTCTTGTGTTCTGTAACCTTTTTAAACTTGAAGTTGTTAAGAACCTCTTTATACAGTCCTTCTATGTAAGTGTTGTCATCTGGGAATCATGACAAATCTATTTCCTCCTTTCCAGCCTGGCAGATATTTTCTCTTAAGCAAGGGATTACAATTTGGCTTATATTTTTCTAAAGTAAATCTAGCTTTAGCATAAAAATTGGAGGGGCGGGGAGACCATTTACAAGGCAGAGGTGTCTTGGATTATGAACTTTAAAACCAGGGTAGTAAAATAAAGAGAAAAAACAGATTTTTGTATGTGGAATTAGTAAGCCCTCTAGTGGATTAAATATAAGAATAAACAAAGAGAAGGAGTCAGGACATCAGGGTTTCTGTCATAAATGTTGCCAGTTTTTGGAAAGTGACAAGAAGAAATAGATTAGGAAGAAGATGACAAGCAGAACTTGTTAGATTTGAGAAGTCTTTGGGATAGGGGTGGGCCCAGGTCTATGGTAGAATAATTAGCAAGCTTGGGCCCCTAGGTTTTATCTTTATCACAAAGGAAATCAAAACAAAACAAAGTAGTATCACATAGGCAACTAGAATATACAAGCATATGAAATGGGGTATGTATGTAGGCTGTAAGAAGTTTGGCAATGTGTCAAATGTATATGGAACCAGCCTGAAGGCTCATGGGGATCTCTCTCTCTCTCTCTCTCTCTCTCTCTCTCTCTCTCTCTCTCTCTCTCTCTCTCCCTCTCTCTCTCTCTCTCTCTCTCACACACACACACACACACACACACACACACACACATGGTCAAACCCTAAGCAATATGCTAAGATTATATAAGTTTTTACCATGGGTCTTTGGACCCATTGCTCATCACTAATTTGAAGCATGCATTTCCTTCTCCTAGTCCATTCCCGTGTATCTTAGTTACTTATCAATTCCATGACAAAACACTGAACAGGTAACTTATAAAATGATGACATTTTGTTTGGGAGCTCACTTTTTCATACAGTTTGTCTGTCTTAGGGTTTTTATTGCTGTGAAGAGATACCATGATCATAGTAGCTCTTCCAAAAGAAAACATCTAATTGAGACCTGTGTACAGGTTCAGAAGTGTAGTCCATTATCATCCTGGTGGGAAGCACAGAGGTGCCTAGGCAGATATGATACTGGAGAACAGCGAGAGCTCTACATCTGGATCTGGAAGAGAGAGACCCTGGGCCTAGCTTGAGCTTCTGAAACCCCATAGCCTTATCTCCACTTCCTCCAACAAGCCCACCCCTACTCCAAGGCCAAACCTCCTAATGCCACTCCCTAAGCATTTAAATATATGAACTACAGGAGCCAATCTTACTTAAACCATCACAAAATTCATGACTATTGTGTCAGGGAGCATAGGCAGTCATAGTGATAGAGCAGTAGCGTAGACCTTCCATCTGATCCACAAGCACAAAGCAGAGAGAGCTCATGGAATGGCATGGACTTTGAAGCCTTATAGCCTACCTCCTGTAACCATGTCTGCAGGTTTGAGGCCAGTAGTTACATAGTGAGTTACAGACAAGCACGGACCATAGAGTGAGACAAAAAAAGACCGAAAAGGGAAAAAAAAAAAAAAAAGATTATGGTTCACATATTGATTGCTGATTTATAATGCTTGACATGTACCAAATGCTCAATGAATAAATTATATAAAAGAAAATAGACAATGTTCACATGTAGAAGTCCAGTGCGAATACAAGAGTAGTAAGGCAGGCGGGCAGGCGGGCGGGCAGGCAGGCAGGCAGGCAGGCAGGCAGGCAGGCAGGAGACGGGCGGGCGGGCGGGCGGGCGGGCGGGCGGGCGGGCGGGCGGGCGGGCGGGCGGGCGGGCGGGCAGGCGGGCAGGCGGGCAGGCAGGCAGGCGGGCAGGCAGGAGGCGGGCAGGCGGGCAGGCAGGCAGCTGATGTCCCCTGGGTGCTTCTTCACTGTAATTACTGTAGGCACGCTTGTGGGTGGATAAGGGGAAGTCATGACTGAAACATGCAGAAATGGAGTTACTGCATAGCCTCAGAAGATAGCCCTCCAAATTTATAAGTTGTGTTATAAATAAATTCCACATTGGCCTGGATCCCCAGCACCCACATGGGATCACAGCCAGTTCCAGGAGTTTGACTCCTTTTTCTGATCTCTTAATGGTATCAAGGACACAGTGGTACACGCTCAGGCAACAACACATCCATGCATGTGAAGTTTAAAATAAGTAAAATAATGAACACTACATAGTCTTTAATAACCCTTTCCAGGAAGTGGACTTTCATTTCCCTGTCCTTGAAGTCAGACTAGACACATAATTCACAGCAACCAATAGAAGAAACCTGGCAAATAAGAACCTTGACCAAGTAATGAGAGTTACTGTCACTAGTAACACAGGGAACTAGTATAGTGTGGAAAGACCAGAGGGTACTCCTTGACACACCCACAAGGTCTTTATCATGAGCAAACACCAATTTAAAAAAAATCCTGATTTTAGCATCATTCTTGTAACATCTGATGGCACTCTTAATTATTCAGGTGCCTGGGTGTGGTGGCTCATGCCTGTAATCCCAGTGCTTGAGAGAACTCATATGGGAAGGTTGCAATTATAAAAAGCAAGCCTGGGTTATAGAGCACACAGACAGACAGACAGACAGACAGACAGAAAAAAAGAACAAGCCCAAGGGCTGTCTAATTAATTATTATAGATTGGAAGAAACCTAACATGTGGCAGTTCAAGTGGTTTCCTGGATTGCATCCTCTTATAGATAATAAAGTAGAAATCTTGATAGACTTCAGTTTATGTTATACCAGTGTTAACTGGTAGCTGTATGCTGATAAATAAAATATAAATGTTAGCAGAAGAAAATAGGCCAGTACAGGGGAATGTCAGGGCCAGGAAGCGGGAGTGGGTGGGTTGGGGAACAGGGCTGGGGGAGGGTATAGGGGGCTTTGGGAATAGCATTTGAAATGTAAATGAAGAAAGTATCTAATAAAAAATATTAAAAAGAAAATAGGAAATTCCCCCTACCACCTTTACAATTTTCCTGCCAATCTTAAATCTTTCCAAATTAAATATGAAAAAAGAAGAAATTCGTAATACCTTTCTTGGTGTGTGGGGGGGGTATTTTAGGTTTTTCATTTTGTATTTTTGTTTTGTTTTTAATGGCTTCAGAGCAAACTGAACGCTCTCTCTAAGATGCTCACTTGATATGGCCACCCAGCGGGGCAGCTATATGCAGGCTCCTGCTCTACCATCAGAAGTAGTTTCACCTACTTTGTGCAGGTTGCCAACTAATTGTTTTTATGCATTGCTTTTATGATCTGAAAGTGTGCTCCTATTCAAATTAGTAAATAAATTTAATGTAATAATGGGTAAACTCTGAAATTCTAATTTATAAATATTTACATACTCAGGAACTCAAACTAGGATAACAAAGTTGATGTAAGAAGACAGCAGGGATCCTCTTTCAGTTAATAATGATATGTAATTGTCTTCAGAAGACTATGGATGCTGAAATTAAGTCACTCTTCTGTACTCTAATTTTTTATGTGACCATTAGTGAAAACTTTAGTGTGTTACATATGAGAGATGGTATTTTTTTTCCCAGTTAAATGTAACTAGTGAAGAACACTGTTTCTTGTTGAATATGGACATCAATTTAAAGTAGTAGTGGCTGGTGCATTCATTTTCTAGAAATATTTTTCCAGATTGGTAGTATTTGGCCAAGCAGCTATAGCAGCTAGATAATAATACTGCTTAAGTCTGAAACTGAGAACACAAGAGTGATGAGCTTTATGACACTTAACTTCCGGTTGCTAGCCAGTAACTAGCTTCTGAAATGCCGAACATGTGCTTTTGCTGACAGCTGTTTTTCAGAGTGTGCCTTTTGGTGTCAGCATGATTCCTTTAGTGAGTTTGCTTGTAAAGTTGCTTAAAATCATAAGCAGAGTTTCTTGTTAAAAGAAATAAAAGAAGATAGAAATAAATGGAAAGCTTTTGAGTAGTCATGGCTCAGGAGAGAATGTTATCAGAATATCCATAGAACTTAACAGCAGTCTTGAGATCCTGCATAAACGGAACAAAACCCTAACAGTGTCTTTTGTAGAAGTAGAAAAAGCTGTGCTAGCATTCACATGGACTCTTAAGGAATTCACTTAGCTGACAAATAGCAAAGTCGCAGGCCTCACACCCCTGGCCTCTATTGCAAAGCTCCAGTGCTTTAAATAGCACACTTGATCACTGACACAGACAAGTAGATCACAGGAACTAGCAAAATAGCGTCCCCCCCAACCCGCCTCAAGATAGATTTAATAGCATATACCTATGATCTCATAGTACATGGAAAATTAAAACTGAAAAATCAGGAATTTGGGGACATGCTGATATATATAAATATATATGGATATTCTGAATATATATATGTATACATATATATGTATATATGTGTGTGTATATATATATATATATACATTTTATATATATATATATCAACTAGAGCAGGCAGTACAGAGAGCATCTGTAGAGGGGTTAAGTTTACAGAGCCTGGGCCTGTAGACCTTGGTTTTGGACCAGTTATTAGACCTGTTGAAAATGCAAATGATCCATCCAATCAAATGCAATATTCATCTAGAGGAAAGACAATTGGAAAGTTTTTATGAAGACACACCCTGACTAATCTAAATTGAAAGCAGCTTCTAAAAATTTGCATCTCTTCATCTTCCTAGGTGGTAGTGAATATGTGGGCAGAAAATGAGAGCATTTCAAATAATGCTAATGAAGTTTAGTGATTACAATCTACCATATTGTAAGAGAGTGTGTGTTGTTAGTTCTGAAGGATGAAGACAGAATTCAAATATTACCATGACTGGCATTTGATTGGAAAAGTGCAGAGATAAGCTTTAGGTTCCTTTTATGAAAACCATCCTCCTAGCCTGATGGAATATCTTCTCAGACGTACCATAGTTACCATGGATACTTGGTGGCTTTGATAGAGTATGTTGTAATCCATATTCAATCATCTGAGGTAAAGAAGCCAAGAAACACACCAGCTAAAGTCAGCATAGTTTCCTTTCTAAATCTATACTCTCTGCAAGAATGAAAGGGGAAAATAGCCCGAGGAGTAAGTTTGGATTTAAAAACTGACTGATTCGATCCTAGTATTTATTTTTATGTAGCTTTTTACCTATAATAAAGATAATGGGGGGTGGGGGTGGCATAGGAATCTACATGATGAGATCTTTCTGAAAGTTGGTGAACCCTAAGCAGTGAACTCATTGTCTGAAAGCCACAGAAACACAGACAGGATTGAAGGCATTGTCCCCATGGTAACATATTTGCATTTGGCCCAGAAGTGGCTGCTTTCTGCTTAGCTTCTTTTAATTGCTATATATTGACAGCCATTTTCACAACTCTGAAGTGTCAGATACATGAGCATGTGTACTGGGAGTGTGCACCATATCTTCAGGCTTGATTAGACACTTCAGATGACAAAGAGCTCCGCTTGAAGAATTACTGAGGTGTTTTTGGCATTTCCTAATGTGTCTGTCACATAGTAGAAGCAAAAAGCCTTTCAAATGATTTAAAATATTTTCATCAATTCTCTTTTAAAACAGGTGACAAAAGAACTAAAACAGTATGACAACAAAATTATAGAATGCAAATTTGAGAACAATAGCTGGGTCTTCATGAGACAGAGGATAGACAAAAGTTTCCCAAATGCCTACAACACAGCCATGGGTGAGTATGAGAGTGACCAATACAGTAAGTTCAGAAAATTATGTCGTCAAAGACCACATGTCCTGTTGATGCTGTCCTGAATAATGGGTTAGGTAGTCAGGCCTGGACCTTGTTAGTTGCTAAAGAGCTGCCCTGTGTGCCCGAAAGGGCAAAAGAGGGAAGGGTGATGGTTGCATACTAGATTAACTTAATGAATTGTTAAAAAAAAAAAAAAGCCATGATAATTTCTGTTCTATTCAAAACTATTAAAACAATTGTTTGCCAGATGGGTAAGAAGCAGAATTAGCAAGGGAAAAATGTAATTTCTAGCTCCTAAAATAACTTTACAAACAATGGAGAGAAAGTAAATGAAAACTGTAAAACATAAGAACTGCCCTGCTATCCTTCAGAATGCTCTTTGGCTGTGGTGTGAATGCCTTGGAGTCATCTCCATGTTTCAGATGTACTGACAGTAGAGGCGGTTTATAAAAGGCTAGATCAGTGCAGTGGGCGGCGGCTCACTTGTCCAGTGTCCACTGCTGGTGGCGATCAGGATCCTGAGAAGCAGGAAGAGGAGAGAGGCAGCCAGTTCACTCTTTCATTTTAAAAGATACTGTTTCACATTCAGGGACCTTTTTTGGAAGTAACATCTATGCTCAGACAAGATGAGTTCATTCCATTCTTTTCTCCCTCTTTCCCAAAACAAACAAATAAAATATCATAAAATGAGAAAATTGGTTTTTTTTTTTTGATTACTCAAGAAAAGATGTTTTGTTTATTAGGCTATTTTATTATATGTTCTTCACCTAAATGATTAAAATAACAATATGGATGGAAGCTACCATGAAAACTTCCTATTCTATAGTGGCATTGGCTATTATTGTTGTATTTCACAGAATGGCCATCTTTCTGACAGAATGACTTAAAAACTGTAGTATACTTTCCTGCATAGAAGTTTTAATTAAATACAGATTTTCATGAAGTATGCTGTACTAGGTTAAAACCCCTTAACGTCTTTGCTTAAAATTAATACTCTAGCAATGAGTGACCACCAAAACAGTACCTGAGGCCTGCTTGCCCATCATGAAATGCCATGATTTCACAGAGCTGCATGCAGACCACCCTCAGCCTGTAGTGAGTCAGCCACCTTAATCACCTGACATGTTTTCCTCCTTTGTCCACAGCTGTGTGCAATAGCATCTCGAACCCTGTCACCAAGGAGATGCTGTTTGAATTCATTGACAGATGTGCAGCAGCCGCCCAGGGACAGAAGCGGAAGTATCCCCTGGACCCTGACACGGAGCTCATGCCGCCCCCACCGCCCAAAAGACTGCATCGGCCAACCTAGTCCGTGCCTCTGAGAGGAAGAAAAATGCTGTTGTCTCATTTTCTCAACCAGAGAAATTAAAGAGACGAGCGGCTTCGTACTGGTACACGTGTTTTAAGGGAAGACATAGTCAGCCTGTATATATTTGGTACATTTGTTTCCTTGGAACTACAGTACATCATGGACCTAAATATTTTATTTATACCTGATAAATTCAGCCTTACCCTGTGGAGTCTACAGATTGAAATACCCAAAGGTTTAAATCAGATTGAAGTTAATGAAATAGAGGCCTTGTTTGTATGTGAATAGATACCTTTACATTTGATTCATAACTAGCAATCTGAAGCTGTAAGCATATTGAGTTTTTTAAATGTTGGATTTTAAGTTTACCTCTTTAAAATGTGGGTACTGGCATTAGAAATTTTCTCACTAACTTATCATGGATTTCTTATATTTCTCAATTTTTTATATTCTGAGCAATGACAAGGTCAAGTATTATGTACATTAAACAGTTTGGTCTGGCTATACCATTTTAAGAAGTTCTTCTGGTTTTGTTTTCTGTGAGAGTGGGGTGTAAAAACAGTAATGAAGCTCCATTTTCTTGTGAATTGTATCCTTTCTTTAGAAACTATTTTGAGCATTTTACTATGTCTCGTGTTTGAACCATGACGTCAGATGTCTGGGGTTCCCATCCTGGCAGTGGTTTTGAGTTCCTTTGTGGCACTTACCTTCATGTGCTGCTGTCTGGGAGCGTTGCTGCTTTCAGACAGCAGGGCTCCTCCTGCTTTACCCACTCACTGTGATCCCTGGGAACAGCAGCAAGCACAACCGCGTTGTGTTATTTCCCTCAAACAGTGCTTCAGACACAGTGGCAGCTTTGCCTAGAAGGTCATGTCAGCTGAACAAAGTGTTGTCTAGGAGATGCTGGCCTCCCATGGACAGATGCAGAGGCGTTGCTGAGACTGGTCATGGAGGACGTGAAGATGTTGCTCCCACTGCTCCTGCTGCACCTGCGCTTGGAGGTGGTTTCCGATCCTGAGCTGCACCTCAGCGTTGACTCTGGACAGTAGGTCCCTGCCGTTGTAAAACTTGTTCTGATTGGCTTGTGAAGGAATTCAGAATAGCAACTAGCAAGCAGCTTACTTAATGTATTTATTTTAGAGACACAGGTTTTAAGTATATGTATTTAAAACAAATGTTCACGATCTGTATTTTATATATGTATAAGCATATCTGAAAGTATATGCAACAGTGTATATTCTTATATTGATACAGCCAGAAATGAAAATCCAAATGCTTTACCTAGCAGGCTAAGGATCTGATGGAATTTTTATTTGGCAAAGTACAGATTAACCAAAACTGTATTTATATGAACCTGAGTTTTAATGTTTTTAAACGAACTTTACATCTGCAGTGCTTTTCTGTATGGAATACTAGGGCTGTGCCTAGACTTATGCCGCTATTGTTCCCAAGTTATGTAATATGTTAGCAAGTTTATTCAAAATGCCATAATAATTTTGTCTTAGGTTGCTTTTGTACATTTGGGCACTGAAGGAATTTAAACACCTGACTGTTACAGGATTGTTGAGGGGAGATTGTCAAGGTTCCTTCTGTCGTTTACATGGTGGATCCAGAACTGCCTGTGGACTCCAGGCAGCCTAGTGCCTGCTCCCCAGGGTCACTGAATCTTTTCTCCATAGATGGTCTGCTCCCAAGCCGGTGCAAAAGCGGGGTCCTTTTGAAGATACAGTAACGTGCTTTGTCAGTGATCTCTGATAGAATTAAAATGTTATGGTAACATTAACCTTTCAAATGAAATGGAAAGAGCATTATATAGGACTTACTTTTTCAGCTTATCCTTTCCTTTCAATTGTGGTGACGTAATCATTGGCCTTAAAAGCAGACCCCATGTAGTCCCCAACCGCATCACCTCCTGGAGTATCCTTACAGCCATTTAGGCTGTTGGACGAAAGGTAGGATTTGGACATCTTGAAGGAAAACTTCCCTTCTCGGCTTATGTTACAACAGCTGTTTTCTTTAGCTGATATTTTCCAGACAGGACTAAGAAGACTGTTTCCCTGAGTTATCGCATGGGAAGGCTTGCTTTTTGTTTGGGGAAAAAAAAATATGGATGACTACTGCCTAGATGGTTCCTTTGCTTTCCATGAAATGCCAGGACATTCCTTCTCTGATTGTGTCAGTGTGTGTTGTAATAAAGCTACTGATGTAACACACCTGTGTCTTTCCTGTCTCGCTGACCTGCTGCGCTGGCTCTTGCTGCTCTGCCACACCTAGGATGCTTCCTCTGGCTAGATGCACTCTGGAGATGACTCTCGAGACTTGGAAACGTGATGGCCACTGCCTGTCCTTCTGACGTCTAGGGTGGAGGTGCTGTGTCTGTTTCCGTACTTCTCCCTCTCTCAACGCCCTACCAAGTAAGGGTCCTCGTGCATTGTTTTTGTGGGTTTCTTTTAGAGTAAGTAGCCTGAGATCACGAGCTATCAAATGCTTGTGATGGCTATGTTTTATATATATATATATATATATATATATATATATGGGATCTTGCTATCTTTAAACATGGCACTATTTTGAGCAATGTATATAGTTTCTTTAGGCCAATAAAATCTTGAAAATTAGAGACCAAATGGTAAATTCCTGTGATGGGGGGGTGGGGGGGGGAAGCCCTAGGCTGAATCCAGAATGACTAGAATGTAAATAAAATAATTAAAAAGAAAAGAAAAAAAAGTCTAGTCTGAGCATCCTACTGGGTTGTGATCTCTCTGTCTTCCCCTCCTGTTTCCAGTCATAAATGTCAAGGTTAGATCTGATCAAAAGGAAGTTTTTCAGTCCAGCTGTGGTTCTACGTGAAGTCAGGACTGCGGGAGTCTGCTTTCACCCTAGCAGCCATATGCCTGTGACTGCATGGTTACCACCGACCCAAGAGTGTGTTAGGTAGTAAGTACCCTTCTTAACATCTAGATACAGAATGTAGGCCTGAGCTTTGAGCTGAGACCCCCAGAGGTCTTGGAACTCCAGTAGAGTTGCTGCCTCAGTGTTTCTTCACCGTCTGGTTGTGCAGTGTCTAAGTCTGCCCAGTTGAATTTCTGCTGCCATCTTGCCATGTGAAGAAGATGGAATTGACAGCAGGAGAGGAAATGGGAAGTATAATACTTCAGATGTTGGCTTCTGGAGATATAATTAGGAAGCATAGTGATTAAAATAAGCTCGGGCCCATCATGTCTCGATTGTGGCAGTTAGCTGTCAACGCTCTCACTAGGGTGGGTTATTGTCAGCCCCGGGTTAACTCTAATGTCTCCCTCTGTCCCTTCCCCTGATACCAGATGCCCACTGTACATAGTAAGAGAAGAAAGCAGTGTCAGTGAACTTCCAGGTCTCGTATTCTTAATGTGCATAGATACATGGACCTGACAGCTATATATGTATGTGTGTGTGTGTATATATGTGTGTCTGTGTGTGTGTGTGTATTGTGAAAAGGCATATTTCAAAATTTTGTGGCTGTTGTTAAGAATCTCAGTCCTGAAAAGTACTTAGTTTGCAAGAAAATACAGGTTTTTACATATAACACTTTTTTATTGTATTGTTCTTTGTACCTGCATCTCACCCTAGGATAGCAAGATTCTTGTGTTGGCACATTGTGCTGACTAGTTTTAAGTCAAGCTGACACAGACTCGAGTCATTAGGGAAAATATTTACCAGATTGGCTGTGGACAAGCCTGTGGGGCATGTCCTTGATTGATGAATGGTGTGGGAGGGCCCAGCACGTCTTGGACAGTGCCACCCTTGGGCAGGTGGTCATGTTGATACAAGAAAGGAGGCTGAGCAAGCCGTAGGGAGCCAGCCAGTAAGAAGCATTCTTCTATGGATTCTGCTTCCGTTCCTGTCTCCAGGTTCCTGCCTTGAGTTCCTGCCCTAACCTTGGACGAGGGACTTATAAGGTATGAAATAAAATACATTCTGTGTTCCCCAAGTTGTTTTTGGTTATTGTGTTTATCACAGCAATAGAAACCCTAAGTAAAACACTTATGTAGGTTATCTACCAGACAGCTTATAACTAAGGCATTGGACATGGAGACCCTCAGAAGAGCAACCATTCTTGCTTATACAGCTGAAGGACATATTTGGACACGACAGTGGTTGATTGTATGGGTGATTCTGTTGTGCATGCATGTAAAATGCACATGGGTTAAAAACTGGAATTACCTGTACATTTAAAAAAAGAAAAACCAAGTAGAATGAAACTTGTCAGTATTTATCCTAATTGTATTTTATATTATGTGCATGGGGCAAGGTATGTATGATGTAAGTTTAGATGCCTGAGGAGGCCAGAGGGTGTAGGGTCCCCCTGGAGTTAGAGTTACAGGCAGTTGTGAACTACCTCACATAGGCACTCTTAACCTCTCAGTCATTTCTCTAGCCCTGAAATTTAGCTATGTAAGGGACAGAACTTAATTTGACCAAACACAACCAAGAAAAACAGAATTCAGCTTCGACTAGAATGTGATTCCCAACCTTCCTAGTGCTATGACCCTTTAATACATTTCCTCATGTTGTGGTGGCCCCAACCATAAAATTATTTCATTGCTACTCATAACTATTTTTTGCCATGATTGTGAATTGTAATTAAATATCTGATATGCGACTTCTAAGATGTCACAAACACAGGTTGGCAACTCCTGGACTAGACCAACAGGAAGTCATGTGTTTTTCCAATTACAACTTTGGTACACAGTCTATTTTTCTTTAGATCACAAGCTCAGAGTGGTCTTCAAGCTGCTTCTCTTAAGTTCCACTAAGAACATCCTAGCACTGCAGGAAAACCCTCTGTGGTGTGGCTCCCGCCTATGCCATCTAAGTTTGAAAACAGTGGTACATCCTCTGTTCACAGTGTTCCATTGTTGGGCTGAGCCCAGGAGCCTCAGCCTCCACCCTAATACAGATATCTGCAAGGAGGCATACAGTGATGCTTTAAATTTTTCTCCTTCAGACGCCGGGCTGTAGACATAATGGTGCGGCTGGGTCACAGAGCTTAGCAGTAGCAGCATTCAAATGTCCCTTTATGCTGTTGTCTCCCTTGGATTAGCTGTATGGAAATGTCACCCTGGTCCTCTCCTTGGAACTGAAATACTGAACCATACGTTCAGAAGACTATTCAGAGCCATGTCTGAGGCAGCTCCTATTTAATTCCATCAGCAGCACCTTGTCTCTTTTTTCCTTTTGCACTGAAAACAGGAACCTCTCAGGGAGACTTATGGGCAGGTAGTAGTGCCCTGTTCTCTCTTTTGGGGATATGTTAGCAGGGAGATGAAAAGGAGGTTGTCCTTTTGATGGAGTTACTTTTTAGTGCAGTTTCATTGAACTTTCTGTATGATAAGTAGGAGGCTCAACCTACCCATCACCCATTTTCTCATGTTTTCACAGGGAAATCCTTTGGTAACTGTTGGGGCTTTTCAGTTTTAAAAATAAATTTGAGAGCTGGACAGATGACTCAGAAATTAAGAGCACTGGCTGTTCTTCCAGAGGTCCTGAGTTCAATTCCCAGGAATCACATGGTGGTTCATGACCATCTATAATGAGATCTTGTGCCTTCATCTGGCTTGCAGGCACACATGCAGGCATACACTGGACACATAATAAATCAGAAAAACAAAAAATTCCTACCACTACCAACAGACGTTTCTGGGAATGTAGAGATGGCTCAGTAGTTAAGAACACTGGCTGCTCTTTCAGAGGGCCTGGGTTCAATAACCAACACCCACATGGCAGCCTGTAAGTCATGTTCCAGGGAATCACGAAGAGATGCATGCAGGCAAATCACCAGTGCACATAAAATAAAAATAAATTCTGGTTCCCTTTGGGTAAGTCTATGCCTCCAGCCTTGTCTTCAAACAGCAAGGGAAGGAGGCTGCTGCTCTTGAACATCTTCCAGGATCTAAAGGAATAAGAAACTGCAGAGTTTCCATGTAAGTTCTTTTGCCCTCCGTCTGGACATCCTTGTGTGGCTTTGATGTCTTTGGTATAAGCACAGTGTGCTCTGATAGACATCAAGGTGAGTCCTGAAGAAATGCTATTTGGACACATCTCCACTAAAGTCTTACAAAGTTTCTGGACAGTGTTGCTTGTAGGTAAGAGCTACAATGCTTGAGATATCTTCTGTGGGTGGAATCGAGAGAGGTGACCTTGGCCTTCCTGGGTAGGCAGGAGCCACATTTGTAAGGGTTATTTACTGTTTTGCCAAGGAAATTGCCTAGAAATAGAACAGTAATCTCTGTCTGCAGCTAGCCCTCCTATCCTTATCCCCCATCTCCCTCTAGCTGCTGGCTCCTTTATTTATTCTGTTTGCTACAAAAGGCCTTAAGAGCTGTTTGCTCTTGGTCCCTCCACATCCTTGCCTCCAATCCAACAAGCTTTAATCTCCATAGATCCTGTCACCATACTCTGCATAGGGTCAAATGCACTTACATAAACAGTCTGCTGGCAGTATGTTGCACAGCTGTTCATTGCTCAATGAGAAACTTCAGAGATGCTTAAAGTACAGAGCAAAATGAAGTCCCATTTTCACAGACTCAGAGATGTTCACAAACATGAGCTTGGCTCCTAGGCCATTATGACCTCTTGATTTTCTTCTCTCCCACATATGATTATTTTTTTTTCCAGTCTTTCTTGCCCTTCCCACCTATACTAATGGCCCAGGTGCAGTCCAATGACTTCTGTCCACACGCTATCAAAGTTTTCAAGTTCATTTAGAGCATGGCTCTCATTCTTGAGTGCTGAATTCAGACATCCCACTGACAGTTTAACATCTTTGCTGGGGTGTCTAATGTCACCTCAACCTAAATACGCCAAAGCTGAGCTCTCCGCCCTCCTGTGTGCTTCCTTCTCTGCCCACCGTCATCTTCCCAGTGTAGTTAATAGCAATCACAGTTTTTCAGTTGCTTCTGAATTGGCTTTGACTCTCTTCTCTTACATCCAGTCCATTAGCAAATGTTGACAGCACTACCTTCAAAATATGACAACTCCTCCATCTCCCAGCAGGTTCCTCTGTCATCCATGTCTGTCGCCACAGCTTCTGTGATCTCAGACCTTTAGGATAGCCTCTTTTGTTTTGTTTTGTTTTTCAAGACAGGGTTTCTCTGTGTAGCTCTGGCTGTCCTGGGACTCACTCTGTAGACCAGACTGGCCTCAAACTCGGAAATCCTCCTGCTTCTGCCTCGTAAGTGCTGGGATTAAAGGCGTGCACCACCACTGCCTGGCTAGGCTAGCCAGCTTCTGCCTGTCTCCCTGTGTGCTCTCCATACTGTTGATGTACTGCTTTTGGAAGCAGGTCACTTTCCTGTTCAAGACATTCTGAAAGGCCCTGTGCTCCCCTTAGTTTGGTAGCAACATGACCTGCCTCCCGTTCAACCTACTTGTCACTCTAGTTTCTGTGCTATATCCCACTAGCTAAACAAGCTCTCCCTTTAGGACTTTGAACTTTGTGCATCTGGAATATTCTTCCCACAGTATGAGAAGTCTCTACATCTCCACTGCTCCCGCAGTGGCTGTGCTACCTGGAGTTCCGTGGCCGCCTTACGGTTCCTTTCTAGTGTATGTTAGCTGTTTGCCTGTCGTTTAAGTCTTCTCTCTAGAATACAACTTCTGTGTGAAGTATTTCTTCAGTGGCTATATTTCCAGCACCTAAACTATATAGGCACAACATATGGGCGTGATTATTTTTAGAATCTCAGAGTAAAATCTGGCTTATACACTGTGCAGGGTTTTGAATGTCTATTCAAGAAGAGTATAAGCCAAACTTTTCTTTGTGAGAATTATCTGATAATCTGAGCATTGAAGTTGGGAGTCTATTGTATTTAGTGGATGCAGGTCAAAGCTTAGAACACAGAAACTGTATAAATAGGGAATGGACGTGGTGGACATTTAGAATGTTAAACCTCCAGGTTCCACTATCAGAGGGTTAGAGTCTAGGTGGGACAGCAGTGGCACCATTAGCAGAAATGAGGCAAGAGGAGAAGCCAGCCACATGAGGCTGGATAAAAAGGTTTTCTGAGTCCAGTGAGTTGGCTAGAGAGAGAGATGGGGGTTATGCTCCGGATGGTAAGGGAGCAAGGAGAGCAGGATTCAGATGCAGTCAGTAACAGGTGTCAAGTGAAAAGGCCTGAGGGCCCAGCATGATTAGCTAATGGGAGAAAGAAATAACCAGCTGAGTAACGCAGCCAGAAAAAGAGCAAGAAAGTTAAGTCAAAAGAGAGAGATGCAGACCAAGAAAAGCAAAACGTGAAGAAAGGCACATGATGGGGTTAGAAGTTACAGCAGATAGCCTAAATAATCCATCCCACCATGGTAAGCCTACGTGAGCATGCTGACTGAGGTCAAAGACATCTGCCCAACCTTTCCTTCAGGAAACTAGTCATTTATCACCAGGGATGACAAGGTGTCTACAGTCTCAACCTACAGGACTGGCCCCTTCCAGCCCTGGAACATCCTGGGCTTCTGAGCAGCAACAGCCTGTACTCCCTGTAGATGAAAGTATGAAAACCAAACTCACAAGGCCCTTCTCCGGAGCTGGCCTGGCCAACCAGAGAGCTGACAGCAGCCCCTTCCGCCTGGGCGGCTTGTAAGCACATGGCTCTGATACAGACGAGCCAAAGAGGGTGTCTAAGAGGCTGTGGAGGGCCCAGGAGTGGGGCTGGGCATACGATGGCCAGGTTTGGAGGCTTTCTTTTCAGTCCTGGGTAGCAGCGTGCTCTGCACATTAGAGCCTCGTCACTGATGGAAAGAACTGATGTGAAATGTCCATTGAATTAGAAGTCCACTTGAGGCATCCGAGAAATGTCAGCAAGAAATCGCAAGGAAGTTATGAAAAGGAGAAAAGATGATTCTTTAAATATAGTTTCAACTGTTGACATTTCTGAAAGATTGCAAAAAAATAGTTATAAATTCTTATTCCAACATGCAAAGTTTCTCACCGTTAGTGACTGCTAAATATTGTAAGAGACTCTGAGGATTGAGGGCAGCCTCTCTAGCATTAAGCTATATTAAGAATGCAAACCGGGTGTGGTGGCGCATGCCTTTAATCCCAGCAGAGGCAGGCAGATTTCTGAGTTCGAGGCCAGCCTGGTCTACAGAGTGAGTTCCAGGACAACCAAGGCTACACAGAGAAACCCTGTCTTGAAAAACAAAAATAAACAAACAAACAAACAAAAAAGCAGGCTCAGGTTTTCAGACATTCTGGAAAGGTTTTTTCCCAAAGCATCTAATAATGCCCCCTCCTCCACACACTCTGACAGACAGAAGACAGTAATTTTGTTGTTATTGGTGGTGGTGTTTTAATTTAGCTTTTTGTATGTGGTTGTTTTGCCTGCATGCTTGTGTGTGTACCAGGAAGTGCCTCTGGAAGCCAGAGGAGGGCACCAGGTACCCTAGAACTGGCGTCACCGATGGGTAAGAACTCATTTGGGCACTGGGGATTGAACCCAGATTCTCTGGACGAGGAGCCAGTGCTCTTAAACACTGAACTATTTCTCTAGACTCAAGAGAATAATATAAACCACAGAATAAGACTAATGAACTTTATCCAGGTCTTGGAGGAGGGTTTTTAAAGTTTGTTTTTGCTATTTTTTATATGTAAGAATGGACCCCATATGCATGTTTGAATGCCTATCATCAGGGAGTAGAACTCTCTGATAGGATGAGAAGGATGAGGGGATGTGGCCTTGCTAGAGGATGGGCTGGAGGTTTGGAAAGCATACGTCCACTGACCCAGTGGTTTTCTTTCTCCTGGCCTGTGGACCAGGATGTAGCTCTCACCTACTTACTGTTCCAGCACTGTGTGTGCCAGCGTGCTCCCCACGGTGGTGCTTTGAGAAGAGGTGAGATGTAGCTTGGGGGGGGGTGTCTCCCTGTAGGGAGGAAGTTTTGGGGTGGGAGATTACTTTCTGACCCCTTATGGCCGGCTTGGATCTTCCAAGAGGAAAAAAAAAAAAAGTCTGCTGTTCATATGGAGCCTTGATACAATTGTCCCATTTTACATATGAACCTACTGAGAAATAAGTGACTTTCTCACATAACTTGGTGATTTTCAGACTTATAGCTTGTTTGCCATTGGTCCTTCCTTAAATAGGGATGAGGATGGGGGAGGGCAGGTGGATTCCTTCAGTTGGGCAAATTGATCTTTGAGAAAGCCAGGCTATCTATCACCTTTAGACTCTTTAGAAACCTCGAGGGAGCTGATTGCTCTGGGTGCCTCTTACGGAGGGAATGCTGGCCTCTGTCCACTTTGTCACAGTTTCCAAGTGCATTTAGAGCGTGGCTCTCATTCCTGAGTGCTGAACTCAGACATCCCACTGACAGCTTGTCATCGTTGCTGGGGTGTCTAATAGTCACCTCAACCTCAATACGCCAAAGCTGAGCTCTCCGCCTTCCCCTGTGCTTCCTTCCCTGCCCACGGTCTTCTAGGTGTAGTTAATAGCATTCACGTGTTTCGCTTTCGTGGAGCCTGAGCAGCCCAGGATTTCTAGAAGGCTGGTGCAGCCCACACCCCTGAGGTGCACAAGTTTATCTGGAGGTGAGGCAAAGACCACAACCAATGTTGATGTATTCAAGTTTTGTAACCCGTAGGCACATGCCTATGTAGAAAAGTTGGATTTTGATTGCCAAAGAAGGCAAAACATCTCAAAATGAAGTTGAGCTATCTTTGGGCAGGATGCAAACCGCCCATGCGCATCTCACATCTGAAGCGACGTGTGATTTCTTCCAGTCTTTCAACTCAAAAAAGATGAACAGATTTATCTGACACGTCCTAAAAATAAATAAATAAATAAATAAATAAAATCCACTTGAGCTGGAAACTAAGTATAGAAGTGGGGTGGGGATATATATATATATATATATACACACATATATATCATATAAAATATGTAACATATATATGTATAAAACAGGGCAGTATATATGTTTCAGCTATGAGCATCTTCTGCTGGGAGTGGGGTGGGGGTGGTGTGGGAAAAGAACCAAAGTTCCCAGCAACAAGAGTTGGAAATGTGTGTGGAAGGTGATTAGAGATCTTCCTCAGAGTTAAGAGCCATGGTTGGAAGTCCAAGCTCCTTTTTAAGAAATCTGCAATTTCCAGAACAAAGCCAGATGCTGGGACACGGCTGCCCCTGATTTGGGAGTGTGAGTACACATGGATACAGGCTGGCAGCTGGCCTCCTCGAAGCCTTGCCACGCCTGACCAGTGAGGGAGGTGTCCCTGAAGCCTGTCACACAGGCACAACTCGTATCTGGGGATATCAGATCACCTCTTCTCTGAGGCATGGTCACTCTTTAACTTGTTAAGTAACAGAACTTACTGGACAGAAGCAAATGTCCTTCCCAGGTCATCCAGACACCAGTGTGGAGTCTATTGAATTAATGTGACTGAGCTTTGGAGTGATGGTTTATTCCTTGAGTTCTCTTTTGTCTTTTTCAGAAAAGAGACTTAATGTGTTGCTGTGGTGTAGAAAATCAATGCGTTGAAATCAATGGTGATTTTGTAGGCTGTTTAAAATGACTCACGTGGCTAGCCAAGCCTACTGCTGGTAGAAAGTGCTGCAGAGGAAATCTTCAAGTTTGTCACCCTCTACCATTCCACCCATGTGGCTGCACTTTCTTCAGGGGCTTGGACAGCTACCCAATGCTTCAGCCCAGGCAGGGCCAATGTGACCCCCAATCCTGCAAGAGACTCAGAAGCTATACCTGAGATATGTGTTGGAGGCAAGGGTCAGGGGTACATAGATGGCCAGCATGACTGCATTGCTGACTAGTAACACAGAGAGAGAGAGATGAAAGGGATGTACTGCTGCAGCAGGTCAAGAGAAGCTGGGTGGCCTTTGGTTGGCTCCAGGAACCACTTCCTGGTGGAAGGACTGTGGTCACTGGTGAGAGCTGGGTATTGAACAAACCATGCTCACTCTGTGATTGAGCCTTAGGCTTCTCTGGGATAGTTAGCATCTGTGCTTCTGCAGGAGACCTGTGCTCAGAGGTCTTTGGTAACTTGCCCAGAATCACATGTCCGGGGAGCTGGGGCTTGGCCCTTATTTTCTTTCTCCACATGGCCTTAAGGTGGCATTTGGCATGAGTTTTAAGAGATGGTATTTCTCAGATTGTTTTAGGTCTGAACTTCTGACATTCATGCCCGATAGATAAACAGAAGGCAGACCCCAAAGCCACCAGATACTGCAAGGTTGCAGTGGCATGACACCTTGGTAGCCCTTAGTGGCCCCTAGCTGTACAGGGTGGCCCGGTCATTGCTCTCAATTCTCTCTGGGTGTGTCAGCACCCTATAGGCACCTTGCTCTGTTTTTGGCCATCCCTAGAAAAATGTTTTTTTCTAAGACATAGCATTAACTTCATCTAAATCATGAATGTATTTCGGTGACTGATCCTGACAGTACATTTTGGATGCTGAGGGTGGGTGACCTCAAAATAGAGGGTAAACCTGAAGGGGTGGCTCTTGACATTTACCATATAGTCAGCCCATCGAACCAGCTGTAAATTGGTGACAAGCTCCACTGAAGGCCATCACTAACACTCACTGGCCACAGCCTGGGCAAACTGCTCTTTAAAGGGACAGAAAGCAGTAAAAGTATCTGAGAAGAGCCCAGGATGGGCCAATTCTGACTCTTCCTTAGACCTGGGGTTACAGTTGATACTAATTCTGGAGAAAGCCCGTTTCCTTCAGCCTCTCCATTTGGAGACCACCTCTCCTTAAAGAAACCTCCCCTTGGAGAGAATTTTAGTTAAGCCCTCACATAGGCTCTTACCTGAACGTTGTGAATGAGCTTCGGGGGCCTTGCTTTTGGGAGAAGTCTTTGGCAAAAATCTTTCTGAAATAAGGTGTAGTTTTTGTCTGGTACCCCAAGGTTCTCCATCCTGAAACTTCCAGACTTGGCAAGCAGTTCTTTGGGCAGATAAAGTTGGAATGATTTTTGCACACCTGTTCCCAGAAGTGCAGAGCTGTTTCTTTCGCGGGCCACTGCTGGTAAGAATTTGATTGGTAGTCTCCTTTATTCTTGTCACCCTGCAAATCTCCAAACCTTTCCTTGTGCACCTGTGAGAGTGACAGAGAAGGAATGCCAGTCACAAAGCTATTTTACTTCCTGTTTCAGAATGTGCCAGCCCACATTAGTGACCTAGGGTCTCAGTGCTTGGCCTTGGTTAAAGTGGAACACAGTGTGCTGCCCGGAGGCTGTGCAGGGCTTCCTGAAAGAGCCGCACTGGGCTGAGGAAGTTGCTTCAGGGCCCATTCTCTGAGGTTAGAATCACAATCCCCGGGTCTCTTTCCTTTCCTCCCTTTTTTTTTTTTTTTTTTTTTTTTTGCCTGTATAAAGGAAGAGTGGTATTTGCAGCTCAGGGACAGATTCTCTGTCATGGCATCTTTACTGGAAGTTGTCCCCAGGTGCTGCTGGGTTTTGACATCACACTAGAGCCTAGTAGATGATTGATGGGGGAGGATTGTGGAGGGAAGAGCAGTCAGGAATCTCAGGTGGAGAGTAGAATGTGGGGTGCCCTATTCTAGGTGGCCCCTATGTTTGGAGGGATGGAGCCCACTGTGGGTCTAGGAGAGTAGCCCAGTGCCTGCTGTGAGGATCAGTTAAATTCAGTAACCTTCTTTAGTCTCTGGTTCTTCCACAATATCTCATTCCTGTCCTTCCACTCTGTTACCAGAGAATGTGACATGCGAGTAGACAGTGGAGACACATGTGGACAGTAGAGATACATGTGTAGACAGTGGAAACATGGATGTAAACAGAGGAGACACACATGTAGACAGTGGTGACACATGTAGACAGTGGAGACACGTGTGTACACAGTGAGGACACGTGTGTACACAGTGGGAACACGTGTATAGACAGTGAAGACACACATGTAGACAGTGGAGACACATATGTAGACAGTGAAGACACACATGTAGACAGTGGAGACACACATGTACTGCTAGTTGTATGTAAATGAGCCATTGGCCCTCTTCCCCAGCTTCCACATGCAGTCAAAGCTGCCCTGAAAACTGACAAGTGCTTCCCTTCCGTTGTGCGAAACCCAGACAACAAACCTGACTAAAGCAAGCAGGCCCTGGGGTGCCTTCCAAATCAGTCCCATTGCCAGCGCACATGGTACACGCACTTCCAGTTTTGATGATTTCAGAGATTTTTTTAAAAATGTCAAAGAAATTCTGGCTGTAAATGTCCCCACAGTGATTTTGTCATTTTGTAGAGAAAGAAAGCAAGCTTCCTGGCTGGCCAGCCCTTTTAGAATGGCCCAAGCTGTGGGCCCAGCCCCTCCTTCCCAATCCCTTCCTACCACTCCCCCGTCCTATTCATATTCCAATCTACACACTTGAAAAGATGTTATTCCAAATGTTCCTGCCAAAGAGAAAATCTTCCTCCTGTTTTTAGAGCTGCTGTCAGAAGACTTGATATGCTTGTGAGGCCAGTGGCTGCAGATGTGGGCAACAGAGCAGGGACCCAACTGGCTAGACTTCAGGGAGTTGGCCAACTGACGGTTCACACCTTAGAGGTTGGAAGGGCTCAGATGCCTGAAAGCTTGTAGCTCTGTTGCTGGGCACTCCAGGAGCGAACTGTGCTGGCCTACCTACGGACAGGAATACGAGGCAACCCAACCCCCACACCAGGGAGGGGGCTTCCTCATTGAGAATTCCCCAATCATTTGGTGAAAGGTGTGGTAGGTAGAAGTCATTTGCCAGGCTAACTCTTTAAATAGCAACAATGGATACAAAACTTTTAAATTAAAACAACAGGATAATTTGATCATTTTTCACAAACATGTGCCGATGCTCTACTGTGTGTCAGCTGATAAAAGACTGAAACACACACACACACACACACACACACACACACACACACACACACTGTGCTTAGGAGTGGAAAGAGACAGCAGGCAAGCACTGGCTGAGTGATTTAGCAGTTAAAGGGGAGGCATATGAGGTTCACTTGAATAGTGGCCACTATGCTTTTACGGCAAGTGTGGAGAACCAGGAATTTGGACACCTTTCTAGAGGAAATCCTATTGAAATTGACATCTGGGTAGACAAAAGGCCTGTTGAGAAAGACCACACAGGTACTCTAGAAAAGGGTGGTGTGGCTTTGGGGCAGCACAGTAGGTAGACACCAGAGATCACAGCCATAGCCTGGGAAATTAGTGGGATTTAGGGCTGATTTAGTACAGGGGGTGGGTGGTGAGGGGTGGGGGTAGGGTTAAAGCATCGCTGGATTCAGAGTCCATAGCTGCAGAGGGATGGTGATATGTCCACTCTCAAGGAGGAGTGAAGGGGAGGCAGATGCTGGAAGGTAAAGAGAGAGGTCAGCTCCCAGGGAGGGTGTCCACAGGAGTGCAGCTGGAGGAGGGCCAGGACCTCCATGCCAGGGGGGACCTGAGTAAGGACCTCAGGAGCATCCTTAGCAATAAAGTATTTGGTGCTAATTACAGATAACAGCAGGCTTCATTTGCATATTAACGACCAAGTATACTAATTACAAATTAGCTTTATCTATTCATTAAAACAAGACTGGGATGCCTTTTTACTTGGGAAGGATATGCTAGTGTTGAGTTAAATTACTGTGCACCTGGAAGGAGTGAGTACCAGCTGCGTTTGCTTGTGGGTATTGTATACATCAGTCTGGTAAAAATAGAGGCAGTAGCAAATTGGAAACCAAAGATGGGATTCGATTTTGTGCCCCCAGAAACCTAACACATACATGCAGATAAGAGTAATTCCCCCATGAACTTGTCAGGCAAGTTCAAAATTATTATACTATAAAAAAGAAAAATTTTCGTTGCGTTCTTTACTGCCGGAGGAAACAGGGCCCCTGAAAATTCCCACTGAGGCTGGCGGGCTCCCCGAATGAGCCAGGAGGGAGCTGTGCAGGGTAGATGAGGTGGAGAGGATGGGGAAGAAAAATGTGATAGTACCACAAACACAAAAAGCCAAGCCAGTGCTAGCACTGGGAAGGAATGCGAAGCGCAGTGGAGGTGGTAGAAGCTTGGCTCTGTGAAATCATTGAGTAAAGTACGTGCTGCCTTCCCTGGAGCAGGGGCTGTAGCACCCGGAAGGTGGAGAGAATGCAGCTTGTGTCTGAAAGAGAAATGAAAGGATTTCCTAAGTATGCATCCCGGATAAGGAGGTGGGCAATATAAGGCACCAAGTCTTGAGGATTGCAACAAGGAGTGGACTCGGGCACAGCTGTCTTCTCTTGTGTGCACGTATCCCGCTGACTTCTTAAACCCATGTATAAGTGATGCTTTGATACAGAGTAAAGATCAGGTCTGTGAGGACAAGGAAGACCGGTTTCTTTGGCTTTGATTCCTAAGCCAAGACATGAAGAAATAGCACCCTATTCATTCACCAGAACAGAAACAGGACAACCATTCCCGAGGGCAAATTTAGCCCTTTGTGGCCTGTCTCAGATCTCCAAGGCTTCTCATCACCTGCCTGAGAATATTCATGTCCTTCAGGCCCTCCGATGTATGAGACACATCTGCCCCTCTTCATGGCCCTCTTCAACCCACTTGTCAACCTGACACACAAACAGTTCACTGTTAAACCATAACCTTTCCTTCCTTGTTTGTCCCCAAAGCTCATGGTACTATCATGATAGAGAACATAGCTAGTCCAACTTTTAAAATTTTCATAGTCTTTGTTTTAAACATTCAATGCCAGCCGGGTGGTGGTGGCTGCTTACACAGTTAATCCCATCCCAGCACTTGGGAGGCAGAGGCAGGCAAATCTTTGTGATTTCAAGGCCAGCCTGGTCTACAGAGTGATACTAGGACAGCCAGGGCTACAAAAGGAAAACCCTGCCTTAGAAAACAGAAATAAAAACAGAAACAGAAACGAAACTAGGCCCTGTCTTTTTAAAGGTCCGAAGTCTCTCTTTGTTGTTGTTTGTTTGTTGTTTGTTTGTTTGTTTTTTTGAGACAGGGTTTTTCTGTGTATCCTTGGCTGTCCTGGAACTCACTTTGTAGACCAGGCTGGCTTCAAACTCAGAAATCCACCTGCCTCTGCCTCCCAAGTGCTGGGATTAAAGACGTGCACCACCACACCCGGCAAAGGTTTATTTATTGTGATATGTAAGTGCTCTGTAGCTGTCTTCAGACACCCCAGAAGAGGGTGTTAGACCTCATTACAAATGACTGTGAGCCACCATGTGGTTGCTGGGATTTGAACTCAGGACCTTCAAAGGAGCAGTCAATGCTCTTAACCACTGAGCCATCTCAAAACCTCAGGGTCTGAAGTCTCTTAACTGTAGGCCCCTGTAAAATTTTTTTAAAAAATTACGTACTATCACATACTATACATACATGATATTTTAAGGGCATAAAAGCAATCATATTTAAGCAAACCCAAATCCAGCAGTGAACATAGTTCAGTGTCCAACATCTGGTCCACTAATGATCCAGAGGGCTTAGTCATCCCAATTCTACAATTCTGCCCTCCTCAGCACACACGATTTATTTCATAGGCTCAGGCAGCTCCACTCCACACCTGCTGATGTCCTCCGCAGACATCCCATAGTCCTGAAATCTCCATGTGTCTCCTGCACCTGAGACTTCACCTTCACCAATGGCCTTCCCTGACATCTCTTCAGGACTCTCTCTGTCACATGCTGGCAAGCTTCAGTTTCCCTCCATGGCCACTTCATACCTTCAAAAATAGTGCCCTACAGAGGATCCTTACGCATTGCCATGTTTGGCTTCTAGCTTGATGTATAGTTTTGTGCCTCTGCCCCTCCTCCAAATACTTCAGTGTGCTAACCCTGGGGAGATACTTCCCAGAAGATCTCACTTCAGTGGCATTGATCTTGTGTTTATCACAGCTGATTCTTTAGCCCCAGATGACAAGCAATCACATAGTCTTAATTTGAAATGTCACACAAATGGTCCTCAAAGAGTCTTTGCTTCCTTCTGAACGTTCATAAGTAAAGAGGCCTCCACTGTCTATATTTCTGTCAACACTCTAACCCCCCAAGCTCCCACAGAACAGTCTACTAAGCATTAAGTACTCAACGACTTTCCAGCCCAGAGTTTCAAATGCTTCCACAATCCCCACCCCCACCCCAAACAACAATGGTCAGGTCATCACAGCAACACCTCAATCCTGGTACCAAGCTTCTGTCCTAGTTTTGTCTTTGGATAAAACATTCTGACCAAAACAATTCAGAGGAGGAAAAGGTTTATTTCAGCATATACTTCCAGGTCACCATCCATCAGTAAGAAACAAGGAAGAAAGTCAAGCAGGAACTGGAGCAAAACCAGGAAGGAACGCTGCTCCCTTTAGCTTGGTCTGTAGCTTTCTTATACAGTCCAGCCCCACCTGCGTAAGAATGGTGCTGCCCACAGTGGGCCAGACCCTCCCGTACCAATACCAAGACAGTTCCCTACAGACATTCCCACAGGCCTGTGCAAGGAAGACGATAAGTTCCCTCTTCCTAGCTTGTGTCAAGTTGACAATAAACACTAACCTGGAACACTTTTCCTTAAAATCAACGAGGAAAGCAATCCTCTTTCTTCTTTCTCTCTAGGTCCTATTCTCCAGCAAGCCTCTAACTCAGTCTCTGCTCCCCTCTCTCACTGCGGGACAAAGGAAACCCGGGTATGATGAGAAAGATTTCAAAAGGCAGAGGGTGCACTAGAGACTTGGACTCTGACAGCCTTCTAGAACCTATCCAGCTAGCTGGCACCCACAGAGGCTAGGGCTAGGAAGCTGCTTGTGGCCTCTTGCTGAACACTCCCCACACACTGTCCATGCCTCTGGTCCTCATCCTTCATGAAGAAGTAAGCCACAAGCTGGTCCTTCAGATAGCTCCTGACCCCAGCTGAAAGGCTGGGGATTTGAAGTCTGGAGTGGCTGTGCATAGCTCAGGGATAAAGCACTTGCCTGGTACCTGTGAGTCCTGGCTTTGATCCCTATCGTGGCCAACAAAAATCCATAAATAAATAAAAGAGTTCTCTGTGTTCTCTCCTCAGGTTGCTGTGTCTCCAACCCCACCGTCTTTCATAACAACTGAAGGGCACCAGGCAAGAATGAAGTGTTGAGCCTCATCATAGCTCTGGCAGTAAGAACATGCCACCCGGCTCTGGGTTTGCAGTGTTCCCACAGAGGTCTAGCCACGAGAAAGAGGAAAAAGCTTCTACAATAGTCAGCATGTGCCCAGAGCAACGGTTGGCAAAATTACAGTTATGAAATAGCAGCAGAAATAATTTTATGGTTGGGGGTCACCACAATATGAGGGACTGTGTTAAAGGGTTGCAGCAATTGGAAGGTTGAGAACCAGTGATCTAGAGAAAGGAAGGATGCTGAGTGGAAGCCCTTTGCCTTCCTTCCAGCAATGCTGTGGCACAGGTTTACTCAAGACAAACAAACCAAACCAACCAAACAAACTGATTGTGAGGTTGGCTGGCAAAGGGGGCAGGGGCACAGAAGAACTCAAATCTTCTCCCCTAGTAAGTATGAGGGTGGAATGTCCCTCAGGCCCTGGCGTGGGGAGCGCTGCTCACAGAGTGGTTAAGCAGAAAGTAGTTAGTTTTAGAACCAATCCGTTGTGCAGTTGTAAGGTGCTCCCCCCCCACACACACACCCGCCACGCTTCTTTGCAGGTTGCATGCATCTTTTTGGAGAAAACTATGTTCTGCCTAGGGCTTTGGAGCTTGTCACGTCAAAGTCATTGGTTAAGTAAATTGGCTGTGCCATTGTGTGATGGTTCCTTAGGAGCCAGTTTCATGATGCTAGAGTAGATTCTGGAAGCTTTTCCTGAAAAGCAACATAAGCTCTCGGTATGGGAGGAACTCATGCGCAGGCCTTTGCTGAGAAAAGGTAGTAAGTAGGTGAGGGTAGGAGTCGCACAGGCAGGCAGATTCTGAGCTTCAACTGTGGGCCCTTAGCCCATCTGCAGCGCAGGAGGGTGCCACTCTGATAGCCTGTGGCACTTAGTGGGTACAAATCCCAAAGCTCAGAGCAGAAGTTCAATTTGTCCGGATCACCTGGCCTTGGCCCTGCTGCAGGGCCACCTGGTCTCTCCTTGTGGACCAGATTGGCAAAGGACAGAGATCTGGAGAAGAGGAAATCTCAGCACACATGCGCAGCACAGCTTCCTAGACTTTGCTCTGCCCCCTTTGCTTCAGGCTTACGGACTAGGTAACAAACGAACAGACAGCTTTCACTCTGGAAAACACATCAAGAGAAGTCGGCTCTTAGGATGCTTGCTGTGCCCCTCATTGCTTGCAAACCTTCTCAGTCCAAAGCTGGACCAACTGTAAACCAGGAACAACCATAAGGAATGCTCCTTGGGTGTGCCATTAATCTGCATCTCGTCTAGACTTCCTAATTCCCCTGAGAGGAGAGGGGATCTTATCAGCATCTTCTTTCTGACAAGCAATAAGTTCACACTTATCTAGGCTGATGGCTCTGCAGCTCCCTTCAGTGAGCTGGTGATTTCAGATGTCGTGAGAGGGAGTTCTCTGTGGAAGGATCACATTCGAAGTCCCAAATTAAAACTAGTTTGGTCTGATTGTCTTTGATTTTTATCCGGTGCATAAAATGGCTAGTTTCAGATGCAAAAACATAAAATAAATGGTCGTGCAGCTCTGAAGTCCCTTCTCCTTGGAGACACATCCCGTCAAGCTCTTTGCTGCTGCCGCCTGACGATTTCCATCTGCCACAGTGCTGATCTCTCTTTATTCTTTTCTATTTTCTGTCCTTCTGCTGCGCTTCCCCCAACTCTTACCAAAAAAAGAAAAGCATAGTGACTCTCCCTGTGTCTGTCTCCTCTGTCTGAGTCGTGCACAATTTTAGCATGGATGTCCCTTAACAGTAAGAATAGTTCCTTCACGAGATGACACTCGGAAATCTAGACACGCATATTTAAATGATAAGTTAGAAGCAAGAAAATGACGAAAGTTGTCATTTGTCTCTCCAGTAACAATTTCTTTGCAAATCCCAGCATTCAGACGTAGAATGTGAAGCCTAAGAGACTATCTCAGGCCTCTGGAGAGAGAATGCCTTCCACAAACAATCAAAGATCCTCCACCCTCCTCCACATCCTCCCCACTGCTGCCCCGTCCCTATCCTGTCATCATCTCGTCTTGAGACTACAGAAGAGACTAGTGGAAGACCTATGTTCCAGCATCCCTTGAGGGAGACAAGCAGGCTTCAGGCTCCAGTCAGGAGAGTGCAGGAGTGTGGATGGTTTGAGTGTATCCCAGGGATGGTTGGGGACACTGCAGAGGAGGAGGGTGACCGGGAGGAGACAATGAAAGCTAAGTGTAGCCACTAGTGACGTGTTGGAGGCATTCAAGGGGTTGGAGTCTCCAAGCCTTGGTACCCACTGTATGGAGTATGAGGAAAGGAGTCTGTAGAGTTGTTTTGTTCTGCCTTGTGGGCCCAAAGAGGGTGTGGGTGGTATGGATAAGGACTGGTCACAGGTGGATCTACAGTAATCGATGCCACTTGTTCCCACAAGAGTCTAGTTTTCCCCTTCTGGAAGCTGAGTGGAGTTACTGTGCTGTGTCTGATGAGCACAGTTCAACAGAAGGAACACAGCACGACCTTTCAGTATGTGCTCCCAGAAGATGACCTCGCCTTCTCTCCTGATCTTCTACACTGGTCTCTCCTGAGGCTCCTGCCTGAGTAGCTGAGGAACGCCATAGGTGGGTAACCTGTGGAGATCCCAAAGGGTAGCCTATGGGAGACTTCAAATGAGAGCAGAGAAGCTGGATCAATGTCAGGCCATGAAAACTATTAGGTGACTCTGCTGTGCTGGGCCACTATGTTTGGTGGCTTCTGATGCAGTAGTAGTGGGTGAGTGGGACACAGGGGAAGAGCCGGACCAGGTGGAAAGCACATAGCACACACAAAGAGCTCCCACAATGAAGGGAGCCAGAAGAGATTTGCCAAGGCAGGCTTATGGCAATGCGTATTAGACCTTGTGACAGCAAACAGGAAAGGCCATTCCAAGAGCAGGACACCAGGTGACAATGTTGCCAGGTTTGTTGTCTATATTGTTCAGGGAAGGTTCTGCATTGCCACGATCCTGGCTTCTGGGCTGCGGCTGGGCTTGGCCAATGGGAGACACTGGCAGTTAATGAGGTGGTAGAGATTCAGGCAGTTATGACCTTCACCTCGTTCCTTGGTCTTGTTTTCTGGTGTATCTTCACTTTCCTCGGTCTCTCATGTCACAGCTGCTGCCATGGGCTTTTTGAGCTCACTGAGAAACTAACTATGAAAGTCTGATGCCCTGCTCACCCACCCCAGACTTCAGACTCAAGCATGGATATGTAAAGTGCTCTCTCTCTCTCTCTCTCTCTCTCTCTCTTTCTCTCTCTCTAAGACCTTTCATCTGGGGATGGGCTGACCCCTGTGGCAGAAAGGAGAGAACAAGGAAACAGCCCAGGGAAACTTTCCCAACACCCAACAGAGGCTCCTCTTGTTTATCCCACGGTATGAAATTTTCTGAAGTGGGGAAGAGAAGGTAGAAGGAAGGTCACTCATTGAGAGAAAGTTTAGTCCAGAACTCCAGTAGACTGTCTCAGCTTCCCTAGTTAGTTTCTGCTGGATGTCATGCCCATACATTTGATGATGTTACCTCTGTCTGTTTGCTATTTGGTTTTCCTTGGAAGACTCACCTGAAGGGGTGCTGTTTTGCCCAGTGGAGCATGCCAATTGACTACCTTAGAGAGGTTTCTTTATCCATCTCTGCTGGATATTTTGAGTACTCAACTCAAACAAAACAAAACACAAAACAAAACAAAACACCCTGAGTGCTGTAGAGGATTTTCTGAGCTGTACAGAATGTGTGGGAAGGATCTGTATCCCTCTACCCAGCAGAGGAAAATTCAAAAGGCCCTTCTTGGATCTGTGAGAGCAGAGCCTTCGGCTCGGAGAGCTGACGGTGACGGGGAGGCCTCCTCAGTCTGTCCTCCAGCTGGTCGTATCCCATCTTCACCTGACAAGGACAGGGTGTGCCTCCTGCACTCCTGCACTGTACACAAAGGGACTCAGGTGCCACCGGAGGGCCACTAGGACTATGGATGGATGAAAGAGTAAAACAGAGGTCAGGGAGCTTCTAAAAGGTCACTTTACCCACTGTTCATACTGTCAGTTGGATTGGGAATTCAGTCCACCTCCCACCTAGCCCATACTACCCTGGCTAGGAGAACTCTCAAAGTGTTCATCTTGTTTCAAATTGGAGGCCAGGATGGGCTGTCTCTCCCTTGAGGCAGCTCTGCAGCCTCTTCCCTCTTCCTCGTCAATCTTCCAGGGTGGGGAACTCATGGAGGTGACTGCTGGAAGGGGTCCCCTAGTGAGGATAATGGCGACAGCTGGCCTGCAGATGCAATGTCTGGGGACTGGGGGGAGGAGAGTTGGGGGGGGGGGAGAGGTATGAGGAGGGGGAGGGCGGTCTTTCTAACTCCCATAGCTTACATTTCAGAAAGAAGTGAAGCGGCCACCCTGGGTGTGATGACTCAGATCTGGATCACTAGGACTTTGTCTAGCTCTGAGATCCAAGTGTGGGTGTGTGGGTGTATAAGTGTGTGTACACAAACACATGCTCACACATGTGCACACAACTCCCTGGAGAACTATCAGAATGGTGGGAATGATCTTCTATCCCATCTCATGCATTTCAGCCTGAAATATGAGCAGAATAGTCTAGAAATCTCTTCTGATTTCCCCAAACCAGCAGGTACGACAAGGTGACAAGAAGAAAGGTTTGGTACCATAGAATCTGGCAAGTTAAAGTTGGCGAGTGTTGGGGCTGGCGAGGTGGCTTGGTGGTTAAGAGCACTGATTGATCTTCCAGAGGACTGGGGTTCGATTCCCAGCGTCAACATGGCAAGTGCCTGGGATCTGACACCCCCTACTCCCAAGAATGTAGACAAAAACACCAATGCACATAAAATAAAATTAAATAAATTATTTTTTAAAATGTGGAGACTGTTGTACCTCTCCCAGGAGAGTCTTTTCTGGACTCAGTGGCTCTTCTCCTCCAGAAGGAACTGGCTGATTTCACCATCCAGCTTAGAGCACGTTCCTTATGACACGTGCCAGTGATGGATTGGTCACTGAAGATAGTCTAGTCCCCAAAGAAGAGCTTGCTCTAAGCCACGTGCACCCTGAGTCCTGCAGTCTAGTTTCTTTGGTGTGAGTCCCAGAACCAATGACCTCAGGCTCAGGGCCAGAAAATATGTGTTGGCGCCCATCCATCTCCTGCCCACTGCCAGGCTGGGGCTCTTGGCTCTGCTGCCTGACAGCTGGGAAGGGAGGGGCTTAGCTTGGCATTCATTCTTAACACTGGTGTTCCCATCGCTGCTGGGGTTCACTGGGAGAGAGACTAAGTGCCAGCACAACAGATTTGTTTCCTTTTCCTTCTGATGACTCATTTTTTACCTAGAGAATAGGGCAGGGGTAACGGGTTGGTCTTGGCTTTGGCGTAGACTAGCTCCATGCCTTGGTGCATGGCCAGGGGCCTTTTCCAATGAAGTCTCTTCCTTTTCCAGGAGAGGCCATATTCTTGTATGAGCCAAAGGAGAGGCACAGATGTCAGCGTGGGTGAGAGAGCTCCAAGTCCAGCTCATTACGTCTACATCTACCATTCAGGGCCAGAGCTGTGGGGGAGGCTGGGCTTTCCTACCGGACACTGATGCTAGCAAGGCTGAAAGTTTCCCTTGTGGACTGGGCTTCGAGGCACCATGGAGCAGTGTACTCCACTGCCTTGCCGTTCATCTCCTTGTCCAACCACACATCCATCTATCATCTATCCATTTGTCCACCCACCTATCTACCCATCCTCCCACTCATTCATCCATCTACCAGTTCATTCATCTACCCAGCTATCTTACCACTCAAGCATTTACCCATCCATCTTCTCCATCATTTAGTGACTCTTCAGGAGCCTCATCTTGGCAACATGGCTCAGAGGTCAAGGGTAATGTCTTAGTGAGGGTTTCTATTGCTGTGAAGAGACACCATGACCGCTGCAACTCTTATAAAGGAAAACATTTCATTGGGGCTGGCTTACAGTTCAGAGGTTTAGTCTGTTATCATCGCTGCAGGAAGCATGCGGGCAAACATGGTGCTGGGGAGGTAGCTGAGAGTTCTACATCTGGATTGGCAGAGGGAAAAGAGAGTAACAGTAGGCCTGGCTTGAGCATCTGAAACTTCAAAATCCACCTACAGTGACATATCCTCCAACAAGGCCGCACCTCCTAATAGTACCACTCCCTGTTGGCCTATAGAAGCTATCTTCATTCAAACCACCACTGGTAGCTTCCACGTGCTTGATTTAATGGTTCTGAAGTATTTGTGTGGCTCCATTAGTGGGGAGTGGCATTGAGGCAGAGGGAGTGGGTGACGAGGCCTGTCTCACCTTGAAAGGCTATAGTGTTGGTCAGTCCCACAGGACACCTGTTTGCATTTGATAGGAACATGTCTTGATAGGAACATGACTTCATGGGGAGCTGCAGAGACAGCAGAATCACAGGGATACCTCCTGGAGCTGGGTTTTGGTAAACAAACAAACAAACAAACAGCAAAACAAAACAAAAGAATAACCAATAGTATCTGGAGGTAAAGTCTTTACCTCTCAGGGTGCAGTTATCAAACACCACACAACAAAATCATTTCATGCTATATCCTTGGCAGATGTGTGTGCCTGTATTTTCAAAACCCAGTGCTTATTCCAGCTGTGTTCCTCAGAAACACAATCCAAGCCCACAGAGAATGAAAACGAGAACGCCCATAGGACAGAATGCGAGGTGCTCCGAGCTCCCCCTGGAGTTAGAGAGAAAGCTAGCTCACATCTTTTGTTCCGACCCTGCATTCCTCTGGAAGGGCTGTTTCTTCAGGGCTTTTCAGGAGGCAAGGGTGAAGGGCGGGCATGTATGTGACCTCCGGGCCTGGCTTGAAGCTGACAGCTGCCTGAGTCAAGGGAGGTCCCTGCCAGTGCTCCTTGATTCCAGTGCTCTGGGCAAGACCTGAGAATGGCCTCTCACACTCCTGAAAAAACAAAACAAAACAAAACAAAAAAACCTTTGCCTGCCTCCTCAGTTCTGTTTCCTGAGCAGCCTGGCAATGTGTTGTCTCAAACAACAAAACAGTACAAATGGCAGTTTAGTCTCAAAGGAAATACCTCGCCTAAGGAAGAGTCTCACCATGCCAATTGTGGGACGATCGTTTTCCACACCAAAAACACACAGAGAAATGTTGGCTGTCAAGACACAGCAGCAGCAGAAATGCAAATTTCACTTAACACCAAGAGAGCCGAGAAACCGTGCTCTGTGAGGGTGGCAAGCCAAGGGTGCTCAGCTCCGTTCCCTCTGCAGGCTTTGGCACCGCAGCTTAGGAAAAGAGACTCGTGCTTCTCAGCAGAGGGCATCCCCAGCACTGCCTAGCAGGTGGCATTCCTGATGCTCACAATCGCTGGGCCCCTTTGCCAGGCTTCCCCAGCAGGTTAATGCCGAAGTGATGATTAGATGTGGGTGACAGACTGAAGTTCACACCCCTCACGGCCTTCCTTACAAATCCACAGGGACCCGGGGCTTGCTTCCACCCACAGAGCTTTCTGCTTTGCTTGCTGCTACTGCCTGAAGTGGGCTGCTGGATCCCATTTGTATTCCAATTCCAAGCCAAGCTGGCCTTGCTTAGTAGAGAGTTAGAAAGTGCAGGTGCGGTTTGTAACAATGACATAGCCTCTCTCTAGCGAAGGTGTGGTCCCGCCACACGTGAACCGAGCTGGAGCTTGCCCTTCAACGAAAAATATCTCATTACTCAGCCTCTTACTGACATTTCATTTGCAAGTGGAATACTGCAAATGTCTCTCACATGACCTCCTCTGAGTGTGGGGAGACTCCTGGTTGCTCATTGCTTTGACTGGCCACTCCCCAAACGCACCAGTGCTAGTATCTAATGAATTAGCTTCCTGACAGAAAAGAAGCAACTTTCCTCTCATGTGACATGAAAATAATAAATAAAACCAAAACTGATCAACTTTCTATGTTTAGTACAGAGATGCTGTCTGGATACCCAAAGTGTAGCCTAAGACACAGACCTTCTGTCTGACAGGGAAGCAGTCAAATTCCAGTTGTAGCATCAGGGAGCTTCGGTTGGCATGGATAAGTTTACTCTGACACTCCATTTTCTGGTGGATACTTGAAAAACAGGACTTAGAATCCCAGACAAATGGAATAAGGACACCCCACTACTTCTGCTAGTTACAATGGAAAATCCTGGACAAAATACGTAAAAAGCTAACTACCAGAAAACTCTGTATTATAGAGAAAAGACAGTGGGCAGACATAGAGGGGTGTGTGTGTGTGTGTGTGTGTGTGTGTGTGTGTGTGAGAGAGAGAGAGAGAGAGAGAGAGAGAGAGAGAGAGAGAGAGAGAGAGAAAGACTCCTGTTTATGATACTAGCTTGTGCACTAAAGCCCAGAATGTGGAAATGTCAATGGGCTCACTTCCTAAACATGACTTCTCTAGCTGAAGCCCTGGGACAGGGAGGTCATGCAGGACACAGCTCTCTGCAGCTCCTACCATATACCAAGAAAGCACTGAGCCACGCCCTTTTCCCTGGTGTCCTGGTGGTGGATGTGACTCAAGGGTCTGGGTTACTCTTTCCTCAACTGCAATGGTAGGCCATAAATGATAACTGGAGTGACTTAGAACCATCTGGGAAGAGAGGCTTAATGAGGAATTACGTGGATCAGACTGGCCTTGTTGGTTGGTTGCCTATGTAGGAAGACTCAGGCCCCCTGTGTGGCACTACTTAATAGTAAATAGAGCCTTTCTTCATGTAAGTGTCAGAAGAGGGTCAGTGACAGCTGCCTAGAGGCCCAACCAGTGCACTCCTTTCTTCCTTCCCCTGACTGGATGTCATGCGGCCCGCTGCTTTGGTTCCCTGCCTTGACTTCCTCGATGACTGAGGAGAATAAGCTAAAATTGTATTTGTCAAAGCAACAGAAATGAAATTAGAACACCTTCCCACGGAGGGATGGACATCCATTGCCCTGCTTGTCATTGTGACCACATTGTATTCTTCTCTGAATCAGGACATTGTCAAGATCTGTTCCAGAACTCATGGGCAGGCCCCAAGTGCCTCGTGAGTGAATATGATCAGAATCAACAGAGCAGCTAAATCTGAGAACCAAAATCAGACTACACAGGTTTCACGATGAGCCCTGAGTGATACCCAGGTGTAGAAGGACTGTAGGTCCTTGGGCTCACAGATAAGCACCATCGAAAACAGGAATGCTAAACAGGCAGGACGGTCTCTTCAAAGAAGACATGTATGACTTGTTTTACTGCCGGGAAGGCAGTTCTTGAATGTGGGTAATGGCCTGCTGGCCTTTGACATATTAGTACGGCTAGGCCACACTGCCTTACCCCCAGACCCTTACCTTGTTTATGATAAGCCTACTTTATTTTTAAGAGAATCTAGAGAATATCTTTATGGAAGATGTCACCTGTACTCCAGGGTCTCAATGTAACCATGTAGTAAGCTTTGTTGTGCACACAGGGACTGAGTTGATTATCACCAGGAAAATTTTTTCCCAAAATGCCTGAATCTCAGTGTTTGCACCAACACCAGCTACTGTTATATTGAATCAAACCCCCTTCTTGTCTTCCCTGGATTGATACTCTGTTTTCTGGCCATGATATTTGTAGAGATTCCCCACACCCAAAGAGGGCAGAAGAGAAAAGCAATATAAAGACCTTGAAATGAAAACCAGCCTCATATCCACAAAATAAAATTTGTCCTTGGAACCTAGATGATTGGTTTTGTATGAATGTGGAATATTGAAGTAAGTGCCATAGTCTCATGACATAACACCCCAACTCTTCAAGACAAACCTTTTGTAGGAAGAATAGGAAGAAGGATAACAACATTCTTAAAGGGTTTATTTATAACGGTCATAATGGTGACACAGCTCTCAATTATGAATGTTCACAAAACAAACTCTCAGTTAAAAATTCAGATGATATAAAGAAAAAGTAAGTAGAAATTACAGAAATGAAGAATAAAACGAATTCTAAAACTCAAACAGCAGGCTCACCTTCAGAGTGAGATGACAAAGGAAAGAAATAGTAAACTAAGACGTAAGTCAATAGAAGTGATTGGATTTGAACAAGGAGGAAAAGATATTTTATAAATTGAGTCTCGAGGGTCTGTGGAACAGTGACAGGGCGTCTATCAGAGTCCCAGAAGGAGAGAGTGAGAGGCTGAGCAATTACTATATGAAATAATGTCAGCAACTCTCAAAACTGAAAGAGATACATTAATGTGTATGTTCAAACAGCCAAGAGAAACACAAACAGGATAAAGTTAAAGCTATCCATATACACACATCATCAAGTTCCCAAACATTATAGAGAGAATGTCTTACAGACAGGCACACGGGAGCGCCCAGTATGGGACGGGGAGTGACATAAAGGGCAGATTATCTCTCATCAGAATCCAGAGGTGAGGAAGAACAAAACTGTAAGCCCTCAGTTCTATATCTAGCAAACTTCCTTCAGAAACAAAGGGAAAATAAAACCAAAAATCCTCCAGTGAAGGGAAACCGAGACTGTTGTCCATGCATCTGCCTAAAGAATTACTGTGTAACACTTTAAAGTCAGAAAGCAAGTGATAACAGAGAAACCCGGGAGCATTCGTCATGATGGAAGGTGGAGGGGGAGCGCCCAGCCAACCATGAGCACGTGGCTCTCCTTGCGTAGTCCCCAGGGCTGGGAACGGTCTGCTCTACATAGCAGCATATTCAGGAACAAAAGTGGGGATAATTCCATTGCATCCACCCTGGAAAAGAATGGATATACTCAAAAGACACCCCTGTCCCCCCAAAAGCAGATTTAAATCGTAAAATGCCAACAAGTTCAGTAAGAGTAAAATCTGAACACACCAAATAACGAATAGAGGTTAACAGCATAGATTTAAAAACCATGGCTTAACTCTCATGTTTTCCGTGGATAATCACTTGAAAGTACTAATATAGAATTTTTTAAAAACATGAAAATAAAAACCCCTGCAAATGAATCAAAGGGAATACCGAATGTGTTTATATCAAGCAGTGTGGACTGCTGTGCATACGAGATTGCCAGAGGAAAAGAAGGATATTATACAACAGAGAGAAGACACATCCTACAGAACGTGCCACCCAATTTCAAGTGTCTGGAGCATATGCTTTTGTTTGAGCCGAGGGTTTTGGAAGACTAGAGGTGCAAGCTATACAGCAAGATCCTGTCTCAACAAATAAAAACCAGGCCTGGGCTTAGTTGGTAAAGTGTTTGCCATGCAACCTAGGTTTTTTTTTTTGTTTTTTGTTTTTTTTTTTTTTTTTTTTTTTTTAAAGCACCACCAGGGAGGTGCAGACAGATACAGCCTTGGGGCTTCCTGACTGGCCACTGTAGCTGAAGAGCTAAGCTCCGGGTTCAGGAAGAAACTCTGTCTCAAAAAACAAGGGGAAGGAAGGCTCCTGAGGGAGGACACCTGCTGTTGACATTTGGCCTCTGCTTGAATGACCCATTCCTTCCAAAAGCCACCAAAGACCAACTACACAGAAAAACCTCCATCTCTTCCCAGACAAAACCATAAAGCCCCAAACAACAACGGCACCATTGCTCTTTCTGTAACCGTGAGAACTGTAGATATGACCGCAGGGAGGATGTAGGCAATCCAACCATACCACCAGCCAATACACTCTAATCAATACTATAGAGTCATCATCTAACGTGCCAACATCTTCCTCTGCAAGATGCATCTCAAGAGATGCTTAAACTACGTTGGATGTGGTGAGGCTGATGGGCTCTATCTGCCTGGCTAAAGCAATACTCAGGAGGGTCTGCAGCCCCAAAGAGCTTTCGGTAGAAAAGAAAGGGTGTAACCAGCTATCTAAGTGTCCATGAGAAAATGAAGAGAAACCGAGCAAGAAGAAGATAAGGACAGAGCTGAAACCCATGAGACTGAAGAGGAGACCAGGGAGCACTTATAAAGCTACAGACTCGTTCTGGGAAAGGATCAATAATATTGAATAATTTCCTGCAAGTCTGACAAAAATGATCGAAGGCACAAATTACCAATATCCAGGATGAAAATGGGGATGGGGATGCATTATACAGATTGTTCAGATTCTGAGATAGCAAGGCAAAGTACAAGCAGTAGCGCTGAGGGCTCTGAGGAGGTGGACCAGTTCCCCAAAGCCACAAGCCCTGCGTACTCCGTAGAGATGCAGGAGGTGAGCCGCTTGGAGCAGCCCCGCGGCAGCTGAGGACATGCAATTCACTGTTAGGGTTTCCTGAACACAAATGTCTTCAGGCTTCTTCTGATCATCTCTACCAACCGTTTAAGGAAGAAATTACACTAGTTTTTCATCTTCAGAAAGTAGAAAGGGGACACTTCGCAGTTAATCTCATGGGGCAAGCATTACCTTGCTAAGCAGAATAAAGATGGGGCCAGGGTGGAGCGGGAAGCAGAGAGGAAGATATCACATTCACCAAATCCTCAGTAAAATACTTCCAGATCGAATCTATATGAAAAGAATACTGTGCCACCACCGATAAAAATATTTTCCTCACTAAGCAGTGGTGGTGCACGCCTTTAATCCCAGCACTCGGGAGGCAGAGGCAGGTGGATTTCTGAGTTTGAGGCCAGCCTGGTCTACAGAGTGAGCTCCAGGACAGCCAGGGCTACACAGAGAAACCCTGTCTTGAAACACACACACACACACACACACACACACACACACACACACACACACACACATTGTGTATATATATATATGTGTGTATATATATGTATATGTATATGTATATGTATATGTATATGTATATGTATATGTATATGTATATGTATATGTATATGTATATATACACATATAATAGTGTGTGTACATGTGTATATGTATATATTCCTCATTTACAAAGGATAGAGTTGTATATGTGGAAAACCCCACAATCCAGGTAAGAGCTCTTAAAACTAAATGTGAGCCACACTATGACCCAAGACGCAAAATCGGCACACACAAAAAAATCTCATCAACCTGGGAAACAAAATTACAACCAAAATTTTACTTATGATAGCTTAAAAAGAAATCCTTAGGACATAGCATTAGTCGCTGAGAGCAAGAAAATCATTGAATCAAAGAGCTGACGTGGAGTGGCTGGCCATCCATCAAGGCGCCAGCTCCCTGCAAGTCTGACCTGCAGGCTCAGTGCAGCAACTAGGGAAATCTCAGCTGGGCTGTTTTATAGACAGAGTGTGGTAGTTTAAATGAAAATGCCCCCCACAGGCTCATAGGGAGTGGCACTGTTAGGAGGTGTGGCCTTGCTGGAGGAAGTGTGTTCTGCAAGGGCAGGCTTAGAGGCCTCCGAAGTTCAAGCCAGGCTTGCTTACTCTTTCTGTTGCTGCCGGTCCAGATGTAGAGCTCTCAGCTACCCTTCTAACACAGAGTCTGCCTGCATGTCGCCATTCTACCTGCTCTGACGATAACGAACTAAACCTCTAAACTGTAAGCCCGAACCAATTAAAAGTCTTCTTTTATAAGAGTTGCCCTTCGCACCAACCATTGGATTGAGCACGGGGGTGGGGGGTGGGGGGGTGGGGGGTGGGGTGGAGGGGGGGGGAGTTGGGGAAGGAGGAGTTGGAGAAGGGACTGAAGGAGCTGAGGGGGTTTGCAGCCCAATGGAGGGAGCAACAGGCCAGAACCCTTGCCTCCTCCCAGCTCCCGGGGACTGGACCACCAACCAAAGAATACACACGGAGGGACCCATGGTGCTGGCAGCATTTGTGGCAGAGGATGGCCTTGTTGGACATCAGTGGGAGGAGAGGCCCTTGGGCCTGAGGGTGTTCGATGCCCCAGTGTAGGGAAATGCCAGGACAGGAAGACAGGAGTGGGTGGTGGAGCAGCCTCATAGAGGCAGGGGTAGTGGGATGGGATAGGGGGTTTCAGAAGGGAAGACCTGGAAAAGGGAAAACATTTGAAATGTAAATTTTTTTAAAAATCCAATAAATTTTTTAAAAAAATTTAAAAAAAAGTGGGTAAACAATGTTTCTGTAAGCGAAATTTACAGAGCCTCTCCATCTTTTGATAGCCTACTTAATACGTTTTTTATTGAAAACCTGGGGGGATTCATAGATAGTTGATCAGTAGATTCTCTCTCCATAATGTGTGGCTGTGGGTCTCTGCATCTGTTCCCATCTGCTGCTGGAGGAAGTTTCTCTGATGTTGACTAGATAAGGCACTGATCTATGAGAATATTAGAAAATCATTAGAAATCATTTATTCATTTCTTTTAGACCAGTAGTGTTTAGTTTTACCCCAGACCTCTGGGATATCTTATCTCTGGTTCCTGATACCCAAGTAATGCTGGATGTGGGTTCTTTCTCATAGAGTGGGCCTTAAATACAGTCAGACATTGGTTGGCTACTCCTATAAGTTCTATGCCACCTTTGCTCTATATGTTATGCAGGCAGGATAGATTGTAGGCCATAGGTTTTGTGGCTGGTGTTCACATTTCTATCTTGTTAGCCTACAGAGTACCTTCCTACACTGAAGAAGCTAGAACATAGAAATGAGGGCTCAATATAGGTATCAGCTCAACTTCACCATGTTTAATGAGTTGTATTGGTGTTGATCTCAGCAATGGGCACTGCTGTCAGTTTGTGGAAGGCAACTGTGGTGGTTTGAATATGCTTGGCCCATGGGAAGTGGCACTATTCAGAGGTATGGCCTTATGGGAGAAGGTCTAGCCTTGTTAGAGGAACCGTGTCACTGTGGGAGTAGGCTTTGAGGTCTGCTAGTGCTCAAGCTCTGCCCAGTGTGGAAGAGAACCTCCTCCTGCTTGCCTGCGAGATACAGTCTCCTCTGGGCTGCCTATGGATAAAGGTGTAAAATTCTCAACCCACTCTCCAGCACCACGTCTGCCTTTGTGCTACCATGCTTCCTGTCATGATGGTAATGGACTGAGCTTCTGAAACGGTAAGCCCTCCCTAATTAAATGTTTGCCTTTATAAGTGTTTTCTTGGTCATGGTGTCTCTTCATAACAATAAAACCCAAACCACAACAGACAACAGACATTGGTACCGGGGACTGGGGTATTGCTGTGAGAGGCCTGACCATACTGTGCCTTTTTTTTTTTTTTTTTTTTTTTTAAGGAATGTGGATTTTGGGACCTTGGAAACTGTAAGGGTTTAATGTTTGCTTAAGAATGATACCCAGACTCAAATAGTATGTAAAAGCAAAGAGCATTTTATTCTGCAGAAGTTCAGCATGCAGGGATCTCTCATTCAAAGATGGAGACAACCAAGTAAGCTCGAAGGCTTGATTTAAAACACACTAGGAGAATTCTGGGGTAGGTGACATTTATCATGTGGTATTTCTAGGAATATTCCAGAACCATCACTGTGGTATGGGGGCTGAAAGCTGTTGCTGGGGAGCTAGAAACTGTTGCTGACCCATTGCCCTTGTTTAGGCCAGGTGGCGGGGCAGCTTCTGACTAGCTACATGAAGCCTGTTTTTGTTTTTGTTTGTTTGTTTGTTTGTTTGTTTTCTACTGACTTACCTGGGCTTGGTTGTACTTGTCCAGTTCTTAGGCATAGTGTCCAGAATTGCCAATTTGAAGCCTGTCATGGAATCAACCTGTCTCAGAAAGCAGCAGAATGCTTTTAAGTGCAGCATAATGGGCCATTCTAGTAAAAGCATGAAAGACAGTGTGCTGAGGAGTGATTTGAACTATGGGGGTCTGGCTCATGTGGTTTCAGAGGAGAATAATTTTAATTATTACCTAGAGGTAGTTCTTGTGATATTTTGGAGAAGACTGTGTCTGCTTTTTTGCCCTTGACCAAAGAGTCTGCCTGAGGCTGTGGTAATTACATTGACAAGGAAATCTCAAAAATAATCTAGCATAGACTTTGTCTAGTGGTTTTCTCTTATGAGGAACGTTTTGATGAAGCATAGCAAGCTTAGAAAGGAAAAACACAAAATATATTCTTCAAAGATTAAAGGGGCACTAGGAAATTGAATGGAGCTAAATCCTATGTTCAAAAATATTAAACAGAATTAAGGGAGTGGTGACCTTGGGGTGAGATTCCACCCATCTAAGCCTGTTTATACATTTGCAGTTAAACCAGGGATAGTTATATCATGTTAGACATTATTATAATCTAGTTACTGGTTTCATTTGGACATAGGAGATATGATTATGTTTCAAACTGACAAGGGATGAATTGTAATGGCTGTTCTTGGGTGTCAACTTGACTATACCTGGAATGAGCTACAACCCAGAATTTATAAAGATCTTGTGAGAAGGTAAAGAAAAGCTTAAGTCCAGGCATCTTTAATCCCAGTACGTAGGAGACAGGCATTCAGATCGCTTGAGTTAAAGGTCAGTCTTCAGAGAAAGATTCAGGATAGCCAAGCTTAGGCAATGAAGGAATTGGAAAACAGAAAGCTGGCGAGGATATCATAGAACAAGGGAAGCAGGGAAGCCATGTTCCAACCCCAGCAAGCAGCAGAGCTCAGCAGCTTTGGCCACGTGGCTCTGACTTTAGAGTCATGAGTAAAAGGAGTTACTGGGATCATTGATGCTGGTTATCTGGAGCTAAGAAAGTAGTGGTGATTAAGAAGAGATCAGGGCTAATATCCACTTATCAGTGAGTACATATTGTGTGAGTTCTTTTGTGATTGGGTTACCTCACGCAGGATGATGCCCTTCAGGTCCATCCATTTGCCTAGGAATTTCATAAATTCATTCTTTTTAATAGCTGAGTAGTACTCCATTGTGTAGATGTACCACATTTTCTGTATCCATTCCTCTGTTGAGGGGCATCTGGGTTCTTTCCAGCTTCTTGCTATTATAAATAAGGCTGCTATGAACATAGTGGAGCATGTGTCCTTCTTACCAGTTGGAATATCTTTTGGATATATGCCCAATAGAGGTATTGCGGGATTCTCCGGTAGTACCATGTCCATTTTCTGAGAAACTGCCAGACTGATTTCTAGAATGGTTGTACAAGCTTGCAATCCCACTAGCAATGGAGGAGTGTTCCTCTTTCTCCACATCCTCGCCAGCATCTGCTGTCACCTGAATTTTTGATCTTAGCCATTCTGATTGGTGTGAGATGGAATCTTAGGGTTGTTTTGATTTGCATTTCCCTGATGACTAAGGATGCTGAACATTTTTTCAGGTGCTTCTCAGCCATTCGGTATTCCTCAGGTGAGAATTCTTTGTTTAGCTCTGAGCCCAATTTTTTAATGGGGTTATTGACAAGATACAATTTGCAAAACACACGAAACTCAAGAAGAACGAAGACCAAAGTGTGGACACTTTGCCCCTTCTTAGACTTGGGAACAAAACACCCATGGAAGGAGTTACAGAGACAAAGTTTGGAGCTGAGACAAAAGGATGCACCATCTAGAGACTGCCATACCCGGGGATCCCTCCCATAATCAGCCTCCAAACGCTGACACCATTGCATACACTAGCAAGATTTTGCTGAAAGGACCCTGATATAGCTGTCTCTTGTGAGGCTATGCCGGGGCCTAGCAAACACAGAAGTGGATGCTCACAGTCAGCTATTGGATGGATTATAGGGCCCCCAATGGAGGAGCTAGAGAAAGTACCCAAGGAGCTAAAGAGGTCTCAACCCTATAGGTGGAACAACAATATGAACTAACCAGTACCCCCCAGAGCTCGTGTCTCTACCTGAATATGTATCAGAAGATGGCCTAGTCAGCCATCATTGGAAAGAGAGGCCCCTTGGTCTTGCAAACTTTATATGCCTCAGTACAGGGGAATGCCAGGGCCAAGAAGTGGGAGTGGGTAAGTAGGGGAGTTGGGGGGGGGAGGGTATGGGGGACTTTTGGGATAGCATTGGAAATGTAAATGAAGAAAATACCTTTTTTTTTTCTTTTTTTAAAGAAGAGATCAGGATCACTGAGGTGAAATCTGGGAAGTATTTTCTGAGAGCACAAAGAAGGTGTGTTCCAGAGATAGACATTGTGCTGGCATTTGGACTTGATAATATGTAAGAATCACCCAGGTGGCACTGGTTTAGAAGGCATGAAGGGGTCATGGAGAACAGCTGAGCCTTGGCACTGTGAGAGGCTAGAAAAGGCCATTGGTGAAGGGTTAGCCTCAGTGGCAGTTGACAACCCAGGACTGAAAGGATCATGCAAAGATGTTGAGGTTTGGCACCAATAAGAGGCTATTGGTGAAGCCTAGTTGCACTGGTAGACCCCAGAGTATTGGAGATGCCAGTACAATGGGATGACCACCAAGAACAGCAGTAGCAGTAAAGTTGAGTCAACTAGAGCCTAGAGTACTACAGAGGACAAAGCTGGAAAGAGACATAAGCCCTTTGGAGGAGCCCAGAAGTTAATGTGTGGATTCTAGACATTGGAACAAGAAAATGTAAAGTTGAAATTGCCTTGGATAGCCCAACATTTTAGAGATGTCAGAGCTGTGGGATGCCTGCTGAAGAAAGTTACAAAAAGGGAGTGGAACTAGCTCAAGAGGAAGTTTGTTGTAGTGAACAAAGATGAAAGAAGTTAGAGATCTGAAGAATGCTTTGACATCAGACATGGAGGTGCAGAGTTTGGAGTTTGCCCAGCTGGTTTTCTATCTTGCTTTGGTCTAGTATTTCCTCACTAAGATGTTCTGGAATGGAAATATGTATCCTCTGATGTTAGAAGTATATGATCTGCTTTTTGATTTTGATTTCATAGGGGATTACAGTTAAGAAATTGCATAAATCTCAAAAGAGACTTTGAACTTTGGACTTTTAACATTGTTGAGACTGTTATATACTATGGGGACTTCTGAAGTTGGACTAAATGTATTTTGCATTATATTATGGGTAGGTATGGCCCCTATAGACTCATGTATTTGAACAAGCCTATGTATGGGTGTCAGGGAGTGGAATGTGGTGGTTTGAGTATGCTTGACCCACAGGAATTGGCACTATTAGGAGTTGTGACCTTATTGAAGTAGGTCTGGCCTTGTTAGAGGAAGTGTGTCACTGTGGGGGTGGGCTTTGAGGTCTGTTAGTGCTCAAGGTCTGCCTAGTATGGAAGAGAGCCTCCTCCTGGCTGCTTGCAGAATAGTATCTTCTGGGCTGCCTTAGGATCAAGATCTTAGCTCCTTTTCTCACACCATGTCTGCCTGCATGCTGCCATGCTTCCTGCTGTAATGATAATGGACTGAACCTCTGAAACTGTAAGCCAGTCCTAATGAAATGTTTGTTTAAGAGTTGGTCATGATGTCGCTTCACAGCAATAAAACTCTAAGATAGCAACCTTTTGTCTTAGCAACAGCTTGGGTTGTTTGGGGATTTTCATGGGACTCCCTTGGCCAAATAAATGATACAGCCAAGTTCTGCCACTAGACTAGCTTGTCTAGCTACAGAGCTGGCTAGTTCAGACTCTGCACCATCATTACTAAGAATCTTTTTTAAAGATCACTTTAATAGATTTCAGGAAGTTTCCAATAGGTTTCCACACCATCTCTCAAATGCCCTCTGCCCCCAATTCCAGCTGTCTCTTCTCCCATTCTCTTCTTCCACCCCATCTGCGACCCCACCTGATCCCCTGCTCCCATCCCCACTTACTCCCAGTCCACCAGGAAACTCTATTCTATTTCTCCTTCCTAGGGGGAATCCATGAGTTCCCCATCCCACGCCAACCCCACCTCTTATCTAACCTCTCTGGGTATCCAGACTGTATCTTGGTTATCATTTCCTTAATGTCTAATATCTCCTTATAAGTGAATACATACCAGATTTATCTTTCTGGGTCACCTCACTCAGGATTATTTTTTTCAGGATTATTATTATTTAATAGTTCCTTCTATTTTCCTGCTAATTTCATAATGTCTTTTTTATTTAAACAGCCAAGTAAATTGTGTAAATGCACCATATTTTCTTTATCCATTTTTCAATCATCTAGGATGTCACCTAGGACATCAAGGTTGTTTCTAATTTCTGGCTATTATGAATAAAGCCTCTATGATTATGGTTGAGCAAGTGACCTTATGGTAATAAGATGTAGTGTCTTTTGGTTCTATGACCATGAGTAGTGTAGCTGGGTCTTGAGGTAGATTGATTCCCAAATTTCTGTGGACCATCATATTGATTTCTATAGTGGCTGTACAGTTTGCATTCCAACCAGTAATGGAGGAGTGTTCTCTTTGTTCTCTCTTCTTGTCAGCATGACCTGTCACTTGTGTTATTGATCTTAGCCCTTCTGACAGATGTAAGATAGAATCTAAAAGTAGTTTTGATTGCATTTCCAAGATGGCTAAGGGTGTTGAATATCTCTTTAAGAGTTTCTCAGCAATTTGAGATTCATTTATTAAGAATTCTCTGTTTGTATCTATTCCCTATTTTAAAATTGGATTATTTTGTTGTTTTGTTTTGTTTGATATTTGGTTTCTTGAGTTCCTTATATATCTTGGACATTATTTCTCTACTAGATGTGAAGTTAGTAAAAAAAAAAAAAATCCTTTCCTATTCTGTAGACTGACACTTTATACTATTGACTATTTTAGTTTCATGAGGTCTCGTTTATTAACTGTTCATCTTAGTGCCTGAGCTATTGGTGTTCTTGTCAGAAAGTTATCTCCTGTGCCAATGGATTCAATGTTATTGCCACTTTTTCTTCTATCAGATTCAGAGGATCTGGTAAATGTTGAGGTCTTTGATCCCCTTGGACTTGAGTTTTATGCAAGGTGATACATATGGATCTAGTTGCATTCTTCTACATGCAGTCATCCAGTTTGACCAGCACCATTTGTTAAAGATGTTGTCTTTTTTATACTGCATATTTCTGGTTTCTTTATCAAAAGTCAGGTGTCCATAGGTATGTGGATATATGCCTTGGTCTTAAATTCAATTCCATTCACCAATGTGTCTATTTTTATGCCAATACCATGTCTTTCTTTTCTTTCTTTCTTTCTTTCTTTCTTTCTTTCTTTCTTTCTTTCTTTCTTTCTTCCTTCCTTCCTTCCTTCCTTCCGTCCATCTGTCTGTCTGTCTTTCTTTTTCGTTCGTTCGTTCGTTCATTCGTTCATTTTCTGAGACAGGGTTTCTCTGTATAGCTCTGGCTGTCCTAGAACTCACTTTGTAGACCAGGCTGGCCTTGAACTCAGAAATCTGCCTGCCACTGCCTCCCGAGTGCTGGGATTAAAGGCGTGCACCACCACGCCCAGCTCGCTCATCCTTCCTTCCTTCCTTCCTTCCTTCCTTCCTTCCTTCCTTCCTTCCTTCCTTCCTTCCTTCCTTTCTCTCTCTCTCTCTCCCCCTCCCCTCCCTTCCTTCCTTTCTCTTTCTCTCTCCCTTCCTTTCTCTCTCTCTCTTTCTTTCTTCCTTCCTTTCTTCTTTCTTTCTTTCTTTCTTTCTTTCTTTCTTTCTTTCTTTCTTTCTTTTTCTTTCTTAAGACTGCATACTGCTTTCACTAGTGCTCAGCACATGGGATACATACAGGCACAGTTTTGTTCAATAACTGCTGGCAGAGACCAGTGACTTTCTTTTTTAAAGATTTATTTACTTTATGTATATGAGTACACTGCAGATACACCAGAAGAGGGCATCATTGGATCCCATTACAGATGGTTGTAAGCCACTGCGTGGTTGCTGGGAATTGAACTCAGGACTTCTGGAAGAGCTGTCAGTGCTCTTAACCATTGAGCCATCTCTCTAGCCTTTTTCCATTCCCTTCCTTCCTTCCTTCCTTCCTTCCTTCCTTCCTTCCTTCCTTCCTTCCTTCCTCCCTCCCTCCCTCCCTCCCTCCCTCCCTCCCTCCCTCCCTCCCTTCCTTCCTTCCTTCCTTCCTTCCTTCCTTCCTTTCTCCCTTTTCTTTCCTTTACAGTTATAACTGTGTAGTATGACTTGAAGTTTGGAATGCTGGGACCTCCAGCAGTTCTTCTATTATTTAGTTTTAGTTATAGCCCTTGGGTTTTCTTTTTTTTTTTTTCCATATTGAGAATTTTCTTTTCATGATTTGTAAATAATTTTGATGGGAATTGCATTGAATCTATAGATTGCTTTTGGTAGGATTTTCACTATGTTAATCTTACCGATTCATGAACATGGGAGACCTTTCTATCTTCTGATATCATCTTCAATTTCTTTCTTCAAAGACCTCTAGTTTAAATCATGCAAGACTTTACTTGCTTGGTTAGTGTCTTAGTTAGGGTTTTACTGCTGTGAACAGACAATATGACCAAAGCAAGTCTTACAAAGGACAACATTTAATTGGGGCTGGCTTGCAGGTTCAGAGGTTCTTGAACTGGTTCCACACCCAGTCTGTAAGTTCCTTGGCTGTTATCCTATGATTCTGGCTTTTTTAACATCTTGGGTTCTCCAAAGAAATCCAGGCTCCAATGAAATCCTTCACAGCTTCACACATTGGGCCCTGTGAACCTCCATGTAGGGACAGCCCTCACATATGCCTGCCCTCTGTGCCTTTTCTTAGTCACAGTGGAGATTCCACAACTCCCTTCTTGTACTCTTGATTCTACAGCCAGGACCACATGGGTGAAGCTGCCAAGTTCTGCTGCTGGGTGGGGCTGAAACTCGACCCCCTCTTTCAAAAACATTTGCATCAGCTTTCTGGTTTTGCCTCCATTGCTTAGGCTCTTTAATTTCTCTTCACAACTTGGAAGTTTAGCTGGGTGGGGTCTTGCCCTGAGGTCGCTACTCCCTTTATTCCATTTAACCTCAGGATTTTCTTTAAACTTATCATCCTGAGCACTGGGCTTGTCTCCATCATTACACTTCCCAGTGTTCTTCCAATGGTGCATTTTGTGTTTTCCTTATTCTACTTTCTCTACTCATTATAGATATGCATAAGAATGGCCACTAATAACTATGCAACACAGTCAACACAAGCTGTCTTAAAATCTCCCCTGCCAACACCATTAATCCAAAACTTTCCAAATTAGCCTCAGGCAGACTTCTAGGGCAAGGGCAAAAAGCAGCCACATTCTTTGCCAAAAACTGTAAGAATTGTCTCTATGCCACTTCTCCCCCCTTGAGCCATCATAATCTATACTAATCTCAGCACCACTGTCTTCTGTATTTATATTAATGTGGTCCATTGAGCCCTATTTAAAGCATTCGATTGCTTTCCTAATTCAGAGTCCCAAAGTCTTCATTCTGTCAACAAGAAACATGGTCAGGTCTGTCACAGCAAAACCCTCTCCCTGGTACCAAGTTCAGTCTCAGTGTTGCTGTGAAAAGACACCATAACCAAGGCAGTTCTTATAAAAGAAAGCATTTAATTTGGATTTTTGGAGGTTTAGTCCATTATCATAATTGTGGAGAGTGTAGTGGCAGGCAAGCAGGATGTTGGAATATCTGAGAGCTACCATCCAGATCTGTAAGCACATACACCTACACACACACACACACACACACACACACACACACACCACAGAGAAAGAGGGAGGGGGAGGGGGAGGGAAGGGGGAGGGAGAGGGAGAGAGAGGGAGAGGGAAAGCTGGCTCTTGGGCTTGACATGAGCGTTTGAAACTTCAAAGCTCACCCTCAATGATACACATCCTCCAGGAAGGCCACACCTCCTAATCCTTTTCAAATATTGCCAGTCTCTGATGACTAAGCATTCAAATCTATGAACCTATGGGGACCATTCCTATTCAAACCACCACATTTACTGTTGAGCTATGATATCTGTAGACATTTTCATTTCTGGTCTTGTCTATTTGTTGTTCTATGTGCTTCTTATACCTGTATTGGTGTGTCTTTCCTTAGTTTGGGAACACTTTTCTTCTATGATCTTGTTGACATGGGGTTCTTCTCCTTCATCTATGCCTATAATTCAAAGGTTTGGTTGGTTTTTTGTTTTTTTGTTTTTTGTTTTTTCATGGTGTCCTAAACTTTCTGAGTATTCCTTTCCTCTGTGTGTGTTCAAGTTTTCTACTTGTTGCAATACTTAATTTAGATCTATTACTTTAACTTCTACTTGGTTCATACTACTTCTAAGGCTTTCCTTTGAGTTTTCTCATACTGGAAAAGAAGTTGACAGCCTGGCTGAGTATACCGGTGGGCAGTGTTGTACAAGTCACCTGTGAGTGGTGACTGGTTTTTCCCAGTCCTATTGGAAATTTATATGTTGGCTGTTAAGCAGGTAAGCATGGGTAGACTAGTCCTGGGTACCAGATATGGTACTAGGGTGAGAGAGGTTGGGGAGATTCACTGGTCTAGACTCTGGGGTGGTTTAAAGATGTTATAGTTTGGGAAATTTGGGTGAAAGATACATTGGGAATTCTTGCTTATTTTTACAAGTCTTATAAGCCTAACATTTTAGAAGTATAAAGTAGAGACAAGCAAAAGAGTCAAACAGGAGGCTGAAGAGGTGGTTTACTGGTTAAGAACACTTGTTACTCTTCTAGTGGATGTGAGTTCAGTTCCCAGCATAGACACTGGGCAGCTCACAACCACCTATAACCAGAGAGATCTTGATCTGATTCAACACCTCTGGCCTGCTTAGATACTTCAGTCATGTGCACATAGCCACACAGATGAACATATAGTACATACTTAAAATAAAATAAAATCTCAAAGACTAAAACACACAAACAGAAGCAGTTCTGACTATCATTGTATGCAGACTGGCACTGCTCCTGATCAAATGTGGTGGACACCGGCCCAAAGGCCCTTCCCTGCCTTATTTTGGGCCATTAAATTTATCCAGTTCCTTAATATACATCCTGAAAACCCTTCAAACTGGCACATTCATGGCTGTTCTAGGCATGAGGATGCTAGGCAGGCCACTGTCGGCCTCTCCTCTCTGACTTTCTTGAAAACCAAAGGACAGAGTTCAGTGACTAATATTGACCTATCAGTACTTAGTCACTTAGCATAGACATAATGTGTCAGGAAAAGAAACATAATTTACTTTGTTGTGGTGTTATCTGTGTATGTTCAGGCCCCCAAAGGTGCCAGGGCCAACCGCCATGGTTAGACTGTAGACCAAATTGTTCCTTGTGCTTCTCATTTCCCTGAGAGACTTCCACAGGGCTGTCACATTGTGCTGTATTTGCTTGCTACTCACTGTCTGTCCCTTGGTTCAAGAAGAAAGATTCTGTCTTCTTTCTGGTTTTAGGAAACAGTTATGGAGGCCACTGACATCATTTGTCATGAGGGTGCAGGTCTATGTTAGCCACTCTGTATTTCTGTCCCAGTTGGCATAATCACAATACTTTCTGACCGATGCTTGTCTGAATGCTTGTGAGCTTTAAGATCTACTTTGGGTGTCAGCTGGTATGGGGCTCTCCCTTCTCAACCCCCCCAACACCATGGGTGGGCAGCTTTCTGAGTCAGACCCCCTGTCTTGTGGGTCCTAGGAGCTGAGCTACCTGCTAACTCTTGGGGACCTTGCCCATGCCGTGACGACTGCTGGTCCCAGTGAGGTGGGAACTGGGAGAAGGGAGGCTGAGACGGTTTGATGAAGGACTCAATCCACTTCCTGTGCCACCCTGTGCCAGTCAGCTGTGCATCCGCCCTGGGGATGAGTCAGCTCAGGCCCATCCCTGATGAGAGTCCAGGAGCCCTGATTTAAAAGCAGACCGTGACAGATCCATTGAGGACCAGTGTTTGCATATGAAAATATCAGCTGTTGGCGGGGCAGCCTGGGAGGAAGGCTGTATTTTAGCCCTTGGCTCCTATGTGGGTGGTGAAGTCTGTCCAGTTTCCTGTGAAGAAAACAGCTCCTTGTCCCTAGGGTGTCACCACAGCAGGCTTACTGGTGACATTTCCACAGGGTCACCTGTGCGCTGGCCTTAGCCCTTTGCAGCACCCTCGGGTGTTCTGGGGACATGAAGAAGCTCACAGAATCCACACAGACCCTTTTGGGTTTTCAAAAAATCTCTCTTGAGAGGAAATGACATCTTATCTCCTCCTGTCCTTCCTTCGCCTCCTCCCAGATGGCTGGATTTGATGGCTCACTCTTGGGGGCACTGCACGGGAAGAAGAGGCTGGGTGGGTGGTCAGTGTGGGTACCAGGTTGTGAGGTCTTGCTGGTGCTAATACAACCAGGAGGCACAATACGCTCTTCTCCGAGCTTGAGATTGGAATTTAAATTAAACCTCATTTAGCTAGACGCTCCCTTTTGATTTATCGGCAGATGCCTCTTGCTGCTCGAGCCTTGTTAAATTGCTGGCAAACACTTCACTGACCAGCTGTTCCTATTAAGCCGAAAGCACGCTGCGGAGCAGGGTCAATCCCCTTGCACTTTGGATGGTTCTTATATGTCGTCCCTGTGGAGCAGCCACTGGGAGGATATTATCCCCTGCATCCTGGGAGATGGCTGGTTAATGGGAATGAGGGATTCTCATGCCTATGGGTGGGAATGGGTAGGGACAGGGTATCACATTGGGACTTTGGATGTCACTGTGTTCTGTCTTCAGGGTTCCTGCCTGTCACCCGAATCTTTGAGTGAAGGCAAAGACCGGATGGCCAGTCTTTGAGCTGATATTAGGAGGTGTTTGCCCTGTGGGTTAAGGAGTTCAGCACTTACGTAACGCTCTCCCCAACTCATCCGCTATGGCTATGGGTTTTCTGAGACAGAGTTGGTACCAAGCCCAGACCTAGGTGGACTTCATCATCCCATGCAAGACATCATTTTCATCAAGCATCTCAATCAGGCAGGTATCCCTGCGGGAGCCTCAGAGCCGTCTACTGTAACAATACAATAGCTGTATTGTTATATGAACAGAAGAGTCTCTATTCATGGGCTGGAGGACCAAGGGCTCTAGATACGCATTCCTCACATACATCTTCTTCCTCCACTCCTGGCCTGTGTGGGCTCTACCAAGCAGCCCAGCAACTGCAAACCTGAGGGCTTCAATCACCGCTTGAACTACAGGAAGCTGACTGGCTGCAGAGTCTCTCTCTGCCCTGCGACGAGCTTTTCCCAGTCCTGAGTGCCTCCTTGTTCCACTCTGTCACCTGTATTCATTTCCTGAGATTCCCCAAACTGAAGCCCTATGAGGTCAAAAGTGACCGGCTTGTGTGGGGAACGAATACAGGTCAGAGTGGCCCTAGGAGTCCCATAGGGAGGCCATCTACAATTGAGTCAATCACTTGGTCACTGGATTGGGGCCGTGGAGGGCTTGCATACCGGTTCTGGGATGGGAGAGCTGCGTGTTTGGAGTCACGGATGGCAGTATGTGGACTCGGTTTAGTTCATTGGAAACTGCTCAGTCACAAACGTTCAGGGATAGCAGCAGAAGATGGCTTAAAACATCTTCCACCCCTGTTTATTCATCCACCTGTTCATTTACTTGGCAAATAAGAATTGGCCATCTGTAATTGATTCTGTGACTCAGAAATACTAATATCAGAGGCCATCCAAGACAGTGGGTAGTCATTTAATCAGACAGGGAATCTATTAGCACAGACTGCCCAGTGAGATGGCAAAGGCAGAAACGTTAGCAGGGAGGGCTTCCTGGTTGAACTAGGGGTGAGTAGCGGCATGAAGCTCCGAGGAAAACGCCCTGTAGAAAACCTGAAGCCTCGGCTTGGTATTGAGCACGCGAGAGATGGGCAAAGACAAGGCGGGAGGGTGATGGACACCCTACGCAGATACAACAGCACGGCAGGCCCAGCTGCGTCAAGCAGCACACACAGATCTGCTGCTTGTGTTTTATCTGGAACGTGGAGTGCACGTAGCCAGCCCTCCTTGGGCTGGAGGAGCTGACACAAAAGGGCTCTTGGGTCCTGAGTGCAGTGGCTTGAATTTTACCCAGAGACATTTGGGATCCACAGCGAGGTTTAAGCAAGCACGGAAGAGTGTTCAGCAAGGTTCTGTTGTCCACATAGCTGACCTGTTAGTCTTGATTGACTGTTCCACCTAGACTGTAAGGCTCCGGGGCAGAGTTTTGACTGTTTTGATCATTGTGGCATCCTTAGAACATTTCTGGTATGAAGGTAGGGGCTTCATGTATATGTATAGATTTGTGTTTAGCAGACTCAGCCTGAGAGGTGCTGGGTGGAGCTGAGAAGTCGTGTTGGATGATATGACTAGAGAAACGGAAGAGGCGTGGCAAGGGGAGGGACAACAGAATGTGAGCCAGCCAGGAAGTTGAGGAAGTTTCTGGAAGCCCAGACTGTTTGCAGAGGGTGCCTGGTACTCTTTTGTTCCTAGGACAGGCTCCTTCCCCTGCCTCTCCTCTGCCATGGCAGCCTGTGAGACCTACTACACAGTCAGCCAATATCTTTTGAGCAGTTCTCGGACAGTGGGGCTACAAAGACAGACACACCCAGGGTTCTGTCTTCATGGCTTGCCTTCCAACTGGGGAGCACTGAGGTCAAGTGGGTGCCAACGAAGGTGTGTGGTATGTTGGTGGAGAGCTTCCTGTTGGGTGTGTGTTCACCCTGGACTGGGCTACGCAGTCATTTTTATTTTATTTTTCTGGGGTGTTTTCTTATTTGTATGGATTTCATTGGCCCTTTATACGTAAGGTGGAAAAGGAGTGACCCAGCTGACACAGACGAATATCAGAGAGCTTTCTTTTCATGTTTCTTTTTGAAATTTAATTAACTTTTTCTTTAAGCTCTTAAACATGCACATATTGTATCCTGACTATATTTTCCATACCTCCCTACCCTCCCTTCCCCCTCTCCTGCTTTCTAGAAATTGACCCCTTTTGTCCCCCTTGACATTTTTTTATTTTATATATTTTTATGAGGTATTTTCTTCATTTACATTTTAAATACTATCCCAAAAGTCCCCCATACTCCCCCACTCCCCTACCCACCCACTCCCACTTCTTGGCCCTGGTGTTCTCCTATACTGAGGCATATAAAGTTTGCAAGACCAACCCCCTTGACATTTTAAATTCGACATATATATATGTATACATGATTTTGTGTATTTCTATAAAATCTGAAAACTACAAATGAGAGGAGACATATTATGTGCCTTTCTGTAATTGACTTGATTTGTTTAACATGATCTTTAAAATGCATCAATTTTCTGCATCGCTCTGTTCTTTTGCTGCTGGATATTTTTGCGCGCACACACACACACACACACACACACACACACACACACACACACACTTATTCAGGTCTCTATTGGCAGGCACTTATTTAGGTTGGTTCCATAACTTACCTTTTGTGGATAGTGCTGTAGTAAACGTTGATGTACAACTCTCTTGGGGATGATGTTGACTTGAGCTTCTTTGAATAAATACCCTGAGTTAGTACAGCTGGGTCATATGAGATAGGTGTATTTTCAGGTTTTTTTGAGAGCACTCCATCCTGGGTGGACCAGTTTACATCCCCCCAGCAGTGCCCCAGGCTCCTTTGCCCACATCCTCGCCAGCATTTGTTACTACTTGCTTTCTTAATACTGCCCCCCTGACTGAGGTGAGGTGCAAGCTCCGAGAAGTTTTGATTTGCATTTCTCTGATGCCAGTGTGGTTGGACAGTTTTGTTTGTTTGTTTGTTTTTGAAGATGTCTTCATTAACCATTTGTATTTCATCTTTTGAGAACTGTCTGTTCATTTTGTTAGACCTCTTATTGAAGAAAAGGGGAAAAACAATCTAGCAGACAGATCTGGTCTCCTAGATTGGCAGGGAATGTTATGTAAGGGAGGAATGGATGTGGAGGAGGGAGGGAGAGCGGGTAGTAAAATGGGACATGGGAAGTGGTCTGGTAGCTGGGTGCATTGCTTCCCAGGCCCCCACGAGTCTCATTCAGGGGATTCCTCTGCAGTGGTTGCCTGCTCTTTCTCCTCTGGGTCTGGCTTTCAATGATCTGATTACAGATGCTAGTCCGAGGATGGAGTCTCAGCTGCTCCTCACAGTTTCCTGTTTTTCCTTCAGGGTATAGGCTACAAATGCTGGCTACTTACTCCCTGGGATCCTTTCTGCTGTCAAGGGCAGTGTTGTAGGTGGGCAAATCCCCTGCAGATACAAAATAGCATGGGCAAGTCCCCGGTAGATACAAAGGACTATGGGCAAATCCCCTGTAAATACAAAGTATCACGTGCAAGTCTCCTGTAGAGACAAAGTACCATGTGTAAGTCCCTAATAGATACCTAGTGCCACATGCATGAGCCAGATGGGAAGCATCTTCCCCTTTGTCTAGCTGTGCTCTCCTGGCTGGACAGCACACAGTCCCATGGTACTTGAGTTTCTTAACAACAACCATGACAACAGAGTGCTACCAAGATGCCCATGCGGGCACTTTGTAAAAACAGCATCCTGTTTCTGCTCCATAGAGTACTAAGTACCCAGCCTGTGGACAGTGGCAGCCCCCTACCTCAGCTCCCCGCCACCTCCCACCCTTTTTATTCTCCTAGCACTTCCTTCTGCTAATGTGGCTGCCACTCCAGCTGCAGCCTTTGTTCCAGTTAGAGTGCCTGTTGTTGTAAGTGCAGTGCGGGTTGTGTAAGCTCCCTGGCTCCTGCAGTCTGTGGTGGGAGCTTCTCAAAACGAGCCAGCCACCTTGGAACAGGCTCCTTAGGCTTTCTCTTTTGCCTGTAAAGGTCTCCGCTTTACTTTTCTAAGTAAGGTAGAAAAAAAAACTGCAGGCTTCATCCTCCTTGATTTTGCAGCTCTCCCCAGGAAGAGTCTTGGGCAGACCCTGTCATGCACCATCTCCCCAATTATTTCTATGACAAAGAATTGAGGGCCATAGCTATGACCTGATAGAGCCACAACCGTAGTTCTTCCAAAGTCTAACAGTCGGAGAAGCGTTGTTATTAACTGCAGCCTCAGAGCCGAGGAGGAAGCCAGGAGGAATGCCGGGTCTTCCTTCCTCTGCCTTCTGGCCTGATTGGACCTTCAGTGGTGAGGCGCTCCCACACTGACAGCATCAGTCTGCTTTACTTTGTCCTTATAGATACATTCAGACTAGGGTGCAATCAAATACCCAGCACTCTGTGACTCCGTTGATATAAAATTATTGGGGAAATGGCTAATGGATGGGGGAAATCACAGAGCAGGGTCAGGGATCAGAGGTGTGGGTGTGGGGTAGGGTGAGGTGGCAGTAGAGCATATAGTTCTCAGGCTGGTCCTCAGGGACCACGTGGCTTTTAGCTAAAGCTCTGAAGCAGGCGGAGTAGTAAGCTCAGGGTACTTTAGGGAAAGAGAGTCCCAGGTAGAAGGAACAGCCACAGGTCGGAGCTAGACTGAAGGGCTTAGCATGAGGCAGGAGCTAGGTAGGTGGGAAGGAACAGGGAAATGTTGGTATTGTCCATATGGGTGTGCTTGTGTGTGTGCACACATATGTAGGAGTATGTGCATGTGTGCTCATTTGTGTGTGTGTGTGTTGGCAGAGGTATGCAGATGTTGACGACTATTCTATTTATTTTACCCTTTTTATTGTGAGTGAAACAAAACTGTTGTAAGTTTAATCCGCACTAGTCCTGGATCATTTTGAACTCACAAAAACCTTAAATCTCAGTGAACAAGCTCTTAAAGGGTGGGCCAGTTTTAGGTGTCTAGTATGTGGCTCCAAAGTAGGGAACAGTGCCCTAAATGCCTGTGTGTAGGCTCTGAGGTACAGTGTGGGAGATGGGACCAGCATCTTCAGTGATGCCCAAGGGAGGGCACAAGCAGGAAGAACCACCACAGCACAAGATGCCAGATTCTGCAAGAGAGTCTTGGTCCAGAGGAAAGAGGTCTTAGACTGGACGAGAGGAAATGGTTCAGGAGTAACCAACTCACAGGTACAATACGTCATTTGAGTCTAGAAAAGTGCTCAAGTCTGGTAACCTGGTAACATGAGTGCTATCCCTGAACTCCACATGGTGGAAGTTCCCATGCCTTCTGACCTCCTCCACACATGCACTGTGGCATACATTCCCCACACATGTGCATATAAAAACATACAAAACCCAAACAAATGAGTGTTTCAACGGTTTTGTTTCTTTAATTAATATGACTTTCACGCTAAGTGTCGCGGCACGTGGGGTAGTCCCAGCACTCAGAAGGCTGAATCAGGAGGGCAGTGAGTTCAAGAACAGCCTAGGCTGTGGAGTGAGGCTCTGCTTTTAACAGTCAAACAAAAAGTTCCAATGCTGGCCCTGGGGAGATGGGTCGGTAGCTAAGAGTGATCAGTGCTCGAGCAGGGCCAGTTCCTAGCACACATCAGTTAGTTCACAGACCTCTGTAACTCCAGCTCCAGAGGATCTGATGTCCTCTTCTGGTCTCCGTAGGCATCCTCACCCGTGTGTGCTGGAACTTGTTCTTTGTCACAGTTTCTTCTCACTTCTTGAGAATTAACAAAAGCAGTATGGTTGTGATCCCTGGAATGAGGTGAGCATTCATTCATCAGTGGTGGCGGTTACAGAGTGAGGCACGTGGCTACAGGGCTGTTAGGCCCATTTGGTGGTGCTGAGGGGGTTAAGGTGCAGCATACACAGCATGGGTTACAGAGTGAGGCACGTGGCTACAGGGCTGTTAGGCCCATTTGGTGGTGCTGAGGGGGTTAAGGTGCAGCATACACAGCATGGGGTCGCCCAGAATCCAGAAGGAGGAGGCACTGTAAGAGCAATAGACTGCAAACACCGGCGCGCGCGCGCACGTGCGTGTGTGTGTGTGTGTGTGTGTGTGTGTGTGTGTGTGTGTGTGAGTGTGTGTGTATGTGTGTGTGTGTGTGTGTGTGTGTGTAGTGTGTATGGCAGCCACTGTCCTGCTATCAGGGGCTGCTAAAGCCCATGAGTCACTTTGACTGACGCCGCTGACAGTGTGGAGAGGTTCGCCATTTATCTAATGTTTTAAAAGACAAGTTTATACCGAGAGATGATTATCAACTCTGTCCCGTAGAAGTTATCGATGCCCCGACTTCAGGGGTGACAAATGCGGTTTATGGCATCTGTCAGGCAGATGAAGAGAAAGCCATTTCTTTCTATTAAGTAGATGGAAAGGACTCTGGGAGATTAGAGGCAGCAAGAACATCACTCCTGGATGAGGGATGTCAGTCAGGGGATTATCTTGTTAAGAAGGGACAAAGACATTATAGCCTGTGACTATAGAGCTGACTGAGTCCAACTGTAAATACATGTGTTATTGAGATTTCCCTAAGTGCCTGGGAGGTGGGAGAATCCTTCACCTTCAAACCATAAGTAAGTTTCAATTCCGATCAAAACATTTCATCTCTCTGGAGATTCCTTCCAAAGACCCCACTGTGTGGGCTCTAGCTGTTCTCTTTAGTGGCACCCACAAATCAAGGTTTTGAACTTTTAAATGACATCTTAAATAGACACACTTATTATTGGAAACATTGCATAAGTTCAGCTCGGGTCTTAAATGTCGTTGGTTGACGTTTATGATCTAATTCAATTTCTAATTATTCACAGAAAGGTTAATACTTAATTAAGGCACCGCTAGAAACTGCTTAAAAATCGAAGCCTGGGCTTTGAGCTTTCCTTTGCTGGAAGTGAAGAAAACCACACTCTTCTGAGATCTGTAGGTCACTGGTTAAATATGATCATCTCCGGACCCAGGAAGCTGGAGGCGAAAGAGAAACAGCACTTGCTCCTCAGAATTGATGTCTCCAGGTCCTCCGCTGCACCGGCACCTGTTGAGAACAGTCCTGGCAGGGAACAGGGACTGGGCTAAGGGCCAAATGTTGAATTCTTTTCCTTTTGTTTTTCCTTGGAAACCAGTGAAGGTTAAGCTCCGGGCAGACTGCTGGCTTCTCCTCGAGTTAATTACTATGAAGAGAAACACTATTAGTTATGAGAAGTAGACTTGGAAAGGTGTAGGTTGGGGAGGCAGAGCGGTGGTTTATGGACGGCTCTCATTTCTACTCGGAGGAAAGCATTTTGTAGTCTAAAACCTACGATCGGTCTAACCGTCTTACAAATTAAGACGTTCTGTTAAAGCACACTGGCTGCTGTTCTTCTACACCAGTTCAGGAGAAGGAGTACTTATGGCATTCCAGCTTCACAGTTAGACTCTGAGAAGGGAACAGGTGACCAGCAGGCCCTGACCCAGATAGCTAGCCAGGGGAGCATGCAGGCCACCAATCCAGTGGCTCTTGCATAGCCTCCTGGCCTTCAGAAGGATTTTTATATTAGGATTTGTGTCATTTTTTTCCTGACTATTATCTGTGGAGATCCTACTGACTGTATTAAAATGAACACCTAAGACTTTTTTTTTTTAATTTGTTTTAGTTTATCAAACAAATACAACAACAAACTAGTGGCCATTTAATTATTGCAAAGCCCAATGGTCTCTGAAAACTTGTTTTAAAATAATAAAAAATATTTATGTACATAGCGAAGGCATCACTATTCTGTGTCATATGGAGATGGGCCTAATCAGAGGAGAATGAAGACGTGGGAGGCAGTAACATGTGTGGAGCTCTCGCTGCTCATCTGATGGCATTGTGTAGCTCAAGGAAGACTAGCAGCCAGGACTAAGGTGAGGTAACACATTGGATGGAGCCTTACTGGCTATACATCTGATGTGTCGTGCTATCGTGTGCTATGTGTTACTTTTTTGACAGACACGTGATCATAAGCTCATCTGTCTAGTACGTGTGCCACACTGCAAATGTATTTAGGGACCTCCAAGTGAATCTGGAAGAAACCACGCTGGATAAAGGCCCCCGACTATGCTTTTACAATCACATCTGATTTAGAAGTCAGAACTCAAGAGAGATCACATACACCCTCAATGACGGTAGAAGCCTCATATTTTTGGGAATAGGAAGAGAGCCGGTCTTTGCTCTGTGTTTTTGACACTAACTGAAGGCATTCGTAAGTCCACAACATTTTCAACCCTGTAACAGCTGTGATACAGGGGCAACATTACACACGGCAGTGTCTCAGAGGGCATCCTTTTCTGGCTGTGCAGTCTTGGGCAACATTTTTAGCCCAGCATCAGCTTCTACAACTGTAGGTGAACTGTAGGCTCCCATGGCACTGGTGAACTGCATTAGGCAGCACTCACCGTGCTCCTGGCCAGTGCTCTCCACTCAGCCCAATATATGTTTGCTCTTCTCACCACTATTACCTGTCAACTTGGCCCCACCCCAGTTGGACACTCCCACCCCAGTTTAAATTTAGTGGCCTTGGCATCAGACAGGCAGACGGGTAGTGGTGGATTGCCTGAGCCTCCCTGAGAGCACTGCGCTGCTGGGAAGCATGAGAGCCTTGGCGGCTGGGCTGGGGCAGATCAATAGACTATGTTTTTGGTCTCATTCTCTCTTATTAGTAAGGAGCACATTTCCTTTGGGAGTGAACATTAGGGACAAAATAAGGCTCTTCAGATCAGCACCCTCTTATTAGCTCCATTGGTGCACTTGCTCTCGCACTGTGGCAGACTTGCAAATATGTCTGCACAAAAGCAAACGTGGCACATTTGGAATCCTACTCATTTGAGCAGGAAGAGGATTCTGGCACAATTCTCAATTTCCCGTGGAGTTTGGGTCCTAGCTCTTAGGACCAAAGGGAGGAACAGCCGGTATTTTGAGGCTGCCGGGAAGATCACAGGGGTGTATGTGTGTGTTTGTGTGTGTATGTGTGTGTGCCTGCCATTTCCTGCCTGCATCTGGCCAGAGCCACTTCTCGGCTTCATCAGGTACAGATTGAATCTTTCAGTGACTTTCATTTTTCTTTGAGACCAGTGAAAGAACAAGGGAGAGAGAGAGGAAAAAAAAAAAGAAAAAGAAAAAGAAATCAAAGTGTCGCTTAATGGTATGATTCTCCCCAAATCCTCCAAATCAATTTTGCTTTTCCAAGCATTACCAAGCTCTGTGACTTCTCCTGTTGATGGAGCTGAAAGATTTTTTCCTGAGCATTCCAAGTTTTCTTCTGAAGAGAGGCCTGCAGCACCGCGGGTGTCAGTGAGCTTGTTTGTCTTGCCAGGCTCTGGAGGAAGAGAACAGTGGGATGCCCTTTGGTACAAGGACTTCTCAAGCAGCTTTGCAAATTAGGTGGAGGCAGCTGCCCCGTGCTCCCTCGGATGCCCTGACGAGTGTCTGCTCCTCGTGAGTTCAGATTGGGGAGATGCAAGCTGGGAGAGAAAGACAAGCACGGTACGTCTTGCCGGATGCTGCCTGAGAAACATCAGGTGCTTCAAAAACCCATTTTTCTGCTTTGCTAAAACTAAAGCCAATTAGTCTGCCTGTGGGTAGCTGCTGGCTAGGGACAAGTTCCACCACTACAAACCAACTTCCTACCACTACCCCAGTTACAGAATCCTGGAAAGAATGAGTTCTGGAACACTCAGTATTCTGTAGCAGAACTGCCAAGGAAGAAGGCTGACACCCTCCACCCCGATCCTCCAAGAAGAGCATAGGCTACTGGGGCGAGCAGAGCGGAGGTCATGTTCCCAGCCTTGTTCCTTTCCAGCCGACAGGCAGCTCGCATTTGTAAATACTCAAATTACTTTTAACAAAGCCCCACATAACTAGAGGGCTGATTCAGGATTTAAATTATTCTGGGGGAACTTTTTTCAAAATTGCTTTTGCATTTATACTTTATGCTCTGTTCTATACTATTATAGAATAGAGAAAGACAATCATGGAAAAACACAACCGACTGTGGCAGAGATGAGTGGAAAAAACCCCGAGCCTGAGAAAAGAAGCCTTGGGGTGGAAGGTACGAAGCCCGCCGAGCCTCCCCATCCGCCTGTGCAATTATGTGTGGATGAAAAATGACAAGGGCTAATAATCACAGCCGCAATTGTCCACTTGCAGAACAATTAGCCCTTTGCTCCTTATTATGAGGAAGTGACTAATTGTACCGAGCCGATTACTGGTGCATTCGTTTGGAATGAAATTTCATGCTTGCCCTACCCACATAAGCGAGAGAGCTAGGGTGCCGTCAGACCTGGGGCTTTGAAATACCCACCTTGCAGGCTAGGGCAGAACTTGAGATATGTGGAAGAGGGGAAAATGCAAGTTCTGCAGCTCTCTGGACCAGGCATAGCATCTATACATTAAAAAACCAGAGGAAAGTAAAAATAGAAGCCAGATAATGATCACAATTATACTTAATGAGCACCTTTCATCAGAATCATAAATGTCTTCCAGTTAAATTTCATAGCCTCTGCTGAGATGTAAGGGGGAAATATTTGTAAGCTAAAGTTCATTTTTTTAAGCCTAAGAGTCTGAAGGTGTTTAGGTAGCAGTGAACAGTTAGTTACACCCGGAATGGGCAGAGGAGAAAGCTCATGAACTTCTGAGTTCTGACTCCAGACATCCAGTTCCCTGTTTGCAGCTAAGGTAAACAGATTCATAGTGTCAGAGATGGCTCGTGCCAGTGGTCTGTGGATCAGCAAGAGGGCTTTATGCATCTCCTCCCCATAGAACATTCATGACTACATTGAGGAAATATTGCCTTCCTCATGGTTAATCAAGAATATCTTGACACAATACTCAGATCAAAAAGAAACGGTCTTTCTTGGAGTGGCTTTCTGTGCAAGGCCCCAGATGTTTCCTGCCAGTTTTTGGTTTTCTGTGGACCTCCTGAACAGATACGGGCTTGCGAGGGGGCCATACACAGCCGTGTAGGGAGTTTAGTTGAGATGTTTGAACACTTAGGTCTGAGGACTTTTGTATGGCTGCTCATAATTCATGGCCTGTTTAGTATTTGCTGTTAAGAGGAGCAAGTGAATGGGCTCACAGGGCCCTGTGATGGGGCGTGGCCAGCAGGGGGCAGATCCTCTCAGCAGGTGGAGGGTAACACTTCCAAAGCTCATTGCCATCTCCTCCTCATTCTCTCTTCTTTTTTTCAAATTATTTCATTTATTCCTTACAGTTTCATAGATGTGCACAGCGCATCTAGAACATATTTTGCCCCATCTCCTCCCGTCCCCTGTCCCTGAGCCTTCCAACACCTCCCATTCTCACATTCCCTTTGTTATGTGACCCACTGTGTCTGTTAGTGCTGCCTGCATGAGCATGGGCACGGTGCCATCTACCGGAACACGGGTGACCTACCCGTGGTCACAACCCCCAAATGACCTCCCCTTCCCCATAGCAATAGAGTACCAAGTTCCTGGGGGGGGGGGGAAGCCCCTCTTCTGTGAGTGGTGGAATGTTGAGTGGCTTGATCCCCCACAAGTGGTGTGGGCTCAATCATAGCTCCTGGAAGGTCATGAGCCCCATGACCACGGCATGTCCATAGGACAGCATGTCACAGCACTCCTTGACATCTTTTGGTCCTCCATTCTTTCTTCTTCCTCTTCTATAATGTCTCCTTGAGCAGGGGCCACCTATTCTCGGCAATTTGACCAGTGTTGAGCTGCTTCCCACTGCCACTAGAAGCTCTCTGACCAAGCTCTCTTAGTGGTGCTATCTGTGGATATAAACATAAATATTTAGCAGAACAACAGTAGTAGGTTTCCTCTGTGGGGATCACGACCTTCCCAGACATGGGCTTTTGACCAAGTTTATACTAGCAGGCAAGAATTACCACCACCTATGGAGCAAGCCTCAGATCCAATCAAGAAGCAGTTGACTATACCCATTAACAGTCATGCCACTATAACGCCCATTGGCACACTTTGCCTGGCAGGTCAGGATTGTAGTGTGCAAAGCCTACCACTGAGTAAGTCCATCGGTGACCTCCCCCACACCTACAAGCCTGCATGGCAACTCCAGGCACTGTAAAAGCTATTTATCAGGAGGAAATTCTATTTTTCCCCTCATACATTCTTAATTTTGGTTATGTTACTCCACCATTCTTTCACCCTCTTTTTTTTTTTTTTTGAAAGTTGTTCAGTTATTTTTCTCTCTGACCCACTGTGAAAGTTGTTTAGTTTTTTTCTCTCTGTCTCACTGTGTTCAGGACCCAGCAATCCTCACTGCTGGTGGGGAGGTAAAACTCAGTACCACCTTTGCAGACGTTAGTATGGGTTAATATATTCCAGAGACTAACCTCATGGTCAGAAATTGGATACCACGCATACCGCTCAACTTGCGGTGATGAGGGCTGTTCTTACCAATTTACTTTACTGCCTGACAGATGAGAGGGCTGTTCATTTTTATCACTGTTGCCTATACCTATCAACCCTTCTTCCAACTTGATGTCTATCACTGCAATATATATACACAAGTCTCCTCAGGAACTATAATTATTCATCTTTCAGGAGGCACAGAACCTGTAATGGATGAACACAAAAGCAGTTTATAGGTTAATCTCCTGAGTGGAAAGATAATCCGTCTTTATTGGAGGTTTGTACAATTGGCATTTGATGGATGAGTTGTATCAGAAAAGATGGTGTAAATGCATTTAGGCTTCAGATGCAAAACACTGCCCTGGCATTGTCTTACAGAAGATGAGAGCTGGTATTTAGTTCATCTGACCACACCATGATTTGGGAAACCTGGGGCCTGTCCTGGGACCTTATCATGTTGCCATGAGCTAGCAATTACTCCTAGATTAATACTACTAGTGCTGCTGTTAGGAGCAGCTGATTTCAAATGTTTTTGGAACCACTGGTTGATCAAGACGCTCAAGTTGTAATTTCATTAATGAAGGGTACTTAAAATTTCCCCTGTAATATGTATCTCAGCTTTCTGAGAAACCAACTCACATGCTGTCCACTCTGCTCTCTCACGCTGTATGTTCTGGTAGCCAGCAGTGTTTTCTTTTTTCTTTTTTTAAAATTAGATATTTTCCTTCTTTTCTTTTCTTTTTTCTTTTTTTCTTTTCTCTTCTTTCTTTCTTTCTTTCTTTCTTTCTTTCTTTCTTTCTTTCTTTCTTTCTTTCTTTCTTTCTTTCTTTCTTTCTTCCTTCCTTCCTTCCTTCCTTCCTTCCTTCCTTCCTTCCTTCCTTCGTTTCTCTCTCTCTCTCTTTCTAACAGATATTATTCTGTGTTTTTTTTCAATTTTTTATTAGATATTTTCTTCATTTACATTTCAAATGCTATCCCGAAAATTCCCTATACCCTCCCCCTGCCCTGCTCCCCAACCCATCCACTCCTCCTTGCTGGCCCTGGTATTCCCCTGTATTGGGGAATATAATCTTTGCAAGACTAGGGGCCTCTCCTCCCAATGATGGCCGACTAGGCCATCTTCTGCTACATATGCAGTTAGAGACATGAGCTCAGGGGGTACTGGTTAGTTTATATTGCTGTTCCTCCTATAGGGTTACAGACCCCTTCAGCTTTTTGGTACTTTCTCTAGCTCCTCCATTGGTGGCCATGTGATCCATCCAATAGATGACTCTGAGCATCCACTTCTGCATTTGCCAGGCACTGCATAGCCTCACAAGAGACAGCTATATCAGGGTTCTATCGGCAAAATCTAGCTGGCATATGCAATTGTGTACGTGTTTGGTGGCTGATTATGGGATGGACCCCTGGGTGGGGCAGTCTCTGCATGGTCCTTCCCTCCATCTCATCTCCAAACTTTGTCTCTATAACTCCTTACATGGGTATTTTGTTCCCAATTCTAAGGAGGAACGAAGTATCCACACTTTGGTATTCCTTCTTGAGTTTCATGTCTTTTGCAAATTGTATCTTGGGTATTCTAAGTTTCTGGGCTAATATCCACTTATCAGTGAGTGCATATCATGTGAGTTCTTTTGTGATTGGGTTACCTCATTCAGGATGATACCCTCTAGATCCATACATTTGCCTAAGGATTTCATTGTTTTTAATAGCTGAGTAGTACTCCATTGTGTAAATGTACCACATTTTCTGTATCCATTCCTCTGTTGAGGGACATCTGGGTTCTTTCCAGCTTCTGGCTATTATAATAAGGCTGCTATGAACATAGTGGAGCATGTGCCCTTATTACAAGTTGGAACATATTCTGGGTATATGCCCAGGAGAGGAATTGCTGGATCTTCCAATACTACAATGTCCAACTTTCTTAGGAACCGCCAGACTGATTTCCAGAGTGGTTGTACCAGCTTGCAATCCCACCAACAATGGAGGAATGTCCCTCTTTCTCTACATCCTCACCAGCATCTGCTGTCACCTGAATTTTTGATCTTAGCCATTCTGACTGGTGGGAGATGAAATCTCAGGGTTGTTTTGATTTGCATTTCCCTGATGATTAAGAATGTTGAACATTTTTTTCAGGTGCTTCTCAGCCATTCAGTATTCCTCATTGAGAATTCTTTGTTTAGTTCTGTAACCCATTTTTTAATGGGGTTATTTGATTTTCTGGAGTCCAGCTTCTTGAGTTATTTGTATATATTGGATATTAGTACCCTATTGGTTTTAGGATTGGTAAAAATCCTTTCCTAATCTGTTGGTGGCCTTTTTGTCTTATTGACAGTGTCTTTTGCCTTGCAGAAGCTTTGCAATTTTATGAGGTCCCATTTGTCAATTCTTGATCTTACAGCACAAGCCATTGCTCTTCTGTTCAGGAATTTTCCTTCTGTGCCCATATCTTTGAGGATTTTCCCTACTTTCTCCTCTGTAGGTTTTAGTGTCTCTGGTTTTATGTGGAGTTCCTTGATCCACTTAGACTTGGGCTAAGTACAAGGAGATAAGAATGGATCAATTCACATTCTTCTACATGATAACCTTCAGTTAAGCCAGCACCATTTGTTGAAAATGTTGTCTTTTTCCACTGGATGGCTTTTGCTCCTTTGTTGAAGATCAAGTGATCATAGGTGTGTGAGTTCATTTCTGGGTCTTCAATTGTATTCCATTGATCTATCTGTCTGTCACTGTACCAGTACCATGCAGTTTTTATCACAATTGCTCTGTAGTACAGCTTGAGGTCTGGCATGGTGATTCCCCCAGAGATTCTTTTATTTTTGAATATCCTAGGTTTTTGCTATCCTAGATTTTTTGTTATTCCAGATGAATTTGCAAATTGCACTTTCTAACTCAGTGATGAATTGAGTTGGAATTTTGATGGGGATTGCATTGAATCTGCAGATTGCTTTTGGCAAGATAGCCATTTTTACTTCATTGATCCTGCTAATCCATGAGCATGGGAGATCTTTCCATCTTCTGAGATCTTCTTCGATTTCTTTCTTCAGAGACTTGAAGTTCTTATGATACAGATCTTTCACATCCTTAGTTAGAGTCACACCAAAGTATTTTATATTATTTGTGACTCTTGTGAAGGTTGTTGTTTCCCTAATTTCTTTCTCAGCCTGTTTATCCTTTGTGTAGAGAAAGGCCACTGGTTTGTTTGATTTAATTTTATATCCAGCTACTGCACTAAAGCTGTTTATCAGGTTTAGGAGTTCTCTGGTGGAATTTTTAGGGTAACTTATATATATTATCATATCATCTGCAAATAGTGATATTTTGACTTCCTCCTTTCCAATTTATGTCCCCTTGATCTCCTTTTATTGTCTAATTCCTCTGGTTAGGATTTCAAGTACTGAGTAGGTAGGGAGAAAGTGGGCAGCCTTGTCTAGTCCCTGATTTTAGTGGGATTGCTTCAAGTTTCTCTCCATTTAGTTTGATGTTGGCTACTCATTTGCTGTAGATTGCTTTTATTATGTTTAGGTATGGGCCTTGAATTCCTGATCTTTCCAAGACTTTTTATCATGAAAGGGTGTTAGATTTTGTCAAATGCTTTCTCATCATCTAATGAAGTGATCATGTGGTTTTTGTCTTTGAGTTTGTTTACATAGTGGATTACTTTGATGAATTTCCATATATTAAACCATCCCTGCATCCCTGGGATGAAGCCTACTTGGTGATGATGGATGATTGTTTTGATTTTTGGATTCGGTTTATGATAATTTTATTGAGTAATTTTGCATCGATATTTATAAGGGAAATTGGTCTGAAATTCTCTTTCTTTCTTGGGTCTTTGTGTGGTTTAGGTATCAGAGTAATTGTGGCTTCATAGAATGAACTGGGTAGAGTACCTTCTGTTTCTATTTTGTGGAATAGTTTAAGGAGTATTAGAATTAGGTCTTCTTTGAAAGCTTGATAGAACTCTGCACTAAAGCCATCTGTTGGTAGACTATTAATGACTGCTTCTATTTCTTTAGGGGATATGGGGCTGTTTAGATCATTAATCTGATCCTGATTTAACTTTGGCACCTGGTATCTGTCTAGAAAAGTGTTCATTTCATCCAGGTTTTCCAGTTTTGTCAAGTATAGCCTTTTGTAGTAGGATCTGATGATGTTTTGGATTTCCTCAGGTTCTGTTGTTATGTCTCCCCTTCCATTTCTGATTTTATTAATTAGGATACTGTCCCAGTGCCCTCTAGTTAGTCTGGCTATCTTGTTGATTTTCTCAAAAAACCAACTCCTGTTTTGGTTGATTCTTTGTATAGTTCTTTTTGTTTCCACTTTGTTGATTTCAGCCCTGCCTTTGATTATTTCCTGCAGTCTACTCCTCTTGGGTGAATTTGCTTCCTTTTGTTCTAGAGCTTTTAGATGTGTTGTCAAGCTGCTAGTGTGTGCGCTCTCTAGTTTCTTTTTGGCAGCACTCAGAGCTATGAGTTTTCCTCTTAGGACTACTTTCATTGTGTCCCATAAATTTGGGTATGTTGTGGCTTCATTTTCATTAAACTCTAAAAAGTCTTTAATTTCTTTATTTCTTTCTTGACCAAGTTATCATTGAATAGAGTGTTGTTCAGCTTCCATGTGAATGATGGCTTTCTATTATTTATGTTGTTATTGAAGATCAGCATTAGTCCGTGGTGTTCTGATAGGATGCATGGGATAATTTCAATATTTTTGTATCTGTTGAGGCCTGTTTTGTGACCAATTATATGGTCAGTTTTGGAGAAGGTACCATGAGGTGCTGAGAAGAAGGTATATCCTTTTGTTTTAGGATAAAATGTTCTATAGATATCTGTTAAATCCATTTGTTTCATAACTTCTGTTAGTTTCACTGTGCCTCTGTTTAGTTTCTCTTTCCAGGATCTGTCTATTGATGAGAGTGGTGTGTTGAAGTCTCCCACTATTATTGTGTGAGGTGCAATGTGTGCTTTGAGCTTTACTCAAAGTTTCTTTAACGAATGTGGCTGCCCTTGCATTTGGAGCATAGATATTCAGAATTGAGAGTTCATGTTGGAAGATCTTACCTTTGATGAGTATGAAGTGCCCCTCCTTGTCTTTTTTAATAACTTTGCGTTGGAAGTAGATTTTATTCGATATTAGAATGACTATTCCAGCTTGTTTCTTGGGACCATTTGCTTGGAAAATTGTTTTCCAGCCTTTTACTCTGAGGTAGTGTCTGTCCTTTTCCCTGAGGTGGGTTTCCTGCATTCAGCAGAATATTGTGTCCTGTTTATGTAGCCTGTCTGTTAGTCTATGAGTTTTTATTGCGGAATTGATTCCATTGATATTAAGAGATATTAAGGAAAAGTAATTGTTGCTTCCTGTTATTTTTATTGTTAAATTTGGGATTCTGTTCTTGTGGTTGCCTTCTTTTAGGTTTGTTGAAGGATTACTTTCTTGCTTTTTCTAGGATGTAGTTTCCCTCCCTTTGTTATCCTTTGAAAGGGTTGATTCCTGGAAAGATATTGTGTGAATTTGGTTTTGTCATGGAATACTTTGGTTTCTCCATCTATGGTAATTGTGAGTTTTGCTGGGTACAGTAGCCTCGGCTGGCGTTTGTGTTCTCTTAGGGTCTGTATAACATCTGTCCAGAATCTTCCTGCTTTCATAGTCTCTGGTGAGAAGTCTGGTGTAATTCTGATAGGCTTGCCTTTATATGTTACTTGACATTTCCCCTTACTGCTTTTAATATTCTGTCTTTATTTAGTGCATTTGTTGTTCTGACTATTATGTGTCAGGAGAAATTTCTTTTCTGGTCCATTCTATTTGGAGTTCTGTAGGCTTCTTGTATGCTCTCTTTCTTTAGGTTTGGGAAGTGTTCTTCTATAATTTTGTTGAAGATATTTGCTGGCCCTTTAAGTTGAAAATCTTCATTCTCATCTACTCCTATTATCTGTAGGTGTGGTTTTCTCATTGTGTCCTGGATATCCTGGATGTTTTGAATTAGGATCTTTTTGCATTTTGCATTTTCTTTGATTTTTGTGTCCATGCTTTCTATGGAATCTTCTGCACCCAAGATTCTCTCTTCCATCTCTTGTATTCTGTTGCTGATGCTCGTATCTATGGTTTCTGATTCCTTTCCTAGGGTTTCTATCTCCAGAGTTGATTCCCTTTGGGTTTTCTTTATTGTTTCTACCTCCACTTTTAGATCTTGGATGGTTTTGTTTAATTCCATCACCTGTTTGGTTGTGTTTTCCTGTAATTCTTTAATGGATTTTTTTGTTTCCTCTTTAAGGACTTCTACCTGTTTACCAGTGTTTTCCTGTATTTCTTTAATTGAGCTATTAATGCCCTTCTTAAAATCCTGCACAAGCATCATGAGATATGATTTTAAATCTGAATCTTGCTTTTCTGGTGTGTTGGGATATCCAGGACTTGCTGTGGTGGGCATACTGTGTTCTGATGATGCAGGGTGGTCTTGGTTTCTGTTAGTATGATTCTTAAGCTTGCCTTTTGCCATTTTGTAATCTCTGGTGTTAGATGTTCTAGCTGTCTCTGGCTGGAGCTTGTTCCTCTTGTGATTCTGTTAGCTACTCCTGGGAGTCCAACTCTCTCCTGAGTCCCAGGGGTCAGAGCACTCTCTGCAGGCAAGCTCTCCTCTGGCAGGGAAGGTGCACAAAGGTCTGAGAATTAGCTCTGCCTCCTGGCTGAGGATGAAAGAGCAAAGGGACCCTGTCCAAGAAGCTCTGTTGCTTCTGTGGCCTGAGTGCTCTCCAGAGCAGACTAGTCTCTGAGAGACTTGGGATAGAAGTTGGTGATCTCGCCTGAGTCCAGGGGACAGAGCCCTCCTTGGAGGCCAACTCTCCTCTGGCAGGGAAGGCGCACAGAGCTCTGAGGCTCAGCTCTGCCTCCTGGCTGAGGATGAAGGCCCAGAGAGGCCCTGTCCAAGAAGCTGTTTTGTTTCTGTGGCCTGTGTGTTCTCCTTTGAGGACTGGTCTCTGAGAGACTAGGGATACTAGATGGTGATCTTGCCTGAGTCCCCATTGTTCTTGTTATTAAGACAAACAACATCAATAATGTGGAGACATCAGGTTTGGCCCATGAAAGACAAAAGTGAATCTCATCTCTTCATCTGTCATTCAAATTTTCCAAAACACATAAATCTTTACAATTATTTTTCATCTCATTTTTTTCCAAATCAAGTGACCATTGCCAATTGATCAGGGCCTGCACTACAGGTCTTCTGTAAGCTCTCCCCTATTACAGACATATCTTGCTTTAGAGGGGCTTCCCTCTCCTCTGTTTCAGTACAGTTGGCTCTTGCTATCAATGGGTTTCACAAGAACAGATTCAGCCAACTGTAAACTAAAACTATTCAGGAATAGGTTTTCGTGGCACATGCTTTAAAATCCTAGTATTTGAGAGGTAGAGGCAGGAAGAGCTGGGAATCAAGGCCAATGTTAGCTATATAGCAAGTTTGAGGACAGCTTGGGGTCTAAAAGACTCTGGCTCACAAAACAAAGCAAAGCAAAGCAAAACAACCCAAACGACACACAGATTGGGGCTGGAATATAGCTTAGTTGGTGCTGGAATATAGCTTAGTTGGTAGATTACTTGCCTAACGTGCATCAGGTCATGGGTTCAATCCTCAGAATTACATGAATGGACCATGGTGCTGCATACCTATGAGACTAGCACTTGGGAGGTGGAGGCAGGAGGATCAAGAGTTCAAGATCAGCTGTATGGTGATTTGAGGCTAGCTTAGGCTACAGGAGATCCTGACTTAAAAAAACTATGTAGATATGTGTGTGTAATTTTTGGAAAAAATTTGGGTTGGGATGTTTCCCTTGTCATCAGTCCCTAAACAATATGGACACTGTACACTTAGAAGTTATGTTCTAGTTTTGTCTCCGAGTCCCATGTTCTGAAAAATAAGACTCAGACACAAAATATAGTTACACCTAACTTGGCCATATAGCTAGGCTCTTCTCTGACTAGATTATAAATTAACATAACTTGGCTAGTTACCTGTGATCAAGTACCATGCTTCTGTCTCATCATATCTTCCCAGGAAAATTCCCCAGGTCTGCTGCACTCTCAGAGTCCTCCTTCCTATAGGATGTTATACTTTCTGCCTAAGCTATAGGCCATCGAATTTATTATTGACATGTACCACATCCATCTCTACAACTCATTCCTGTATAAGACATTAGGAATTATAAGTAATTTAGAGATGATTTGAAGCACATTAGAAAGAGAGGTGTAGACTTTATACAAACATGACGACATATCATATTGGAAGCTAGAGCACCTATTGGTTTTGGTCTCCAAGACCTGGAAATCAATTCCTTTCAGTGTGTCTGTGTTCTGTTGGTGTAATTTCCTCTGGCTTTGTAGTAACACTGCGTCTACTTTCCCTGACACTTTTGGACCAGGCAGTTTTTCTCACCCAGAATATTTTCAGCCTTTCTGTATTATGTTTGTGAAAGAGAGACAGAAAAGAAAGAAAGAAAAGGAAGAAAGAAAGAAGTCATAGCAGTTGCTTTCCCAGCATCCACCTTGCCTTCCGAGATTCCCTTCTCAGCACACCCCTGTCTGCTTTCAGCCCAGATGCTCAGGTGGAATTCCTTTTATTACTCAAGGATGTTTCACAGACTCTAGGCCTGAGAAAATAGCACTGTCTGTGGCCTGAGTGTGACCTTCTCAGAACCAGGGTTACTTGCCAAAAATGATTGCAGAGTTCTCCGTTAGACGTAGAAGCGGAGGGGAAATGAGGTTTTGTATGATTGGATTGTCTGGCGCAAGCCAAGCAGATATTATAGCCATGGAGAGACAGCAGTGGTCTTTGCATCGAGCGCTGCATAAACTAGCCATGGGCTTTTTGCTTTGCCATTATGATTCTTTACTAAGTTCATTTACAATGGGCTATCTGTTCACACCCGTCCCTGCTCCTTACATAGAACACAGCATTGATGACATGGGGAGATGCATATAAAGTCCTTGGATACAGTGCCTTCTACAAAGGAGTGGCTCAATAATATTAACTGTTATCATAGGCCTAGCACAATGGGATTACATTAATCTGTTTAAACAATTTTAAATGTTATTCCTTCTGTCAACGAAACAGGGTTGCAGTCTTGCTTTGTGTGGTAAAGAACACTGAGGGAATACTGGGAGAATTACGTGGGAGTGAAACCAAGATTGGATTTCCTTTCACTGTTTTCTGGACGATCAGATATACTTCCTCAGGTGTAAAGATTGCTCCTTCATGCTTAAGGAAGTCTCTTCCTCATTTCTGGTTTCCAAGGGCTTCCTGTCACCCTGGCAACAAAGGTGTCCACAGAAGCCTTTCTTTTGCCATTCTGACTTTTGAGGCTCAGATGCGGATGTCACACAGTTTGACAGTGTCCCTTGGTGCTTTGTCTGACATAGTCTACAGGCCCCTAATCCAAGTTTTAAAAACACATTTCCAGTTTCTTAAACCCTTAGAGAGGAACCATCCTGTCCCAGATGAATAGATGCCAATCCGGCAGATGTTTCTCAAGTGGAAATTTACTTGATCTTTATTTTGGAGGCATCGTATCTCACTGGTTTGGGGGGGTGTTTTCTGTGACCCAGGCACAAGGCCTTCTTCTCTGAACAGTTAGTATTATTCTCTCCATCAGAACTCACATCTTGGCTTGGCTTCTATAATTTATCTAATAGCCTGGACTCTCAGTATTCCTCTAACAGTAATAGTTACAAAACACTGAAGTGAGATTTCTGCCAGATGTTGGAGAATTGCATTGTATTAGTGTGAGATGTTCTGAAGTAAGTGGTCATTAGCGCCCTCACCCATTTTTAGCTGAAGTGGATTTAATAATGCTGACTCTAATTTTCTTTTGGTCTGGTAATTACGGGGTGTGTGATTTTTGGTCCAAATAAAGGTTACAATCTGCTCTTATTTGTCTCCGTTCTCCACGCCCCCTAGCCCCCTGTGCTTTACATCTAGAACAGACTGTCAGCTCCATTTTCAAACTCCTTGTACATCGCTACTCTCTGCCACAGTCAACGAGATAAAGAGCTCCCTGGTGCTTACCTGGTAAGAGAGATGATGTTGATGAATAAGTGTGAGAAATTTACCAGTCCATCCAAGTGTTCAGCAATCCATCCCTGAGCCTTCCCTAACAGACCCTGCCTCTAAACAAAATGAAACTGTCTTTCTTTACGTCCTGTGGAAATGGCCTTTCTTCAGGACAAGGGAACAGGAGGCTGTTACCGATTCTTTAGAGAGACGTCACTACAAAGTGGAGTGAGTCATTTTCCATAACTGCTACTCTCATTTAATATTTAAAATCTGAAATTCAGGGTCAGGGTTGTCCTTCTCCTTCAAGCAGGTACACTTTTAGATTATGACAGGGAGTCGTAGAATTCAAGGAAATTGAATAAATCCAAATGCACTTCCAGGTGGAAAACACAGGTGATTCTGGGATAAGGTATTCCACGCATGAGATAAACAGGAACCTCACAGGTTCATCCAATAACAGTGTTGATCCCAAAGCTCCCAGAAGCTGAAGTGAGAGAGGACTTTCAGGGTTTAATATGGAATTATTTGTATAAAACCTAAAACAAACACACACAAAGTGCTGACATTGTCTGTGAACACTTATCCATCTTACCGAAGCATCAGAGTAAAGATGGAGCAGTGTACATGGTCTCAGGATGCTGTTAATTCCGAGGCTGTGGAGTGTACGGCCCTAGGGAAATGTTTAAACAGGCCATTTGAGCATTCCTGTTGGGTGTTTTCCTCCTCCCTCCTCCCCTCCGTCTTTCCCTCCTCCTTCCCTTCTTCCTGTCCTCCCTCCCTCCTTTCTTCCTTCCTTCTCTCCTCTTTTTCTTCAACTTCTCCTTCACAAGGTTTCAAAGAAATATTTTAGTTTCCTTTGTAATTGCATATCTTGAGCATTTCACATGTGCAGGGTGTTCTACAAATGTAAGGAAATGATGTTGCTTGCCTGAATGTGGGAATGAAGGTATGACATTTACGACCCCGGAGGTCAAGTCTAATTCTAATATGCTGTCCATGTTTTATGAATAAGAATGTTAAATCCTAAGAAGAATGGTAATTTTTTAAGGCCACAAAACTGGTCCTGTAAAGGATATAATTCACGTCCACACTTCAGGGAGTGGGGCCTCAGCTTCAGCATATATCACAAGCACAGACTGGAAGCAAACCCTTCCTAATGATATCGTATATCCTGCCCTTACTCCAACGTAAGTAATGGCTTCATCACTGTAGACATTGTAAATGCGTGAACATTTTTCTGAAAGGACAGGTTGAGCTTGAACAGAATTCAAGTCGCTAAACAAATTGAGTGTCTAATAATTGTAAGAGACTATATTTTCCCTAGACAAAGCTCTCATAGATCTATTTCAACTAACTTTGTGATGGGTTTCCTCTTCATTGCCCTAATTAACACAGAGATGTAATAATGTCTTAGGTTAACCAGGGAAGGGATTAGAAACTACAAACCCAGGAACTATTTTCACCAGGATATGGCATCTTCAAATTTTAGCTCTGGATCACATATTTAGAAGTTGGAATTGGCTAGATAAACAAGGATAGCAGATAGGTGTCGTGACAGAGTCACGTTACCAGGCTCTGGAAATAACGGGAGAAAATCCATTCTTCCTGGGTCCACCCTGGGATGTTTGTTGTGAAACCTCATGAACCAAGATAGATGACAGATGTGTTAGAAAAGAGCCCAGAGAAGAGAGTGCTCCACAGAGAGTGCTCTGTGTCAGCAGAGGAGAGGCAAGCTCTGGTCTGTAGTGCATGGTAAACAGAAGGAGTTTCTGCTGCCTGGATCAGCAAATGTGAAACTAGAATAATTGAAATAGGTTTTGAGAGCTCTACTTTGAGGCAAATTCTAAAAACATTTCTTCTCTCAATCATTTTTGAATAGATGAACTTTGTTGTCTTGGGGTTAGGAGATGTGATAGCCACGTTTCCCCAATGTTCTCCCACATCTAGGACTTTAAAGATGTTCCTGTCTCCAAGGCTAAATGTAGCTCAGATGGAATACTGGTTCCATCCTGTTGTGAAGAGACTCTAGCCAGCCTGATCACGCTTGCTAAAAACCGTTAGATTACTTTCTTACAGCTAACCCTTCCTTTCTCTTCCCTTATCTGGTCACTTCCTCCTCCTGAGGCTGACTACCAAGGCCCAGCTATCAAAGCATTGAAGTCCAGCAATCAAAAGCCCCCTTTGGGTTACCTAACTATCAAGCTCGGTTAAAATTAAACACTCGTCTTTTACCATGAGATTCCCCCTTTTACCTTTATGAACTGCCATTTGCCTATGGGCCTGGCCTGTCTCCTCTCTATCCAGAAGTAGTTCTTTGTTCTCTGACAAACACTCCTCCCTCATCTCCCTTGCCTCCTTTCTCCCCTCTCCTTTGTTCTCTTCCCCATCTCCCTCATCCTCTATCTCCTCTCTTTGTCCCTTATCCATGCCTTCTGCCCTTCTGGGACCAATAAAGGTTCTTTGTGCTGAGAACTTGGTCATGGGGTGTCTTGAGAGGACTCCAAGCTTCTCTGAAACCTGCCTATTATAAGTTTGGATGTTTCTGGGTTCCTTGATATGCCTGGGTTGGGGGAGCTGGTGGAGTTATCTTGGCATGAGGCAGGGCTTGGCAAGGAGGATGGAAACATGTTTCCCAAGTCCATTCAGGGGTCACATATATGCCTGCAAGGTCCTCACTCAGCTGTCCCTTGTAGTTTCTTGAGCTGATGGTGGAAGAATCTGAATGTAACTTGAGGCACTGTAGCAGTAACAGCCACCAGCTCCTAACCATCCCAGCTCCAGTCCGTGGTTATCACTACTGCGGGGTCATTGGAGGTCTGCATGATTGAATATTCAGTGATGAGGTGCTGATGGTGGGTGGAGGAGGAAGAAAAGTAAAAAGTGGTGGTGTTGATGTTTGGACGTTTCCACACTTCCTTGGGACAGCCCTGCAGGTTAATATTTTTTCCTGAAAGTTGTTAAAGGCTCATTTCCCTTTGCTCTCAAGAGGAGTCTGCATTTGAGTGATGAATTACTTCCCTGCAGAATGGTCATGGGGCACAGGACAAGCATATATATTGCTCAGATTAATTCAGACCAGAACATGAACACCATCTCCTCGAAGTGTTGGCGCTTCAATGCTTGTGTTCTGACTCACAGCTGAGCAAAGGGGCAAATGTCAATGCCATCGTCATCTCTTACATCCAAGCGCTGTGGAGGCTGTGAATTTAAATGGTGCCTGTCTTTGAAGCTGCAAATGAGCCCTGTCAAATCCACGGGGGTTGTCAGTGTCCTTGCTGAGGCTTGGCGGGGGCTGAAGGACTCAACCCATCAAATAGTCCTCCCCAGGTCTGACAGAGTCTGAATATTCTGTACAACAATTGCTCTTATACAAACTAGCTTTCTGTCGGAATGTGAACAGCTGAGCCACATATATTATGCAGAGCCGTTGAGAAGATTTTTCCATATATTTGTGGAAAAATGAGCCAATGATCTTTATGATCAGACGTTGGTGATGATCAAGCTCTCACACCAAAGAGTGAGGGATTACATCTGAACAGAAAAGTGGGCATTTAAAGAGATTGTATCTTTTGCCTCTGCAATCATCTTATTCATGCATTTTTCTCCCGTCTGGTAGCATTTTGGTATACAGCCCATGTTCAAGATCACGATTACAGTGGAAGCAGGACACAGAAATGCAATGAACTTCAACAATAGAAGGTTTCAGATATTCTGGGCAGTTTTCCCTATAGACCACAGACTGCCCGATAATGAAATGAAGGTCTCGGGGCTCATCAGCAAACCACGAAGCAGTTGAGTTCTATATTTCGTATGGAGAAAGAAGTGGAAGCAGAGATAAGTTAGTTTGTTTAGGAGAGAACTTGGCAAGTAAGTTGATTAGTACTTCAGGGAGAACGGATTGTGCCCTACTCACCATCAGAATACAAAATAGAGATGTGAAGTGAATTCTGCCTAGGAAATGTCTTTCCCAGAGTCACATAGGCAGACCAGTAGAAGTGTTCCCCATCAGGGAAACATCTTACTTCCCCTTTAAGACTGTAGGAAAAACGTGGAACACTGCTGAACAACAGAAGCGAGAGCACGGAGTCCCCTGTGTTCCATGGGCTTTTGAGCATGACCTGCGCCTGATTGGGGACCTCAGGAAGACAGAAATGTAGCAAGAAACTGGAAGCTCAGCCCAGGACTCACAGGCGTTCAGTTCACGCCACTTGGAAGGAGACAGTTCACAGGGAAAGGGCTCAACCCCTCTGGTCATTCTTTATCTTCTCCCCTCAAAGCCTCAAAGGGAAAGCAAGGGGCAAGGTAGAGTTAAGAAGGAGGCAGATGCTCTACAGTGAGCAGTGTTTCTGCCAACTTCGCATACTGTGAGACTGCAGGCAGTGACCCAAGTTTGTAGCTATGTCTACAGGATGCTGGTGGCTTTAGCTGCTGGGACTGGCTCACAAGCCTAGAACTTACATTCTCCTTGGTCTGGAGCCCCAGAGGCAGATTTAGGGCAGCCACAGTCCATGAGCATCTGCAGTGGCACCCAGGTCACTGTGAAGTGACTGGGAGGTCCTAGAACAGAGCCATTTCTTCTGAAAACGTATAGGAGGCATGTGGAGTTGTTGGGTGTGGAGGTTATTTCTGCAGTCAGTGAAGTTGTATGCCATAAAATGAAACAGGCAAGTCTTAATCCATGGGTCCTGGGGACTCGACCTTATTTGGAAGAAGAGCCTTTGAAGTAGTTGCACATCAAGTAGGCCTTAAATCCTGTGACAAAAGAGATCAGACACAGGGAAGGAGACCATGTGAAGACAGAGGTAGAGATTGGAGCCATGCACATGCTTAAACATGCTTAAACATGAGTCTACCCGTCCTTAGTGAGGTGGTGGTGACAGATCGAAGCTGACCATTTCACGCATTTGGGATTTGGAGATCACAATGCTTTGGGAAAGAGGGACAGGACAGGGCCTTTCCCAGGGGAGGGAACATTTGATCCGTTGCCCTCAAGAAGTGAGATGAAGGTGGGAAGGAAACAGAAACAGGTGTTCTGAGCAGAAGGAAGTGTCACTGAGGTGGAGCTTGAGGGAGTGACTGTCACAGACTTATGTGACCGCTGATGAAATGCTAGACTGTTTGAGATAGTCTGTCACCTATATTCTGTTTCCCTGAAGATTGACTTCCGGGTTCAGAGTCTGTCTTGGGCACGGGAAGTGATTATAGGGCAGAGGCACTCTGGGAGGTCTAGAAGTGCTTTATTGAATCTAAGACTCAGGGAATAATTAATTCACCCACATTATGAGTGCAGGCCCAGGACTCTTGAAGTAGCTAGTGACAAGTACAGAAAGGCACAGTGGAATCATTATCGCCAGCTAAACTGGCCAATGAAGAAGTTCTGTGTGTGTGTGTGTGTTCTCCTGTAGAGGCCCAGATGTCAACATCAGGTATTTTCTCAGTGGCTTGGATTATTCTCAAATAATCACACTATCATCATCATCATCACCACCACCACCATCGTCGTCGTCATCATCATTATCACCACCGTTGTTATTGTTATTATTATTATTTTAAGATAGGTCTCTCACTGAATCTGGAGCCTGACAATTGGTGACTGGCTGGCTATCAAGCTCTAGAGATTCTCCTGACTCTGCCTTCCCAGCACTGGGATTATGGGCAAGTACCACTGCATTTGGCTGGCTGGAGTTTGAATTCAGATCCTCATACTTGTATGTATGCCAAGCATGTTAACAACTGAGCCATTTCTTAGCCCCAGGAAAGTTTCTGTAGACCAGGGGAATGGAGCGCTAGAAAGACTGCCTGTTTATTTATGTATTCGCCATCATCATTATTAATATGTTGTGGATCAACCTAGAGCTTTTCATATACCAGAGAAGTATTTTAGTGATATCCAGTATGAGTGATTGCCTAATCTTAAAATGAAAGCATTTTGAATGCTGAAACTTTTATATTATCCAACTTTGGAAGTGTTGTTTAAATTTCAAGTCAGGTTTAAGAATTTGCAGTTAACCCTGTAGGCATTCTAATTTTTAATTAGAGGCAGATGTGCTTGGTTTTAAGACACTGGACTTCAGCAATTGCTCCAAATGTGCTAAAAGCCTCTTAAGCTAAAAGAGGTTTAACTGGACAGAGTCGGCATGGGACAAGGTCACCGATCTCCGAGTGACTTATAGTTTGAATGTTCTCTAAGAGTCATGTGTTGGGCCAGGCATGGTGGTGCACACCTTTAATCCCAGCACTTGGGAGGCAGAGGCAGGCGGATTTCTGAGTTCGAGGCCAGCCTGGTCTACAGAGTGAGTTCCAGGACAGCCAGGGCTATACAGAGAAACCCTGTCTCAAAAAAACAAAAAAACAAAATAAATAAATAAATAAATAAAATTAACCAATGGAAGAACATTGAGAAGGGACTTCACTAGAGGAGGCCTGGATCCACCTCATAGATGAACATCACAATGGTGGAAGTGGATTAATCATTGTAAGACTGGGTTTGTTACAGAAGGTTTTAGCCTCTGTCTTACCCATGCTTGCTTGTGTCTCTGTCATGTCATAGTAGAGCCCCAGCCCCCATCAGATGTTGGCACGATGCCTTGGGATTTCTCTGCCTCCAAATAACTTCTTCTGTTTATAATTATCCAGTGTGCCATATTTTGTCAGAGCAGCTGAGCATTGTCCAAGATGATGGGTCACAGCAAATGAAGCAAGTTATTAAGTTCCAAGGGAGGCACCTGTTTGAACACACTGTAAAACCCTTAGTATACAAAGTCCAAGTCCTGACTTTCTTCTGTGTCTTCAGTAGATGGCTTAAAATTATGTCTCAGTTTTCTAATCTGAAAATGGGCACAATATCGGTAGCAACTTCATTTATTGTGAAAGTCATGCGAATCATAAGCATTATTATGCACTGCTTCACAGAATCAAGCCACCATTAAAGGTCTGCTATGATCAGGACTGTGATGAGTCACGGATGATATATACCCAGTATCCAGCAGAAGGCTAGCATTTTATGAGCATCCAATGATCAACAAAGCCCTCTTCCCAGGCACTTCCAATTGACTGAAGTTCTGAGGTAAGAACTCAAGTCAGATGCTATCCATGAATCAAGAATAGGTATGAGTTGGCTGCTTGGCTACAAGTGGGGAGGGGACCTTGGTTTGGCAAATGCTAGGCTTAGCTAGTTAGCCTTTTCTTGGATGTGAGAGGAAGTGAAGGTCACTGTGTTTTGTTGGTAAAGATTCAGACTTCTGCCGAATCACAGCCTTTTGGTGCTGGACTATGATAAGAGAAGAAACAAGGAGTCAAGCAAGCCAGCTTTGTGTTAGGACTGTCTATTTTAGAGGACCTCTGAGAGGTGAGGCAGCATTACAACTGGGGGAATTTGAGAGGGTCAGATGGAAGCCAACAGTTGTGCCAGTCAGTTTCTTCCCAAATCTCCATCCAGCTCCCTTCCTCTACATTTATTTTGTCTTTATTTAATATACAATGTCATTTAAATAGACCAGCTCAGTTTGATATCATGTCTACACAGTCAACCTTTAGCTCAATGCTGTCATCTCCCTGTTCCCCACTTTTTTTGCTCTTGTAATTTCCCTTTCTACTTCCTTCTTCCTACTTCCTTTCTATTATTTCAGGACTACACTAGTCTTATTGTGGGGTTTTTTTTCCCCCCGGTTTTTCAAAACAGGGTTTCTCTGTATAGCCCTGGCTGTTCTGGAACTCACTTTGTAGACCAGTCTGGCCTCGAACTCAGAAATCTGCCTACCTCTGCCTCCCAAGTGCTGGGATTAAAGGCGTGCGCCACCACGCCCCTTATTGTGTTTTTGCTTTGTTTCTTTTTCTTTCTGGTCACATCCTTGTAACAAATATATTAGCACACAAAGTACTTTACTTACTAAAATGACCAGCACTTATAGGACAGTTGTTTTATACTTGACTATTGTTCTATTCTCATAAAGAGTCCACCCATGATAGTGAGTGTTGCTGAAGACAGTATTCTACTCACATGGGAAGACCTAGAATAGAGCCTAGTGCCCAGAGTGCCATTCTAACCGAGGGAAATAATACCTAAACCCTATTACAACCAATCCCTTCCAACACTGCAAACTCTTCCATCAAAAGAAGAAAGATTACTTAAGTGAGAAAATAAACAAAACAAAATGAAACACCCAAACCAACCAGGAATCCAACTCCTGATGAATAGATCTTAAGAGTGTAAATAGCATGTGGGTGATGATGTGATTTCAGCTTCCTGCTTTTATGCATTTTTTTATTCTGGAACCATAAGTCAACATAGACTTTTCCATAAGTCGTCTTAGACTTCATGGTAATTTATCGTAGCAACAGAAAAGTAACTCACACGGCAGGCAAACTCTCTACCAACTGAGCCATATATCCACCCCAGACTCTTTACATATTTGTCTGGGAGCTGAATGTGCATAGAGTCCACAAAACTAGAAAAGGGCCAAGGAACGGAGGGGGGGAGGGGAGAGTAGCAACAAAACAAATCAAAACAAATAAATAAACAAAATTACAATAAGACAAAAAAAAAACTATCTAAACAAGATGAAACCCCAAAATGCATAAAAAACCAAGGAGTTGTTGGTCCACTGCTCCTGGCAAGAGACCTGCCACAGAGCATGGTTTATATCCCCAGTGACAGTCCACTGGGGAAAATGCCGTAGATATCAATTGCGAATAGCTTCTTAGTTAGGGATGGGACTTTGTGCTCCTTTCCCCCTCTCAGTGCTGGGGTTCTGTTTTATTTGACTCTTTGCAAGTCTTATGCCTGCTATCAAAGTCTTTGCGAGTTCATATGTGTACCAACCCTTTTGTGTTTGGAAGACACTTTTTTCCTTGTAGTAACCCACACTCTCTGGGACTTACCGTCTTTCTAGTTCTCTTCCACATAGCTCCCTGAGCCTTGAGGGGAAGGGTTTGGTGAAGACTTCCTATTTAGGAGTAAGTGCTTCAAAATATCTCATTCTCTGCATGTTGTTCATTTGTGGGTTTTCTTCACACTACTTACCATTTATTGCAAGAAGATGCTTCTCTGTTGAGGATTGTATGATGCACTTACCTATGGGGACAGCACTATGTCATTAGATGTCATTGTATCATCATGCTCCTTTGGAAGAATTATAGCAGTAGGTTTTGCCATAGGCCCGTGACCTGTGTAGACTCAGGTTTTAGGCCACTGCAGTAATGTTAGTAATAGGTTCCATCTCACGCAGTTGGCCTTAAATCCAATTAAAAACAAATAAAGTGGTTGGTTACTTCTCTAACGTTTATGACACTGTTGCACCAGTACATCTGGCAGACAGGTCACTATTGTAGGTCACAGGATTTGTAGCTGAGTGATTTTGACGATTAATTTTCTCCTCTTGTAGTGTGCGAAGTACCTCCCAGCTCCATAATGCTCGTCTGTCTGAGTGAAACTTCTAGTTGGGCAGCAGCTCGGCTTCTCCATGCTGGATGATGTAAGTGGTATCTTTTGCATTAGGTGGTGGAGAGTAATGGACTTGTCAATAGTCTGCGATTGCTGACAAGAGTCTATAGGGCCCCTTTGGCCAATGACTCAATATGATGTACCCCACTCCTGGTACTAGAGGGAAAATAGTCTTTTAGGGGAGGAGGGGTGGTAGAGTGAAAGTGGAGTGGAATGAAGGTGGACATGTTTAAGTGGGGGAGAAGGTAGAGAGATGGAGGAAGAGGGGAGTCTGGGAAGGGCAATTAAAAGGAATGGAGCACGAAAGCAGCATAAGCAAGTCTGATAGTTGTTAAGGTGACTGTGGTGCTCTGAATAAAAATGGCTCCCATTGACTCATAGGGAGTGGTTCAATTAGGAGGTGTAGCCTTGTTGGAATAGTTGTGGCTTTCTTGGAAGAAATGTGTTACCTGGGGTGACATTTGAGGTTTCAGAAGGTCAATCCAGACACAGTGGCTCATGTTCTCTTCCTGCAGATCTAGAACTCTCAATTATTTCTCCAGCACCGTATTTGCCTGTGTGCCACCATGCTTCCTGCCATGAGGATAATGGACTAAACCTATAAACCTGTAAACTAGTCACCATTCAATGTACCCCTTTATAAAAATTGTTATGGTCATGGTGTCTCTTTACAGCAACAAAAACCCTAAGACAGTGATCAAGACCTAAAGCTTTTATTATCATAGTTTTATCTTTATTCATTTGCTTATTTGTTTATAAATTATTACCTGTGTATGTGTGCACTCTTGCTTGTGCATATGTCATGGTGTGCATGTGGAAGCCAGAGGACAAATCGAGGAAGTTAGTTCTTTTCTTTTACCCCTTGACTCCTGAGAATCTAATTCAGGTCAGATGTTGGCTGTCTTCCTGTGAGTTGTTGGACATGGTGGTCCTAGAACCACTCACTCCCCACACCACACACACACAAAAAAATATGTGTAGTTTCCACTTGTATAGGTTGTCAACCAGAAGTAGATGCTAAGACCTTATTCCTGAAAATGCCACCTACGTTGGTCATAGGATACAGAGAAATCAAGCTGAAACTGGACTGGAAGCATCTTCTCTGACGAGTAGCACCCATGTTGCTGGAAGGCGCTATGCAGACTGTTGGTGAGAATGATTTACAGTCTTTACTCAGTTGTGGACCCTTTGTGTAATGACGCTAACCACCCAGGTGAGAAGAGCCCATTGCTACAGCGGTGCCCATTCTGCTATAGGGATGACCAACCACTTTATGATTGGATTCGATGTCTCCTGTTCAGAAAATAATTTACAGGATGAGGAGGTCACAGACCTGGTGGAGAAGCTACTGATGTTGTTTCACTGAGTGGATATGTTCTCTCAGTCCAGTTCCTTTCTGTGCTATGCCTGTAGATTGATGCTGCTGCCAGCTTCAGTCAGAGACGCTTTGTGGGCAGGGGTTAGAGGTGACTGCACAAACTCAAAGTTGGTCAAAGTCCTGAGAATAATTTTCTGTTGAGTGCTTAGCCATAGACTGAACAACTACATCACCCCTCTGAGGCTTAGGGAGCACTGTGGGAAGGGAATTGAGAGTCAGAGGAAATGCAGTAGGGGCAGTGTGGAAATCCGGCTTCTCGGCATGACGTGGCTCTTCACTCTTGAACTGTGAAGGCTGCGATTCTCCAAACAAACTCTACACAAGTTCAGGGCTGTCATTCTTCTGTTATGGGAATGGGAGGGGTTCACGGAGCCTACTGCTCCTTAAAAATGTGTTTTCAGTTACTAGTTGATAGGAAAGGAGAAAGATTTTTAGTGGTAAGGTGCTCCTATAAACAGACCTTTGGCCATGTCTGATGAAACTTAGTGGGGGACACACACACACACACACACATACTCACCATACACACACACACACACACACACACACACACACACACACGGTAGTTGAGAAGAGGAATGGGATTGGTGGGTGCTGGAGGGCTTAAGGGAGGCTAACTGTGTTGGTGAGTTTTTGTCAACTTGATACAAGCTAGAGTCACCTGAGAAGAGGGATCTCATTGGAGAAAGAGTGCCTATCACATTGGCCTACAGGGAAAACCTGCAGGCCATTTTCTTGATTGACATTTATGGGGAAGGGTCCAGACCACCCGGGGCAGGTGCTCTGGGTTTATAAGAAAGCAGGCAAGTGAGCCAGGAGGATTGAGCATGTAAGCAGTACTCCTATGTGGCTTTTGCTTCAGTTTCAGACTTCAGGTTCCTGCCAAAATAAACCCTTTTCTGCTCAAGGTGTTTTTGGTCGTGGTGTTTATCACAGCAATAGAAACCCGACTAAGACATAGGGTAACATAGGGTAAATATGATTGAAATATATATAAATATGAAACATGTCCTCATGAAACCTATTTTTATCCATATTAATATGTTGATAAAAATGAACTATGGGGCAGATACCAAGGATATTATCTCACAACCTGCTCAGAGTACATGGGGACCCCGATAAAGCACAGAGAAGGGGTGGCTACTTCAGCACCCTAAGATGCCCGTCTAGGTAGAGGAGAGGCAGTAAACTAGTCATTCTTGCTGCAGGCCTGACAACTGGCTCTGGAAGCTTCAGGAAGCAAACCTGCTTATTTACCACTTCTTTCTGTGCCGTGTGTATGCCAGGCAAAAGGTCTACCGAAGCACTGCATCCCAATCCCTCCCAGACTGTTACTCATGGACACCGTGGTTAGTGTCTGCTAAGGACCAACAATAGCAGAAGCTATCGGAAGAAAGTGATAACTACTATCAGGCACTGGCTCAGTGCTCACAGGCGATTCTGAATGGGCGTCATCACCTTGTTTCTGTAAGAGGAAGGTGAGGCTCAGGAAGGACAAGGGAGCCGCCAAAGTCACTGGCCACCAAAGGCAGCGCTGAGGCTCAAAGCCAGCTCATCTCAGGGCTCCAGTCCTTTCCCCAGCCTCATGCTTGCCAGCCCTGTCACCCTCTAACAGTAGACACACTTCTCTTTTCTCAGGAAGACACTTCTTTTTGAAATTTCATTAAAAAAAAAAAAGGCGATTTTTTTTTGTTCAGTTAAATATAATCTTTTTTTAAAACTTTTATTTTTTATTTTGCCCAAAGGAATACATAGGAAACAACCACACTGAACACACAAACACTTTAATTTGCTGAAAATACAGTATTCTCATAAAGATTTTACCTGGCTTTTCTTGCAAAAGGAGAACATACTGAGAAGTTGTTGTTTTTTTTTTTTTTAAGTCTGTTTTTCTTGTGAAAGTAGAACAAATTGAAACTAGGCTATCACTGTCAAAATTACCTACAAGGAAAAGTACTTCGGGAAAGAACTTTTGAATTGTCTTAGATGCTCAGCTTCGAGCCTTGAAGAAAAGCAACCAACGTTAAGAGGATGAGAGGACCTCACGTGTGGCTGCTTCTGCTCTACAGTGGTTTCCGGTGAGGAGCTCTGGGTGGTGACCAGGCTGTGCAGACTAGGATACCCGCCAGTGCCCTGGCTTCTACCCGCCACATGCCAGCAGCTGTCCCTAAGCTTGATGACAAAGATGTCTTCAAACACTGCCAAATGTCCTCTGGGGCAAAATTGCACCCGGTGAAGAAGCGCTGAGCTGGATGGAAAAATATTATCACCAATTAATATTTGCGTGTGCCCTAATGGTTCATGGCACTGTCCCAGCGGCACATCTGCTTCCTGGCGGCTCCCACGGGGGGCGATCAGAACAGAGAGGCTTTTCGGATGGGTTCACGTTAGGATTCCATTCTTAAAGCTTAGCAGGACTAAGGTGTAGCTCAGTTCTCATAAAATCCTCTCTTATAGTAGACCTCCTTGTGGTTGCAGAGTTTGCAGAGTTGTGCCAACATTACTACTTAGTTTTTAGAACATTTTCATTATCCACAGAAAAATCTCTTCTTCATATGCAGTTCCATTCCTGTCTCATATCCTTCCTAGACCAGTAAGCGTTTATCTGCTAAGAGATTATATGCAAGTTCAATGTGAGCTCTTTGGTTAAGACTCTGACAGCTAACGATAACAGAGTCCCTTCCCCTGTCCCAACAGCTGTTTCCACGGAGGCGTTTTAAAACCCATGTTAACATGCAGTTCCTAGTTCTCCTGTTCCAGGACACATTGCCTGGCTTCTGCTCCGGTCCACTGGTTTAATTTGTCCCCCTTGACTGCGGAACCCATTACAGCCACTGGGCATCTGCGTTACGCAAGTTCCCACCACACAGACGTGCCGGAGGCAGGAGGATGTTCTGTGTCTTTGGGTGACTCATCCTGGGTCTCGGAAGGGTGCTTCACAGACATTTAAAGAGTGGCAGCTGCAGCAGCAAAGGAGGGCACGGAATAGCAAGGTGGATGAGGTTAAGTGTACAGCCAGCCGGCATCCGGGGAAGCCAGCAGCAGCAGTCTTGAGAACGGAACAATGCACCATGCACACAGGTGGAAGAGTCAGAGTGAACCCATGCATGGCTGTTCAGCAACACTGGACTGCAGAGTGTTAGCACCTAACTGTCCAGGGGCCATTTAATCTGGGGTGGGAGGGAGTTGTGCAGAGCAGGGTGCAGCTCCTGGTCTGGGAGCTGCCTCTCACGTACTGTAAGTTCTGAGAGCCAAACCTGGGGCTTTGTGAGAGGGAAGCTGGAAAAGGAGAAAAAGAACTCTCAAGAGCATGTCTTTCACGTCTGCCCAGGCCAGAAGACTATACCTAAGAATATTGCTAACAAATGCCTAACTCAGCAATGAGTACAATGAGATGGGTGTGATCGTTATACCCATTTTACAGAGAGAGAAACTGAGACCCAGAGAAATGTGTGGATGAGGAGGTTCACGGGACTGAATCTAGGTATGTGAGGAACCTAGATTCTTGAAGGAACACTGCTGACTTGACAGACAGAATATCCTTTTCTTCTCAGGATGATTCTGTAACGTGTTTCCACTCATTGGCTGAGGAGCTGGTGTCAGAGGGGTGAACTGTCATGAGCTTACATGGTAGACCTGGGATGTAAACCCTAGCTAACATTTATCCCTCCTGCAGCAAGATTGCCAAGAGCAGTACTAGCAGTGGGGCCACCAAAGCCACCAAAGCTACCAAAGCTACCAAAGCTCTATCAATTACCAAAGCCCTACCAGGGAGCTGAAAGTTTTTCCCTGGAAGGAAGCTAGTGATTGTTACGAGAAGACTGCTTCACTGCTTTCTTAACTCCAAATGGAGGTGAAAAACAGGCAGAGCTCTTTAGAAGAATCTGGAAATGTTCCCTGGCAGAGCTAGAACACATGTAGATTAAGAAAATGGATCTCTTTCTTAGGATTCTGTGAAGCAGCTAGGAGAAACATCGATTCAGCCGTTCCCACTCCTGGAGGCTCTCCCTGAATTGACGATGCGTAGAGAGGGAGAATGGAGAGTTAGCTGGTGGCCAGCCATGCTGGGTCAGGATGCTGCTGAGCTGAGTGTCCCCTGGAGGGGCTCACCTCTGCTGCACGCCTGTCTGGGAGCAAAGCATGCCCAGAGTTGATAAATATAGATCGGCTCATCTTGAACCTAAACGGAAGCTCATCAAAGAGAGCTAATTACTGCACTAGTTATTTACATAATTTAGATGACAATCTTGAAAACACAGTTATAGTTCAGAGATTCATGACTTTAATCAGGTTACAAGTAATAAGAATAACACTGATCAAGTCAGGCTGATTTGCACAAGTCTGAAGTATACAGGTCAGCACCTACATGGGGCACAGTGTGCCGGGGTGGCGAGTGGTCTCGGCTATCCTCTACAAAGCAGGGCAGTGGATCAGAGCAATAGTCTGAAAAACAGAAATTGATCAGGACAGTTGTTTGAATGTGGAACCAGGCGAATCGGTAACTCCGTTAATCAAAGCACGTAGTGGCAGCATAAAAGGATATATCTTAGTAAAAGCTTATTGGGTGGGAACATAGTATAAATGGAATGATTTTATTACCATGAAGCCATAAAATTCGATGTAAATGCAAAAATAAGAAATATAGGTAATGTAGCATTTGGGGGTATTCAGGAACAAATATCCCACAGATGCAAAACCTTCCAGGCTGGTTCTCAGCGATTGCTTTTGCAACTTGGCACCTCATCTCCCCTAGAGGCTCAGAAGTGCTTCGCCTCCTCCTGTCTTCCAGTAATCATAGACTTGTCTTCCAGGTGGAACTTAAGGCTATCTGGGTAGCGTAGAAAAAAAGATGAGTTTGGGTCTGGAGTTCCAGGGTGGCCACCGACTCCCTGGCACGTATGGGACACTGTACTTCTCTCGTCCCTTGTATCCATCCGCGTCCAATAGGCAGCACTAAACTCCTCCCTCCCCTGAAGCTCGTTCTGTTGTGTTGCCTCATGGAGGACTGGCTCGGCATTCACTCGCCTCTTGGCTTTGCTGTTCGTGTGGCATTTGTCCTGCAGTCAGAAGTCTTGAGATCGAGTGCTAGAGCTGCGACTTATTGGCGAAGCTCCAGTTTCCCTATCTTTGGTGCTAAGGCGTGACATAAAACTGACAGCTGGGGGTGGCGGGCCTGGTGAGATGGCTCAGCGGTTAAGAGTGCCGACTGCTCTTCCAAAGGTCCTGAGTTCAAATCCCAGCAACCACATGGTGGCTCACAACCATCTGTAATGAAATCTGATGCTCTCTTCTGGAGTGTCTGAAGACAGTTACAGTGTACTTGCATATAATAAATAAATAATTAAAAAAAAAAAGACTGACAGCTGAATCGAGCCGATAGAAAAACGAGAGGAAGTGGTGGGGCCCACTTACAGCAATTATGCATGCTTCCCCCCCCCCCAGAAATTAAGTTTGTTGACAGTGGTAAAGACAAAGATGTGACCTTCTCCCCCTGCCCCCCAAGAAATCATAGCAAGAAGAGCCTAACGTTCCTCCCCAATTAGAGGTATCTATTTTGGCCTTCAAGGGAGTGAGATACAGACATCTAATCTCCTAAGACAATGCCAGCTGCTAGTTTGTGTGTCATCGCATCTATCATGAGCAAATGCATCAAGAGTCTAAAATTCTTGGGAAGATTATAAAGATCAGCCCTAGACAAGGTCTAATGGGCCAATGGGTTGTTGAGCTCTCCAAAAGAGAAAATAGAATGTGTGTCTTTAATTACTTCCCCTATGCCAAGGGGACTTTACTTTTTTCTGTCAAGTTGGATATAAGTCATTGGGACTCCTCGTAGATTTTTTTTTAAAGGATTGTATTCTCTTGTAGCTAAATCAGTAATAACTTGTAATAAGATTTCTCACAGATTTCGAGTGTTAGTGCTGAGTAAGGCTCTTAGCAAGCAGGCTACAACCCACAGCTTCTCCTTGCACAAATGAGGGAAAAGAAAAAAAAAAGGCTTGGGAGGGGTAATCACCGTTGGGCAATCAGGGGCAGAGAGAAAACTGAATTCTTGTCACAATTGAAAGAGATTTTCTGATTATAAAAGATTCAAGAGATTGTGGTTGGGAATTGGCAGACTAGTTTTTATCTGATGGAGAAAATTGGAATGTGCACGGACTGGTTATGTTTCTAACCTCTCTCTCTCTCTCTCTCTCTCTCTCTCTCTCTCTCTCTCTCTCTCATCTCTCTCTCTCCCCACCCCAGCTGAAGGGGCCCAGGGAAGCACTGCTCTGGCTGTTTTGACGAAACGATGTATCAGAAAGTCAGAGGAAATATCAGTGGTCAGATCCCACTCCCGCTGGAGGAAGGCTGAAGGTTGGAGCCCCAGGTTCTAGGTTAATCCTTCTACCAATGGGGTGTTTGTTCATCTTCCTGCCTAGTGCCAGTCTCTTTGGCTGATCCATATAGAGTCCCATGAACGTGGCTTCCAGGGCTGGGAAGCTGGGCTGTGGTCTCAAGGCTAGAAGCTTCTCCCACTTCTTCCACGGCAACTGTCAGTCATTTTTTTCTTTTCCTCCTCAAATATTCCGTAGAGTGATTTGGGGAAAGTATATATATATTCTGTCAAGTAACATCTCATGGCAATATTTTAATAATTCAGTAAGCTCCAAGGGAGGCTTGTTCTTTCATGGATTCCTGTTAGCCCTCAAGGTGGTGGATGCTTCCAGAGACACTGCGGAGGAGGGAAAGGAAGAGCGGAGGGAACACCTAGTCTTCGGGTGGGTGTGGCCTCCTCAGCAGCAGTGTTTCCTGGCTTCTGCAGGAGACTCTGCAGACCAGGCGACCCCTATGAAAGGGTTGTTTGACCCCTAAAAGGGGTGTGGAGAACCACAGGTTGAGAATCACCAGTCTAGTGGGAAACTGAGCCCCATTTCTTTATACCATCCTGAGAACTGTGTTTTGATCGTCTCACATTCTCTCCCTAGTTTCTTGCCAGCTCATCCTCAAGACTGTAGACTGGTGTCTACAAGGATGTTACCCGTATCTATAGTCCTTATTAGAATGAGCTGGCCGGGCCTTTCTTCAGCTTGAAGTCACATTCAAAGTACAGCCTACCTCTCCAAGATAGTCAGTGTAGTGAACTGAAAAGGTGTGGAAGACAGATCGCAGTCCTAAACACAGACAATGTCAAGAAATTCTCTCCCTCCCCAGTCCCACCAACTCAGTCCCACCTCCTCTCCTCAGTGGTGGCTCACTCCTTTCTCCTTCACCAGCCATCCGCTGCCCTGCCCGAAGCAGACCTAGCCAGGCTCTCTGGTTCTCCTCACACAAAGCCCAGGCTAGAGGTCTCGGCTCTGAATATTTATGTCTTAATTCTGTGTCTCTTGGCTTGTATTCCTCCCTTCAGTGTTAGTTCTGCTTTGTGCAAATAGCTTCATTTCCATGACAGATGCCTTTGCAAGGAGAATGCTTAGATATGGAACCGGCAGCCTTAGAGAGCTGTACCAAGCTCACAGGACTCAATAAACAAGGGGTGACTGGGTTCACTGCCACAAAAAACAAAAAGCCTACAGCAGCCTGCAGGAGCCCTGAGTTCTTCCGCAAGCCTGTGGCAACAGCTCCCTCTGCCTGAAGAGCCCTTTGTCCTTTTGGTCTCTTGCTTTTCTTTTTCTTCCCCAGTTGTTCCTTTCCCTCACCAGCTGTGAACAACAGCTCCCGCAGACTCTGTCTGCTACAGAAATGGTCTGACTTCTGGTGTGAAGGAAATGAGAGATGAGGGGGAAGGACCTGTGTGGCAGGGGCCGTGAGTATAAACACATACTGGATCATACAGATATTGGGAAGGAAACCCCACACTCCCCTCCTGAAATGGAAAGTTAACCCTTGCAGCCAAAGCACGATGTGAAAATGAAGCTCTCCCAAGTCTGGCAGGGAGAGAGATCTAGAAATCATTCTTGGAACTTGCAGTGCGGCCCAGCGCTGCAGGCATCGAGGAGGGCAGAGGAGGGGGTGAAGATCCCCAATAAAATAAACCACGAGAGAGATTTTATGCGAAAAAGATAACTATAGCTGACAGGATCAATTTCTTGGTACAGGAGGGGTCAAACTACTTAGAAAGCATCTGTGAGGAGAGGTGGGATGGAAAGGCGGGTCACGTGCCGCTCCAGGCCCCTCCCAAGTCAGACTTGTACTGGCTGAGGTACTGCCCCTGAAGCGCACGTGGGAGGAGTCTTCTGATCTGAGCACAGCATCTGCCTGGTGATTCCTGCTGGTGATTGACTGATAATTAGACATACTTACTAAGCCATTTCAGGGAACTTAGGGAAAGAAAGTGATGTTGCAGGGATATCTGAAAGTGAAGAAGAGCAGTTCTGAAAAAGAGACAGAGTCTCATGCTACCTTCCCCCCATAATCCAACTCAAAGTTCAAATCTCCGGTGAGTCCCCCTGCCTGGCCACCCAGACTTCATCTGACATTCAGAGTCAATGGTCTGGGCTGGGCGAGTAGTGCTGGCATCTGCGGGTCACACGAGCTCTTAGGATTCTAAGGGGCAGTTATGATGAGAGCCCTGAGTCAGCCCTTCATAGTCCCTGGCTGAGTCATCTTGCTTTCAACGACACTTCTTCCTAAGCCAAGTGCCTGCAGATGGTGTGAAGCCCAGTCACACCGAGAGCTTAGTGACTTGATGATTGTCTCTAAATAAGGAGTGATGCAATCTCATTTCTATTTTAGGAAAATGACCGCGTAGGAAAAATGGCAGCGGGACTGAGGATGGAGAGCCCGAGGCTAGGGGAACCAGTTGGCCACTTGACCAGTGACAGCTATCAAGGCCGTGACTGACGGATAGGAGAGGCTGAAAACATGGCTCAGGCAAAACTGACAGTTCTGGCGACTGTGGCGGGGGCAAAGGCAAGAAGGGTTGAGCTTCAAGATGGGAAGTCAAAGTCAGGGACAAGACTAACCAAAATGAGGCCAGTGGAGCTGGAGAGGGAAGGACCCCATCTGCCTGAATGCCTGTTTCCTGTTCACATCCTGGGCCCCTAAGGGCAAGGCAGGTTAAACAGAGGATAATTGGTGTTTGCGGCTAGACTCAGGGCTGCTGGAGGGTGGGGCTCATCTTCTCCCGGCCTAGCACCTACAGCAGTCAGCACATGATTGACACGCAATGTCTCTTGAGTACAGAAATGAGTGGCAGACGAAACTGGAAACAGTCTCACTGGAAAACCTGAGTTTTTGGGGTCAGTCTATGACAAAGATGACTTCACATAGAAGCCAAGATCTCTATGAAAGCCAGTATGGTTTCTTTCTATATGTGGGGAAAGAGGAGCTATGCCAAGAGCCTGCGATGCCATTGGGTCTCTATCAATGTCACAGTCTCCTTGGCGTGGAGGAGGGAGATGGGGAGGACCTGCAAGAGGGTCTGGTTAGCAGAACTTAGACAAAGGGGGAACGTACCACTCAGCTCTACCACATAGGAAGGGAAATGCAATCCTCGTCTCTCCCAGGCTCCTTCAGCTTACGGTTCCATATAAAACAGTGACCAGCAATTGGGCTTTGTGGCATGGTGGCTTCATCTCGGCACACCCCCAAGCGCCCACCTGACCTAAGGTTTTCAAAAGCCATGCTCTTTCATAGATAACAGAACCCCGGGCCACTTCCTTCCCTGGGAATATCTGCTCTCTATAGAACTGCAAACCATTGCATTCCAGTTCTCTCTCTAGAACCATTTAGCAGGCTTTCCTAGGAAGCACCCTGTAAGCCACACACAGAATCCTTTGGCTTCAGGCTTGATTTGGAAAATGTTTTGATATTCTGAGTTTGTGATCCTGCAGTAAGTAGTATTAAAAAAAAAAAAAAAGGTGTAGTAGATTCGTGTCCAGCTCATGAAGCACTGTGTGTTGGGAGAAGTCTGCTTGGCAGCCAAGTTTTTGGGAAGCAGGTACCAGTTTATCCACTGCAGAACTCAGCTCGTATCCTTGTGTTTAGCAAGAGGACTGGCATTTTAATTCACTTCACCGGAGCATGCCTTTCCCCTCCACTGGAGCCACAGGTGCTGCAGTGATTATGTGAAACTTACTCCTTGGCCACAGACAAGTGCAGCAGAGAGGAGTGCAGGGTGTCTTTGTGAAGACTAGCGTAGCCAGAGACTTGTTCTTATATAAGTCTCCACCACTGGCCTCAGGCTCGTCCAAACAGCCTCATTATTCAAGTCAGGGCTGGCCAGGCTGTAGGCGAAGCTGCCTGGGTGGAGAGCGTCTGCCTCTCCCCCCCCTGCAGCTCCCCACTCTCATTGTGCCTCCTCCCCCTCCCGGAGCTCGAGCCTGAGAGTGCTCCATTTGTCTGCATCCTTTCTTCTAATGCACGCCTTTCACTTTGTCTCGGTGGTAGCTGTGTTCTCCCACTTCTCTCTCTCTCTCTTTTCACCTAATAATTATAAAGAAAACATTAGCAACAAGACTTTCCCTCCCCAGGCCTCTTTTATCTACTTAAATAGCCTTGACTTCAGGACACTGAGTATAGCACATTCATTAATTTTTAATGTCTCTTCTTGCGGTTGCTGACTTCCAGGGTCTGAAGGACCATGAACAATGGTCTCCTGAACCTTTGGATGGAGCCTGTTGTTGTTGTTGTTGTTGTTGTTATTATTGTTGTTGTTGTTGTAGGCAGGGTAGAGATGAAGGAATAATGGAGTCTGATCAAATAAATATCTGTTATCTGAAATAGCTCATTCAAGGTGAATATGGATTTTTATCACATTAAACCCAAGCCTGTGAGCCAGAGTTTTTGTTCCTGGATATTATTAGCAAACAGAAAAATAATTCTAAGAGATGGCAGACTGCAAGAATCATTTCTCAGAGGAACTTGGGGGACAGGATGCTATGCATCTGCAGGGCTACCTCATTGTCAGTGCCAGAGTCCGGAAATCTGGCAAGGACCTTAGATTTGCTGCTGGCATTCCTCAGAGGTCCACTTCTGTTTTGAGGTGTGTTCTCCTGGTGTAGGTGGGATCTCACCTACTCTTGCAATGTTCTACTTGAGCCCTACCATCCTTGAACTTCAAATGTGCTGTTTCCCTTAAGCTGCAGAACCACATAGACAGATCCTGGGACTATACGTGTTCCTCTGGACATTTCCAGTCTCACTTGGATCATGCTCCTTGGAGGGTGGATGATGATGCTATTGCCTCTCACACTCATGAGCTGGCAATCTTAGAGTCCTTCTGGGGGGTTTTTCTCTACAGCTCTCCAATAACTTGGCTGTGAGTCCAGCTGCATAGTATTTGTCTTACTTCCACTCCCTTGCCACCTCTTGCTTGGAAAGGCAAATCTTGAGTGAAGTTCATGCTGAGAGTGGACTTCTCTGGCCAGTTCTTCCAGAGTGTCATAAGAACCATAGTTTCACATCATAGATCTGATTTACTCACCACACAAAAGTCTACAGGTGACAAGAACTGTGTAGAGGACCCAGACTCTTCATGCATCTGATATCCTTTGATATTTAGCTTCAGTTTATCTTGTTAGCCTTAGCTTCCAGGTCAGCCAGATGTGCAAGCAAGATGCTCACTGCTCCCCAAACTCTAGTCTTCGAAACCTATTGTTTAAATTATTACAGTGGCTTTGTTCTTGCTGACTGCTTTCTAGGTACCACGAATTCATAGAGGAGAGAGGCAAAGCTCACAGAAGGGCGCATCATTCAAGCAAAGGTAATTGCAAGGAGCAAAGAGAGTGTACTCTGCAGAACTTCAGAGAAGCAAGGGCTTTGTTAGGATTCTAAGCTCCCCATCAGTTACCTGGCAATAGCCAGGTATGCTCCACCCCACAGCTATCTGACAACAGCCAGGTAGGCTGCTTGCCCCCTCCTCTCCCTCTTGTCTCTCTTGTCTCTTACTCTCTTGTCCCTTGTTACCCATCTCTCCCCATTCCCTTCCCCCCTCCTTCTACGTGGTCATGGCCAGCCTATACTTCTCTACTCTCTCCTTCTCTCTGCCTTTCTCTGCCTCTACTATCCTCTTAACTCCCCTCCCATGCCCCAAATAAACTCTATTCTATGCTACACCATTGTGTGGCTGACCCCTCAGGGGAAGGGATGCCTTGGCATGGGCCCGCTGAGGCACCCCCCTTCTCCCACACCCCACCACTCCCCCACAGAGCATATTCTAATATTCCTTTATCTGCTTATTTCTTGGTTGAAGAGAGAAGAGCTGTAAAGTTAGGAGTTGAGAGACAAGTACAAAAGGAGGAATATAGCGTCTCAGTTATTTTTTAACTGCTGTGAAGAAACACCATGGCCAAATTTGAGGCTCACAGTTCCAGAGGGCTAGAGTCCATGACTATTATGGCAGAGAACATGATAATAGGCAGGCAGGCAGGCAGGCAGGTATGGTGCTGAAGTAGTAACTGAGAGCTTATATCTGACCCACAAGCAGAGAGAGAACCCTAAATGGGACATTGTGTGGGCTTCTGAAACCTCAAAGCCCTCCTAGAGTGACATACTTCCCTCAACAAGGTCACTTCTCTGAATCTTTCACAAATAGTTCGACCAACTGGGGACTGAGCATTCAAGTATATGAACCTATTGGGACCATTCTCCATTCAAACCATCACAATGGCCAAATGTGTTTTTGGGAAGATAAACAAACCCTTATAGACATGTGGTCTGGAATCAAATTCTTGACCTTATCATGTAGCCAAGGCTAGCCTTGGACTTTTGATCCTTCTGCTTCTATCTCCTGAGTTAACACATCATTTGTGGGACAGGAATCCAATAAATATTCAACTATGGGAATGTTTCAACAAGGTATGTCAGTTCAGCTCAACATATTTAAGGGATGTTTTCTCATGCTGTATACTATAGGATTCACCTGTAGTGGTAGCAGTGATGGATGCAGGACAAGCGTATCTATACTCATAGTTTGTATTAGTCAAGATTTCACAGAAAAGCCCATCTTGACTGGGAGAAACTCAGACCTACATATTAACAGAAGTGGGTTGATCCTGTGAATGTTATTTGAGTGATTTTTATTAATCACCCAATATTTCAAAGTATCTACTGCTGTCTAGAATGATCATAATCCACTCTGCTCAAGACAGCTCTGTTTTATACCTAGTCCTAGTATCCCATCTAGTTAGTACCCTCTCTGAACCTCAGAGTTTCCTTGTGTGAAGTGTGTCTGTGTGTGTCTGATCTGTCTGCCTGTCTGGAGACATAGTCCAATGGTAACAGTTTTATTTTAACCCACTATGTTCTTGTTCACCTTCATTATCAGATTGACTGGATTTGGGATCACCTAGGAGACACACCTATGAGTGTGCCTTTTATGAACATTTCCAAGAAGATTAACTGAGGAAGGAAAACCCTTCTTCCATGTGGGTAGCAGCATCCCACGGGTTCTTTGACTGAATAAAAAGGGGGTAGAGAATGTGAACAAGTAGAGGTATTCCCTTTGCTCTGCTTCCTGTGTGGCCCCACAGATTGAGCTGTTCTCGTGGCCTCTTCCCCGAGGTGACGAACTGTTTTCCTATGAACTGTGAGCCTCCTTTAGGTCGCTTTTTTTATTGGGCCTTTTGTTGAGTGATAAGAAAAGTAATCTACCTCTGCCCTAGAAGGCCTTTAGTCTGCAGGAGGGAAGTGAAGCATTAAAACTTAGCTCTAGTGGGAACAAGCTGTCACCAGGGCACACAGGGATTTGAATGGAAGGATGCTTGTCAAACCAATGAGAATCAGTTGGAGAAATGACTGTGTTCAGAAAATCTCTTCTGACAGGTCTGTGATTGAAGGCCAGTGTGCTATCGCTCTGACTGAGTGCCTTAGTCATTTACCTTCCTTAGAGTTGTGGTAAAAAGAGCTGACAGAAGCAACTTAATGGGGTGGGGGCAGGATTTATTTTGCTAATGACTTCAGAGAGGTGTCTGTTTATCCCTGTGAAATGGAGCAGAGAACTCACTCTACGGAGGGCCACGAAGCAGAGGGAAGTGAGGCTGGAACTCAGAAACTTCTAGTTTTCCTCTCTTATTTAATCTGGACTAGATTGGTGTGTCCAACTCTGAGTTCTTGTCTACCCAATGTCTGAGGATTCCAGGTGCTTGGACCTCTGTTAGAAATGTGGCTCAGGAGAAGTAATGTGGAATTTGCTTGTCCAGCTGCCTGTGGCCCACTGCTTGGGAGTTTCCTTTTCCCATTTTTCTTTTTATTATTAATTTTATTTATATCTCTATTTCTCTTTCATATATATGAAAGATGTATATATATGAAATACACACATACACACACATAATATATATATACTCACTTTAAATCCAGACCCCACCCACTTCCTCCTGGCTCCCCCTTTACAAGCATCTCAGAGGAGAAGGGGAGGTGCCCCCTGGGTATCACCCACCCTGTCACATCAAGTCACTGAAGGACTAGGCACATCCTCTCCTATTAAGGCTAGACAAGTTTTTTTTTTAAGTCACCTGAATTTCCAGACTGTTGCAGGGGATTGGATATCCCTGAACAGGAGATGGCTGGCATGTGTGTCCCCCAGAACCCTGATGTCCTTGTACCACCCTGAGCTGTTCAGGTTTAATTGGTTGTGGGCAGCCTGCTGGCAGGGTTATAAACATCTCCAAGTGTGGTTCCTACATGCTGCAGGGACTGAGTGGGTGTCTGACCTTGGACAGGTGCCTGACTGTGCTTCTATCTGAAGTGGGCTGCTGAAGCCACCTTGTCCCTGCCTCTACTTGAAATGTCTGGGAGAACCAGAAGCTTGAGTTGGTAATTTCAGTGTTGTTTGTGCTGCCCAGGAGCCTGAGAACTCCTTTAACTCAGTGGCCAACCTCTCTGGGCCAGGGTGTGCTGCTCTCTGCAGCAGCATCAGGAAACAATTCCTTCCTGGTGTGGCACAGAATGTTTGCTTTCTACAGTGATAAACATGGCCTTTGCAAGCATGAGAAGAGCCTGCCCCCTGCACTTAACAATAAACAGAGGTTGGTGCAGAGATTTCAACATCTCTCTTCAGCCCTCCATCTTTCCAGCTTGCTGCTTATCTCTTATAAATGATGCTTTCTGCACTGCAGCCTAGGGATGCTTACCTCCTAAGTCCTCTGAGGTGTCCTCTTCCAAGGACTGGGCTGCCAGTCCTTGGGCTGTGGACCTAGGAGACCACAGCTCAGGTTTTCCCTAAGGAGAGGCCAGCAAGAGGCTAGTTTTCAGAACAGGAGGGGAAAACCCTCTTTCTCCCTTCTCTTCCTCCTGCCCTTTTCCATCCTTCTTGTCTCCCTGTCTGCCCCTGTGCTTTCCTTCCTCCTAGCTCTCCTCCTGAGCAAGGAAAGGGCCTCTCTAAATGTAAGCCGTGGCCCCCTTGAGCAGCACTGGGACTTCAGAATGGGGAGGATGAGCAAGCTTCCTTTGGAATCTCCTTTCTGCCTTGGGTACCTGGCCCTGACCATTGTAAAGCTCCCCCCCCCCTCCGGTTTTTGAGACAGGGTTTCTCTGTGTAGCCCTGGCTGTCCTGGAACTCACTCTGTAGACTAGGCTGGCCTCGAACTCAGAAATCCACCTGCCTCTGCCTCCCAAGTGCTGGGATCAAAGGCGTGCGCCACGACCTCCTGACCATTGCAAAGCTCTTAGAGGCCGCTGCCCAGAGAGCAGGCCCATGGTTTTCTTCTCTCCATACTTTGTTGGATGGCATCTCAGAAAGGAGGGGCCAAATGAGAGAGCAGGGACACACAGAAAATAGGACAGGAAAGAACCCAAAGGAAGGTGTTCAACCTTAGGCAGAGCCTGGGGGATTGTTAATCTCTTTGAAGTGCTTTTCAAAACAACCTTACATGATGTTTTGCAAGAGACCTCCTTTTACGATAGGAGAAATGGAGGCACCAGACTTGTTATCGAAGCTCAGGATGCTGTGAGAGAGCATCACGGATTAATGTTGGTTTGTTATTTGTGATGCTATGGATCCAATCTAGGGCCCACAGTACAGTATGCACAACAAGTGCTATATCCACAGCTCCTTTAGCTCTAGCAACACACACACACACACACACACACACACACACACACACACACACACACACACACACTCGCCTTGCCAGAACTGAGCCTAGGGCCTTGCACTTGCTAGGCAAATGCTCTGCAACGGAGAAGAGAACACACTGGTTTGTTCTCCTCATTGAGGGCAGGAAACAGCATTAATTACCTTGCCAGTTCATCCTGCTTGTTACAGTTAAAATGGCAGCTTAGTCTGGGACTGCAGCTTAGACTAAGCTCATCAGACACTCTCTGCCACAGAGCAGCACGGAGCCTCGCTGTCTGTCTGCCGCTATGACTTAAATCTCTGGGATGGAATTCAGAATTCAGATACATAGTACCAGCAGGAGTTTCAGAGAGGAATCTTTGAAATGCCTCGCAGAAATCGGAGAGCACCGTGCTGTCTGCCAAGCAACACTTCACAACAAAGAGACAAAGAACAAAGGCTTCTTTGCTTTTGTTTTCAAGTGCTTATTCCTTGCCCTGCTTTCTCTTGCTTAGATCTTCTGCTTCTTGCCAGTCTTGTTTCTGCTGGGCCAGCCGACTTTGAGACAGGTGTAGCATTTGGGGATAGTCCACAGGAGAGAATGTTAGCTTGGGAGGAGGGTTGAACTTCACTCAGCCACTCGTTCAGTTGTCCATTCATCCCACTAAAGCCTGCTTGTTTGGCACATTTTATGTGCTAGGTGAGGCAGGAACCTGGTTCCTGGTCACAGTGCTCTGTGTGTGACCTCAGAGCCTCACCCGCTGAGACAGTGATGAAAACATGGAGCAGGCGAGCAGCAGTTCGCTGGGCAACAGCAGTGTGCAGGGGTTGCTTCCAGGTACTTGCAGGGCCCGTAGGTGGCCACGCCCTCATTGCCGGTCCATTTCAGCCCAGAATGTTAATAGGATATTACTGTTCTAACTTATGAACAGGGACAGTGCATGCTGCAGTTAGTGAACTGTCCAAAGAAATCAGACGACCAGCAACGTGGTCATCAAATTAGAGGGTCCTGTCAGCAGTGGCGACAGTCCAGCTGTGGAAGGAGCCAAAGTCATGAGTGCCACCTCCAACAGAGTATTTGTCCCCCTGTCTTCTGTCCTCTTGGGGGGCTGAGAAATGGATGTAGCGATGACTCAGTCCCCTTCACTCATGTGAACCTGACACTGGGGGCGGCAGTTACAGGATGGAGAACCTAGGTTTCCAAATGAGTGATGCAGGCAGGCCTAATGGCCGTGTAGGCGACCTGATATATGCTAGAGAATGCATTTCTGTCTCATCAGAGTTCTTCATCTGAGATTTGACAGGCACCCCCTAGTCTCTGTCATAGCTCACAGAAGCCAGGGCCAGAGCTTATGAAGGGGCAGAAATCCCGTCTTCAAGAGGGAGGGATCAGGCTTACATTTCCTCTCTTTCATTAAAAAAAAAAAAAAAAATCATTTTCTTCTCCCAGTTATTTGCCATGTGAAGGTGTTCTTCTGCCACTGGGGTGGGGTGGGGTGAAAGGGATTTGGATTGCACATCTCAGAAATTCTTTCCACTATAAGAAGGGGTGTGTTGTGTGTCATTCCTTAGCTAGCTTGGGTCCTCAGCATTGCTTATCCAGAGAAGAAATAATCTTGTAACCCATTTCTCTATCGGTGTAGTGGTGGCAGCACCCCTCTGAGACCCATTCACCTGCTCAAAACCCATAAGGGCTTCCTGGTTCTAAAATACTGAGTGCAGATTTTTTGCCTGCTATGAAAGCCTGTGCTGGTGGATGTTCGACACACGTTTCTAGCTTAAACTGGCCCCACTCTTAGGCCAGGCTTCCCCCTTTCCTCTCTCCCTTCCTCTCTCCTTTTCTTCCCCCTCTTCCCTTCTTGTCATAGCCCCAGGACTCCCTGGGTCTGTACTTGCTCTCTGAAGTAGAAATTTCTGGTTTCTTTAACAACTCAGTTGTGCCACATGATGTTTTTCTGGAAGCTGTCTTTGAGAGGACATGTGATGTTTTTGCTGTAAACAGACACTTGAGAGGGTGAGTGATGTTTAGAAAGAATATAAATGGGACCCCATAAACAGTAAGAGGATGTGCTTGCGTTGCTGCGCTCCAATGCTCTTCAGTAGTCTTTCCTAGTTTTGGTTGGTTTTGTGGTATTCCGGCTGATTCTGGCTACCTCTGTTGACTTGTGCCTATTTGGTGGAGCCTTGCAGTTTCTGTTGGATTGAGCTGCTTGCTGCTGTTGATTCATGTTTGGTTTTTGCTATTAAACTGGACTATTGGTATCCTGACAATGGAGAGTGGACTCGCCCTAAGGAACTACTTCTAAACATCCATAGCATACTTTTCATCCATAACCTTCCTTTCTCCCTACCTCTGGTCAGTGGGTTAGAAGGGAGGTTGAAGCACTTAAGAACCCTAAAAAAGTAGGTTTTGAAAAATAAAAATAAGCCTACAGCTCCTTGCTGTCCTCATATCAGCAAACAGAGCAAGTCTAGTGATGCCTGGTCTCTGTTTGAGGCCATCCTGGAGTGAGGTCTTTCAGTACTGGACCTCGCTGTCTGCTCCTCACAGTCACAGCAGACTCCTTACAAGGGCTCCATGTAGGCTGGCACTCCATATCATTGTGAGTTCACCCATCCTTCTTTTCCTACCTTCTTCAATCCACAGGCCTTCCTACTGCCATTAGAACACCGGGAACACCCTGTATCAGGGCCTTACCACTCATTATTTGTACTGCCTGGACAGCTTACCTCTGGATAACCATCCACATCTCTATAACTTTTTGTAGCTCTCCATTCAATTCTTATCTTTGGACTGGGAAGGTGGCTCAGTGGGAGAGCATTTGTTGAGAGCATCAAGGCCCTGGGTTCAATCCCCAGCATCACTAAAAAACAAAAAACAAAAACAAATAACCAAAATCAAGAAACAATACCCCCCCCCCAACAAAACCAAACAAAAACCAAACCAAACCAAACAGAATGGGTTGTCTTTTCAGCAAGGCCTTTGTGGATGACTTTGTTGAAAACCGCCATTGTCCATAAAGTCATGTCCTATTGTTTTCTATTACTGCCATCAGAAAGACACTGTACATGCTCACTGTCAGTCTTTGTCAGCAACCCTAATTGGGGTTAGGTGCCACACGAGTGGCACTTGGTCTGTTCAGCTTGGTTTTGCAATATCAGTGCGTAGCATAGGCCTGGTACAGAGGATGATCCGCAAACGTATATAGAAAAGAAATGTAAAACAGAACTTGGGGTGATATGCACTACAGATAAAAATTAAGCCAAGTTAAACAAACAAACAAACAAACAAACAAACAAACAAACACAGAGCATTGGGTAGAGCTGCTTTTGTTGGCTAACATCTCAGAAAAGGTGGCATTTTAGCAAACGTTCACAAAAGTTTTAATAAAAATTTCCTCACTTACGCCCTACCTTGTGTTCTTTGGTTAACTGAAAACCGTGCTCATTCTCATGTGCTTGTGTAGAGACCACTCCAAGTCCACAGAATGCCCAGTCCTCAGACATCCTCCCCATCTGGACCAACGTCAACAGAGTAGAGGCAGAGGGGAGGGATTCGTATGGCTGCTGTCTGAACCACATGGACAGTCTGCTTGGCAGGTGCCACAATCCTTCCTAGTGGTCAGGGAACCCCCAACACTAAGGTTTCTCTGAGGCTGCCTGTGCCTTCATTGTCAAGGCTATAGCCATGGGAAGATAGGTTGAAAATGAAGGTCCCTAGGGGATGGGTGAAAATGAGGGTCTGCTTCTATGAGAATCACTTTCTGTGATTTCTGTGGATTTCTTCCCTGTCACATTGGAACTCATTCTTACTTTTGGTCTTTTGGTCAAGATTAAACCAAGCAAACTCCCTTCTCACAACAAGAACCATCCAGAAGGTGGTATTCAGAGCTTAGAACAAAAATTCTACTGCTTCAGTTTTCTTAGTGTCTTCACGTATCAGGCTTCCTTATCAAACTTGGCTGGGGAGTGATTCCCAGAGGCCACGTGGCCAGATGGAAGCCTGCAATGTCAGAAAGCATTGTTAAGTTGCTCCAGAAAGCAAGCTTAGTGTCTCTGGGCTGGGCAGTCCATCTCTCGGCAAACTTCACTCTCGTCTCTTTGCCTTCCCAACATTTGTGAGATGTATTTGGCAAATTTAAGTGATAAGCAGTGTGTGTAAAACTTTCTTATAGTTTCCAAATGTTTCAGCAACAGAGCAGCTTTTGCTTTGCATAAGAAGCCCCGCCACAGATTTGCTCTTGGCATTTTCCATTTGGTTGTTTGGGAATCCTATTATATTAATATTCTATTCCATCATGGTCTTATAAGAACGTTATTTCTGTATACAAAGTGTTTTTATTTAAAGGACTGTAAATTATATTGACATGTTTGAATGTAAACTTTTAAAAGTACATATTCCTATCACATTATTTTTATTGTGTGAATTATGAAACTGAGCTCTTTTCAGCCTGGCATCCAGAGACCTCTAGGCAAATCAGTAATGCTGGAATTTTGTTCCATTTCATTATATAATTTTTAGGAAGTTATATTTCTAATGATTATGAAATGCCAGAACTACTTCAAGTAGTGAGTAGTTTTGTTTGTTGTTTGAATATTATTTGAATTCATTCAAAGATCCCTATGCCAGATGAGTAAATCTTGGCTAATGTTCACAATATAAATGGAACAAAGTTTCTTGCATTTTGTTTATATTTATAATATTAAAGCTGAAGGGTCAAAGTCATGACAAGTTATAAGAGTAGCTAATAAGACCAAACTTATGACCTTTGAAGAAACACTTGTGAAAAATTAAATGGCTTTTGTTTACTAAGGGTAGAACATGGTAATGACAACAACCATTTCCCAAGCTTTTACCCCAGAACAGGAATGATGTTAAGTGATTTGCATGGATTATTCACCCCTCCATAGAGTTGATAATTGGATTATCTCCCAATCCCTATTTTGCACAAAGTGAGTGTCTAAATTGGCCTGGGGCCTAGACTTGTACCCCTATTACTTAGGAAGCTGGGAAGCTGGGAGAGTGGGGTGGAAGGTTTGCCTAGCTTCTGAAACTTAGCAAGCCATATTTCTAAATGAAGAATTGAAAAAATCTGGGGGTGGATTTAGCTCAGTGGTGAGGTTCTAAGATCACGACCAAGAAGGAGGGAAGGGGGAAAAGTAGGGAGGAGCAATTGGATGGGGACAGAAAGGAGAGGGAGGGACAGAAGGAGAGAGAGGGAGAGAAGAGAAGTAGAGGGAGAGAGAAAAGAAGAGGGAGAGACCATAGAGATGGCAAATCCCAACAAGAAACAAGAGTAGAAGTTGGGTAGAGAGGGAGCTTATGTTCAACCTACGATATCAACCAGATCACTAAATAGAAACACAGCCATTTTTTTTTTTTTTTTTTTTTTTTTTGTGAATTCCCTCACACTCCTGCCCATGTGTAGATGAAACATTCTACTTCTAGGACTTTTCAGATTTCCTCTGGCCTTTCCAAATCTCAGTGCTTAGCTGTTCTATTGAGTGGTCAACATTTTACCATCTTGATCCAACATAACTGATATTTACAATTCAAATTATGCTCAATGAAAACAAAGAATCCTCTTGAAGAGGCAGAGAAGTCCTACCCTACAGAAAACTGACTGATGATGTTGGAGGCTTCAGCTCTGGAAAGCCTGGGTCAGTGAAGTCTACCAGAAAACGTTGATTAAGAGGATGTCCATGAAGGAGGAGGAACTTGTGCGTATCTAGAGGAAGGGATCTAGGGGCCAGCAGACAGAGTGTGCCTTATTCTGACAGTACAGCCCTTGCTTGAATAGCGTGATGATGTCAGACCATAGCTGCTTAGTATAGTCATGTTGAGCAAGTAGACCAGAAAAAAAAAACAAAGCAAAACTGAAAAAAAGAATCCTTTCAAGTCTCACGGGAGGCAGACTGCTCCACTTGGCACGCTCTTGTCACAGAATAAACACATTTACTGCCTGCTTCTGATTGTTAGGCAGGAAGCGGGGAAACTTCTAAGGATGCTGAGAGTGACTTTGTTGACCTGTTGTGAGAAATCTGCGAGCAAAGAGAAGGGATGTTCTTCTTCTGATTACTATTATGGCTGGGTAAGCAGATGCATTTCTTTGAAGTAGTAGATGGTTTTGAGGGCTAGAGAAGCCCAGATGTGCTGCCGACAGTGTTGCATCTGGTACAGTCATTCCAAAAATCACCAATAATTAGAATTAGAGTATCTCCAAAGGGCAAGATTAATGCTATAAAATGGAATTGATACATTAGTCATGCCATCCTCAATGGCTCTCCCAATAAAATGATTATAGTATGCTTTTAATGTGCAAAACACCAAATGAGCTGCAGAACAAAGCTTCCTCTATACTCCCTTCCTTTGCTTTATCGATGAAAAAAATCCACATCTGCTATGTGAAACAGACAGGAGTGAAATCTTATTGGATGTTTCAGGAAAGGACAGACCTGTCAGCTAACTGGTTTGATCTGGATGGGATGCCTGCTTTTTCTTCCTGTGATTTTTGTACTGCACATGTCTTTGCTTTGCTAATTTAGTGATTCTTGCTTGAGCACACAGCTGTTTTGCTTTCCATCACATAGCATGTTAATATCTGTGGCTTTTCAGGTAGACTAAACTCAGAGCTTCACAATAGCAAACATTCATTATTTCTTATGATTCTGTGGGTCAGTCTGGGTTGTCTTAGCTGACCTCTATTGAGTTCAACTCATGAATCTGGGTTCAGTGAGATTTGGAATGTCCTACTGAAAGAGCATGGCTAGGGGGAGAGAGAAATTTGTGGTCATGTTTTTTAAGTTTGTGCTGCAATATGAACTGGCTTGTGAGAGTTAAAGGGGCAGACTACACATGAATGAATGTGAATGAGGCTCTGAGATCACCGGCTACTCAGCCAACACAGAACACTGGGAGGCAATACATGGCTGCTGTCATAAGCCACTGCATTTTGGAATGGCTTATTGGTGGGCTGTCATGTAACCGTGCTATGATATATATACATATATACACACATATATACACACACATATACACACATATACACACATATATGTATATATATGCATATGTATATATATATATGCATATATATATACACATACATATATAAAATAACACACACATATATGAGGAAAATTTGAGTGTATACAATAGGTTGAGGAATGACTTGGTGGACTTGGTTTGCAAGAGAGAACTTCTCTACTCTTCAAAACCATCTACTTCTGCTTTAAGGAAATAAACTCTTCTTACACAGATACAATAATTATAGCAATAAGTACAGAAAATTCCTCCAAAGACAAGGTCACAAAACAGATGCAAAGTTCCATGAAGTCTGCTGCCCACAAGAATGCCCAGAGGTCCCCACCAGGCAATGACCTTTCTCTTGCTCCACAGTTTTAAAAAACAAAATATCCAGACTTCCCTATTCTATCCCAAACTACATCCCGTCCTTTTATTTCCCTAATCTTAGCTCCAAAAAAAAAATCCACAGTTCAGACCCCACACTGTGCACTCTCCTGAATACCCTGTCAAGCACTCCTAAGTCTTGATGCCTCTTTCAGACTAATAGAGTCTACTCTTGTTGTTGAAGTCTCTCTGGGTTTCCATTCTTTCAACTCTCTACAAACTCCACTCTTCCAGTAACCCTATGTCTTTTTGCTTGCAGGTTTTCCCACATTAAGCTCTTCTGAAACTAAGGACTGCCAAGGCCATTTTAAACATGCTTAGAAGAAACAGGTTAGGCATTGGGAAAATGTGAACTTGAACATAATTCTGAGTGGCCACAGTCAACAATGGCCTTGGAGAATGCAGTGTCTAGAAGGAAACAGAGGCTCCTTCTTGGAGGTAATGGGTCTGAGTGACAGGTTGGAGTGGCCCCTGGGGAGAGAATGAACTTAGAGTTGGAGGTTTCTTTTCTCAGAGGTGGTTGGTGGGGAGGGACTTGGCTATAATGTAGGAGGATAGGGAAAGAATTCTTTGGTAGTACAACCCAGCATCCTATAGTAATACTTCCTTCGTCCAAAGAATGTGTTTATTTCTGTGCTAACCTTGTGGCTTGCTCTAATCATTAGAATGTGGTGGAAATACAATTGTAAAGCCTTGAACTTTGATTTCATAGTATAAAGAAGCCTGGGCTAGTCTCCCTCAGGATGAGAGGCTCTGTGAAACCCATGGCCAGGAAAATCAGCAGACTTGTACATGAGGCCATCCCAAACCATCCCACCACAGCCAAACTTCTAGAGACCACATCTGAAGGCAAACTGACCAAACTGATAAGCCCTCAAATCTGAAGGACTAAAATTGCTAACTGTTATGAGACACTGCTCCTGAGGAGATGTGAATAACCATCTCCTGACTCCAGATAGAGAACCGACAACATATCAAAGAAAAGATACCGCTGAAGTACAACTTGGTGAACCAAATGAATCCTACTGGGGTTTCTTAGAGGGGTATACGTGAGGACTTTCAGGGGCAGATATGATAGCTGTGTCACTGGAAATCTGGAGCACTTTATACAACCATCAGGTAGCTGGACAAGTTAGAGAGGGTCTCTTTCAGGCATTTCAGGTGGTCTGAGCAGCCTGGCTGGCTTCTGCTTCTTCCAGGCAGCTGGCTCCTCTGAGAGGTTTCTCAGCAGTTCTTACTGCTTGTGTATGCCTTGGGAAATCAGGGTTTAGTAACTCTACTCAGTTTCAGGGACTTCCTTTGAGTTGTTTATTTACCAAACTTAAAGAGTTTCCCTGCAGGACGAAAGCATTTCCCTGCAGAGCTTCCATCCAAGATGGAGGTTTTATTTTAGGGGAAATTGTTACATAGCAACAGCTCTAGAGGGTTTTATGTAGTGAAATAAAACTGACATAGTAGAAAAATCCAATACAAACAACCCAAATCTCTGTTTCCTAGAGGAAAGGTGCAAAACTCAAAATGTATGTGCTAAGTTTTCAGTCAGTGAATCAGATGGGCAGAGGAACATGACAAGGACATGTAGGTGACTGCTGGGAAGATGGTTAGAACTGGTTTTGGATAATGGAAAAATGGGCACATGCTACGTGGTAGTAAAAACAATGCTCATGGGATCTTGGACCATAGGAAGCTGCATGTACTGGTTAGTGTCTGTCAGTTTGACATAGCTGAAATCATCTGGAAAGAGGAAGATCAGTTGAGAAAATGCCTCCATCAAATTGACAGTAGAGAAGACTGAGGGACATTTTCTTGGTTAATCATTGATATGGGAGGCACAATATACAGTGCCACCTTTGGGGAGGTGGCACTGGGAATGAAAAAAGCAGGCTGAGCAAGCCACGGAGAGCAAGCCATTAAGCAACACTCCTCCATGGTCTCTGCTTCAGTTCCTGCTGTGAGGTCAAAATCTGATTTCCCTTCCTGTTTGAGTTAGGGTTTCACTGCTGTGAACAGACACCATGACCAAGGCTCAACATTTAATCGGGGCTGGCTTGCAGGTTCAGAGGTTCAGTCCATCATCATCAAGTCAGGAAACATGGCAGCATCCAGGCAGGCATGGTGCAGGCAGAGCTGAGAGTTCTACATCTTCATCTGGAGGATGCTAGCAGAAAACTCACTTCCAGGCAGCTAGGACTAGGAAATTAAAGCCCACACCCAGTAACAAACATACTCCAACAAGGCCACACCTCCTAATCGTGCCGTTCCCTGGGTCAGGCATATTCAAACCATGACACTGACCTTGGACAGTCAGCTAAGCAAGTTTCTTCCTCTCCACGTTGATTGTGGTCATGGTGTTTTATCACAGGAATCGAGGGCAAATTAGAAGGATGTACCTAATACAATTCAGACCTAGGGCTAAAGCGATGGATCAGTTAGTAAAGTGCTTGCTGTTCAAGCAGGCAAGCCCAAGTCTGACTCTAAAACACTTGCATAAAAATCTGACTGGGCCCATAGTCTTAGTGCTGGCAAGCCAGGGACAGAGACATCCCTGAGGCTTTCTGGGACAAGCCAATCAGTGAGCTCCAAGTTCACCAAGAGACTTTTTTTTTTTTTTTAAATCGTATTGCTGTCATTAGCTTCATTAATTCCTATACAAGACCAAGCATCAAAACCCTGATATAGATGAAGCAGATGATCTCTAGGTCCCACCCCACCCTGAGGAATGGCTGGCGATGCATAGCTGCTGGGGCAAGGGAGACTCTTTTTATTTTAATCTTAATTTTTTTTTTATTAAGGATGTGTCTGCTGATAGGTTTCCCATGCTCCAGTGATAGGCCCCACATCTATGAGCACTAACTGGATTTAGTGGGCATAAAGTTTGGAGATGAGTTGGAGGGCATAAGGGACTTGAAGAAGGGTGGGTGATGGGAGTAGATATAATGATATTTCAGTGTATGAAATTCCCCAATATATATATATATATATATATATATATATATATATATATATATATATATTAACAAACAGGTGGAATTAAGGAAGACACCAAGTTGATCTCTGGCCTTCACATTTATGTACAGGTGAATCTGAACACACACACACACACATGCACACACGCACATGCACACACACACTCAAATCTGGCTAAGCAGATCAAGCTGAATACTGAGTGTCTCCTGAATGTATACAATAAGCTATTGCAAGACAGATGAGCCAGGGAAAGGAACTTCATTTTGCAAGCAGAATTTTGAGGGAATTAGAGTGCTTGTGAAGTGCTCGGTTGGAAAATGAACTGTCATCTCAACTCCAGACAAAGATTGTGCAAGTGAACGTAGCCCCAACGCCAAAGGTCAAACGAAGGATAGATTGACACCATTCTTGATTTAAATGTCTGAAAGAGTCACAGTAGCATCTATGAGCTATCCCAGGTAAATAAGAGGCTTTGAAGCATCTTTAGATATTAAGTTAATAAGCTGAACATGCTGCTCAAGTAGAAATGCAGAAAGAAGTAGCTTTTGTCAAAGGGAGAGGACTATAATCTGAGAAACAAAATTTCCACCAATTGTTTAAGGGGGTCATACCACCAAGGGTCACTCACAAGTTTACTCTAAAAAAAAAAAAAAAAGAAATTGTTCAGTTGCCAAGTGGTTTCTGGTCTCTCAGATTTCTGTGGTTAAACTAAGTTTCAAGAACTGTAAAAAGTCTGATATTTTATCTTTCTTACAAGCTATCCAATTCACCTACTGTAATTTTCATGGGTTAAAAAAACTTGGACCTCTGGGATAGGAATTTATATCATTTGTAATATGCTTGCCTGGCATGCACAAGGTCGTGAGTTTGACTATCAAACACTGAAGGAAAAAAATCCCTTTGGAAAACAAATCAAAACAACCCTGTGAACATCTTGTAAATGCAGGAACCTGCATTGCACAGGACTCTGAAGTTTGGAAACTGTACTGGCTAGTTTTGTGTCAACTTGACACAGCTGGAGTTATCACAAAGAAAGGAGCTTCAGTGGAGGAAATGCCTCCATGAGATCCAACTGTAAGGCATTTTCTCAATTAGTGATCAAGGGGGAAAGGCCCCTTGTGGGTGGGACCATCCCTGGACTGGTAGTCTTAGGTTCTATAAGAGAGCAGGCTGAGCAAGCCAGGTGAGGCAAGCCAGTAAAGAACATCCCTCCATGGCCTCTGCATCAGCTCCTGCTTTCTGACCTGCTTGAGTTCCAGTCCTGACTTCCTTTGGTGATGAACAGCAGTATGGAAGTGTAAGCCGAATAAACCCTTTCCTCCCCAACTTGCTTCTTGGTCATGATGTTTGTGCAGGAATAGAAACCCTGACTAAGACAGAAACCTAATCGCTATAGGAGGAGTATAATAAGACTGCCTGCCAATTGCTCCAAAAGGACAAAGTGTTAGCATTCCTTCTAGGCTCTGCCCCACAGCTACCTGGCAACAGCCCGGTATGCCTGACTATGTAAAAGGGGCTACTTGCCCCCTCCTCACTGTCTTATTCTCTTACCCTCTTACTCTCTTCCCTCTGTGTCCCTCTCCTCATTCTCCTCCACTCTGTCTCTCTCCCCCTGTTCATAGCCAGCCTCTACTCACCCCCTCTCTGCCTCTCTTTGTCTCTATTCCCTTCTCAGTTCCCCTCCCCATGCCCTAAGTAAAACCTATTCCATACCATATCTGTCATATGGCTGGTACCTCAGGGGGCTCATGCCTCATCATGGGCCCACAGAAGAATCCCCTTTCACTTCACCATCCCCCATCTCCTGGTTCTTCCTTTTCTTTTTTTGTAAAACACAACACAAACTCTCTCAGGATCTTTGAAAAAGAGTTTGAACAATAGCAGCCAACTCCTCTGTTTCAAGATGTGTACACATGCAAAACAGTCAAGAAGAATTGTCTCCCAACAACAAACATGAGCCATTCTTTTAAAATTATACATACATATATATGTACCAATACATACATATACATGTATATATACACATGCACTGTTCACTCTATATAATTTTACTTGAATGTTTATGGTTTCAAGTGAACACTTGGTACTGAATAACCAGTTAGGGGGCTCATCCTGGAGAAGACTTCCATTCGTAGCATCCTTAGTTGCCTGTAGTTATTGTTGTTATTGTCCCTCTCTGTCCCCCTGGATAGAGCCATGTAAGCTTTACCCCTTCTACATTAACAAGTCTATTGGTGCCATACTTCCTCAGGTCTTCTTTAGGCAGCCACATTATGGGTGAAGCTTCCCTTTCATCTCTAGAAGACATATTCTCACAGCAGATTCCCTAGTCCTCTGGCTCTTTTCCCATCCCATCTTCTGCCATGTCCCCTGGGTCTTAGGTGCAGGAATTGTACTGTAGATGTCCCAGTTGGTGCTGGACACCCCATAGTCAATTGGGTTGTTTTTTTTTTTTTTTTGCATATTGGCCAGTTGTAGCTTTCTGACCTTATATTGCAAAGAGGGGTTTCTTTGGGGAGTGCTGAGAGTTGCACTTATCTGTGAGTACAAGGATAAGTATTTAGAATTCAATTGGGAATTAAACATGTTTAATGAAATGGCCCCAGGTACTTGGCTAGGTTTGTAGTGCTAGTCAAGAGCCCACAGGGTGAGTTCTTAGGCTTTGAAGGGCAATGGATGAAGGACCCACTCTCAGGAAGAAACAGAGACCATGTCTCTGTAGCTATTTCCGGGGAATAAAACTAAGTTCTGCTAGGTGTGGTGGCTCAGATTTGTAATCTCAGCTCTTGGAAGGCTGAGGAAGGAGGATAATGATTTCTAGGCTGGTTTGGGCTACACATAGAGAACCTGTTTTGAAAAACAAAAACTTGTCGCTGATTAATAGATACCCCATGTCTCAAACGGGATCCAGGCAACACATACTCAGAATTCCCAGCACTTTGGACTGGTGCCTCTTATTCTCTTTTCGAAGGAGAAAGTGCCTACCACAGTTATCCTGTCCTTGCCTTACTATGGTGGATTGTATGTGTGAAGACAAACAGCTTGTCTTTTAAGCTCATCAGCCTTTGTGTCAAGTGGACCTACATGTAAGCTTGATTTATGTCACTAAATTCTTGTCATTAGGCAGTGCTGGAAAAAATATTCTTAGTGCTCTACAAAGAAACACATGAACAAAATGAAAGTAACCTGGTGAGGAGATTTATATTGATAAAAGGCCGTTCCATCACCCAGACAAGGCTAGCAAGCATACACTGGCAAAGGTGGTTCACTTAGTCTCAATTCTAAAGCATCCCATTGGTCATAATCCATATAAAGGGGAAGAAAGGGCAGGAGTGTTCAGGGGTTGGGCAGTACCCAAGAGTTTTACAAGATGGGGAAGGTTTATGGACTGTCTGCCACCACGACAGAAAAAGAAAATCTTTTAAGTCTCACAGTGAGCCCTCTTTGTAAGGTAATTTACATCTTTTTCTTAAAACTTAGCCACCATGTGATAGCTTTTTAAATTCTAGTAGCAGTAAGGGATTGGGGATTGTTTTGTGAGGCTGGTCTTGATGAGCCTCTGGATGAAGCCTCTGACAGGAGGGAGTATTCATTTTCTGCCTATCTCTTTCTTTACCTTGGTTTTAAGGTGAGTCTGCCGTCCTAGGGGTAGTTCCTTGGCTGAGTGACTGATAGGTCCACCTGGAAAATCTATTTCTCAACCCAGGCCAGAAACGATTCTCTTGATGAAAAGGAATAACTCGACTTTATTGCTATTCTCACAACTCCCTTCCTTTAGAGTCAACTTAAAAATCATTTAGGAACTTTTGCCTTTGGCAAGAATGAGGCTGCCAAGAGGTCCAAGAAATATTCCTGGCTTTCAGTAAAGAAAAAAGCTGGTTACATTGGTTCACTTTGTTTTGCTGTTTCTTCCTTTTCTTCTTGTTCTTCTTGTTCTTGTTCTTCTTGTTCTTGTTCTTCTTGTTCTTGTTCTTCTTCTTCTTCTTCTTCTTCTTCTTCTTCTTCTTCTTCTTCTTCTTCTTGTTCTTGTTCTTGTTCTTCTTGTTCTTGTTCTTCTTGTTCTTCTTCTTCTTCCTCCTCCTCCTCCTTTACTTCCTCATCATCTTTTTCCTCCTCCTTCTCCCCCTCTGCCTCCTCCTCCTCCTCCTTAAATTTCCTAGCCAAATTTCACCTCCTGTTTCTACCATCCCCTCTCCCACATGAGGTAATTCTAAAAGTCATTATGGAATTGGGTGACAGCTAGTCTGGATTCTACCAGAAATGAGTTGCTGGATATGGAAATCAGGGTATCCCTTCTATCCAGTGGGGTTATTTAAGACTCCCAGGTACATAGGTCCTTTTGTATGACAGACAGCCGGAGGAAGGAAGTCTTTTACTGATGCTTGTAAAGAAATGTGAGGAGGAAATAAAGGCGAGGCTGTCAGCATTACAAGTTCTAGGCAGGGAACCAGGAGAAATCAGAACAGATGACATTTTTTAAATGGCCAAATCAAAGTCCATTCTCTTGACTAACATCCATCTAATGGCTCCCTCCTGCTTTTTCTCTGGCCTCCAAGGCTTGTATTCAGAGTAATGCACCAAGGATCTGTGTTCAGGTGCTTTGCTAGCTGTTGGAATGGCTGGAATCAGTATTAAGTTCATCCAAGATGACTTCTAGAGAAGGGGAAAAAATGAGATGCAGCCACTGTTAAAGGGTTAGGCTAAAACAGCAGCGGGGCTGTCTCTCTTGCCTGTAGCTGGGTGCTGCAGCGAGCTAAGATCTGAAGTCCTATTTATGGGCAGAACTTTTCTTTTAAGAAAAGCTACTAGTGAGAAATTGAGCAAGAGAACAGTATCTCTCCATAGTTACAGGACATGTCAAAAGGTTCTCAAACCAGAAGGTCAGTTACGCTAGTCTGGTACTTTTAGCTATTATGTAATACTTAGATCAATGTTGGTCAAGAAAACTCAAACACTTTTAAGTAAACTTTAATTATATATCCACTTTTGTTCTTTAAGCAACTCCTTGTAATTGTTATGGAGAAAAGACCAATAATTTTGTTGACTTGAGCAGAGGTTTGATCTTGATTTATTGAACTTTGACCTCAGGAGTTTTAATATCATATATATATGTATATATATATATCCTCTCATCTTTTATATGCCTTGTGCAACATGCTCAAACCTTTATAATTTGCTAAGATTTCCGGCTTTTTTTTTTTTTCCAAATCTGGAAAAAAATCCACCCATTGAGTCTTTATATGTAAGTCATTACTTACTGAAATGATTTCCATTTTTAGAATTTTTACATACTGGCTTTCTTTTTTAATGCCATGAGATATAGGAACATTAACAAATAAACTTGCCATCTGTCGTGAGAATTTTCTCCCCTGGTGGGGGAACACTAGGAAATGTATGATGTACCCTCCTTATAAGGTACCAGTGACAAATCAAAGAAGTTGGATTTCACTAAGTGTGCCCTGGGGAACCAGTGAGTTTATTGGGTTTACTCACAGAGTACAGAGGAGGGTCACTGAGAAGTGTGTAGATGACCTGAAAGCAGCTGTCCAGGAAAGTCTTCACCTAATATGAACGATGACTTCCTTGTAGCTTCATAGCTGAGTACGTTCCTCCAGTCTTCCCCAGCCTATATGCTCAAGTTCCTCCCCAAGATCATGCGACCCCATGTAACTAGAGAATTGCATACAACTGGTTAGAATGGGTGTCTGGATACTCAGGTGGGGGTCCGATGATCCTCCTTCCCCCTCTTTCCACAAAGGAGCATCTATAAGCCCAGCTGGGATCTTTTAGGAGCAGACAACAGCTGGTCTGTTGTTAATGAGGGAAAACTGAATCCAAACTACATACATAACACATACCAATATTACCTGTATACATATTTTTAAGCTATGGGATTTTGCCAGTTTCCAGGTAAATCATATAGAATAAACAAGAGAGTAAAACAACCTTTTTTAAAAATTTTTTTTTATGCTTTGTACAGTCTGGAGAATGGTCTGCCGTGGGTTTTGGTTTTAAATTAGTGTGACTAGCAGACAGAAGCAGCCATACATAGTAAAACACCACTGAATTGATCTTTCAACACCCAGCAGAACTCAGCTAAGGAAGGCCTGTTAACACTATATGAGCATATGTGATTTCCCCCTCCTCCCCGGCCCTGCCCCCCCTCCCCCAGCCTTGGCTCTGGCCCTGCCCTCCACAGCCTCACCTTCCATGGCCCTGCCCTCTCCTCTCCTCTCTATGCACTGTCATCCCATTACTATTGTTGTTATTTTAGATTTGGTACCCATTGTCTAGAAAACACAGAACATAGAATATAATAACATCTAGAGACCCCGTGAAGGGGTGGCATCAGCCTGTTCTTATTCCTTAGCCTGTCTGTCTCACTGGAATTGGAGCATAAAAGCAAAAGCAAGGGTACTCTGGCTCAGCGGGACAGAAACAAGAGCGGACAACAATCATGTTGTCCCAAAGGAACTTCAAGAAGGACAAGTATTTTCTGTTTAAGTTAGAGGAAAACAGGCTTCGAGACACTGGGTAGAAAGATCAGGCATTAAGACCCAGCAGACTCCTCATTTCCAGAGTCCAGCCTAGCATGCTGATCCATCCCTCTTTGTCACCAGTGATTGCAGCTACCCATTGGCAGTGGCTTGCTGGCCACCTAGCAATCTATTCTTCTGGTCCTAGTTTGAATCTGTGCTTTCTCAAGACTTGACTCCAGACCCTTGTAAATTCATAGATACTTTTCAGGTCTAATCTCACAGTGCTAGCTAGCTTCTATTGATAGCTAGCTAGTGATGAAGGCACATGGCTGGGAAGACATTAAGTCCTCACTATAAACCAATAAATACCTCTTGCAAAACAATGTGCAAAAACTCCCCAAACAAACAAACAAAACAGAACAAAACAACAATAAAACCCCCCTAATTACCAAGGCATACTTTGCCATCGTCCATGGCATCTTTTACTTGCTCTGTGCAGAGTTGCCTGGTCATCATGATGCTGTCCTTGGTCCTTCATTGCAATTCGGAGAAACTTTCCATCCTGGGATTATTACAGATCCAAGAGAGTTCATTTGTTTTAGACCCTAGCAGCCACAGTCATGGGCTGTGGTGGCTTCTCAAAGGAGGGGAACGGACATTTTCCCAGATGGATTTGAAATTTTGGGTAAGCCTCCAAGTAAGAGTATGGATATCAAATAACGAAGGAACAAAGCAAGCAAGAACAAAGTGAAAGTAACCTGGCCAGGCACTGTTGTTGTTAAAAAGGATGCTCCAAAATATAAGTGGACTGTGAAGCACACACAGGGAACAGGGCAGGAAGCTCATTCAACTCTTCTTCTAACAGATGCCGTTGTTAGGAGCTGAACTTCAAAGCCTGGCTTGATTGGATAATTCATAATCTGTGTGAAGGAGAAGGGTGTGATAGAGTCCAGACCTGGGTAAGCAGGCTTGGACACAGCAGTTTCATAAAACGGGGAAGGTTTATACTGGCCTCTGGCACGATAGTCATCTTTGACAGAAAAGCAAAAAGCAAAACAAAACAAACAAACAAACGTTTCTCACAGTAGGATTTTTATTTTTAGCTTGGAAGAAGAGCCCTTTCACATGAAAAGAACGTGAACGGTTCATGGGTGTGAGGAACCACAGAAGAATGCAAGAACAGCCACACGATCTTTCTGCCTTGCCTCCACTCTCCTGCAGCGTTGACTCTGAGGCTCTTTCATCAGAGGTAAAGCCTGTCTCTCCAGACTCTCATCTAGACCAGTGGTTCTCAACACAGTTCCTCATGGTGTGGTGACTCCCAGCCTTAAAGATATTTTGTTGCTATGTCATAACTGTAATTTTGCTACTCTTGAGAATCATCATGCAAATATCTGATATGCGACCCCACAGGTTGAGGACCTCTGTTCTAGACCGTCCATCCGAGAAATTTGATTCGATTATCAGGGCATTTGCAAACATGCTGTAGACTTAGGTATAATGGGTCTTGCTGTATCTGTATCACCGAGACTGTGAGGTGGGTAAGCAAAGGGAACCTGGGAGGATGAGTTGGCTTGTGAAGAGGAACTTAGAGCCCTCAACTAACACTGACCAATTGCTCAACATGAAGGCGAGATCTTCTTTAGCTTACCAGTCCCCAGGCCTTTGTCAGATGATCATAAACACAGGAGAGAAAGTTTAGCAGAGAACTCCTTTCAATTGGCACAGACAAAAGACCTGCCCCGTCTCCACATATGCATCAAAAGTGGCTTGAGGTTAGGTGTAGTTAAGAAACCTTTAATCCTAGGCAGAGGCAGGCAAATCTCTGAGATTTTGACCAGCCAGAGGTACACAGAGTCCCAGTCTTACATAAACAAAAACCAAAAACAAATAGACAGCAAATAAACAAAACCCTCAAGTCCCAAAAAGCAAACAAAAAAAATGACCCAATATGTCATTGCACCATCAAATCTGAGCACACGCACACACACAATCCAAAAATATTTGCTGAATGAATATTTATGGTGCTATAATGAATATAAAAATATTATCTCTCCTTATGAAGATCTGCTACCTGATTGAGTCCAAAAATCAGTGGATTAGTTTATATGCTCTGAAAACTAGCAGGTGTGAAGATAGAATTTCCAAAAAATGACAGCCTCACAGCACCAATTAAGCAAAGTAAAAAACAGGAAGAGCCCTAACAGTTACCGTTTCTGCTGGATGCGTTCTCACCGGTAAGAATAAAGGGAGCAAGATTAGGCTAGAAAAACAGATTATGGTTGCATATTCATTTTCAGAAATGTTTGGGAGCAGAACATTTCTGATTTGGGGGTCTCAGAGTATTTGCATAAACATGAGATATTTGGGGGGGTGAGAACCGCGTTGAAGCATGACATTCATTTATGTAGCAGGGGTACTGCATACCTAGACTTTGGAGAGAGTCTCCTACGGCGTTTTCAGTGCACCTGTGTTTTGATTGTAGCCCATCACGTGGGATCACAGGTGGACTTTCTACTCATGACACATGTTAGCTACTCAAAAAGCTGCTGATTTTGGGGCATTTTGGATTTCATATTTTTGGATGACAGATGCTCAATCTGTACATTACAACTTAGTTGTTAGAACAAAACAGAATTTACCTTATTTCCATGCTCATTGTTTAATAAAAAGCAAAGAAAAACAGCGGTTTAGAGAACAGTATATAAATTATTAAGTAAGCTTGATGAGGTTCATTAAAGAGAAAGAAGTGTTGATTTTGTCCAGTTTCTGTCTGGCTGGGAGCTGATTCTTTGTCACAGTGCTCCAGACCCAAATAGTGCTGAGAGACAGCTGGCCTCCCAGGAGTGCTGACAAGCCTGTGAGCACAGGTAAAACCACCACTGCTGCTCAGAGGGACCCTCCTGGAACTCTGAGGACACAGGAACTGGAGGAGCAGCCTGGGAAGGAGCCTTCTGGTTTCTCTCTGCACCCCAGAACTGACCTTGTACCACAGCTCTCCATACCTAAATTCTTCCCAGAAAGAACTGGTCTTCTAGGAGTACTGACACAGAGGCTTGCAGGACAGAAAAGCCACAGTCAGAGACAGCAAGACTAGCTAACCCTACAGATAACCAGATGGCGAAGGGCAAGGGCAAGAACATAAGCAACAAAAACCAAGGCTACTTGGCATCATCAGAACCCAGTTCTGCCCTGGATACCCCAACACTAGAAAAGCAAGACTCTTATTTAAAATTATACCTCATGATGCTGATAGAGGACTTTTAGAAGGACATAAATATCTCCCTTAAAGAAATACAAGAGAACACAGGTAGAAGCCCTTAAAGAGGAAACACAAAATCAGCTAAAGAATTACAGGAAAAAACAACCAAACAGATGAAGGAACTGAACAAAACAATCCAGGATCTAAAAATGGAAATAGAAACAATAAAGAAACCATAAAGGGAGACAACCCTGAAGTTAGAAAGCCTAGGAAAGAGATCAGGAGTCATAGATGCAAGCATCACCAACAGAATACAAGAAATAGAAGAGAGAGTCTCAGGTGCAGAAGATACCATAGAAAACATTGACACAACAGTCAAAGAAAATGCAAAACGCAAAAAGCTCCTAACCCAAAACATCTAGGAAATCCAGGACACAATGAGAAGACCAAACCTAAGGATAATAGGTATAGAAGAGAGAGAAGATTTCCAACTTAGAAGGCCAGTAAATATCTTCAACAAGATTATAGAAGAAAACTTCCCAAACCTAAAGAAAGAGATTCCCATAAACATATAAGAAGCCTAGAGAACTCCAAATAGACTGGACCAGAAAGAAATTCCTCCTGTCACATAATAGTCAAAACACCAAATGCATTAAACAAAGAAAAAATATTAAAAGCAGTAAGGGGAAAAGGTCAAGTAACATATAAAGACAGACCTATCAGAATTATAACCAGACTTCTCACCAGAGACTTTGAAAGCCAGAAGATCCTGGGCAGATCTCATACAAATCCTCAGCGAACACAAATGCCAGCCCAGACTACTATACCCAGCAAAACTCTCAATTACCATAGATGGAGAAACCAAGGTATTCCATGACAAAACCAAATTTACACAATATCTTTCCACAAATCCAGCCCTACAAAGGATAATAGATGGAAAATGCCAACACAAGGAGGGAAACTACACACTACAAAAACCAAGAAAGTAATCTTCTTTCAACAAACCCAAAAGAAGATAGTCACACAAACATAAACGTAAAATAAAAAATAACAGGAAGCAACAATCACTATTCCTTAATATCTTTTAACACCAATGGACTCAATTCTCCAATAAAAAGACAAAGACTAACAGACTGGATATGTAAACAGGACTCAGCATTTTGCTGCATACAGGAAACGCACCTCAGTTACAAAGACAGACACTACCTCAGTGTAAAGGGCTGGAAAACAAATTTCCAAGCAAATGGTCCCAAGAAACAAGCTGGAGTAGCCATTCTGATATTGGATCAACTTTTAATCAAAAGTTTACAAAAAGGATAAGGAAGGACACTTCATTCTCATCAAAGGAAAAATCTACCAAGAAGAACTCTTAATTCTGAACATCTATTCTCAAAATTCAAGGACACCCCCATTCATAAAAGAAACTTTACTAAAGCTCAAAGCACACATTGTACCTCACCCAGTAGCAGTGGGAGACTTCAACACCCCACTCTCATCAATGGACAGATCACGGAAACACAAACTAGACAGAGACACAGTGAAACTAACAGAAGTTATGGACCAAATGGATTAACAGATATCTATAGAACATTTCATCCTAAAACAAAAAAATATACCTTATTCTCAGCACCTCCTGGTACCTTCTCCAAAACTGACCATATAATCGGTTACAAAAAAGGTCTCAACAGGTAGAAGATTGAAATAACCCCATGCATCCTACCAGATCACCACAGACTAAGGCTGCTTGCTCTTCAATAACAACAAAAGCAACAGAAAGCCCAATATACATGGAAGCTGAACTACTCAATGATAACTTGGTCAAGGAAGAAATAAAGAAATTAAAGACTTTAGAATTTAACAAAAATGAAGGCACAACATACCCAAACTTATGGGACACAATGAAAACTGTGCTAAGAGGAAACCTCATAGCTCTGAGTGCCTCCAAAAAGAAACTGGAGAGAGCACACACTAGCATCTTAACAGCACACCTGAAAGCTCTAGAACAAAAAGAAGCAAATACACCCAATAGGAGTAAAAGACAGGAAATAATCACACTCATGGTTCAAATCAATCAAGTAAAAACGAAAAGAACTATACAAAGAATCAATCAAACCAGGAGCTGGTTCTTAGAGAAAATCAACAAGATAAGTAAATCCTTAGCCAGTGTAACCAGAGGGCACAGAGACTGCATTGAAATTAACAAAATCAGAAATGAAAAGGGAGATATAACAACAGAAACCGAGTAAATTAAAAATATCATCAGATCCTACTACAAAAGCTTATACTCAACAAAACTGGAAAACCTGGGTGAACTTGACAATTTTCTAGACAGATACCAGGTACCAAAGTTAAATCAGGATCAGATAAACCCTCTACACAGTCCCATAACCCCTAAAGAAATAGAAGCAGTCATTAAAAGTATCCCAACCAAAAAAAAAAAAAAAAGAAAAAAAGAAAAAGAAAAAACCCAAAACAAACAAACAAACAAACAAAAACCCAAAACAAACAAACAAACAAACAAAAACCCAAAACAAACAAACAAACAAAAACCGAAAACAAACAAACAAACAAACAACCCAAAAGCCCAGGGTGCAGAATTCTATCTGACCTTCAAAGAAGACCTAATACCAATGCTCTTCAAACTATTCTACAAAATAGAAACAGAAGGAACTCTACCCAATTCTGCATATTTTCCCTTGGACATGGAATGGTTTTTGTCTAATCAGAAACTTGTCACAATTTTCTTTCATAGAGGACTTCATATGAGATTTTTTTCCTACTTCTATCATGTTTAAAATTCCAAATAGATTTTAAAAACTGGTTGAGTGCATATCACTTTTAGCTTCAGAAGATATCATGTATATTTAAGAGACATTTAACTAATATAAATTATTTTGATGACTTAAATAAATGTCAATACTGAGTTGTATATTTAAAAATAAATTTTATTAGTTTAATAAAAGAAGTGTTGATTTTGCTTTAAGCAATAGGAAAATAATGACTCAGAATCAGACATGCAGTTACATGAAAATTTTGAAAACAACAGCTAAAGAGAGAGGTTAGCATGAAGTTTCAGTGGGTACAAATTCTGGGGTGAAGACAGTGTAGCAGCACCAAGGTGACCATGGGTTAGCCTAGCAGAGGTTGGTGACAAAGAGAAAGAAGTGGTCTTCTGGGAACATAGTGTCCAGGGGTGTTCTTCCCTCATAGCATGTAAAAACATATAGAAAGCAGATCAGTAATGAGTCAAGCTAAAGGTTGTACCTACATGGCTTCTTTTAACCTTTTCATTATAGGTTATTTAGAATTATGTGGTTTAAAATAAACAATAGCCACAAAGCCTGACTGTTGATTTCCTAGACTACAGGTGCAGTTGGTGCTACTCACTTTTGTTTCAGAATAAACAAAGTCCAATATATTTTCTGTGCTTTGAGGTTACATGGTAAACAGTTTTAAAGTTGTAGTGAACCTTACAGCAGCAGTGATACATTGAATACTGGTGCCTCATTAAAAAAAAAAAAAAAAACTTCATCCAAAAGTGAAGTTATTTCTTTATTTTATTTCTTTTTTTTATTGAAAATAGATTTTTTTCTTACATAATAGATTCTGGTTACAGTTTCCCTTCTCCCTACTCTTCCTTGTTCCTCCCCTCCTCATCCACACCCTTTCTGTCTCTCTTTAGAAAATGAAAAGGTTTCTAAGGGAATATGATACAAAAGTATAGTATGATATGACATGATATGACATGATATGATATAAGATTAAACAAAAGCTGACACATTGTAATTGGATAAAACAAACAAACAGAAGGAGCCCAAGAGAAGGCACAAGAACCAGACACACACACACACACACACACACACACACACAGAAAAAGCCCTGACACAACATTATGAGACGGGAACCTCCCAAGATGCCATTGAGTTCATTCTGCCATCTACCACTGGGCGTGCAGCCTACTCTTAAGAGTAGTTTGTTTTCTATGAAAATTTATTCTTAATTTTCATTTGCAAGTTGTTATCCAGGGGAAAGAGCTTCTGAGTTAGGGATGCAGGCATGTGCCCACTTCTCCTTTCATCTCTAAGACCACATCTGGTGCGGACCCATGTAGGTTCTGTGTGTGCTCTCCATCTCTGTGAGTTCATGCGTGCTGATCTTGTTGGTTTAGGGGGTGTGTTTTCTTGGGCCCTTCTCCTCCTGTGGCATTTACACTCTGTCTCTTCTTCCTTGGGGTTCCTGAACCCTGGGGTGGGGGGAGGGATTTGATAGAAACATCTTGTTCAGGGCTGAGTTCCTGCATAATTTCTTGCTGTAAGTCTCTGTGTTTGTTTCCATCTGCAGCAGAAGGAAGCTTCTCTGATGATGGCTGAGCAAGGCACTGATCTATAAGTATAGCAGATTGTCATTAGGATTCATTTTATTGCACTGCTGTTGTAAGAACATTAGTATGTGGCTTGACTCTAAGTCCCTGAGCTATCTAGTCTCAGGTTTTTGGTGACTCAAGCAGTGTTGGGTATAGGTTTCATCTCATGGATTAGGCCTTAAGTCAAATCAGATATTAATTGTCAAATCAGGTATTGGTCAGTTAGTCCCACAAGTTCTGTGCCACCATTTGCCATAACATATCTTGCAATCAGGACAGCATTGTAGATCAAAGGGCTTGTGGATGGCTTGGTGTTTACATTTCCCTTTGGTATAGGAAAGCAAAGTGCTAGCATATAGTGGTGCAGGATCTACATGTGTATCAGCAACGCTTCTCCAGGGAGTTGTGTAGGTGTTGTCTTCTGCAATGGGGTTTTACCGTCAGTTTGCAGAGAGCAATCTATAGTCTTGGCAACAGGCTGGGTTGTTTGGAGATTCCCATGGGACTCCTATGGTCAATAACTTAATTAGATGCTACCCAGTGTCCACACAGGAAGCTTCGTTTATTGACAAGTGATGGCAGTTGGGGCTTTGCTTTCCCCGTTATTTGGTGATTTCATTTAGATTGCCTTCGTATATGTGTATATGTTAGGAAGCTTCTACTCTGTTAGGTTTCTACACTACCCTTCAAATTTTAGTGTGCTCTCTCTCTCTGTATTTCTTCCCTTCTCCCCTTCTCCACCAGATCCTCTCATTTCAGTACACTCCCCATCTATCCATGAAAACTTCTATTTGTTCAGCATGTGTGTTAAACACATCAAAATCATTGTCACAATCGCCTCATATTCAGGACATTCACAGAGATAACTGCTACTCTGTCCAGATAGAACACTATCTATTCTGTTTCTTTTCCCTATGGAGACTTCTCTGCCTCCCTCATCCCTCATTCCTTCCTCTATACCTAACCTCTGTGTTTCCAGGGAATGCATCTTTGTTATCATTGATTTAACAACAAATATCCACATACAATCAAATCCATACCAAATTTTTCTCTCGGGGATTGGATTACCTCACACAGGATGAATTTTTTTCTTTTAGTTCCATTTGTGAATTTCATGATTTTATTTTTTAAATGGCTGATTAATGCCCCATTGTGTCAATGTACCACATTTTCTGTATCCATTCTTTGGTTGAGGGACATCTAAGTTGTTGTACATGGCATTTTAAACAAACTAAATGATAGATATTAACTACAAAATTAAATAGTAAATATCTACTGATATCTGTTTACTACTCCCCCCTTTTGCTATAGATTTGTCCAGAACCTAGCAGGCCATTTCCTGGGCTATGGCACCATCCCTGGTCATTCTATTTCTTGGGGCTTTAGCACGTAAACAGTGTGCCCTTTATTTATAACTGGTAATTTAAAATGTGATATAAGCAGCAAACAAGGGTTTCCCTTGTAAGTAAGGCAGTGGCTCAGCCCCATGAATTTCCTACCTTACAACCTTGTTTTAATGACCACCTGTGTCCTTTGTCAGCAGTCCTAGCACAAGCTGCAAACCATCACCTGGACAGAGTAACAGTTATCTCTGTGAATGTCCTGGATATGAGTCGGTTGTGACTATGATTTTGATGTGTTTAACACTCATGATGAACAAATAGAAGTTTTCCTTCTCACTTCAGGCAGCTGTTTTCATGTACCACCAAGCCTCCAGTACTGCTCTGTTTCAAGTTCCTACCTACTTTTTTTTATTTTTTTTATTTTTTTTTATGGGACATTGAGACTCCGAGAACAAGAAATGCTTTATATTGTCCTCAGGAGAAACCAGTTACTACAAGGATGCCCACCTCTGACGTATATGAACTTCCATCTGTCAATCAAACTCCAAGGAGGTGAGAGAAGGCTTTGGGGGAGCTAAGAATCTGTTACAGGTGAAAGAATTTAGCATAATCCTGAGTGGGAAAAAAAAGGGTAATACAGAGTTCAGAGGCCAAGGCAGCTGGTTTAGATAGCAACAGACGTGTCAGCACATCTGCAATAAAGGGGGTAAAGGGTAGGCAGGTGGCTCAATGTTGAGACACGGGGCTGTGGATGTAGGTAGACTGAGTCATGGGCTCTGAGCATATCCTCATAGAGGATGAAGCTTATTTTTATTCTAAAAGTTATGGGTAGCTTTGGAAGGATTCTAAGTGGAGGAGCATTAGCAAAAAGAAAGATCCTTTTGGGTATAGTATGACAATAGCTTGCATGTGTTTAAGGATAGGGGAAGAATTGGGGGAGGGGAGGTGTATTGGCTAGTTTTGTGTCAACTTGACACAGCTGGAGTTATCACAGAGAAAGGAGCCTCAGTTGGGGAAATGCCTCCATGAGATCCAACTGTAAGGCATTTTCTCAATTAGTGATCAAGGTGGGAAAGGCCCCTTGTGGGTGGGGCCATCTCTGGGCTGGTAGTCTTGGGTTCTATAAGAGAGCAGACTGAGCAAGCCAGAGGAAGCAAGCCAGTAAAGGACATCCCTCCATGGCCTCTGCATCAGCTCCTGCTTCCTGACCTGCTTGAGCTCCAGTCCTGACTTCCTTTGGTGATGAACAGCAGTATGGAAGTGTAAGCCAAATAAACCCTTTCCTCCCCAACTTGCTTCTTGGTCATGATGTTTGTGCAGGAATAGAAATCCTGACTAAGACAGGAGGTAAAACAGAACTGTCAAAAATTCAAAACCCAATCCAAAATCTTGTCTATTTCTTGCCCAGAAGCTGAAGCTAGAAAAGCCATGGGGTTGGAGAGGAGTGTGTATGTGACTTGGAATCTGATGAGCTGCAAGTGAGAGGAAAGGCAGGCTCGAGGCTGCCTCCACATATCTGTTGTACAGCAGAGAAGAAGTTCCTGGAGGAAGAGGGAGTTTCCTCTTGTTATGTTGACTTTGAGGTGCCTCTGTAGACAAGCATGACCCTTCGTGGGGTGGAATTCTCGGGGTACACAATTTGGAATGGAAGCCGGGAGGCAAGGGGGTGAAATGGGACAAATGTGTGGAGAGAGGGTGTACGCTTACCTTGGTACACAGACAGTCTCCAGGCACATGGAGATATAAGGCCGGGTGACGTGATCAAAGCACAACTGTGCTAAAACAGCAATGGAACATTAACTCCTTGGCTACTAATATAATTCAGGACAAAGGGATTTATTAAAAGAATCTATAACACTTTAATGAGAACCATTAAGGGAGCCACACCATACTATTTATCTGGAAGACTAAAAATAGTGGGGAAGACTCCCCAGATGAGTGTATCAATTTACTGCAATGCCTATTAAGATCACAGCAAGATACTTTATGGAAATTTAGAATAGTGAAACTCATTTGGAAATAATCTGTGGCCAAGGAGTCATGTACGGATCGATATACAAATCTATTTCTACAACACTAGATCATATGAAATGCTTTCATAATCATATCATCTAATGCTTGCAATGACTCTTCTTGTAAGACTCTGCTTTGTGAGGACACAGGCCCCACTCCTATAACGGCTCATATACCCAGGCAGTCTTTCTTTCTGCTATTGCCCCAGGGCTCACCTTTTCTATTTCTCTCTCCTAGATGTTTTCAGTTTGAATGACAGCATTATTAATGATTGCGCTAAAACAGTATGGGATGGTTAATGCACACCCACAGAGTCCTTCCTGTCTCTGCATTGGTCTGTGCACACGTGCAGTGAGCATAGTTCTTGCTTTAGGATTTCAAATATGGACCTCTTTCCTCCTTCACCCTGAGCGGATGCGTCTCCCTAGCCACATGCCCTGAGCAGGAGGAGATGTTCTTGAGAGAGCCTTCACCCAGGCTTTGTAATAGCTACATCTTTCCCTTTCAGATGACGTCATTGCTATCACCTCCTAGCTGATGACTGGGTGACCTACTGACTACTTAGGCAAACCATCTGGCTGAAGCTGCTCACTGTTGAGATCAGTGAGGGTCAATTGGAAGCAGTATTGTTTGCATAGTAAGCTATGAAGACAGAGCAGCCTTTCAGTACAGCTCACAAAATAGTCTCTAGACTGCCCGGTCATGGGCTTGGTAGATAACAGGTAGATCCAAATAACGCATCCATTATTTGTTCTTAGTTTTCTTATTATGCCATGTCTATTACACACAAGCTTCACACGTAACAATTTTCAGTGTACAGTTTCGTGGCAGTTAACATGTTAATATCCAGAGTCATCCCCCACTGTCTGACCTTGTTGCCGTCCCCAAGTCAAACACTGAGTCTAATCAACACTGACTCCTCGCTCCTCTTTTCCCCAGCGCTAGACTCCCAGCGTTGGCTTCCTCCACAGTCACTGTTTTAGGTGGTCTGTATGCCATGGACGCTCACCCTGTACCTCTGACTTACTGTACTACCCGCAGTGTTCTACATTCCACCCATGCTGTAGTGTGTTAGACTTTCCATCCCTTTTAAGGCAGAGTAATATTCTATTGGGTGGAATTATCCAACTTATTTTATGACTTGGGATTCCTTGTTGATGTTTTAATACTCTCTTTCACTGACAATGAGACCAAAAAGCAAGTTTGTTTTTCATGAAATACCGAGTTTTTGCATCTTCGGAATGCTGGTGATGAGTGTGTGACTTACATCAAATTACTTCTGTAAGTATCTGCCACAAGAGACTGCCCTGGGGGCTGGAGAGATGGCTCAGTGGTTAAGAGCGCTGACTCCTCTTCCAGAGATCCTGAGTTCAAGTCTCAGCAACCACATGGTGGCTCACAACCATCTGTAATGAGATCTGATGCCCTCTTCTGGTGTGTCCAAAGACAGCTACAGTGTACTCATATAAATAAAAATAAATAATTTTTTTAAAAGAGAGACTTCCCTGATGTAATTGAGTACAGGAAGATGGGAGAAAACTTTTCTGAAGAAGTGCTGGAATCTCCTGCAGAACCCAGCATTTGTTTTTGGGGAAAATGTTTGTGAAAACAGGGAGTTCCCGTGTACAGCTGAAGGGACACATTCCACCTCCCCACCTTTTACTTAGCACTAAATCAATTTCTTTTACTTAAAATATCTTTCTCTCTCCCTTTCTTCCATCAAAACCCTCTCACATACCCATCTTTACTATCTTTCAAATTGATGGGCTCTTTTTCAAAAATTATTTTTCCATGCATATGTTTATATACATGTATATTCCTAAATATAACCTGCTCAGTCTGTATGATATTATTTTCAGGGCTGATCTTTGGATTACCATTCCGTAACCGACCATTCCGTGTGCTCTTCCCTGGAGATGACTGTTTCTTCCACTCTCAGTATTCCTTCCATGCCTGTATTTCCTTGTGTGGGGGTTAGGTCTTGTGGGCTTTGCCTCTGTCCACTTTGACATGGCTATTGTCATTGTCCTTACTCAGCTCATGCTTAGGCAGTCATGTTGGTGAGACTTTATGGGTGTTGCTTCTGACATTCCTAGGAGATACAATCTCATAGCAAACCTCCTGACCTTCTGGCTCTTACAGTCTTTCCATCCCTACTTTCTCAATGTTTCCTTGTGCTTTAGGTGTGGAAATATTTTATAGATGCATCCATTGGGACTTGGCTCCACAACTGTACTTATTGGCTGGTTGTTGCTTGCTGTATAGTCTCTGTCTGTTGCAAGAGGGGTTTCCTTGAGGAGGGGTGAAGACTAACTACACTTGCCTGTGGGTATCAGGACAAATGTTTATAGATGGCCTTTAGGGATTATTCTGGTTCAGTAAATGTGTGATCATAGAGTGTCCTCCAATAACCATGATCTTATTAGCACTGAGTAGTTATCTAGGTTTCTAGCACACAATATCCTTCTTGTTGAGTGGCTCTTAGGTTCAATTAAGAATTAAGAATTGAGAGCTGCTGGCTACTGCTGAGGTCTGTGTGCCATACTAACATATCCTTAGGATTGTCATGCCCTGCTGGGCGTTGATGGGTTTCATGGATATTATAGGTCCTCCTTTGGAAGTTTGTTTGTTGCCTTTTGGTACCATGAGAGCTAGTCCTTAGGGAGGAAGCATTCAGTCCAGTTGCAGTTCAGGGTACTCTGGGCCCTGATTGTGAAGTACATGGTGTCTTCTGCAATAGGGACTTCCACCTCTGGGGGGTCAACGAAGGGCACTAGCAATAGGCTGTGTGTTTTGGAAGTCTATCAGACAGCCCTGAACAACTCAAAAGAGAGATTCTCATGTCTGCTATCCATGTTTTTGTTAGGTGGTTTTGGCTCTTGGAGAAAGCACTGCTAAATTAAATAAGAAATTTTCATTTAAACTGTTTATGTATACTTATATACAGAACTATGTGTGTCGTAAGTTTTTAGATAATTATTAGCATTATTCCTTATGACTTTTTAAGCATCCTTACTGCTATTTTACCCCCTTCTCACCTTCTTTTGTATTTAACTTCCTCCACCTCCCTAAAGAACCCTTCTTTCCCATTTCCCCAGTAAGATCAGTTGTATCCTGATAGTCCCCTCTCAGTGCTCCCCAACTCTCATCTTTGCAGTGGTCCCATTTTGCTTTTTGGATGCTTCAGTTACTCCAGGCTATGGGCTTACATTTGAAGATGTGGAGCTAGATGCCTCTGAGAAGAGAATATGCTGACTTCTTTTTGGCTTAATTTTGGTGGTTTAGTGTTTTATCTATTTTCTTTAGGTTTTTCAGCATAATAGAGAACAGGTTTTAGGTGGTATTGATTTGTTAATCTTCTTCTAATATTATGAATTTCTTTGGTGTCTGTTGTAATATTTCCCTATTTATTTATGATTCAGGTTCTCTGTCTTTCAATTAGTTGGGCCAAAGGTCTGTCATTCCTATTTATTTTGTTAAAGAATCAGTTCTTGGGTTTGTTTTGTTTTGTTTTGTGTTTTGTTTTTTGTTTTTGTTTTTGATTACAGTGTTTTCTGTGTTTCTATTTCACTGATTTTTGGCTTTGATAGTTGTAATTTCTTACTGTTAACCAGGTTTGAATTTGTTTTCTTGTTTTTCTAGGTTTTTGAGTTGGGTCATTGAGTCAATTTATTGTGCTCTTTCTAATGTTTTAGGATAGGCACTTAAAGCTGTTAGTCTTTCCCATGTAACTGCTTCCAATGTGTGGCAGATGTTTTGTAGTACTTTGTTTTTATTTTCATTTATTTCCAGAAACGTTTTTCCTGATTTCTTCTTGGACTCATTCATCATTTAGTAAGGAATTGCCTAATCTCCATGTGGTGGTTTGTATATGTTTGGCCCAGGGAATGGCACTATTAGGAAGTGTGGCCTTGTTGGAGGAAGTGTGTCACTGTGGGGGTGGTCAATGAGACTCTCCTCCTAACCATGTGGGAGACAGTCTTTCCTAGAGGCCTTCAGATGAAGATGTAGAACTCTCAGCTCCTCCTGAACCATGCCTGCCTGGACGCTGCCATGCTCTTGCCTTGATGATAATGGACTGAATCTCTGAACCTATAAGTCAGCCCAAATTAAATGTTGTCCATTATAAGTTGCCTTGGTCATGGTGTCTGTTCACAGCAGTAAAACCCTAACTTAGACACTCTGTGAGTTTGTGTTTTTACTAGAGATTTCTTTGCTGTCAGTTTTAAGACTTACAGCACTGTCAGATAAGAAACAAGAAGTGCTTTCAATCTTTTTGAATTTGTGAGATTTGTTTTATGTCCCAGGATTCTTTAGAAAAGCTTCCATGTGTTGCTGAATATAATATGCATTCTTTGGCGTTTGGACAGACTTCCTATAGATGTGCATTATTTCCATCTGATATAGGATGTCAACTGGTACTGATATTCCTCTGTTTATTTTTTCCAGATGACCTGTGTCTTTTTTTAGTTTGGGGATCTTGTTGAAGATCTCATGTATGCCAGATTCTTTATTTAGGATTTATTTAAGATTCTTTTCTCCTCATCTATGCCTATAATTTAATGGTTTGGTTTTCACAATGTCACACATTTTCTGTATGTGCTTTTTCTGTGTTTATTTTTTTTTCTGTGTGTTTTGCTTATTTGATCTAGACACTCATTTTCAAGTCCTCATATTCCATTGTCGCCCTGGTTTGTTCTATTTGTGAGGCTTTCCTTTGAGTTAAATTATTGGGGTTTTCAATTACATTTTCAGCCTGAGTCCTCTTCAGTGTTTCTCTTTCCTTATTGAATTCTGTTCTCCAGCCCTGGGCTGTTGCCATTGTTCCTAAAAGCCTGTGTCTGTTTCTCCTTGGTATGACTTAGGTGTTTCTTCTTCATTTCACTGAGCAGTTTGTGTCTTCTTTAAACTCATTGGATTTTTCTCTGACGCATATGGCTATTCTGCTACATTCTATTTCCTGGGCTGCATGTAGGTAATTCTCATTGACAAACATTTCTCGGTCCTTAGGGAGGAGGCATTTGGGTCAGTTCCAGCTCTGGCTACTCTGAGCCCTGAGTGTGAAGAACATTCTGCAGTAGGGATATTCACTTCTGGGGATCAACAAAGGGCAATAGGTTTTGGAAAGAATATACTGGTTTGATCTTTCATATTGTCAGTATTTTTGCCATGATATCTTGGCATATTTTGTTAGTTTGGAGTCTATTAAAGAGATAGCTATCTCTACAGCTTTGGCAGAAGAGAGGATGTGTGGACAATTTGGGCCTAGAAGTTGGAAAAAAGACAGGTGGATGGAAGGGACTGGACTGGTATACAGGATGTGCTTCCTGGCTCAAGCCTGGAGTATGGGAATAGATCTGTCTGGGTGGAAATATTGGATATGGTGGGGGAGGTGGGGCAGAGACAACCTACTGCTTGGGAGAGAGGTATGGAGTATCCTGGATAAAGACTAAAGCTCATTTGTGGTATTGGTAGGAAAGGCCATTCTAGGCCAAGGCAGTATATATGGGCTCCAGGTTAGACCTGGCAAGTTGGGGAGGAGGTATACATGTAGATGTCAGGAAATTTCCCAGGCTAGACCCTGGAGAAACCTTTGAGAAGCCTGGGTGGGTGGTGTGGATGGAAGTATAGCAAAAGCGACCTGTGGGTGGTTGCAGGTGGGCTGGCTTGGAGGTTGGCTACAGTGCAGGTGTGTGGATATGGTCAGACCAGGCTAGGGAATGAAACATGGGACCAGGGCTAAATTTGCTGGCTGTGGAGAAAGTATGGATAGGGAGGTGTATTAGTCAGGGTTCTCTAGAGTCACAGAACTTATGGATAGTCTCTAGATAGTAAAGGAATTTATTGATGACTTACAGTCGGCAGCCCAATTCCCAACAATTGTTCAGTCGCAGCTGTGAATGGAAGTCCAAGGATCTAGCAGTTACTCAGTCTCACGCAGCAAGCAGGCGAAGGAGCAAGAGCTAGACTCCCTTCTTCCAATGTCCTTATATTGTCTCCAGCAGAAGGTGTAGCCCAGATTAAAGGTGTGTTCCACCACACCTTTAATCCCAGATGAAAGGCGTAGCCCAGATTAAAGGTGTGTTCCTTAAACTCGGAGATTCATAGTGGAATCCATAGCCACTATGGCTCAAGATCTTCAAACCAAGATCCAGATAAGGATCTCCAAGCCTCCAGATAAGGGTCACTGGTGAGCCTTCCAATTCCGGATTGTAGTTCATTCCAAATATTGTCAAGTTGACAACCAGGAATAGCCACTACAGGAGGTAAGGGAGAGTCCCAGGCTAGACCCTGGAGGAGGACACGAGAAGCCTGGGTTTTCCTTTCATTTTGATTACGTGCTTTTTAAAAACTTGCTTAGTTACAGATTTTTTTCTCTCTCTAGAGATGAAGTCAACATTACATCCCACACAAGCCTGCTTTCAATGGAAATTTCGACCTTCTTTCTTCAAACATGGATTGATGCTTTCTTCTCCCTTAGAACTGCTGCCCTTTGAAAAGGCGAGGAACCAGCCTGTGAGATTGAGATGCCATGGCTAGATGACCACAGTTCCCGAGGTCTTAGCTGGCAGCCAGCTGTGAGTGACAAATCCTCTGATGATGGCTATCCCCAGCTTTCTTTTTCTTTTTTTTTTTTGGTTTTTCGAGACAGGGTTTCTCTATAGCCCTGGCTGTCCTGGAACTCACTTTGTAGACCAGGCTGGCCTCGAACTCAGAAATCCACCTGCCTCTGCCTCCCGAGTGCTGGGATTAAAGGCATGTGCCACCACGCCCGGCTTCTATCCCCAGCTTTCCACCTGCATCAGCTATCTTGCTAAGACCCACCCATGTGGAAGAAGTCCAAGCAAAAGAAATGCTTTCACTATTTTAATTATGTTATTTGTTACTGATTCGTGGGAACTGGAGAACAGCATGGATCCATTGTTGATAAAGAAACGCCATGGACGGTTGAACAGTGTTCATGTCATATCATTGTCTCAGGACACTTGAGGTAGAAATAAGAGCAGTCTATGTAGGTGACTTTTGGACCTAAGCTTTGACTGGCCTGTAAGTGCAACAGTCTGTTAAAGTATCAGCACCTGCATTTCTAACCATGTAGATCATTACAACAGCTATGTTCCATGTACTGTGTGGAAAAATGTATGCATAATAATTCCAGGCAGCACATTAACCTTATAACAGTGGAGCCTTTAGCCCTATTGAAGCAATGGGAAATAAGGCTCAGAGAAGGTGGTATGTCACTCAAGGTTACACAAGCAGGAGTGAGCTGTGCTCCTAGAGCCACACTGAGTCTTTCTTTGATTCCATTCACCTGAATGGTATCGTGACCTTCTTCACAGACACCCTTGATGGCATATCTTCCTCTCTGTTGACTGCTTTACCCGTCACTCACCCTATCATGCTTGCTAGACCTTCCTCTGGGTCTCTCCTTGTCCAGGTGCTGCCGGTTTCCAGTGCACCGGCTCTGATTTATCTTTGTCTTCAGTTAATCGGGACTTGACACAAAGTCGTATCTTTGTAGGAGAATGAGCCTGGGCTCAGTCACCCATCTTTTAAGAACATGCAAACTGGAAAGGTAAGTGGGCAGAAAAACAAAACAAAAGAAAACATCCCCAAAACATTGCAAAATCTGAAAGCAAAGTGCATATGTTAGCTGATATATGGGTCAAACAAATTTACCTAGATAAGACAATTTGTAATACTGAAGTGAATGAACACGTTTGAATATGGTGAAAACAAAAACAATATTAAATGGAAAGCATTAGAGATTCTTTTTCAAAAAGATCGGCAGCCCAAAGGCAGTGGACTGGTATAGCCAAGGTGCTGAAAGAAAAAGGCTGTCCACCAAGGACTCTACATCAAACAGAAATGTACTTCAAAAATAAAGATGAAATAAAGACATCCCCAGAACCAGAAAATGAGAGAGTGCTGCCTTAGAGAATGCACTAAAGTGAGGTAGCTACTTCAACTGAGATGCCTCAGCAGATGGTAACTCGTCTACAGAAAGAAATGAAAGTGACCAGATTATAAAATAGGTTTATATATTTTAGTTTTGACCCCTCAATTTTTCAAAAAGAGAATTAATGACACAGTGTTATTGGATGTACAACGTAGGAGATATGATGTCTGACATGGTGTACTATGTATGTTATATGAAATCTTACCGTTTCTATGATCATCTAAGACACACAAGTAAATACGATCTACAATGCAGGATTCATATAGCTATAATAGCATCAATATTGGGGGATGGAGCTACATTGGAATTGAACAACTGTATTCTTCTGAAGCTAAACCTGAGGTTAATATGATAAAGTAAATATTTACATTGTGGTTCCTAGAGAAACCTGTGAGAAGATATCTTTAAATATATAACCAAAAATCAACAGAAGGATTAAAATTAAACCCTAAGGCATACTTGTTTATTTAATATAAAGAGAGACAGTAAAAGGAACAGAAAGATGGCAAGACCTGGGGCATGGGGGGATTGTTTCAATAAGAGTGTTAAGTGTGAATTGAACAAGAACTCATTTCTAAAGAGAAGCTACTGGGTAGCCAAACAGCACCAAGTTAACAGACTTTCTTTCTTTCTTTATTTTTTATTAGATATTTTCTTTATAAACATTTCAAATGCTTTCCCGAAAGTTCCCTATACCCTCCCCCCACCCTGCTCCCCTACCCACCCACTCCCACTTCTTGGCCCTGACATTCCCCTGTACTGGGGCATATAAAGTTTGCAATACCAAGGGGCCTCTCTTCTCTAGATGACTAGGCCATCTTCTGCTACATATGCAGCTAGAGACACGAGCTCAGGGGGTACTGGTTAGTTCATTTTTTTGTTACACCTATATGCTTGCAGACCCCTTCAGCTCCTTGGGTGCTTTCTCTAGCTTCTCCATTGGGGGCCCTGTGTTCCATCTTATAGATGACTATGAGCATCCACTTCTGTATTTGCCAGGCACTGGCATAGCCTCATATGAGACAGCTATACCAGGGCCCCTTCATCAAAATCTTGCTGGCATATGCAATAGTGTCTGGGTTTGGTGGCTGATTATGGGATAGATCCCAGGTGGAGTAGTCTCTGGATAGACCATCCTTTCATCTTAGCTCCAAACTTTGTCTCTGTGACTTCTTTCATGGGTATTTTGTTCCCTATTCTGAGGAATGATGTATCCACCCATTGGTCTTCCCTCTTCTTGATTTTCTTGTGTTTTGCAAACTGTATCTTGGGTGTTCTAACTTTCTGGGCTAAAATCCACTTATCAGTGAATGCATATCTAATGACTTCTTTTGTGATTGGGTTACCTCACTAAGGATAATAAGGAGGAATGAAGTATCCACAGGTTGGTCTTCCCTATTCTTGATTTTCTTGTATTTTGCAAATTGTATCTTGGGTGTTCTAACTTTCTGGGCTAAAATCCACTTATCAGTGAGTGCATATCTAATGACTTCTTTTGTGATTGGGTTACCTCACTAAGGATGATATCCTCCAGATACATCTATTTGACCAAGAATTTCATAAATTCATTGTTTGTAACAGCTGAGTAGTACTCCATTGTGTAAATGTACCACATTTTCTGTATCCATTCCTCTGTTGAGGGACATCTGGGTTCTTTCCAGCTTCTGGCTATTATAAATATGGCTGCTATGAACATAGCGGAGCATGTGTTCTTATTACCAGATGGAATATCTTCTGGATATACGCTCAGGAGAGGTATTGCTGGATCTTCTGGTAGTACTATGTCCAATTTTCTGAGGAACCACAAGACTGATTCCAGAGTGGTTGTACAAGCTTGCAATCCCACCAACAATGGAGGAGTGTCCCTCTTTCTCCACATCCTCGCCAGCATCTGCTGTCACCTGAATTTTTGATCTTAGCCATTCTGACTGGAGTGAGGTAGAATCTCAAGGTTGTTTTGATTTGCATTTCCCTAATGATTAAGGATGTTGAACATTTTTTCAGGTGCTTCTCAGCCCTTCAGTATTCCTCAGTTGAGAATTCTTTGTTTAGCTCTGTACCCCATTTTTTAATAGGGTTATTTGATTTTCTGGAGTCCAGCTTCTTGAGCTCTTTGTATATATTGGATATTAGTCCCCTATTAGATTTAGGATTGGTAAAAATCCTTTCCCAATTTGTTGGTGGCCTTTTTGTCTTATTGACAGTGTCCTTTGCCTTACAGAAACTTTGCTATTTCATGAGGTACCATTTGTCAATTCTTGATTTTACAGCACAAGCCATTGCTGTTCTGTTTAGGAATTTTTCCCCAGTGCCCATAGCTTTGAGACTTTTCCCCACTTTCTCCTCTATAAGTTTCAGTGTCTTTGATTTTATGTGGAGTTCTTTGATCCACTTAGAGTTGAGATTTGTACAAGGAGATAAGAATGGATCAATTCGCATTCTTCTACATGATAACCTCCAGTTAAGCCAGCACCATTTGTTGAAAATGCTGTCTTTTTTCCACTGGATGGTTTTAGCTCCCTTGTCAAAGATCAAGTGACCATAGCTGGGCTTAGTCACCCATCTTTTAAGAACATGCAAACTGGAAATCGTTTTGATGTGTTCTTGGATTTGGTTTGCGAGGATTTTATTGAGAATTTTTGCATCGATATTCATAAGGGAAATTGGTCTGAAGTTCTCTTTCTTTGTTGGATCTTTGTGTGGTTTAGGTATCAGAGTAATTGTGGCTTCAGAGAATGAATTGGGTAGAGTACCTTCTGTACCTTCTGTTTCTATTTTGTTTCCACAAAGAGAAGAGTTGGAATTAGGTCTTCTTTGAAGGTCTGCTAGAACTCTTCACTAAACCCATCTGGTCCTGGGCTTTTTTTGGTTGGGAGACTATTGATGACTGCTTCTATTTCTTTAGGGGAAATGGGATTGTTTAGATCGTTAATCTGATCCTGATTTAACTTTGGTACCTGGTGTCTGTCTAGGAAGTTGTCCATTTCATCCAGGTTTTCTAGGTTTGTTGAGTATAGTCTTTTGTAGTAGGATCTGATGAAGTTTTGGATTTCCTCAGGTTCTGTTGCTATGTCTCCTCTTTCATTTCTGATTTTGTTAATTAGGATACTGTCCCTGTGCCCTCTAGTTAGTCTGGCTAAGGTTTTATCTATCTTGTTGATTTTCTCAAAGAACCAGCTCCTGGTTTGGTTGATTCTTTGAATAGTTCTTTTTGTTTCCATTGGTTGATTTCAGCCCTGAGTTTGAATATTTCCTGCCCTCTACTCCTCTTGGGTGAATTTGCTTCCTTTAGTTCTAAAGCTTCTAGGTGTGCTGTCAGGCTGCTAGTGTATACTCTCTCTAGTTTCTTTTTGGAGGCACTCAGGGCTATGAGTTTTCCTCTTAGGAATGCCTTCACTGTGTCCCATAAGTTTGGGTATGTTGTGGCTTCATTTTCATTAAACTCTAAAAAGTCTTTATTTCATTCTTGACCAAGGTATCATTGAGGAGATTGTTGTTCAGTGTCCATGTGAATGTTGGCTTTCTATTATTTATGTTGTTATAGAAGATCAGCCTTAATCTATGGTGATCAAATAGGATATATGGGATAATTTCAATATTTTTGTATCTGTGGAGGCCTGTTTTCTGACCAATTATATGGTCAATTTTGGAGGAGGTACCATGTGGCACTGAGAAAAATGTATATCCTTTTCTTTTAGGATAAAATGTTCTGTAGATATCTATTAAATCCATTTGTTTCATAACTACTATTAGTGTCCATGTGTCTCTCTTTAGTTTTTGTTTCCAGGATCTGTCCATTGGCGAGAGTGGGGTGTTGAAGTTTCCCACTGTTATTGTGTGAGGTGCAATGTGTGCTTTGAGCTTTGTTAAAGTTTATTTGATGAATGTGCGCCGCAGACCCTCTTGGTCCCTAGTCTGCATGGCACGGGTCTCTGGTCACAGGTGGACAAGGAGTTGGTAGGAATTGACAGACTCAGACATGAGAGAGTGTGCTGGATCTGAATGTAATTTGTCAAATCGAGCATCAAACTTTTAATACAGAAGAAAATAGGGAAGTTGGGTGACACACCAGCAAGGTACAAAGAGGTTACTGGATTCTTATACAAAACAGAGGAATGCAAACACGGAAGAACTGGCAGGAACCAACTGGGATTAAATTCAGTGTTAACAACTGGGATCAAAAACAGCTCCACCTAAGGTCCACTTAATCTTAGAAGTCAGGGGCAAGGGCTTCATGCCCTTGCCATAGTTCCTACTCTAGTCTATTGTATAGTCCACCTTCCCCCTAGGCCATTGTAAATACTTGTGTATGGGTGTAACTCAGCAATCTATAGTTCTAAGTATCTACTCTCGTTCCTCTTTAGGTCACAAACTTCCTTCTTCCTAGATAACGGTAAATTTCTGTGTAGGGTAGTGACTTAGCTATCCATGCCCAAGGTGGGATCAAGGACTGCAGATCAAGGGCTGCCTAGAATCTAACTTAGCTATATGTCAAAATATCAATTCTTAGGAGCACTTGTAATAAAGCAGTATTAAGGGAAAGCACACAGATGCATTTACCAACTAAAGCAAGGACATTGGAGCATTCTTTATACAGGATGCCACAATTCCTGGAGACTAAGTTTCTGTGAACTTTTTGCCTCGGGACAGTGCCCAGGTTTTTGGGGCCTGTCGCGCTTGTCACTACTGGAGTGGATGTAGCAAATGTGGCTGCCCTTGTGTTTGGAGCATAGATATTCAGAATTGAGAGTTCATCTTGGTAGATTTTACATTTGTTGAGTATGAAGTGCCCCTCCTTGTCTTTTTTGATAACTTTGGGTTGGAAGTCAATTTTATTCGATATTAGAATGGCTACTCCAGCTTGTTTCTTCGGACCATTTGCTTGGAAAATTGTTTTCCAGCCTTTCACTCTAAGGTAGTGTCTGTCCTTTTCCCTGAGGTGGGTTTCCTGTAAGCAACAAAATGTTGGGTCCTGTTTGTGTAGCCAGTCTATTAGTCTATGTCTTTTTATTGGGGAATTGAGTCCATTGATGTTAAGAGAAATGAAAGAAAAGTAATTGTTGCTTCCTGTTATTATTTGTTGTTAAATTTGGGATTTTGTTCTTGCAGCTGTCTTCTTTTAGGTTTGCTGAAAGATTACTTTCTTGCATTTTCTAGGGTGTAGTTTCTGTCCTTGTGTTAGTGTTTTCCCTTTATTATCCCTTGAAGGATTGGATTCATGGAAAGATATTGTGTGAATTTGGTTTTATCATGGAATACTTTGGTTTCTCCATCTATGGTAATTGAGAGTTTTGCTCGGTATAGTAGTCTGGGCTGGCATTTGTGTTCTCTTAGGGTCTGCATAATACCTGCCCAGGATCTTCTGGCTTTCATAGTCTATGGTGAGAAGTCTGGTGTAATTCTAATAGGCCTTCCTTTGTATGTTACTTGACCTTTTTCCCTTACTGCTTTTAATATTCTATATTTAGTGCATTTGTTGTTCTGATTACTATGTGTCAGGAGGAATTTCTTTTCTGGTCCAGACTATTTGGAGTTCTGTAGGCTTCTTGTATGTCCATGGGCATCTCTTTCTTTAGGTTTGGGAAGGTTTCTTCTGTTTCTGATGCTCACATCTATGGTTCCAGATTTCTTTCCTAGGTTTTCTATCTTCAGAGTTGTCTCACTTTGGGTTTTCTTTATTGTTTCTACTTCCCTTTTTAGGTCTTGGATGGTTTTGTTCAATTCCATCACCTGTTTGGTTGTGTTTTCCTGTAATTCTTTAAGGACTTCTACCTGTTTAGCAGTGTTCTCCTGTATTTCTTTAAGTGAGTTATTAATGCCCTTCTTGATGTCCTCTACCAGCATCATGAGATATGATTTTAAATCTGAGTCTTGCTTTTCTGGTGTGTTGGGGTATCCAGGACTGACTGAGGTGGGAGTGCTGGGTTCTGATGATGGTGAGTGGTCTTGGTTTCTGTTAGTAAGATTCTTACGTTTGCCTTTGCCATCTGGTAATCTCTGGAGTTAGTTGGTATAGTTGTCTCTGGTTGGAGCTTGTTCCTCCTGTGATTCTGTTAGCCTCTCTCAGCAGTCCTGGGAGTCTAGCTCTCTCCTGAGTCTCAGTGGTCAGAGTACTCTCTTCAGGCAAGCTCTCGTCTTGCAGGGAAGGTGCACAGATATCTGGTGTTCAGACCTGCCTCCTGACTGAAGATGAAGCCCTGAAACAGGGCCTGTCCCAGAAGATGTGTTGCCTCTGCAGTCTGCACGCCCACCTGCAGAGACTGGTCTCTGAGGGACGTGGGACACAAGATGGCTCTCTCACCTGCTCTGGTGGTCAGAGCCCTCCCAGGCAGACACCTCTCTTCTGGCGGGGAAGGTGCCCAGATGTCTGGAGCCCAAAACGGGGTCTGTCCCAGAAGCTGTGTCACTTCTGCCTGTCCCAGAAGCTGTGAAGTTTCTGTAGCGCACTCTCACCTGAGCAGACTAGTCTCTGAGGGATCCGGGACCCAAGATGGCTCCCCCAGGTGCTCTGGTAGAGCCCTCCCGGGTGGACACCTCTCCTCTAGCGGGGAAGGTGCCTGGATGTCTGGAGCCCAAAATGGGGTCTGTCCCAGAAGCTGTGTCACTTCTTCAGTCTGCTTGCTCACCCTGACCTGCGCAGACTGGTCTCCAAGGGACCCGGGACCCAAGATCAACAGACACTCTCCCATTGCCAAGAATAAGGTTTTGAGAATTCTTATTACTACAAACAGCAGTACAGTGAGCATTCATATACATTATTATTATTTTTTGCTTATAGGAAACCCATAAGGTGGCATTAGATTGCACCAGAACATCATACTTCTGTATATGATGATGGTTCACTCTCCTGAAGTATGTAAGAAATTCTCATGAGCAGACATGCCTGCAGTGCCTGGCAGCTGTTTAAATCCACGTGCAATGATAACCCAAGATTATTTAACCAGGCATTTTCTTCATTGTTACTGGGATAAGCACTTCTATCTTCACATGTCTCCTTCATGAAAGCTGGCTAACTCAACCACTGAGCAGAGTACATGTGTTTGTTATGTTCATGGAAACATGGACAGAGGGACTAGACTTCAGCATCTGGCAGTTTTCCTGAATAATAACCACAGCAATTCATTAAAGTGGCTTCACTTTGGAAACCTGTTTTTTTTGTTTGTTTTGTTTTGTTTTTCAAAACAGGGTTTCTCTGTATAGCCCTGGCTATCCTGGAGCTTACTCTGTAGACCAGGCTGGCCTTGAACTCAGAAATCCGCCTGCCTCTGCCTTCCAAGTGCTGGGATTAAAGGCCTGTGCCACCATAAACCTTTTGAGAGAGGTGCTAGCTAAGAAACAAACTTGAAGAAAGCTGTGCCTAAGTGTCCTAAAATGTCCTCCAGGATTCACCTCCGCTCTCGGGTTTGTTAGACTCCTTCAGAGCTTCCCACCACCCCTGCTGCTTCTGTAGGCCCCGAGGCTCTGAGTTAGGAGGAGCTGGGAGAGGCAGGACAGCCTGAGGTGGAAGGCTTAGCTGAGCTGGAAATAATTGATTAGTCAGGGAATAACATTAAAAATATCATGATGATAATGCTCCCATTAGCAGGTTTGCTGTTCTACATAGAGCCAGAAATAGATTGAAACTCGGGTCACATAAGGACCTCCGAGTTCCCTCAAGGAAAGCAGTGGGAGAGAGGACTCCCTTCATTCTTAGGAGCTACAGAGTCCTTTCCCTGCAGATCATCAGCACAGGGCCCACATGCTCCAGGAAATGCTCAAACCACTGAGTCAGACCTCAGAGAAAATTGTCAGCATAGTGGGAGCCTTGTAGTTTAGGATCTGACCATAGCCTCAGGACCAGCTCCTCACTGCCCACTGCATCTTTCTCTAACACTTTTACTAGAAATAATCAGGAATAAAACTTAACAACAAAAAAAGATTTTGCTGATGAAAACTGAACATTTTTTCATTAAAAAAATCACAGAAAATTTTAAATAAACAAAAATTGAAAGACCACTCGTTACGAGGGCTTGTGATAACCACTATTGATACAAAGTTAGAACATGTGGCTTGCCCTGCCCTTGAACGATATCTAAGTCTGTGTGATGTATGGTTTGTATATTCTTGGACCAGGGAGTGGCACCATTTTGAGGTGTGGCCTTGTTGGAATAGGTGTGATTTGGTTGGAGTAGGTGTGTTACTGTGGGTGGGGGCTTAAGACCCTCACCCTAGCTGCCTGGAAGTCAGTTTTTCACTAGCATCCTTTGGATGGAGACATAGAACTCTCACCTCTGCCTGTGCCATGCCTGCCTGGATGCTGCCATGCTCCCACCTTGATGATAATGGACTGAACCTCTGAACCTGTAAGGCAGCCCCAATTAAATGTTGTTTTTTATAAGACTCGCCTTGGTCATGGTGTCTGTTCACAGCAGTAAAACCCTAACTAAGACAGACTGTTCCTGCTACTATTTGTTATTACCTTAGTCTGAATTACTTAGAAACATGAGTCTTCTATCCTTAAAGTTACAGAGGCTGGGAAGTTTAATGTGAAAGTGCTGGCAGATTTGGTATCAGCTTATATGGTGTGTCTTGCTGCATCTTTACATGGTACATGAACCAGGATGCTCTCTGGACTACCTGCTTGCCAGGCCCCTGTGTGCATGTACTTTGGATGTCAAACCCAGGACTTCATGCACACTATGTAATTGTCTATCACTGAGCTCTGTGCTGTCTGAAATCTCTTGTAATGGTGTTACTTCCCACCAGAGAGGGCAGCAACCTATGGTAATGAGGCTTAAATTCCATATGCATTTCATAGAGACATGACCGCTCAAGTCAGAGCAAATGGTGTGTTCTAGTTTGTAGCCTCCTTCAGATGCAGAGGTCCAATGTATCTTTCCACAGGACTTTTCTAAAGTCACAGCAGCTGCTCTCTTCCTTGCTCAAGTATAGTGTTAAGATGGAGGCATGGGAACCAGGCACCTGCAAGTTCAAATGACAACAGCAAGGTCTGATGTATGGCCTGAATTTGCAGCGCAGCTGGGGGGGTGGGGGGTGGGCTGGTCCTGGCTTCTCACTGGTGCAAGTTCAGCCCTTTGGATTGCCTTGCCTGGGGAAGGTTGCAGTGGGCAGCCAGAGGCACTTTCCCAAGAGGGCTCAGGGTGACAAGGGACGGAAAGAAGTCAGAGTCTATACCAACATGGTCTCTTTGCCATCTCTACAAGGTGAGATCTCTACAATCTGGAGACCCTCACTGTGGTGTCACCTGGCAGTCAGGGCACCTCTGCCATGAAGAGTGACAGAAAGGGGTGTGGGAGGAGACTGGAGGACCCCAGTGGTGTCTCTATGCATAGACACAGGAGTGGGGCATGTTCTTGTAAGCAGCGGGGCTCAGTTTCCTCTTCCGAGTTCTTGCCTGGTTTGTTTTGTTTTGTTTTGTTTTTTCTTCTACTTGCCTCCTCCACCAATGGATGGCAGTAACTACATGCAAAAATAAATTGGGAAAATTGAATTTGGTCTAGTCTGGACTGGGCCTTGGAGAGTGTACGGGGCTTGACTTTCCCTGGAGGCTCTGTCAGGAAGGCCTGGGATCTGGCCTTGTTCTTGCAATCAAGACAGATCCCTAAGCTCAGAGACCAGAATTGGGCTTGGGGTAGAGGTGGCTTGTGGTGAGTGCTTCACAAGGCTGTTTCCAAGGATGCATACGCTGTCGTCTCTATGAGGAAGAACAAAAGGATGTATTCTTTTCTGGCTTTAGTACCAGTTTTTTTTTTTTTTTTTTTTTTTCTGTGTGTGTGTGTGTGTGTGTGTGTGTGTGTGTGTGTGTGCAGGCACATACTCACCAGGGTGTGGGTAATTTAAAGCTGGCTTCTAGAGAGCTTAGAGGGCCATGTGCCTGCTTTGCCTGGTGTGTTGGAGCTCTCTCTCTCCCTAGAATCTGACTTTCCTTTTCTCACACACAGCTTTTATTTCTTTGTTCTCTCTGTGTCCTTGTAAGGGGCCTTCTGCTCTTCTTAGAACCAAGCCGAATATAAATACGCAAGTAAATATAGTACACACCTGGCCCACTGAGCCTCTGGGTCCAGGTCACGCTCCACTGCTTGGCTTTTTGGTTCAGTCAGAGCTGTAACGGAGGCTCCGTCCTTGCACTGTCTTGGCGCCACTCCCTCTGATCAGGGAGTCTTGTCATCATTGGCTCGTTGCTTCGGCCTGGTTCCCAACCTTTTACTGCCTGACAGCAATGCCATGTGCTCCATGCCTCTGCTGCCCTCCTCTCTCTCTGAGTTTGTTCTTCTGTGGTCCAGGCTCTCTGAATCCCTCGAGCTTTAACTTGTATTTATGGACATGTTGCCTAGCCTGCTGCCAGCCTTGTGTGCCACTTTAGAGTCCAGCGGAGGTAATGTGGTGTGCTGTTTGGATGTGGGCGGCTGGAATTGTTCGTCTACCTCCTTGTACCTTCTCCCTCTTCACATGCGTTTTCATGCATTCTCTTAGCATCTGCCATCATGAGGATGCTAAATGAGATGCTGTCGGGAGTCGCATTCCTAGGGTGGAAGCACATAGGCCCATAACTGTCAACGTTGTGTGCTTGGCCTCTCATACAAAGGTAGCCCCTTCTTAGAACTCTCTCCCAGGATATTCTAGGTTATCTCTTTCTGTCTATTCATCTATCAGACAGTTTTATTGGCATTTTGCTTTTTAGAAACTTGCTTTCATTTCTTGTTCACGGATGAATCCACATTTCTGTACTCTCTCTTGATGTGGTTCATTTATCTTTATATTTGAAAAGCAGTAACCATGGAGCTGGTGTGTGTGTGTGTGTGTGTGTGTGTCCATTGGTAAGGGTGCCTACCTCCACTGATGTCTTCAGTTGGATTCCCACATGGTGGAGAGAACTGATTCCCACAAGTGTCCTCTGGCCTTCATATACAAATTAAATGAATAAATCTTAATATTTTTCTTTTAAAAATGAATGGTAGCTTCATAACTTGAACAATAGATGAACTAAACCAAATCCATGACAGGAAACTTAGGCTAAAGCTCTGGATACTTTAGTGCTAGCTGCTGTATCTTCTGTGAGCCTCTGCACACTCTCATATCCCTAAGTCCCCAGCCCATTTCACTACCCTCCCCCCTTCCTCCCACCATGCTCTCTAACTAAGTGCCCTTCAGCACTAGACTCTGCCCTTGCTCTGTCTATTTCGCAGGGCACAGGGCTGAGGGCTTCTGAAAAGGGGCACGCCACATTTACATTTTGGCGGAGAGAGGTCTCGACATTCACAGCAGGCAGATACGCCTGCCTGTCTTGCCACCACGAGTCAAGAGTCTCTGCCAGCATTTTCAGCTGACAGGGTAGCATGACAGACAGATGGAAACCTCCACACATGTCCAGTGATGGTGCCTCCCAGACAAGGAGAATTGAATGAATTCTCTCGTGGCAGCAGAGCAGAACAGAACACCAGAAAGTTAATATGAGGTGTTCTCACACAGACCCCATCTCCCTGCAACCCCCTTTTTTGAGGGTTCGCTTTTTACCACTCTCTTTACTCAGCCTTTGTGCTAGATGCTAGCAAAATACAAAATCTTTAGCAGAGGCCAAGGCTTTAGAGACAACTGCCTGGCAAAGGCATAGTCCAGGAAGTGGCTGCAGTTTTATATGCAACGAGTGTGAGGCAGGAGAACATGGAGGCAGTCTCCTTCAAGTTCACTTGTCAGGGTCACAAATGAGCTTGTGTTAGTGTCCGTGATGTTGCTGGGCGTGCAAGCTCTCCGTAGGCCTGCATGCTGTCGGTTCAGTGACTGTGGACGTGCCTTGAATGCCTGATGCGTAAGGAACAGCTACTGCCTGTGGTCCACTCAGGCAAGTCATCACCAAACAACTGGAGGAGGATGAAGCTCATCGACTTGCTCGACTTCCTGTACAGCCTGATGATTTGAGGGAGACTCCTGCTCTTTCCGTGAGGGCTGTGCTGATAGCGCGTGTTGAATCACCGACAAAAGAGGATGGGTTAGCTGTTCTTCATGGGCTGCTAGAGGAGCCCATGGCTGTAACTGTAAGGCTAAGAGGTTAGACAGAGAGCAGAGTGGTTTCTGTAAAGTGATAAATAGCAGTAGACAGGGTCCGTATTCAGCTGTTGGGCAAGGAATGGCCTAGGCTGCTGTTAGACTCCATGTCTCTGGATTGGTTATGAGGTACCTATTTCCCTATGCATTTAGTATCCCCTACTTCTCTGTTCCCTAGAACCTCCTGGACCTTTAGCCATTCAACAACAATAGTCAACCTGGCACCATGGGGTCAGCCCAGATGGGATGATGAGCCCCACCTTGCTTATTCTTGTCTACGGAGACTATCACCTGGACTTTAAGTATTACTTTACCCACTGGAAGACAGTGAGGATTGAAACTTAAACTTTAGAGCTGTAGCTAATGGTCAGATTTAGAGAGAGACACCCTCTTAATTGGTGGCTAGACTTTGCAGAGTACATCTTTGTTCAGGGATGAAAAAGAATCCATGAGACCTTCCTCGGGGCTTCAGGATGAAGGCTGATATGATGTGGGTTTCACAGATGGGAAGGCCCTGTGTGGTAATTAAGCAGTGGTAGGATAGTGGTGACCATCAGAACCTTCTATGGTGACTATCAATGGACAAAGGAAAACAAGGAGATCCATGGGCAGCAAGATCCACACATAGGCACAGGAAGCCAGTGTGCCCGACTTCAGTGGGCTATGAAGGGCTGCTGAAGGGCAGCATGTGTGGATGTGGGAGAAGAGACGGTGGAGACTAGTGATCTGGGAGAGAATTTATTTGTGCCACTGAGCTCACTTCTACCTGTACCCAAACACACCGTAGGGAATAACAAAGAGAAAGGTCACTCCCAGTCCATCCCTCGTGGGTTTCTCGTCCTTTTCTGCACTAGCCTATTAAAAATGTTTAAGTAATGCTCCTTGATTACAATATACACATTAAAAAAAAAGACTTTGAAACATCTCTCTCTACTCCTCTTTAGAGCCATCTCCACCCACCAAGATAACCTATGTTCATGCTTCATCTCACAGTCTTGGGTTTGCTCCATGTGTTAGACTCCTTGTGGTTGGGTCTATCTTAACCTAAGATTTTCTTCCCCCACTTTTGTGTAGGTCCCATTGTTCTGTCTTCCTTCCACATCTTCCTTCACTCTTGGCATAGTAGTAGGCTTCCCTCGGCCACCCTCTTTGACCCCGCCACTCTTTTACTCCACTCGCCCATTTCCTCCCTCTCTAACTTATCCCAGTGCTGTGCTCATTTTCCCTCCCAAAATGTGAGTTGTTCAGAGGCAGGGATTTTCGTCTGTCTTGTGCCCTCATCACCAAGAGCATTTGGGATTCATCGTATAGAAGGGTTCAAAAGGAGTTACAGGACAAAGAAGGGATAATTGTGATGGGGGGAGGGGAAGGCAGGGTAGAAGGCAGAAACTGGTAGGGGTAAACAACACTCAGGACTTTCCCACAAAGTCACATGAAAAGTTCACTGTAGAAACATTCTAAGTCTATATGCACGTATAAAGTAGTTAAAACGGATTATTCTAAATGGGATAGTAATGCTCCCACTACATGCCAGAGACAGACAAATAAAAACATACTTCCAGGAATGGGTTACATTTCTTGGAACTGTTGGCCAGTGAGGAACCACAGTCTCCCAAACATTACAGGCTATTGTCAATGCTCTTAGTTACCCTTCAGAGATTCACAGTGAGGACACCATATGCCTGAGTCCAGAACATGGACCAATCAAGCTGGCAGTGACCTGGAAGCTTCATCCCCCCTGGCTAGCTTTCATAGCACTTGAAGGTGCTGTGCACACTAGCAAAGGAGAAAAGCGATCATCAGTCTTCCCCAGCTATGAATCCCGCGCACTGAATAATGGCCGACCTGGCAAGATGTGGCCACCAGTGCAATAGCTGCATGAATTCTGTGGGACTAGCCAATCGCTTTCTGATTCAATTTAAGGCCTGCTCCACAAGATGAAATCCATACCTGGGACCATTGTTAGGACAAGAACCACTAGCCAGACAAATCACAGATCCTAGGAGAGAGTCTATTACTATTATTCTGCTAAATGGACATCAGATTAAACCAACTCCCAGTAAGTTACCATTATACCCACAGATCAAGGCACCTCTTAACTGTCATTAGAGAAGCTTCTGTTTGCAGTAGCTGGTGATCAATATAGAGACCCATACGTAGCCAAGGTAGAGAGGAAAAGACTGAAGACTGTTTATCCCTAAATTGAGCATGGGTACTGCACTCCTCTCAAAGTCCCAGGGATCACAGCAGAGGAGAGGGGAGAACAAATGTGACGGCTGGAGGCAGGGATGAGTAGGAAGCTGACTCTGGTGTGAGCAGGACAGCTACACATATGAGTGCACAGAGGTTAGGACAGAGTGCATAAGACCTGTCCGTGTCTACATCAGACCAACTCCCATCAGTGAGGGTGGAGTTGGGGAAGAAGTTTCAGCATCATCATAGGAGCTCTTGGCAACAGTCAGCTGCTGGGAGGAGGAGGAGAGTCAGTTTTCTCTGAGAGTTTATTTAGCTCCTGGAACATTGGCTATGTACAGTGGAAGATGTTCTTGGAGGAAAGTCCTTGAATGTGAGAAAGAATTGGTTTTGAAAATTCAAATATGTTATTACATTTATCCATTTTGCATGAATGTGTGTGGGTGCATATATGTGTGGATGTCAGAGAGCAACTTGTTTTTTGTTTTTGTTTTTTGTTTTTTGTTTTTTTGGTTTTTTCGAGACAGGGTTTCTCTGTGTAGCCTTAGCTGTCCTGGAACTCACTCTGTAGACCAGGCTGGCCTCGAACTCAGAAATCCACCTGCCTCTGCCTTCCAAGTGCTGGGATTAAAGGCGTGCGCCACCACGCCCGGCTTCAGAGAGCAACTTGTAAGAGTGGGTCCTTGTATTAGATCCTGTGGATTAAAACTGAGAGATTCAAACTCAGGTTGTCAGACTCAGCATCAGGTGGCATTACTCACTGAAGTATCTCACTGGCCCAATTTGATTTATATTAGTATGTATCCACATGCTGTGTGCCTGTGTATGCATATGCATGCTTGCCAATGTTTGTGCATGTGCATGTCTATGTGTGTGTGCATATGTGTGTGTATGTGTGTGTGTATGTGTGTTTGTGTGTATAACATGGTGTGTATACCGAGCTCAGAAGGCGACTTTGTGGAATTCTTTCTTTTCTTCCACTTTTTAACATGGGTTCTGGGTACTGAACTCAGGTTTCCAGGCTTGTACAGTGAGTGCCTTTAGCTCTCTCTCTGGACCTAGATAATTGGTGGGAGCTGAGCTATTCCATCAGAACAACAGAAGGAAGAGATATTTGTACAAGCTGATTTAGATCTTGACACCACTGGCATTCGGGAGTGTATTTGTTCTGCTTCTCGTATCCCTGCCCTCTACCTACGATGTGATCCTTAAATGTCTATAGACATAGCCAGACATCAGCTGAAGGTCAAACTATCCCTTGCCTGAGAGTCGTCAATCCATATATTTACACTAGAAAGGAGGGCTCTTCAGTGATTGCTTTTATTCTGTCAGTTGACAATAAGATAACATAATCAAATGGGAGTTTGGGGGTAAGGAGTAAGAATTTTGAAGAAAGAGAAGGCCGTACTGGTCTCTGAGTCAGAAGTAGCGGTGGTAGATGGTACATCACCAGTGTTTACCTTTCCTGGTCCTGAGAAACATGACCTGTGGAAGGAAATGAAAGTAGCTTGCTTGTCTGAGGGCCTGGAGGGGAGGCATTTTCTGTGAGTAACTGTTCAGAGATTAGGATTTCTGATCTCAGGGCGAGAATGTAAAGAGCTCAGTGAAAGAATTAGGGAGGAGGGCGAGGCGGACAAGTAGACGTATTTAGACCATGTTCAGTGCAGTCTGAATTGCCCCACACAAACTGCTGATAGGAACCGAATAGGTACATGGGACAGCTTAGTCTTGAGAGTCCCACAAGAGTGGGAATCTGACATGAAGCTGTCAGATTCGTGATCTTGGAGAAGAGGACCCCCTTTACCCCCATACATTTTCACAGCAAATGTGAATGGAGCTATTCTTCATTTTCAGTAAAATCTCTGACTATAAAGAAAGGCCTGCCATACTTGGGTATCATCTTCTTTTCAACTGCATTGACAGGTTCCTTTCTTTATTTGAAAACGTTTGACAGCTTATTTATTTATTTATTTATTTAGTTAGTTAAGTAAATTATAGTACTTGTAAGTAAGTTTCATACTTTCCACATAGCTGCCGCCAACGGAGGCTGCCTGTGTGGGATCTCCTCCTGGCGCTCTCTATAGCCCCATTGGGTCTTCTAAGAAGCAGATCTTTTATTCAGTACTCTGCTGCTCTGTGAGATGTTTGGTAATTGAGCAAACCTTCCTCCTAACTAAAAAAAATAAACTAGTACGTTTCAGAAAATGTAGAAGCCATCAACTAGCTGAGAGGATACAGGTTGCTCCTATTTGAGGAGCCAAAGTGGCCACTTGTTTGTGTGCAGTTCCTCAGTGCATCTCTCTCTCTCTGTCTGTCTCTGTCTCTGTCTCTCTGAGCCATCATGTGGTTGCTGGGAATTGAACTCAGGACGTCTGTACGCTCTGGCCCTGCTCCCTCTGGCCCAAAGATTTGTTTATTATTATATGTAAGCACACTGTAGCTGTCTTCAGACACTCCAGAAGAGGGTGTCAGATCTCATTACGGATGGTTGTGAGCCACCATGTGGTTGCTGGGATTTGAACTCAGGACCTTCGGAAGAGCAGTCAGTGCTCTTAACCACTGAACCATCCATCACTCCAGATCGCACCTGTTAAAGCTAAGAGTTTAAGTGGGAAAGATTGTCATGAATCTCCAACCCCAGCTTTCTAGGCAGGCCTTAGTTCTCTTTCAAATCTTTTGAGATTACCTTCTTTCCCCCTAACTAAACATGACACCGAGGTTATTTGCCACCACCTATTTTGCATAATAGTTTGATTCAAGGAAGAATGATACATGTCAAAACGAGACATGTCACCAAATTCTAGTGTTATCATCTTGTCTTGAGAAACTTCACATCAGGGTATCCCACAGTTTTCTACTTCTACATTTATCAACCATGCTTTGAAGCCATAGCCACACAGGGAGCCAATAAATCAGAAACAGGGACAATATCCTATTGGATTCTTTAGAGCAAAGACAAACGACCTATAAACATATAAAATGTATGTTATATGAAGACAATAGGTATTAATAAATTTTATTTACACATATAATTGCACTTTGGGTACTATGAAAAAACCACAGATTTGAGGTCTAGAAAGATGGCTTTGTGGTTAAGAGCACTACCGGCTATTTCAGAGGACCCAGGTTTCATTCCCATCACCTGCATGGTGTATGGGTTAGCAACTGTGTGTAACTTTGGTTCCCACGGATCTGATGCCCTCTTCTTGCTTCTGTAGATACTGCATGCATGTAGTACACAGATATACATGCAGGCAAAATGCCAGGATACATGAAATACAAATAAACAAATAAATCTTAAAAATAGAAATGCACACAATTTCTTTTATTTTGTATTGAAAGTGAGCAGGCTTTCTGTGAGAGGCTAGATTGTGTGTGTGTGTGTGTGTGTAATCTATCTACTATCTATCTATCTATCTATCTATCTATCTATCTATCTATCTATCTATCTATCATCTACCCATCATCTATCTATCTATCTATCTATCTATCTATCTATCTATCATCTACCCATCATCTATCTATCTATCTATCTATCTATCTATCTATCTATCTATCATCTACCTATCATCTATCTATCTATCTATCTATCTATCTATCTATCTATCTATCATCTACCTATCATCTATCTATCTATCTATCTATCTATCTATCTATATCTATCTATCTATCATCATCATCATCATCATCATCATCATCTATCTATCTAGTAGGCTTTGATGGCAGCACAGTCTCTGTAATAATTACTCAATGTTTTTGTTGTATTAGGGAGGCAGTCCTGGGGGTAATGTAAGTGCATGGGTAGAGCTCTGACTCGTTAATACTTTATTTACAAAAACAGGTAGTGGGCTAGCTTGAGTATGTGGGCAGTGGATCCCCAATTTCTGCTAAAGAGTAAAGATTCTCAGATAATGCCAGAGAACAGGTACACAAGCAATAATGCCAGAAATGTCACCAGGGCACATCAAGTCTGCTAGAGCGGATATCTGTGGGAGGCAGTCTGTATTTTGCCTCAGAGAGGAACTTTAAAAATAGAACTAAAGGGGTTGGAGAGATGGCTCAGCTGCTAAGAGCACTGACTACTCTTTCAGAGGACCCAGGTTCAGATCCCAGCAATCATGTGGCGACTCACAATTGTCTGTAACTTCAAGATTTGACACCCTCTCACATACACACAGGCAAAACACCAATGTACATAAAATAAAATTAAGTAAATTAAAAGAAATGGCACTAAAGTCTAAAAGTAGGAAGGCATGAGACATGGGGCAGGTTGCAGGGATCAGATTCCCTCTCTGATTTCCGCTGTGCTATGAGAACTGAACCCTGTCGCTAACCATGGCATACAGGAGAACCATTTCCAATCTCACTCTTACCCCAAGAGTGATGAGCTATGATCAGCACAGAAGTGCATTGCTTCTGGTCAATGTTCCCCAAGGGAATATCCCAAAGCAACCGTCCCAGGAGAATTTGAGTGCGATAGATTTTTTTTTTCATCCACGATTGCCTGAGGGCTTGGGAGTAACCTGCTCACAGTCACTGCTAACTTTCCCTTCACAGTGATAGAATGAGGTGAATGTTTGCCTGTTTTCTTCAGGTCAAAAGGGAGAGGGAAACACATATTAGCTTCTGACACAGAAAATATCTTAGAACCCAAATGAGAGGTAGAGGCAAGAGAAGATGTCCTTCAGAACTTTCTGGACTAACAGGGCAAGGACTCCTTAACTTCTTCACCTTTATGACCCCGGGTCCTTGGGTTATAAAGACTGCCATGGGCTGAGAAGCACGGGATGGCTGAGCTAGTCCTTACTGCATAAAGACAACAACTGCTTGGATTATTTGATTATCTTTTTTTTGTTCCTTCTTAGGTTACATGGCATAGAGTGAGAAAGAAGTCATTGAGGTCAAGTGTCATTTAGAGACTCAATCTCAAGGGATTTGGCACCCAGGCCAAATCCTTCTGGCAGGATATATTCCCACTCCACTTTGCCCATCAAAACCACTCTGTCCTGAGCCACTGTCTCATGCTGATAACCCACACTGCCCTTTGTGTAAACGTTTAGCTTAGCCTTTTCTCTTTTCAATAGTCAGGCTTGGGGAACACAAAATTGATGAAATCAGGCCTTTATCTGCAAGGATTTCATGCTTTTGCCTACATCGAGTCTATCTGTTTTTCCTTCTGAGCTGATAATAGCCCCTTGGCATCAAAGACTTCTCTCATCCTTCCTTTGAACCTGCCTGGTAGATGCTGTAAGGATGAGGACTTAGTTGAAGAAATCATTGCTAAGTGTGTCACATCCGTGGTTAACAGACTCTCTCCCAGGCATAGTCCTGAACTGGAATGACCTCTGACCCAGTCAGTGAAGTACTCTAAGGGTACCCACCACTTCCACTGTACTTCCAGCCACCCTCCAGTTCAAAAAGCCCTCAGTACTCTCTCCACCCCTCTGTGCCTCACATGTGAGAGACCGGGATGTGAGGACCGTGACATATAGTTTTACACTGTTCTGAAATTCTTATATGAAAGGGTTTGAGCAAAATGTGAGCACATTTATATTTGAGTGCTATGAGCTTTTATCTCAGAGACTTCACAGTGTAGACCTTCGACTGCGAAGTACAACCATTTTAGGGCAGAGAACCGCGAGCTCTCAGTAGATTTAAGAATAAGGGAGGTGTATGTGTTTCCAGGGACTCCCTTGCCATTAGTGGGGAGCACAGCTACAGCTGGCCTTGGGCAGATCAGAGCCCAGCAGTTCTTGCCTCCCACCTAGATCTCACCCTTACAGTAAACTCCCACTCGTGAGAAGATGGGAGGTAGCCTACCCTATGGGTTTACTGCAACAGAGCCCACTCAAAAAGCCTCCCCTGAGCGAAAATTATCCCTCAGACTCTGTAATATTTTACCTATTATTTTCAAGCTTCCTTGACACTTTTGTATTTTTATGTCATTTGAAAAGTATGGTGACATTCTTCTTTTACCTTTACTTTGAGAATGCTAAGTGGCATGCACAAAAGAAGGGCGGAGCCCCGGGCGGGCCAGTGCCCTGCAAGGCTGAAGACTTCTCACCAGCTGCCTGTATGTGTACACTACTTCAGCTACACCAACTCTCCTCCCAGTTCTCCCTTTGATGAGCTTTTGAAAATGAAGTCACTCTCCAAAAGGAGCTATGCCTTTTCAGGAGAGAGTCCCAAGTCAGGTAAGCCAGATTTATTGTTCTGTACCTGTATTCTTCTTCCCTCCCCTCCCCTCAGCTGATATCGGGTGCTCCCCCTTCAGTAGAGTCTTCCCACCAATCAGAGTCCAACAAGGCACTTGCTGAGTAATGTCAGGAGCTGCCAGTGTCTCGGCTGGTTCCCAGAACCTCCTGTGCCTCTCAGCTCTTTTGTTAGCGAGCCATGTATGTCATGGAAACACGCTGCCGGTTAACTGTTAAACAGGGAGCTTACAGTTCTATGTTGGTATTACCATGTTAGTCAGAATCCCAACAGAAACTCATGTTTTTTCATGAGGTAACAGACACATTAACTTTTAAGATTAAAGTGTAAACTAAACATGGGAAAATTCAGAGGGAAATGTTGTTTTCTTGTACGTTCCCTTTTATTTTCATCAATAATAAGGCAATTATTTAATTTTATGACATTTCTTGATAGTAATTGTGTTGTTTTAGCCCTGTCAAATATATTTTAAATAAAAACATTAAAGCTATTGAGTTTTTCATTATGTATATTCATCGTACATGATATTATCGCATAAAGGACATTTCTGTTACATAAGAACCGATCATGTATCTGTCTTAGGGTTGACTGCTATGAACAGACACCATGACCAAGGCAACTCTTAAAATGGACAACATTTAATTGGGGTTGACTTACAGGCTCAGAGGTTCAGTCTATTATCATCAAGACAGGGACATGGCAGCATCCACGAAGGTATGGTGCAGGAGGAGCTGAGAGTTCTGATCTTCATCTGAAGGCTGATAGAAGACCAGCTTCCAGGCAGCTAGGAGGAGAATCTTAAAGTCCATGTCCATAGTAACACACCTACTTTAACAAGGCCACACCTACTCCAACAAGGCCACACCTCCCAACAGTGCCACTCCCTGGGCCAAGCATATACAAACCATCCCAAGTATATAACTCTAGATATTCTTGCCTTTTCTTCTGCTCCCCCTCTTGCCAGTCCTCTGTGTTCCTATTGACACCTTCCTTATATAGACATGCATGGTTTTATGTACCTATATAGAATCTAAGTGGGGCTGGAGAGACAGCCCAGAGATTAAAATCATTTGTGGCTCTTCCAGAGGACCTGGGTTTAGTTCCAGTATACTGAGTGAGTTATAACCACCTGTAAGGGATTCAACTAACACTCTCTTCTGGGCTCCACATGTACCCACATACATGCATCATACACACACATAAATAAAGTACGCATTAAATCTTAAGCTCTAGGGACCAAAAACATTTAAAAAGCAAACATCTGACTCTTTAAGACTGACTTGTTTAACGTGATTATCTGCAGATGCATCTATTTTCTTGCAAATTACACAGCTTCATCTGAATGGCTGAAAAAAATCGATTGTATAATACAGTTTCTTGAGTCATTCCTTTGTGATATGTGAAATGTGCTGCAGCGTGTCTCTGTGATATGTAGGCTTAGACTCCTTTGAGTAAACACCTAGGACTGATGTAGCTGTGTCACAGGAATGAGAAACCTCCATGCTGACTTCCACTGTGGCTGAACTAGTTTACACTTGCACCAGCAGCATATAAGGGTACACTGATTAGTGCATGTCCCAGACAGTATAGGTCTCTCAGTGACTATACTTCTGACTGGGGGGAGATATGTCACTATGGTTTTAGTTATATCTCTCTAGTGGCTAGTGAAGTTAAGTGGCTATGTTTAGTGGCCATTTCTTCCTTGGAGAATTGTATATTAATTTCATTAGTCCAGTTATAGATTGGGTTATTTGAGTTCTTGTTTAGGTTTTTTATTTTTTATTTTTAATTTTTTTAATTTTTTATTTTTTTTTAGCTCTGTTTATTGTATATCAGTGGTTCTCAACTTTCCTAATGCTGCAACCCTTTAGTACAGTTCCTCATGTTGTGGTGACCCCCAATTACAAAGTTATTCGATTGCTACCTCATAAGTGAAAATTTTTTGCTCTTTGGAATCACAATGTAAACATTCTGATATACGATCTCAAAGGTTGAGAGCTGCTGGTCTATACATTAATTCTCAGTCAGATGTATAGCTACTGAAGATTTTCCAGTTGAAGCCAAGTGGGATCAGCATGTATGGAGTCCTTAAGATAAAGCCCAGGGAGTCAGTGTTTTCTCTCTCTCTCTCTCTCTCTCTCTCTCTCTCTCCTTCCCTCCCCCTCCCTCCTTCCCTCCCCCTCCCTCTCTCTCTCTCTCTCTCTCTCTCTCTCTCTCTCTCTCTCTCTCTCTTTCTTTCTCTCTCTTTCTTCTCCTCCTCCTCCTTTGGTTTTTCTAGACAGGGTTTGTCTGTGTAGCCCTGGTTATCCTGGAACTTAATTTGTAGATCAAGCTGACCTTCAAGTCAGTGTGAGATCTGCCTGTCTCTAGTTACCAAGTGCTGGGATTAAAGGCATATGATACCACACCCAGCTTGTGGAGGGATCCTAAAGAAGCATAAAGATTCCATTCAGTCTTCATCAAATCACTGATCAGCACATGTATTTGAAGAAACTTAAGAATTAAAGTCCAGAGTAGCCGGGCAGTGGTGGTGCATGCCTTTAATCCCAGCACTTGGGAGGCAGAGGCAAGGGGATTTCTAAGTTTGAGGCCAGCCTGGTCAACAGAGTGAGTTCCAGAACAGCCAGGGCTACACAGAGAAACCCTGTCTCACACCCCCACCCCCCAAAAATGTCTAGAGTAATTGTGTGAACAATCTTGTGTCTATAAACTGGATTTTAAGATCTTATAGTTCTTTGAGGATTGGAAAAAGTCCTCAGAAGGTCTAGCTGTATCCATGAACATTTATTAGCTCTAGATTAAACATGGTGCTCTATCCACTTAAGAAGTCTAAAAACAAGTCTTATTTGCTGGCTGGAGCCAAAAAGTTGATACACTTTTCAGTGAACTTAACTGTATTTCTGAGCAAAGCTGATCAAGAATACTTATGAAAATATGAGATTGCAAGGGAGCTGTGAGACAGCACCAAACACCAAACGCCAAATGTGTGTGTGTGTGTGTGTGTGTGTGTGTGTGTGTGTGTGTGTGTGTGTGTGTGTATAGTGCTGGAGGGGAGTTGAGAACAGAAGACATTTGAATACATCATGGTTGAAAAGTGTTTATGCTCCACAACTGTAAACCTGTAGCTCCAGCCAGCAAATGCCAACCATATAAATGTGAGAAAAAAATCTAATAAAGGCCTGTGGTTCTCTAAATGTTCAGAGCCAGTGATAAAGAAAATGCTGAAAGTGGGCAGAAGAGAACGTGTGTCAGATGCAAAAGAAAAAACAATATCAGAATCCTCTCCCCAGAAACAAGATGGTAAAAAGACGTTGCTGAAGAGCTTAAAGAACACACCATGTTGAGTGAGAAGTTGCTAATCAGCAAACAACACATGAGCTTGATCTTGAGAAGATATGAGTAATATCAAAACTAGGATCAATTTCCCTTCTTCTTTTCCTTCTAAATTTGGAATCAATTAAGAAATAACCTATGAGAAACAGATCAATAGTAGTCTACTATTGATGAAGTTGATTAAAGAATTGGAAACTTGCTTAGACCACTGATTTCATTGGGTTAAGAGGAACCATGAACCTCTGAGTGAGACAATCTACTTGAACAGTAATAGATATACCTCATCTTGGTCCTGCCACAGGGCACAGGGTTGGAGGCAGAAGGCTCTCTCTTCTCTCTCTCTCTCTCTCTCTCTCTCTCTCTCTCTCTCTCTCTCTCTCTCTCTCTCTCTCTCTCTCTCTCTTTCTCCTCACAGGTCTGAATTGAATATGAGCCCAGATAGGCTGAGCTGAGCAAAATGTTCTCAACTCATTTTCTGGAACCTAGATAAGGTCAGGAAAGATAATTAACTTTTCTGATGGAGAAGTAACTGAACAATGAAAATCTGAAAGTGATTAAATATCCTTCCCCCCAGGGATAGTGGAATTATGGGGGAAATTATGGTTTCTCCAAGAGCAGTCAGTAAAATTATTTAAAAACACAGCGTATAGTAGATTCTATTTTGCAGCCAAGACCTTGGGATGCTCACTTTGTTCAAAAGCAGAGCGGGGGTCAGGGATTTAGGTCTAAGCAGTTTATATAGACGCCTTACTGTTAGACCTGAGATGTCCAGTGACATCTGTGGTTTGGGAACTTAACTGAGAGCTGATGCACTTTGGGAAAGTGACTGGATCTTGAGGTCTCTAACCTCATCAATGAATTAATCTGTTGATGGAATCATAAAATGATGGCATTAGTCATAGGCTATGAGAGTAGGAGGTGGGGCTAGTTAGAAGTAGAAGATCTGTGTGTGAAGAGCTGTATCTTGTCTTTCACCCTTTGTCCTGTTTTCCTGTTCATGATGAGTGAGTTGCTCTGCCTCATTATCTGCTCCCTGCCATGATGCTCAAGCTGTCTCAGGCTTACAGCAATGGGTCCAGCCCACCAAGGCTGAGGCCTCTGAAACCATGAGCCAAAAGAAGTGTTTCCTCCTTTAAATTTCTATGTCAGGTATTTTGTCAAAGTGATGAGAAACTGACGCAGGAAATGACATCAGGACTAGGAAGTCACTGTTGAAGTGAGATGAAGGAAAGGAAGGCAATGGCAGGAAGTTCTTGGCTAGCCTTTCTATAGGTGGAACCTAGCCAGGAGCCTGATCTCCCTTAGGCATGCACCCTCTGGGAGGTTTCAGCAGTTAGAAACTGGTGAGTCCTGTAGGTGTAGGGATAGGGTGTTAGCTTACACGCGATCCCACTAGGCTCCTCCCAGGGACCTAGCAATGGCTTTTCTCATCACCTGCAGCCGTTACTTGCTGCCACCAGGTGTGGGTGGCTTATAAAAGGAATGCTTGCCACCCCAGTTCCCTCTCTGTTCCCACACATGCCTAGCCGGTCTCTTTCCTCCTTTCAGTCTTTCTTTCTGTCCTCCTCTGTCCCACCTTCTCACTTCGTGGCTCTGTTCCCGTCTGTCTGCCTCTATTCCTTCTCCAGACCCCTACTTCTTCCCCTTCCCGCAAATAAACCTTTATACCAGGTGTGTTGCACGGTGTGATTTCTCATGGGGATACCTTGGCATGAGCCTGCCAGGTCCAGCCATCCTGCCATTGTCCCCGTCCCACACCCCCCATATGTTCCACTATCCCATTCTCCCAACCCCCCTTTTCCTCCATGCAAGCGCACTTGTTCACACTATGCCTGAGAGTTTAAGCACCAAGGCTTCGTCTCTTTCCGCACAATGTGCTTTCTCCAGCCCCAGATTTACTCAGAGCACTGGAAAAAGCACTTGGCTATGTGTGGTCAGTTGTTAGAATCTGGAAAGTTTCTCCCTTCCCTGCCTCTGAGTTATGGACCTACCCTGAGAGGTTTTCTAGTGACTCCCCATCATCCTTAATCCTAAATATCGTACCTTTTGTTAGTTCAGATTTTCATAAAGGAAAGCCAAAAAGAATCGCTGACTTGAATCTACCTCTCCAAGGTCCTCTGAAGGGAAGGCTAATAAAAGGCCAGATACCATTTTCGCTTGGAGGCAGGAGGAAAAAAAATTATCAAAAGACTAAAACAGAAACTCAACAGCGATTCTGCAGTGAAACCAGGATGAACCAGACATTGTAGCTTTGTGTTATATACATTCGGCAAGTTGCTGTTAATCCCCTCACACCTTTCATTGTCAGTCCTTTTGCTGGGCAAACCCCAAATGGCTGCAAACTGCATAGCTCCTGGTTTCTAGGCAAAGGGGACTATGCTGCCATGTAAATAGAAGCCTGCTAAGACTCAAGGTAGTCTCACATAATTAAAAAGTCAGGACTTGAATTAATTAATCCAAAGGTCACCGAAGAGCAAGCTCATTAGCTAGACTACAAGGTTCCTGGTTATAAAATCAATCTCCGTCTTCTGGTTCCTTTGTCTTAAAGCCTTTTCAAAAGTAGACACACTGTAAGACCAGTCCTCAGAAGATACAGTTGTATAAATTTAAATGCATATCTCTTTGGATAAAAACCATATTTTGGAAACAAAAGTGTTTTATTATCCAAAAATTCTTCATGCTGCCAGTTGGGTACCTGCTTGTGGGGAAACCCTGCTAATTAAGCTACCATGATAGCTCCTCTGAGCTAGGCTCAAAATGAAGGGCTCCCTTTTCTCGAAGGGTTTCCCCTTCTCAGACCTTGTTTGGGGATCCTGACCCTCCTACAACCTGTACCTGGGAAAGGTTGAGTAGTTCTTGGCAAACCTACAACTTCTTCTTCCCCAGTAAGAACCTGCCCAGCAAGGCCCTGAGGTTCCTGGAATGTCTCTCCCTACAAATGAGGCATTCACAGAATGTTAGAGTCTAGCCAATGATTTTCATTTACCCTGAAAACTCCTTCCCATTCTCCAAGGTCCATATATAGCCCCAATTCACCCTGAATAGAGTATATGAATACAAGCCTATCCCAAATAAAGGTATGCGTATAAGCTAAGACCGTCTAAAAGAGCTGGACCACTAAGGTCCTTGGAGAAGGCCTCCTTCCCTGCCCTCCACTGCACTCAATCCCGGCTGGACCAGCGTCCTGCAGACCCCAACTGTTCTACATTCTCTGATTCATCCTTCAGCCCAGTGTGCAGAGGCATCTGGACACAGGAGTGAGAAGCTGGATCCCAACACGCATACCGCATCTCATCCGTCCTCATCAAAGCCAGATGACCAATGAGACATGGCGCCTTTCCATAGCTTTGCCTTGTACCGAGTAACATATAACTGTCATCAAAGAGCACCTGGTCATTTGAGATTGTTTCTTAGTCAGCACACTCGGAGAGGGACGTGTCTCTACTCTGTGCACTGATAGATTATTCCTTCCTCGTGGCTGAGCAATTCCACATTTGGCTGCTCATTTCCCACTGAAGGATGCTTGAATCGTTGGCAGGTTTTGGAAATTGGAATAGGCTCACAGCAAACATTTATACAGATGCATTTCAGTTCTCTAGGATAAATATCTAGGTTTAGGATTGCTGGGTCACAGTCAGAGCCTATTCATCTTCGTATATAACCAGACACTTGCTCTCGTGTAGCCACTTCATGTTGTGTCACAAAACCCTGTGTTCTCAGTTTCTTCACATCTTCACCAACACTCGACCGTGCCACGCTGATGAGTGACCCTACCGGGTGCATGGTGACATTTCACATGGTTTTCTTCTGTTTCTCTTGTCACTGATGTCACCTTCTGCCTGGCTGTTTATTTTACTTGTTTTCCTTTGGTTTTCAGATATGCGTATGTACCTCATGGGTGTTTGCATTTGCTTTGCCACATGTTTTCTGTGGTTTTGATTTGTGTTTCGTGAATCTCATTAGTTTTTAGAGAATTCTTAGCCATCATTCTTTGAAGACTCTCATCTGTCTTGTTCTGTTCTCTTCTTTTAGGAAGTCCAGATCCATGGCTGGTGATCATTTTATCTCCTTAGAATATACCCATCCTTCTCTACTGCTGTGTAGTAAATGTGAGTGTGTGTGTGCTTGTGTGTGTGTATGTGTGTTTCAGTATACATATCTGAATGCTTCGAACACAAAAGATACTCAAGTAATGTTTTTAATGCGTGGAGATGAGCCTTTCTCTCCCCCCCCCTCTCCCCACCTTTTTCTCTCAGGCTTGAGTGTCAGGTATTACAGGTCTAAGCAGGAGGTGGTGGGCTGAGTGAAATTTCTCATCATCTTGAGTCACCGAGAGTGTACCGCAGGCTTTGGATTTCTTCAATGATTCCCCACTTGGAGGATGTGGTCACTACTCTACCAGAGGATTTCTGCTTTTCCTTCTGTGAGATCAAAACAAGAACAATATACTAAAACAAGAAAATATATACCTTACAGGTTAAGGGTTCAGTTTGCAGTTAAGACAGTTAAGAGTAGGTTCCTACTTTTAGTCCCAAACCTTGGGAGGCAGAGATAGAGATAGGCAGATCACTGAGTTCAAAACCAGCATGGTCTACAGAGTTCCAGGACAGCCAAGGCTACACAGAGAAACCTTGTCTCAAAAAACGAAACAAAACAAAAACAAACAAAAAACAAAAACAACAAAAAAGTTTCTGTTTGATTTGTGACGTCCTTACAAGTTAAGATTTCTATTTGTAATTAAGAGTAAGTTCTTGTTTCTTAGATCTGATATAAACTGAAAAATATGTTTTTCAACCTATACTAGTGACCCCATTCACATGATGTAATCCTTACCCCTGTCCCTTCCCTTTCATTGTATCTTTCTAATAATAGATAACTGCTGACTCTTTAGCTACTGTGCACATCTTATTTCTCATATTAAAGGGACTTCAAGAGGCCAGCAGGGGCTGCTTCAATTAGACAATCACGGATTTCATCCTTTCGCCTCATGATCCTCAAGTTTGATTCTCCCTAGGGAGAAATTCTCACAAGCTTTATTTTCTATTTTGCTTTAACCTTTATGTTGATTCTTTTAGACCGAGTGCATGATAAGCGGAGAAGACTCTGGTTCGACCTTAGTATCCCGTTTCTTTCTGTCATTTCTCGGACTCCTCCCATAAGCCTCTCCCAACATCATGTCTTCTTCCACGGTCTGATGACAGGATATTCGTCTATGCGTGGCTGTTGGGGGTGCCGTTCTCAGGTGTTCTGATTTAGCTTCAGTCTTAGGCAGGCCTTGGAAGCCCGGGTCTTGGAGCTGTGGCTCTCACAAGTGCTCCTGATTTCTGGAGTATTGGTTGTCCTCGAGTATGACCCCACCTTTCTCAGTGGGTCGAGGTCGAGGTCTAACAAAGTCTGCTTCCATCTCGCTGGCACAGTAGATCTCTCCCTGGGAAGAGAAGCCCTCCATGTGAAATTCAGGAAGATGGGTCTGATGGAGTTGTAGCAATGTCTCTGCTGCTCCATGGACTTCTAGGGATTTCTTCTCTGATTTTCCCAGTAAGTATCTGGCTGGGTTTGTAGAGTGAAGCTCAGGGCAGATCCTGCCCACATGTCTGTGGGAAGCAGGAGTCACACCAGCCTTTAACTCTTTAAGACTCAAATGAAACCGAATCATTGGACTGGTATTTGACACCATTTGCCAAATGTGCGTGTGGCTGTCCCACCCCACCACATGTGCCTCATTCTCTTTATTTTCTGTCAGATGTTTGTCTGGTGAGTCTAGGTGTCTGAAAGTAGATAACCTGTATTTTGTTGCAGTTTTCCTGCTGTATGTGTGGCCACAGTGTCCTCTCCTTTAGAGGGGGAACAGAAATAGGTGAATATGCGTTCTTCTTTGATAGTTTGTTTCTAAGCTGGGATTGCCTGTATCACCTTTTCCTTGTGGGCTCATGTTTCTCAGTGCAAAGGAACCTTTAATTAGCTCTGTTCCCCCAGGTATTTTGCAATTTCCACAGTTATGGTTTAGATGTCATAAACTCCCACAGGCCCTCGTGTTGGAGGTTGGGTGGGGCCTGGTCATTAGGTCGTTGTCAATACTACAGGCAGGACTGAACTTGGGCAGTTCTTCCTGGACCTAGGTTAACACTCACGGACTTGAACCCTGTTCCTCCTACCCTCTCATGCTTCCTGCCTAGCTAAGAATTAATTAATTAAATCGGCAGTTTTCCCTCCCCCCTTTCCCTCCACTTACCTCCCCACAACTTACCTACTCTCCAAGATCCATTCCACCTTTGGAAAAAGGCAGTCCTCCCAGGGCTATTAACCACACATGGTATATCAAGTTGGAATAACACTAAGTACCTTCTCTCATAGTAAGCTGGACAAGGCAACCCAGTAGGAGGAAAAGGGTCCCAACAGCAGACAAAAGAGTCAGAGACACCTCTGCTTCCACTGTTAGGAGTCCTACAAGAAGAGCAAGCTACACAACCATATGACACATGCAGAGGGCCTAGGTCAGACCCACACAGACTCTCCATGAGACCTTATGAGCCCTGGTTAATTTTCTTGTGGTATCCTTGACCCCCTCTGGCTCCTACAATCTTTCCTCCCTTTCTGCAGGATTCCCTGAGCACTGCCTAATATTTGGATATGGGTCTCTGCATTCCCTCTCATCAGTTGCTGGATGAAGTCTCTCTGATGATGATTCTGCCAGGCTTCTGTCTCGAGTATAGCAAGGTATCATTAGGAGTCATTTCATTTACCATTCCCCCCCACCCCTGGCCCCCCTCTGGTAGTGTTTGGTTCTATCTGGAAACAACCTAGATGTTCCTCAACTGAAAAATGGATAAAGAAAATGCTGTGCATTTACACAATGGAGTATTACTCAGCTGTTAAAAAAAATAACATCATGAAAAATTCAGGCAAAATGGATAGAACTAGAAAAAAAATCATCCTGAGTGAGGCAACTTAGACCCAGAACAGAAGACAAACATACTCTGGTCTCACTCGTAAGTGGACACTAGCTGCAAAGTTAATGACAACTATGCAACAATCCACAGACCAGAGAGGTAACAAGGGGGTCTCAATGGGGATAGGGCGGAGACATACATCTCCCTGGGAAGGGGAAGTAGAGTAAATGTCACCCGTGGACTGGGGTGTGTGGGAACAGGAACAGAGGGGTCAGGTGGGGAGATAGAGGGAGAGAATCCTGGAAGAGATGATTGGAATTGGGGGCCAATTTGGGGGTAAGGTAGCAATCTAATGCAATGGAAATTCCTAGGAATCTAAGAGGGTGACCCCCTAAGTAAGACTCCTAGTAACAGGGGATATGGAACCAGAACTGGCTGTTGCATTCTGTCTAAGCTCCACCCCACAGTTACCCTGCAACAGCCAGATAAACTCCACCCCACAGTTACCTGGCAACAGCTAGATAGGCTTGACCCACTATAAAAGGTGCTCTCTCTCTCTCTCTCTCTCTCTTGTTCCTTTCTTGCTCTTCCCTTCTTGCTTCCGCTCTGTCCCCTCACCCCTTCCCCATTCCCTTTCCCCCTCTCTCCGGCTCGTGGATGGCCTCTACCTCTCTCTCTCTCTCTCTCTCTCTCTCTCTCTCTCTCTCTCTCTCTCTGCCTTTCTCTGCCTCTGCTACTCTCTTAACTCCCCTCCCCATGCCCTGAATAAATTCTATTCTATACTATACTTCTATACTGTATCATCATGTGGCTGGTCCCTCAGGGGGAAGGGATGCCTCAGCATGGGCCCGCTGAGACACCCCCTTGCCCCACACCTCCATAGGACATATCCCCTCCTCTCTTTATCTTTTTATAAACACAACACTGGCCATCTTCTGTATCCAGGCAAGGCTTTCAGGGGAGGAACTGGGACACCAACCCAGTCACAAAACCTTTGACCTACAATTTGTCCCGTCTGCAAGACCAGTTGGGGTAAAGGTGGCACAGAACTTGTGGGAGTGGCCCACCAATGACTGGTCCAGCTTGAGACCCATGCCATGAGAGGGGGCCCATGCCTGGCACTGCCTGGAGGGCCAGGAACCTGATGCTGAATAGCCCAGAGACCTAGCTAAGAATTCTTATCCCCCATGGATTCCTGTGTCTGTGCCACCATCCACGGTGAAGTCGTTGCCACAGGTAAATATCCAGAATTGAAAGGCCCTCCCCTTCTCAGTTCAGTGATAAGCAGTTAACACTCCTATTTGCCTCTTTCCAGGTTTCCTTTGCTTTCTTGTTCATTTGCCCAAATGTTTTCCATTTGCTTGGTTCATTGACTGTGTTTTCGTGTTCCTGCCAGTTTGATGGTACTGGCTACTCAAGCACCATGCAGCAGCTTTTCCAGGAAGACCTAGAGGAGCTTAGTCCTGGGTGGCAGACAGGTCCCTGCTACTCTACTGGCTGTGAGAGGAGGGTGAGGTGCTGAGTATTTCTCAGCAGTCAGGAGAATGCAGATGGCGCCTTCACTCAGTAGGAGGATGCAGATGGAAGGCAGAGCGGAGATTGTCGGAGATTGTCGCTGTTCCCCTTGCTCTCAGTCACACGTATGCACGCTTCGCCGTTATTAGATGTTCGAGTGCAAGCACACCCCTCCCAGACACGCCTATGTCTCTGTAAACTGCACAACGATCTTCCTGCATTTCTCTGGCAAAGGAAGAAGCAAAAGATGAACTCATTCTCCTCCTCTTTAAAATAGAAAATATCCACATTGATTTCCTCTGACCACAATGTGTGTGTGTGTGTGTGTGTGTGTGTATGTGTGAGATCACTGCAGAAAAAAAAAATCCAACAAAACAAAACAAAACAAAAAAAGGAGTGAAAGCCTGTTTTCTTTCTCCCTCTCTTCCACATCAGAGCACCGTCTTATAGATTTTGTTATACATTCCCCAGAAGTTTTCTGTTTGTACACAAAAGGATACTTGCCTTCATGTTTAAGACTCCAGGCTAATGCACTTGACTGGTGTGAAGACAGGGTTAATGGAGGCTGCTTTCTTCCTCTTGGCAGCTCCAGGTTTGCTGCTGTGATGGGTGAAGTAAGAAGCAGCTAGTCAGAGAAGCTGCAGCAGCTTTAAACAACAGAGTGTGTGAAAGCCAGGAGAGGCACTGTAAAATGACTGGGGAGGGGGGAGGGGTGTGCACGCTCGTGTTTACAGACATGGAGTGCTTTCATGGCTCCACCCTGACAGTGGGTGGCAAGGCCAGGGTGTGTAGGAACATGAACATCCCTTTGTCTGCAGGCCTGGCCTCCACACCTTACAAGAAGAGCCCCAGCTCTTTCTAGCTGCCTTCTTGCTAAAAGGTCATTTTGTCTCGTTTCTCTTATGGCCATTCTGGTCCCCCTGACATGCTGGTCTCAGCTTTGATCTACAAGCCCAGGGCTCTGCAGGGAGCCCAGGCATTGGTAGTGAATACTTACTTGTGTCAGGACTGTCTGGTTAAGCAGAGCGCTGGCAGAACTGTTGGTGTCAGCATGCCACTTTGGGCAATCTCCACTGAAGATTGCTCAAGGAGTGGGCTCCCAATTCTGTGCATTTCCCGAACATTCTTGGCTGGCAGCAAATGTCTTGGTAATGGGAAGAGCCCACAGCAATCAGAAGCCGAGAGCTGATTGCTCTTTAAGCCAGTCTGTCCTAACATTAGCAGCAACCAGGGGCCTGCTTGACTAAGAATGCAGACCTCGAATAATGCGCGAGACTTAGCCCTCACGTATGTATCAGAGGAAGATGGGTTCTGCAGGATTCACCTATAAGAGCAGAACGGGGCATCTCAGATGCATCTGTAGGGGTCAACTCAGAGATTGCATCCTCCGTTACTGCCACACCGATCTCAGAGCTGGCCTCTCTGCTCAGTTATGCTCATTCTTAATGTGAATAATAATTAAGTGTTGATTCTGTGTGGGGTGGCGCCTGGATCCCAGCCTTCCTTCCATCTGGTAAGCCTCACTCTGAGCCCCAGCTTTTGTTGACCGTGGAAGGAAAAGAAGCCTCCTGAGTGTCAGTTACTCCTCCTCTCTGCCTGAGCAAGGTCTTGGACCCCACAGGCTTCAAGAATATGGCTGGACAAAGGGGAAAGAAATCATATTGTCCATATTTGAGCCAGCAGCCACAGGCTCGGGGCCAAGTGCAGCTTTTCCTAGACATGGAGGAACATCTTTCTGCACTACAACCAACCCAGTGTAGTGCTTGCAATCCAGGAAAATGTACAGGGGTACACACTGCAGTAATTCCGTGCTTTTCTTACTTCCTGTCGTTAATTTGGGATGAACTCACATATTTATTCCAGGAACATTGAATTTTGTGCCAGAGAGTTAGCGGAGGCCTGGGAGCAGCGCAGTCAGGATGTTTTGCTCACAGTTGGTACTGAGGAGTGACGGAGGTGATGGGTGGGACCTAGAGGTGTAGCAGAGGAACCTACATTCAGCCAGTGGGTGTGATAGGGAGCCTGGGGCAGAGCTAGAGATTACAGATGTGGTCAAGCCTTTAAGGGACTCACTCATGGTTTCCTGATCTATTTAACAAATATTACAGAATGGAGATTTCATTTTCTCTGAGATGTTGGGCCAGGATGGTGCCCACATCCTAATCTGCAGAACCTGTAAAGAGTTCTTTATGTGACCGAGATGTGATGGAGTTAGGATTCTTCAGAGGGGGAGTTTATCGGGTGGACCCTAAATATCATGGTTTGCATCCAAGAGAGGCAGAGGGAGCTTTGAGACAGACACGGCACGGGGGAGGCGATGTGAAGACGGAGGCAGACTACATTTTGGTCAAATGTTCCCTTTGTGTTGTTGTGACTGTCATCTCATATTTATGGGTGGGTGGCTTAGACTTGTGAGAATAAGGAAATTCTCTGCGTTTGGATTGAGAAGATGAGACAGAGTTTTAGGGCGTGTTCTAGTTTGCTTTGTGTTGCTGTGATAAAACACTGACCAGAAGCCAACTGGGGAGGAAGGGGCTTCGTCAGCTGACATGTCTCGAGTCCAGTCAGTCATCAGGGAAGTTAGGATAGGAGCTCACGGTGGAGCAGAGCCAGAGAACCAGAGGAAGCTGCTCGCTGCTGCTCACTGCTGTTCACTGCTGCTCACTGCTGCTCACTGCTCACTCCCCGGCAATTGTTCAGCTAGCTTCTTTATGTGGCCCAGCCCCACCTCCCCCAGGGATGGCACTGTCCGACAGCAGGCTGGGCCCTCCTGTATCATTGGGCAATCAAGAAAATATCCCCACGGACATGCCCACAAGCCGATCTGATGGAGCCAATCTCTCAGTTGAGGTTATTTCTTCCCAGATGTGTGAGGTTGACCACTGAGGCTAATTGTGCCGAAGACAGGCTGTGTCACTAAATGACTCCAAACTGGCAGGGGTCATTCTTGTATGTATTACTTATCCACTGTGAACTAGGGTGGTGCTGGTTAGTGGGTTCTGCTTATCATTGCCACTTTGGCTCTGGAAGGTTAGAATGACCCTGGAGACTGAGGCAGAGAGAATGAGGTCCACTCAGGGCTTGCCACTGTCTACCCAGTGACACACAGCGTCTTTTCACAGTCCAATGGAACACTGATGACAGAGATGGGCTTCCTGGAAATGGCTGCCAAGTGTAGAAGAGCAAACAGAGCGTTTGGTGACCATTGTTGACTTTGCCATAGACAGGGGATTTACGCTGACTGGAGGCTGCTAATGGCCTCGTATCAGTGTCAGGGAACAGAGCTGTCTCGGGGTCCGTGTCAAGGTCCTGTGGTCAGCATGTCTGCTTCCTCCTCCTTGTGCTTCCCATTGCTGGTTCTCCCTGCAGGGACCCAGGAAGAGGCACCAGGGGTTGATGTGACTGATCACCACCTCTTCTATCCACAGAACATTCAATGGGACACTTTGGACTAACTGGATGAGGTCAGGAATAACATAAAGGTGCTCTGCATATTAACTGAGCAAACATGGCTATGCTGAGCAGAGGCTTAGGGCGGGTTGAGGTCACCCAGAGAATAATACTACAAGATCATGGTCACATTGGGCTGGGAGTGGAAGATCTGAGCCCTGTTTGGACCAGAGAACAACCCAAGGTTCTGCAGCCAGATAGTGGCAGAGCCCACTCTCATGTACAACTCTGTGTCTCTTCACATTGTCCCAGAAGTTCTGCTCCCTGGACTTGGGCCCACAGCAGCGACCCCTGTGTGTCCCCTGTGTGTTCAAGCCTGGGAACAAAACATACTTCATTCATGACAACCACCTCCAGAGGCACTGAGGTATGAAAGCTGCCTAGCTGGGTTTCCAGCTCCTGTGATTCCAGGGTAGAAACACCGTGGAGCCTTGCAGCAGGGAACTGTGCTAGCCTAAATCATCAGAGCTTTGCTGAGAGCAGAGAGACTTTCAGGTTGGCACCATTGAAACTCAAGCAACCCAAAGCACATGTCCTCTCGTTTCAGCAGTCACTGTGCGGTCTCCACAGATGTCTGAGCCCATAGTCCTCTGCACTGCCTGTACCCCTGCTCTCCTGGCTGGGATGCAGCTGTAGAACCCTTCCACACGGCTTTGAGCCAGTTCCTTCAGCTTGGTGATAGGCAACCGTCTTGGTTTTCCTTATCTCTAAAGGACTGTTTCTCAAAGTGGTGTCTTCCATGTCTGGGGGTGCGTATGTGTGTGTGTGTGTGGGGGGGTGAGGGTGGGGGAAGCTTGTACATACATAATGTGTTTGGGATGCTTCCCAAAAATGTTCCTGAACATGAAATATGTATAATGTGTGAAAGTCTCCAAACACATACATATGAAAGCACTCATATTCACACTACACACCAGTCCTAACCATTCTGAGAGAAATCATTACAAAAGTTCCTGGCAGGCCTCCCCCTCCCCCCGTCCCCCGCCCTCCACCCCGCTCCCCCCCCAGACCTGAATCTGACCAGTCAGTTAAACACAGTTTTTCCACAGTTGGCATTTCTTGTCCCAATTCACTTTCTCTTTAGTCTCCCATTGGTACAGCATCCCCTTCCTCTAGAAGGCAAACAGCTGTTGACTAGGCAGGGCTGCGCCTTTTTTCTCTGCCTCTCAGCTTCTGGGGTGGAGGTGGGGGTGGAGCTGCGGACTAAGGGATGGAAGGGGCTTGGTTCTGGTGCTGCTTGCCCAAGGTAAGCTGGGGTCTCACTCCTTAAACTTCCTCTGAGTAGGAAGGCTCCAGTTATACATGGCTGCTTTTAGTTTCCAGAGTAGTGGAGCAGGGGTGTTTGTGTCTCATCACGCCGGTGGACGAATGGCGTGTCCTTCCTTTCTCAGCACAGGCGAGCCATTGCAGTTAATGTTGCTTGGCTCCTGCTTCTGCTCATTCGCATCTTTACAGCATTAGTGCTCATGTGACCAGGGAAACGGAGGGGTATGTGAAGTCTAAGCACAACATCAATGAGCTTTACGAGGGGAAATCTGAACGTGCCCTCATCACAAAGTCCTGCCAGAGGACTCTCTATTCAGCCTTCAGGTCCCCCCAGAGGGGGTGGGGGTGGGGGGCTCTGTTCTGCTTTTGCTACAGCTTCACCTGGCCAAATAGGGGAGGAGTAGAAGTTCTTCCAGAAGTCATCTCTCTTCCTGTTCTAGTATGTGAATCTAGACAAATTTTCCAATACTGTTTCAGGTAAATTATGAAACCCAACTTTTTCTTTGAACCAAACTTGGTAGGAGCATCCCAGTTTGATAGCACCAGGAGCTGAAGAAAAAATTTTTCTTGTAGCCAAAGAATTAGGAGAAAGGCCATTAATAAAATTCATAGTTAAGTTGGTATTCTGGTACACATTTCTGGGTTTATGATCAGTGAAAATCAGAAGTCAAACAAACAAACAAACAAGAGGAAACCTTCTAGGCCTTTGTCTGATGTAACCACCCAGGTTACTTCTGTAGGAAACTCCTGTTGGTAACTGTAGGATGCCAACTTGGTGACCTGGATTCTAATTGTAACAAGACATCCCTGGTGGCAAAGGCTGCTCTGCCAAGTTCCAGAGCCTGGAGTCTTCGGAGCTGGAAGATATCCTTGACTGCTCATGTGCCCACCGGGAGAGGAGCTTGGGCAACGGACTGAGGCAAATTTAAATAGTTTTCAGAAGAGGATTAAAAGGGTTTTCAAAGCTCAGGGAAGCAGCCACTCTCTCAGCCCTACTGGGGGATTCAGAGACTTGGATTAAGCTTTTGCGTTGCCTTTGGAGTGCCTTTTCTGCTGTGGGCTTTGACTCCTGGATCTTCAGGGCTCTGCTGTGGTCACACGGTTTCTGCTTCCATTGGAAATTCTGTTCTCCTCTCAGGACCCACGCAGGGCTCTGCACATAAAAGAAACTTCTGGAATCCTCATACTTCTAAAGGCTCCAGTTAAAAACTGGAGGACCACACTACTCCTACCTCTAATTAGGCCCCTGTGCTTAGGATTTTGGTAGAGCCATTCTATTCGTACTGAGTTTTATCATTAACTTAGAATGGGAGCCTTGTGTTTCAGGAGACCTGGAGACATATCACTGCAATGTAGTTTGTAAGGGGTGGATCCGTTAAAGAAAACAAATGCATGGGCCTGCTAACTCATTCTAGGTGTCTACCAGGCCAAAGCACTATTTGCTTAAAGTTTCTTCAAAAGCTAAGATCAGAGTGAGACACAGGATCAAGAGGAACATGAAGTTCGGCTGGCAACACATCTGGAGATAATACAGCCTCTCTTCAGAGACGACAGAGATGGGGGCTGAGGATAAAGATTGGGACACAATGGCTTTATACATTTGACAGAAGTCTACCTCAGAGTGAGTTCTTGGCACTTGCTGCGATTTTGATAAAATTATTTGTCAGTAGCTAAAATGTCTCTTTCCCATCCTCTGTAACATGAAGTGTAATGTTGACAGCACTGTGGGCCAGGCCTTTACCAGTGTTCTCGGTGTGACCTTACCGGAGGTCAGATTGTAAAAGACTTCCTGGGAGTAGACGTTTTTCTTGTGAATTTCTGGAACAAGTTAACTGTGCATACGGAGGGCAGGATGACCAGAGAGTGTGTGAGGTTGAATTCAGGTGTACTTCTTGGTGCAGTAGTCAAATTTCACACTTCTCTTTTAAAAAGTGTATCTGACAGGCATGTTTTGATTTATGGCACCCTGACAGCTTTTAGCATTTCTGGGTTCCTCACAAGCTTGTAGTGTGGGAGAGAGCCATGGCCATAATTAATAATATTTAAAGCAGGTTTGTCCTACCCTTACCTTCTGTGCCAAATGACAGAGTCCCCAGATTCACAACACAGTTCAATGGACTGGCTGGCAGGAGCAGAATTCTGACTGTAGTTTGGGATGTGAGATCTGGTTCTAAGTCTCACTGCCTTGGAAGGTACCGAGACAGGTGAGAGGGTCCCTGATCATAAATAGATATGTCCTATATAAAAAATACAATTAAAACTAAATTGATTTTCTTTCCAATTTATGCCCTTATCCACATGATCCTATATTCTATAATAGAGATTCATTCATTTTTAGAGTTGGTGCTTTCAAATAAAGGTCATTAAAAGATTAACATAGGGTCTGGAGAGATGGCTCAGTGGTTAGGAGAACTGGATGCTCTTATGTAGGACCTAGGTTTAGTTCCTAGCACTCACATGGCAGTTAACAACCATCTGTGACTCCAGTTCCAAGATATCTGGCACCTCATTTTGACCTCCAGAGGTACTGGGCACCCATGTGGTACACACACACACACACACACACACACACACACACACAGAGAGAGAGAGAGAGAGAGAGAGAGAGAGAGAGAGAGAGAGAGAGAGAGAGAGGGAGAGAGAGAGACAAAGCGCTCACCAGTATAAAATAATAATAAAAAAGCCCAAAGATTTATTTAAAGCCCTGGCTTTGATTTCCTTCCCATTTTTGAAACTTACTTTTCTGTATGATTTTAATATTTCTGTATTTTAACTTTTGGCTGAAAAACTCTTATCAAGTGACAAAATTATTTTGGGTATCAGTTATGTCTTTAGTCACAGTAACACACTGTTTGCTGTGAACCCCACATTAGCCCCACATATAGACATGCTAAAAATAGAAAGACACATGCAATGTCTTTTCTGGACTCCAAATCCACAGCCTTTTTTGTTTCTCTGTCTGAGTTCTTAAGACACTGTGGAACTAGACGTGCAAACATCTACAGGGCTGGGACTGCCATGGCACTCCACTGTCAATATACAGAAGGAAACACGGTGGATGTATTTGTTGTTTTGAAGGAAAAGGAAATTTGATTCTGACCAAGAAACTGCTTCCAAATGATTTATGATTTAAGTAGCAGGTGCATTTTTCACTGAATAACAGAAACTAAAAGATGATTTAAAAAACCAGTGTTCCTGTTTTTTGAGATTATAATATAATTACATTATTTCTCCCTTCCCTTTCCTCCCTCCATTCCCCCCACCTCTCTCGCTTATGTACTGCCTCCTTGCTCTCTTTCAAGTTCATGCCTCTAAAATTGTTGGTATGTGTGTGTGTGTGCATGCATGTATTTTTAAGTCTATAAATACAATGTACTTGGCCAATGTAATGTTCTTTGTATCTTTTTTCAGGTTTCATCTTGGTTTCAGGTAATGTTTTTAAGTATATCATCTCAAACAGGCAGGCTTTTTTTTTTGTATATTGTCTGACATTTCTAAGAGACACAAACTCACAGCAAACTCCCTGTTCCTCAGGCTCTTACAGTCTTCATGACCCTACTCTAAGATTCCCAAACCTTAGGTCCTAGAGTTGTGTTTTATATGCATTAGTTGACATGGCTCCAAAACTGCATTTTGATCAGGTTTTCTGTAATGGTTTCTGTCTGCTGCTAAGAGCAGTTTTCTTGATGAGGGGTGAGAACTACACTTATAGATGGGTGCAAGGACAAATACGTAGAATGTGGCTAAACGTTATCTGTGTTAGAGTGGTGGTTGTAGGTTGTAGGATCTCCTCTAAGATCTGTGACTTCACTATCCCTGGGTAGTTGGCTAGGCTTCCCTCTTGTTGAGTGGCACTTAAGTCCAATTAGAGAGTTGTTGGTTACCACCAAGGTGTGTGTGCCACTACTGCACCCATAGGGTTATCATGCCATGTGGTCTTTGTTGTGGTTCATAGGTGTCATAGCTAGGTGGGAAGGTAGGATCTACCTTCCTTCCAGTTGGTTGTTTCCCAAGCTGTGGTGTCTTCTTGTACTATGAAAACTTGTTGAGGGAGGGAGTGAATAGTATTTGTACTGTTTCACTTACAACCCCCTTCAACCCTACAATCGCCATTATGAGCTTTCTTCTTCTTCTTCTTCTTCTTCTTCTTCTTCTTCTTCTTCTTCTTCTTCTTCTTCTTCTTCTTCTTCTTCTTCTTCTTCTTCAAATTTTAAGATGAATAGAACCCAAGGTTTAAAGCTGCAGGATAACAGAACCCAAGAGTGACAGAGAGGGGTGAAGGCACAGGCTGCAAGTTGAACTGTAATTAATAAGGTAGTCATGTTTCTTTGATCAGGAAGACTTTGTGAAGACAAATAAAGATGAAGAGGAGGGAGCCAGGGCTCTTTGCTCATTTCATGCCCCATCCTTTAAAATGATGCTTCATTCACTTTCTACAACACCAAGATCATCCAAGTGAGAGCTCCAAAAAGACAAACACGAACAAGTTTCAGAAAATCAGAGTCCAAGAGAATATGAAATAATTAACTGCCTCAAAACCTAGTTAGAGAAACGAAGAGACAAAACCAAACAAAAATAAAATCAATAGAAGAATTTTATTCATTTGCTATGAAAGAAAAGGAAAGACTGCTTTATTAAACAGTCAAACACATGCGAGGACCTGTGGCTTGCTAAGGTAGCACGATTTTCTCCATAGTGAGAACTAAGGACAAGGTCTAAACTGTAATTGGCTGGGTCCAGACATATGCTAGGCTATGACAGACTGACGTGGGAATTGTGGCATTACGGGAATTTTCCAAGTTGAGAGAGAGGAGAGAAAGAGATGAAGGAAGGCAGAATTGTATTGAGAACTGAAGAGATATTAAGTATAAAAACAAAACAAAACCTCAGAATACAAGACAAAGGACTCTGCCTTTCAGGGGAGATCGAGGGAAGGCTCTGGGTGCTTCTGGATGTGTCGATCAGAGTGCTGCGTTCCTTCTGGAGCTGAGAAAAGCAGAGGAAGAGGAGTGAGGGATAAAAAAGGAGCAGCTGTGACAAAAGAGCAGCCAGGCACAGAGTAGATTGAGGGCTGCAGCCCCGCCATGGAGTAGGGACATAACAAACACGAATCACTTGGATCAGCCATGGTCTCTCCACAGACTTCATTCCAACTCAAGAAGCTCTAGGCCCTGTTGGGGAGGAAGGGCTGTTATGTCTTTGTGTGCATTCCAATACAAAGGAGAGGTGGCAGCAGGATAAATGTATAAATGCATACATGAGAAGAGCTTCTTCTGCCTCTTGCTGCCCAGAGCAGCCAGAGCAGTGGATGCAGACAGGGACATGCGAGACCTTTAAAAACTTCCATTTAAAAATAAATTATTGATTTTCCTTGTGGATATTGACTACACATAGTGCAGTTACACAAAGGAATTCCCATACAAGTATATATTGTATATTAAGCACACCCCACACCTCTTTATTTTTATTCCTCTCCCCGCCCCAATGGTACCTTTGGTCACCCTAGACAGCTTCACTTGTATGCATTGCAAATACTTGTATGATTTTAAGTATCTACCTGCATGTTTTAAAATATTCTAGAGAATATACTAAAAAGGAGAAAGAAACAAACATAACTAACCTTAACATCTCAGTATCTTAGAAATTCCATTTCAAGACACAGCCAATATGTCTTAGATAGGAGCAAACAAACATATCTTTGTTTTCTCCCCAATCCATCAGATCTAGCTCGGTCCCACATCCTCCCCTGCTTGGACTACAAACAACCATTAGGCTTTAGACAGCAGTCTCCCTACCCATCTAGCACTCAACCCATACGCCCCCATGCCATATTTAACCTTTCCTTCCCACTCAGTCTCCCCTCAACACCAAGCTTGGGCCAGAAGCACATCCAGAACAGAAGCCCAGTCTCCTCTGTCCACTTGATTTTGTTTAAACCAAGCCATTTCCAGTTTCTAGGACTAAACTGTTTACACATTCTCTCTTCTCCCTCAACCTGCCTTGTCCATATCAGACATAGAACTGACAAAAGAAGGTCACAGAGCTTGATCTTACCACAAAATACCAACAATATGGAAGATTAAGCCACCATGCATATGCATATGTATGTATATGTATATGTATATGTATATGTATATGTATATGTATATGTATATGTATATGTATATGTATATGTATATGTATATGTATATGTATATGATGTATATGTATATGATGTATATGTATATGTGTATGTGTATGTGTATGTGTATGTGTATGTGTATGTGTATGTGTATGTGTATGTGTATGTATATGTATATGTATATGTATATGTATATGTATATGTATATATATAGTATGTGTGTGTGTATGTATGCAAACCACAGATAAGGGAATGGGCAGGAGCTTAGAAGTCATGTGCTGGAAACCAGAGAGGAAGATCAATACATAACATGCCATAATCTTACTACAAAACCACAAGTTTATAGTAGCCGAGCACAAGCCTTGCCTCTGCCCCCACGTGTCCTTGGTTATGTCTGTGTCCTCTCTTTTTATTTTTAAATAAGGGTGACATCATAAGCTCATTAACTGATTATATCTACAGAGATGTTATTTCCAAATAGGGTCACATTTTGAGTTTGTAAATGGGTAAGGAGTTTTGGAGGACACTTGGGATTATCTGTGCCCTGTAGAGTAAACCCTTGTGGTAGTGAAGGAGAGACTCACAGCACACAGTAGTCGGCCTTTGATGACCACACAATTTGCCCCTTTGAGTCTTGGCGTCAAGGAAGATCAAGACAGACAGGAAACTCCGAAGACCCTGGCTGTGAAGAACTGAGGAAATAAACTATTCCCTCCAACTTTTGTCACAGGGGATTCACCTTCTATCTCTTTATCCTCTCTCCATCAGGAATTACTGTCAAAACTTAACAGGAAAATTATTTCCAAAGGAAAGACAATGTAAATTCCCCCACCCCCACCCCCCCAAGACTTCAAATAATATTCTTAGTTAAGAACACTGTCTTCTTGGGACTCCTGAGGTAGTGTGTGGTTCACTTCATTTTGCTTTTTAAATTAACAACATTCAAACATATGTTCAAAACATAGGCATAGGTTTGTGCACAGGCACAGGCAGAGAGGCAGAGGGGCAGAGGGGCAGAGAGAGGTAGAGAGGCAGAGAGAAGTAGAGAGGCAGAAAGGGAGAGGCAGAGGGGCAGAGGGGCAGAGAGAGGCAGAGGCAGAGAGGCAGAGGCAGAGAGGCAGAGAGGCAGAGAGGCAGAGAGGCAGAGAGGCAGAGAGGCAGAGAGGCAGAGAGGCAGAGAGGCAGAGAGGCAGAGAGGCAGAGAGGCAGAGAGGCAGGGACAGGGGCAGGGGCAGAGGCAGAGGCAGAGGCAGAGTGTTGGAGAGGAATCAGCCACCTTCTGGTTCTTTCTGGGAACTTGGCATCAAGTAGCATTTGAATAATCTTTTTCAAGAACAGTCAGAGGGGGTGGGTGTTGGTGGTGCCTTTGGGTTTGGGGCTGGTAGGTTTTTTGTAGTGTCTCTATCTGCATTTTACTATAGTATTTAGAGATCAAATTTAGTGTGATTTTTATTAGTAGTTTTTTTTTTTTTCAGAAATTTATCCCCCCCCCCCCCACCGCGCGCGCGCACGCGCGCGCGCGCGCGCGCGCGCGCGTGTGTGTGTGTGTGTGTGTGTGTGTGTGTAGTTCAAGAGGCAGCTTGAGGGAGTCAGTTTCCTCCCACTATATGGGTCCTGGGACCTCCGGTTGTCAGGCTTGGTAGGAAGTGCTTTTACCCAGTGAGTCACCTCATCTGCCCTTGGTGTTTCTGAGCAGGAAAGCCTATTGGAGTCATAGTTTTTGTGAAGTTATCATGGACACACAGATTTGAGAAACAGGTCCAGAGAATGTTGTTGTCCTCTTTTTACTGGGTATAAAGACCTTAGAGGATGCCTTTGCCACCTCAGAGTGCACACACACACACACACACACACACACACAGCATTGTCACAGCTATTAATGAATGTCTACCTTGTAAATAAACCAATGGATAAACAGCAGCATAGGGTTCTAGCTACAGAGTGATTTGCTAATGATGCTCCCTAGGATTGTGACTATAAGACTGTGAGATGCTCCATCCATCCCTGACCCTCACTGCACATGCCCTTATGTGATCCCCACCACTGGATGGGAGCTTGGCTTATTACAAAGCTTCTAATGAAATGAATCAGCAGAGTCAATAGGATGGCAGTAAGGGCCAAGGCTCTCTTTTGGGTTCTACTCTTTTACCTTCATTTTCTCTCAGGTCTCTCACTCTGACAAAATCAGGTGCCATGTTTTCAATAGCGCTGTCTGTGGGGGAACCTGTAACAGGAGATGACATGTGTCTCTGGCCATTGGCCATCAAGAACTTGAGGCTCTTAGTCCACCAACCCTGGAGGAAGCCATTCTGCTGACAGACCCGAGTGAGCTTAGAAGATTCTGTCCTCACTCATCCTGTGATGGCTGAGGCTTTGGCTGATGTAGCCCTGTGAGAGTGCCCAAGTAAGACACTGCCAGCTTGGCAGAATCTGGGTTTCTATCGATCCATACTTCTCTCCTTGTACTAAGGTCAAATCTAAGTGGATCAAGGAACTTCACATAAAACCAGAGACACTGAAACTTATAGAGGAGAAAGTGGGGAAAAGCCTTGAAGATATGGGCACAGGGGAAAAATTCCTGAACAGAACAGCAATGGCTTGTGCTGTAAGATCGAGAATTGATAAATGGGACCTAATGAAACTCCAAAGTTTCTGCAAGGCAAAAGACACTGTCAATAAGACAAAAAGACCACCAACAGATTGGGAAAGGATCTTTACCTATCCTAAATCAGATAGGGGACTAATATCCAACATATATAAAGAACTCAAGAAGGTGGACTTCAGAAAATCAAATAACCCCATTAAAAAATGGGGCTCAGAACTGAACAAAGAATTCTCACCTGAGGAATACCGAATGGCAGAGAAGCACCTGAAAAAATGTTCAACATCCTTAATCATCAGGGAAATGCAAATCAAAACAACCCTGAGATTCCACCTCACACCAGTCAGAATGGCTAAGATAAAAAATTCAGGTGACAGCAGATGCTGGCGTGGATGTGGAGAAAGAGGAACACTCCTCCATTGTTGGTGGGATTGCAGGCTTGTACAACCACTCTGGAAATCAGTCTGGCGGTTCCTCAGAAAATTGGACATAGTACTACCGGAGGATCCAGCAATACCTCTCCTGGGCATATATCCAGAAGATGCCCCAACTGGTAAGAAGGACACATGCTCCACTATGTTCATAGCAGCCTTATTTATAATAGCCAGAAGCTGGAAAGAACCCAGATGCCCCTCAACAGAGGAATGGATACAGAAATTGTGGTACATCTACACAATGGAGTACTACTCAGCTATTAAAAAGAATGAATTTATGAAATTCCTAGCCAAATGGATGGACCTGGAGGGCATCATCCTGAGTGAGGTAACACATTCACAAAGGAACTCACACAATATGTACTCACTGATAAGTGGATATTAGCCCAAAACCTAGGATACCCAAGATATAAGATACAATTTGCTAAACACATGAAACTCAAGAAAAATGAAGACTGAAGTGTGGACACTATGCCCCTCCTTAGAAGTGGGAACAAAACACCCTTAAGGAGTTACAGAGACAAAGTTTGGAGCTGAGATGAAAGGATGGACCATGTAGAGACTGCCATATCCAGGGATCCACCCCATAATCAGCATCCAAACGCTGACACCATTGCATACACTAGCAAGATTTTATCGAAAGGACCCAGATGTAGCTGTCTCTTGTGAGACTATGCCTGGGCCTAGCAAACACAGAAGTGGAGGCTCACAGTCAGCTAATGGATGGATCACAGGGCTCCCAATGGAGGAGCTAGAGAAAGTACCCAAGGAGCTAAAGGGATCTGCAACCCTATAGGTGGAACAACATTATAAACTAACCAGTACCCCGGAGCTCTTGACTCTAGCTGCATATGTATCAAAAGATGGCCTAGTCGGCCATCACTGGAAAGAGAGGCCCATCGGACACGCAAACTTTATATGCCTCAGTACAGGGGAACGCCAGGGCCAAAAAGAGGGAGTGGGTGGGTAGGGGAGTGGGGGTGGGTGGCTATGGGGGACTTTTGGTATAGCATTGGAAATGTAAATGAGCTAAATACCTAATAAAAAATGGAAAAGAAAAAAAAAAAAGGAATCTGGGTTTCTGACCCAGAAACAATGAGACAGTCTTGCTGGTGAAGGTGTTAGATTTTAGGTGATTTGGCATGCATAAGCGGATACCTCAATGGCTACTCGGTACTTGGACGCTGAACCCAAAGTCTTTGCAAGAGAAACAGATTTTTTTGCATAGGTAAAGAACCCCAGTGATCGTCCTCCCTACCTCTTTGCTGTATTTATGTGACATAGTTATGGGGTCAGAGATTTGATGACCCTGTAAGTTGACAAGGGTGTAGAGCAAGGTATGCACTGGTCTTAGATTCTAAGAACACTGCAGGAATTTACCACTGTGTGGTCTTTGTATCAAATGTACTATCCTTAGAGATGGAAAGATGGCTCAGCAGATAAGAGCACTGGCTGCTCTTGCAGAGGACCTGGGTTTGGTTCCTAGCACCCACATGGCAGCTCATAACTGTCTGGAACTCCAGTTCCAAAGAATTTAATATCATCTTCTCATCTCCATATATATGTTTCACATACATACATATAGGCAAACACTCATCCATATAAAAATAATAAAGAAATAAATATTTTTAAAAAGTATTGTTACCTTAGTGATTTTAGTTATGTGCCAATAACAACTCATTCATCTATATATGAGGAACAAAGAAGTCAAAAAATGAAGCAATTTTACATATCTCAAAAATATGTATCACAATAATTATCTCTTATAGATAATATATATTATATTTATGTGACACAGTGTTTTGTGATGTGAATTATTATATTTTGATGATTTCTTACATTTACAGTCTTCTATATTTGATAGTTTCTAAACATCCCCAATAAAAACATGTTGAATTATTTTTCCTTGCATTCCCATCCAGGACTTGAACCCAGATCTCCAGCTGGCATATCCTTCAGCGATGTGGTGCCATCCCCAGCCTCATGTCATATAACAAACAACAGCTATCAACAGTAGTAACAGGAAAGAGCAAGCAAAACAGGAAAGGGGGACCCTTGCAGAACACACTTCATCGTGGCTTTCACTGAGACTCCTCCGCCTTGCCGAGGTCAGGAGGAAGCCTTTTGTCACAGTGAATCCTGTCGCAGTGAGTGGAAACACTACACAGAGACAAGCAAACACATCATGTGAGGCAGATTCTATGACAGACTGCCAACAGGCTAGTTAGAACGCAGACCCCAAGACTTTGCAAGGCCATCAGACTGCAAGCCTCAACTCAAAACCTTATGGTTGACTGCAACTGGGAAATGTGGTTCACTGGAAGATACAGCACACTAGGCTGTCTGGCAGATTTAACAGAGCTTTCTCACTTTCTAACCATTCAGGGTCAGGACAAACAGATGAGAGCAACCACAGTCTGTAATTAGCTGAGTTCCCAGAAAACAGTGTGAATCTATCAACAGGTCCTGTGGATACAGTGTAATTCTTTCCTCTCCTCACATGCTAGGGCACATGGGAGTGTGTGTGCACATGCACACATGGTACACAGACAGATCTCCATTTTGTCCTTTATGCTCACACGTGGCTGCACACGTGTGTGCACATACATAGATGGTGTGCAGATATCTCCACCCTGTCTAACACTTGTTTCTGCATATTTCAGACCTATTTACATAAAGCCACCCTCACCTGCTCTTTTCATCTCGTGTCTAATTTACATCAGTGTAAATTCAACCCAAGCTTCTCTTATTTTGTCCTCTCATGATTCTCTGCAAAACTTGTCACCTGCCTGTTTTCTTCCTGGAGACCCTCCCTGGATTCTTTGCCTTTTTCCCCAGCGGTCACAACGAATGTCCTCCAACATTATCCTGAAAACCGAGCTTGGGACTTTCCTGTTGAATCCCCACATTTTCTGAGTTCTGTGTGGTTTACTCTAGAGAGTCCCTCATCTGTGTAAAACACTCTTCAGTTGTTTCTTAAGGCTGGGAACAGAGGGAGACAATTTTTAAGACCTTGCCTCTCCCAAAATGTCTTTCTTTTAGTCTCACAGGTAGTTTCCCTGGGTAGACATTTTCCAAGTCTCTAAAGTAGTTTTTCTTATAAATTTAAAAAATGTCACTGCTATTATTTTTTGATATCTAATGAGGCTATCCATGTTTCTATGAGTATGACATTATATTTCTCTGTGAGAACCCTTTAAAATTACCATTTTTTTGGTCTTCAGTGTACCCCAGTCTCACTCATCTCCCTTTCCCCTTGTACCACCCCTCCACCTCTTCAATCTCCACCCCCCAACACAGTAAAAAAAAAAAAAACTCATTGTGGAGGCCACAGTGTATCACAGTGTGTCCCACAGTATACCCCTTGTCCACACTTCCTTGCTTATAAGTATTCATTGCAATGACTACAGGTCTGATATGAGGTCTCTCTCTGGCTTCTGCTACTCAATCAATACTGGATCCTCACACTGAGACTCCTCTCTGATATCCTGCTGTTGCCCTGTGTCATGGGGATCCTGTAGTTTTGAGTCTGTAGGGCCACCAGCCCCTTTATGCTCTCCAGAGGTTCGTTGATGAGGTAGATGTTGGGATGGCCCAATTCAAAGCTTTGGATATGGGTCTGAGAGGTATCTGAGATGGTAAGCCCTCTAATTCTTCTTCTCTCATGCCCTCAGGGCCAATTCACCCTGAAATCCCTGCAACCACGGTCATCCCTACCCTGTTGGCCAGGTGAAGTAAAGGGCTGCTCTCCTGAGTATTGCAGCTGATGAGAGACATGGCCAGTTCTCCAAGTCTCATGACCTTGGGGCTAGCTCTCCCTCCTGCCATAGTTCTCTCCCTCATCCTAGCCATTGCACAGCAGACAAGAGGCAGGTCCAGTTCTCCCATGCTTATGCCCCCAAGAATAGCTCACCTGAAACCCTCACATCCAGAGCCAGCTCTACTATTCTGACCAGGTGAGGGGCAGGGCCTACTCTCCCAAGTCCAGTAGCAGGTGAGGGGCAAGGCCAGCTTTCCTGAATCCAGGAGCAAGTGAGGGGCAGGGCCAACTCTCCTTCTCTCATGATCCCAGGGCTGGGTCTCCCACCTGGAACAGGTGGTGAAGGGTGAAGAGGGAGGAGACCAGTGGTAGGGCCACCTCTCCCACATTCCAGCTGGCTCACCTGCAACTCTTACAAGGTCCAGGCCTCATGGTGTTGGTCTGGTGGTCTTCTTGGGCTCGCTCCTCACCTGTGCCCACCTGAGTGGCCCCATGCCAGAGCCACTGTCTTTGGCTCACTCCCACCCTTGGCCTGCATTCCCAGGTGTGGTCTTCTAGTCTTCAGATTGCTCTCTGCCCTGGGAAGCCCATCTGGGCTTGTGTAGCTTTGAGGTCATCTCAGGCTTGCTTTTCCAGGGAATGATATGGTACTGTACATTCAGATGTTCATAGGTAAGATCACTGCTCATAGACACAGCTTCTCTGTCACCTACGGATGCACATGTGACACAGCAGCCACACATGCAATGCCTCTAGGGGCAGCAAATTTTTCTTTTAATTTTTTTCCTCTCTTTTTGAAGCTCATTTACTCTTCTGATTTTTATATGTTTAATAGTTTAATATCTTTTTCCCCTACCCCATTTCTTTGCCCCTTTGCTTTATTCTCTGGAAAGAAATTTTAATTCTATTTTTAAATCTTAATTTAATTTTGTGCTTATAGGTATTTTGTTTGCAGGTCTGTATGTGTACTTTGTATCTGTTTGGTGCCTTTGGAGATGAGATGAGGGAGTTGGATATCCTAGGACTGGGGTTATAGCTGATTGTGAGCAGCCACAAAGATTCTGGTATCTTTTAGAAGAGCAGTGATCTTAACCACTGAGCCATCTCTCCAGCCCTTGTTTTGTTCTGTTTCTATTATTTTATTTTTTTCCTTTATGCAACTACATGTGATAAATATTTCTTTTTTTAAAAAATATTTTTATTAGGTATTTTTCTCATTTACATTTCCAATGCTATCCCGAAAGTCCCCCATACCCTCCCACCCAATCCCCTACCGACCCACTCCCACTTTTTGGCCCTGGCATTCCCCTGTACTGGGGCATATAAAGTTTGCAAGTCCAATGGGCCTCTCTTTCCAGTGATGGCCTACTAGGCCATCTTTTGATACATATGCAGCTAGAGTCAAGAGCTCAAGGGTACTGGTTAGTTCATAATGTTGTTCCACCTATAGGGTTGCAGATCCCTTTAGCTCCTTGGGTACTTTCTCTAGCTCCTCCATTGGAGGCCCTGTGATCCATCCAATAGCTGACTGTGAGCATCCACTTCTGTGTTTGCTAGGCCCCGGCATAGTCTCACAAGAGACAGCTCTATCTAGGTCCTTTCAGCAAAATCTTGCTAGTGTGTGCAAAGGTGTCAGCGTTTGGAAGCTGATTATGGGATGGATCCCCGGATATGGCAGTCTCTAGATGGTCCATCCTTTCGTCACAGCTCCAAACTTTGTCTCTGTAACTCCTTCCAAGGGTGTTTTGTTCCCAATTCTAAGAAGGGGCAAAGTGTCCACACTTTCGTCTTCGTTCTTCTTGAGTTTCATGTGTTTAGCAAATTGTATCTTATATCTTGGGTATCCTAAGTTCTGGGCTAATATCCACTTATCAGTGAGTACATATTATGTGAGTTCTTTTGTGATAGGGTTACCTCACTCAGGATGATGCCCTCCAGGTCCATCCATTTGCCTAGGAATTTCATAAATTCATTTTTTAAATAGCTGAGTCCCTGTTTAGAGATTGTTCCTCTGGTGATTCTGTTACCCTCTATCAGCAGACCTGGGAGACTAGATCTCTCCTCTGAGTTTCAGTGGTCAGAGCACTCTCTGCAGGCAAGCTCTCCTCTTACAGGGAAGGTGCACAGGTATCTGGCATTTGGAACTCCCTTCTAGCCGAAGATGAAGGCCCAAAACAGGACCTTTCCCAGAAGCTGTGTTGCTTTGGCCTGTCACAGAAGCTGTTAGCTTCTGTGTGCACACTCTCACCTGTGCAGACTACTTTTCGGCAGATTCCCGGAACCAAGATGGCTCCTGCCGATCTTGAGGCAAAGGCCTCCCGGGCCGGGCGGACATCTGTCCTCTGGGCGGGAAGGTGGTCAGATGTCTGGAGCCGGAAAAGGGTGCTGCCTCAGAGGCTCTGTGGCTTCCGCCTGTCCCAGAAGCTGTTAGCTTCTGTGTGCACACTCTCACCTGTGCAGACTACTTTTCAGCGGAGTCCCGGAACCAAGATCCTATTATTTTATTTTTAAGTGACTTTTATCATCCTCTCTCTCCCACTCTCTCCTTCCCTCTCCCTCCATTCCTCTCCTGACTGTGTATGTGCATGTGCGTGTACGAGTGTATTCACATAGGCCAGAAGTCATTGAGCATCCTTCTGTCACTCTTAGCCTTGCTCTCTTGGAGGTGTGGTTTCTCAATGGCTCCAGAGATTGTATTTTTCAAATATGCTGTCAGTCAGCATTACCCAGAGACCCTACTCTCTTCTTTCCACCAGTGCTGGGGTGATAGGCATTTATAGGACCATGTCTGGCTTTCATATGTGTGCTGGGCTCTGAACTTCATTCTCATGCTTGAGCAGCACGTGCTCTTAATTGTTGAATCATCTCTCAGCTCCTACTTCCCTATTCTTAATTATTCTTTTTTGAAAATATTTTATTCTTTTTTAATTATTATCAATACATGCTTTTCTAGCTTCCTAGGTGTATTTTAGTTTAGAAAGAGAAAATTTCTATTCATTTTGTGCACTTTACTTCTTCCAGGCTACTTTTCACTCTTTAAAATTCAACAGAAATGTATGCATTAGGCCTGTTGTGCTTGGAGGGTGCTGTTCCTTACAGCCATCAAACCCATCTCTGGCTCTTATAATCTTTCTACCTCCTTTTTCATACAGACCCCAGAGACCTGAGAAGAGGGTTCCATCAAGACATATCATTTAGACTGAGGGCTCCAAAGTCTCTAACTCTCTGCACATTGTCCAGGTGTGGATTCTATGTTAATTGCTCTCTACTTCAAGAGGAAGCTTCTCTGAGGAGGGCTAAGTGATGCTCCGCTCTATGACTCTAGCAATATGTTGTTAGGAGTCACCGTATTGTTATTGGTCTTTAGTAACATAGTGGTGGTATGCTTTCTCCCTAGGTACATAACCTACCTAGTTTCATTGGCTACTTTACCAGTATCAGGTCTGAGTTTCATCTCATGGAGTGGCCCTTAAATCAAAAGAGAAGAAAGTGGTTGGTTTCTCCCATAACTTTTATACCACGATTATCCCAGTATACCTTGCAGGCATGTCACTATTGTAGGCCACAGGTTTCATGTCTGGGTGAAACCAAAGATCACTTCCCTCTTCCAGTAGCATGCACACTATCTTCTATGACCATGAGCACTAGTCAGTAGAGGTGAAGCTTCCAGTTAGGCACCAGTTCTATGGTATTGTCAGCAATAGGGCCTTGCCATCAGGTTATGGAAAGCAATGAAGAGCGTAGGCAGGAGGCTGTGAAGTTCAGAGGGGGCTATGGAGCTCCTTTGGCCAATGACATAACCTACCTCAAACTGTGACTTTTACTTGGTAGCAAAAGATGTCTAGTTAGGGCATTTCTTCCCCTGTTATATGGGAATTCCATTTAAGATTCTTTCATGTGTTTACATATTTCAAGAAGCTTCTATAGTAGTGGGTTTCCACATGGTTTTCCAAAACCCTATAGTGTTAGCTGTCCCTCCCCATATTCTTGCCTTTATCCTGCCTTTCTATCATCTTCCCCATTTATCTCCCACCTTATTCTAGTTTTCCCTCTATAGTACTATACTTTATTGCACCTTCCTTGGAAGAGTCTTCCTCTTCCATCTGATTCTCTGTCTCTTTCTGTCTTTCTCTCTCTTTTCTATCTATCTATCTATCTATCTATCTATCTATCTATCTATTCATTTATCTATCTTAAAATATAACATCCCAATATAAGAGAAAATATGCAATATTTATCTTTTTGAGTCTGAGTTACCTCACTCATAAAAATGGTTTCTACTTCTATCCATTTACCTGCAAATTTCATTTTTCTTAACATCTCAATAATATTTAATTGTATAAATGCACTATAGTTCCATTACCCATTCATTAGTTGATGGTCATCTAGGTTGTTTCCAATTTCTGCCTATTATCAACAGAGCAGCCATGAGCATGGAAAAACAAGTATCTTCATAGTATAATGTAGAGTCCTTTGGGTATAAGTAAAAAAAAAAATCTTGCTGGATTTTGGTAGATCTACTTTTAGATTTCTGAGAAATCTCCACAGTGGTCTCTAGCGGGGTTGTTGGGTTTTGTATGCCTATATTTGTATGCCCACCAGCAATTAAAAACTGGCACCTGCTGTCATTTGTTTTGGCCATTCTGACTGGGTTAAGCTGAAATCTCAATATTTTTTCTTTTTTTTTCTTCCTTGAGGAGGGAGGAAGGTATGAAATTGGGTTGGTATGGAGATGTGCAGAATCTAGGCGTGGAAAGAATATTATTAAGATATATTGTAAGGGGTTGGAGAGATGGCTTAACGGTTAAGAGCACTGACTGGTGTTCCAGAGGTCCTGAGTTCAATTCCCAGCAATCATCTATAATGGGATCCAATGCCCTCTTCTGGTGTGTCTGAAGACAGCAATGGTGTACTCACATAATAAAATAAATAAATCATGAAAAGATATGTATATTGTAAGAAAAAAATAAAGAAAGCCCAGTAAATATAAAACAAACCATTAATTATTAATTATTATTATTAATGTGTGCACATGCATAAGTACCATGACATGTGTGCAGCTGTCAGAAGACAACTTTGGGGACTTGGTTCTTTCTTTCTATATCTTTGTGGATTCTGGGAACTGAGTGCAGGTGCTCAGATTGTGTGGCAAGCTCCTCTACCCACTGAGCCATCTCCCTGGCCTTTCTTGGTTTGTCCCTTCAGGTTGGAGGCTTTCCTAATGTGACAGTGACCCTGACCATTTCTAATAGAAGAAGATTGTTTTAATGAAAACAGCCAATGTTTCTAAGAATCGCTGTATACAGATGAGATTTTAATGCAGAAAGATTTGCATATTGTTGGCCAAAGGAGCCCCTGAAAACATTAATATAATATAATATAACATAATATAATAGCCTGAAAACATTATAGAGTAAGCATGGAACTGCTCAAAATGCCAGGTGCTGTCATATAACTACAAGAGGAAGGATGCATAATGATTTACTAGAAGTGGCCACAAGAACCATCTCTGGGATGGTGGAGATCTTCTATATTTGGATCACAATGATGGTTACATAATCGTCCCCGTTTGCTAAAGTTTGTCTGGAGGCACATTCAAAATGTGTGCATTTGGCTTGTGTGTGGAATAAGAAAAAGTGGAGTGCACAGAAAGAGGGAGTAGAGCGGTGGTTACGAGTAGGTGTCAGTGAGTGTGACTGCAGAGGTGTCACAGTATACACGGACAGGAGAAAAGTCGGCTCTCGTAACTGCAGTCAGTAATACCTAAAACCCAGCCCAGGGCGGATTCTGAGTATCCTCCCACAACAATAGGGGTGTGAGTTAACAGAGGCATCAATGTTATCGATCTGACCATTCCATACCACAAAAATACAATATACATAGAATGATTGTCAAACAAAAATTAAATTAAGAAAGGCACACTGAAGAAAGCATGTATACCTGAGTGTGTTAGACTTCAGTGAGGGTTGTAACAGGAACATTTTCCCCAGATGCTCGCCGTTGTTAAGGTAAAGCCCGGAGCACAGATGTTTGGCACATCACTCCAAGTTACTCTCTCGCTTGCCCTTCACAGTCCATTTCACCAGACCTCAGCCTGCAGAGCATGCATTTTCTCCCGACATGACATGCCTGCTCACCTCTGCATATTAACATGTGGCTTTGCTCATGCCTGGGCTGTCTCCTTTAAAACTGTCCAAACCACCCGTGCTTCTTTTCTACAAAGCTTTTATGACCACTGAACCCTGAAAAATTACTGCATCCTCTAGTTTCCTATTTTCTATTCTGCCGCTGTCAGTTATGGGGTCTTTCAAACGTGCTGCCCTGAGAATTTTATTTTTTACATCCTTTCATGATTTTAATTTTTTATTGACATTTTGCTTCTCATGTGTACATGTCTTTACATCCTGGGAAAGATTAATTTTCTAAAGGGTTGGGAGCATGTTTTATACATCTTTACATCTCTCCTAATGTCCAATGTAATGCTATAAACGTAGTTGGCGGTCAATAAATATTTGCTGAATGAAGGATAAGGCAATAAATCATGCAGAAAATTTAAGGAGAAGAGATTGGAGTTTTTGAAATAGAGAGAAGGATTTTCTATGTCAGGGGGAATTGTGAGGGCAGAACCAACCAAAGAATATCCTGAATTAGCAGGAGGCCCACGCTCTTTCTAGCCTGCATTTTATGAAGGATATGCATTATAATGAGATCAACACAATTTATAAAACTAATCTGTAGGACCTTTGGAGCTGCTAAGAATAATCTATAATTGGGAGGTGGTAATTTTAAATCCTAGTGGTTCCTGCATTTATTCCCATCGTCTTAATGCCGGGAATCTTGACACTGTCCCAGGAGACAGCATCTTGTGCTATATACAGATCCTTCATGTCAACCTCATCCCTCCCTGGCACCGTCAAGATAACGAGCGCTCCTACAATGCTAGGTAGATATGTGTCCTGCAAACAGCAGGAGTGAACTCAGCTGTAACACACGCCACGTGTTATTATGCACAGCTTGTTAGAGTCTGATTTCTGATCTTCCATTTTCCCTAAGGAAGACAGACTTCTGGTGTGGCAAAAATAATCTGGCCACTTCATTTTAAAAGACACACTGTTTGCAAGAACAACAGCATTAGCAACAAACGTAGGGCCTCCAATGAACTCGTCTGTAAATCACATATAATCCTTCATTTACTTGCTCATTGGATGAATTGATTTATAACTAAGTTTTTATGGAATCATATTTATTTTGCCACAGTGAGAATGAATACATGGTCAGAAATTGGAAGCCACGCATACCAACTCAACTTGCGGTAATGAGGGCTGTTCTTACCAATTTACTTTACTGCCTGACAGATGAGAGGGCTGTTCATTTTTATCACTGTTGCCTATACCTATCAACCCTTCTTCCAACTTGATGACTACTACTGCAATATATATACACAAGTCTCCTCAGGAACTATAATTATTCATCTTTCAGGAGGCACAGAACCTGTAATGGATGAACACAAAAGCAGTTTATAGGTTAATCTCCTGAGTGGAAAGATAATCCGTCTTTATTGGAGGGATGTACAATTGGCATTTAATGGATGAGTTGTATCAGAAAAGATGGTGTAAATGCATTTAGGCTTCAGATGCAAAACACTGCCCTGGCATTGTCTCACAGAAGATGAGAGCTGGTATTTAGTTCATCTGACCACACCATGATTTGGGAAACCTGGGGCCTGTCCTGGGACCTTATCATGTTGCCATGAGCTAGCAATTACTCCTAAATTAATACTAGTACTGCTGTTAGGAGCAGCTGATTTCAAATGTTTTTGGAACCACTGGTTGATCAAGACGCTCAAGTTGTAATTTCATTAATGAAGGGTGCTTAAAATTTCCCCTGTATCTCAGCTTTCTGAGAAACCAACTCACATGCCGTCCACTCTGCCCTCTCACACTGTGTGCTCTGGTAGCCAGCAGTGGTTTTTGTTGTTGTTGTTGTTGTTTGTTTGTTTGTTTGTTTACAATCTGTTCTGTAGCATTCTGGTGATTTCCATTAACCAAACTTGTTTACTAACTGAAGCATTTGAGTGGTACTCGAGGTAAGTAATAAGGCAGGTCTGCCAAGTGCCTTCTGATCTCATCACTTAAGTTTCTTCAGTGTCCAAAGGGAACAGAAACAGAATTCAGCCTAAAGAGAGAGAGGGGGACATGCACAACTTGTGTGGTGTGGGTGGGTGTAAGCACTGTTGTGTGGTATCTGTGTGTGTGCTATGGAGGTCAGAGAACAAGTTTGTAAAGTTGGTTTTCTCCTTCTTTATGTGGATTCCAGGACGGACTGAATTGCCAGGTTTTGGTGACAAGCTCCTATACCTAAAGAGCTGTCTGAGCTCTGAGAGGAGTTCCTTTGTAGCTGCCTCAGTCATTTCATGGATTCAGAGCTAGAGAGAAGAGCTGGTGCTCCCCTCCCCTCCCCTCCCCTCCCATCCCCTCCCCTCCCTTCCTTTCCCTTCCCCTCCCCTCCCCTCTAATTTTCTTTTCTTTGTCTATTCTACTCCTTTGCTTGCTATCTTGACCCAGGAAGGCTGCAGCTCTCCAGTGTCTCCTATAGTTTCTATTACGAGGGTCAAATTCCCTTCTCGAGAGTATGATTGGCGTACCTTCGCTAGAGGATATCATCTTTAAGACAGTCTTTCAATGCCCATGGATGGGGCAGGTTCTGTAGAAGAGGCCCTAGAATACAGACTGTGAATGAGCAGAAGGCCCGTGCTGTCATACTCTGGTCCACTCTGCTGTCCTCCACATCCTCAGGCTGCTCTGATGGGAGCAATGGTGCACTGCTGTCTCATGTACCATTCGCATCATAACATTTCTGTCCTGGAGATGCCATGTAATAAAGCAAGTTCCAGGAGTGCCTGGGTCAGAGCTCTTCAGTCTGTGTTCTCTGTGCTTTAAAACATGGGCATCTGAGTTCCTTAGCCACATTCCAGGCCACATGTCTCAGTTGGTAGTAGTTGCACAGTGAGCCAGGAGGTCAGGGTTCAGGTATGGTTTCCCACTGCAGACTGAAAGTCTACCTCCCCTGATGTGACAAAGTTGAGGCTTTTGCTGAAGAAATGGGCACATGAGATGATTGCCCTGCTTTCCATAAATATATACAAAATAAAAAAATTAAACTGTGAGTGTGAACTGGAAAATGAGGGTCAGATACCAAGACTGGAAACTAGTCCTTGAGCAGTCTGTTGAAGAGAGAGAGGAGGGTGCTGTGCTCTGCTGTGGGGAGCTGTAAACATACATGCATACATGCATACATACATAAGTCTATATTCCTTCACTGTAGCACATGTGCTAAGTCTTCCTAAGAATTTAAGATCCTCAAGGACAGTCATTAATATTAGGCTATTAAGGTGGGTCTCAGAATCTGCCACAGTACCTGGCTGCAGTGATTGACAAGGTTTAGAATCATCCAGGAGATAAGCCTGCGGTCTTCCCTACGGTAGAGCTTCTAGACTGATTGAGGTGGAAGACACACCCTAGATGTGGATGGCACCGGTCCATGGGATGACATCCCAGCCTGAATAAAAGAAAAAGGTCAGTCAAGCACCACTGCCCAGAGCTGTCTGATTCCTGGTCGGGGGTGCAAAGTGACCAACTGATCCACATGCCTGTCACCATGAGATCCCTACCATAGCAGTCTGCACCTTTGAACTGTGAGCCAAATGAAACCTTAGCTGTCTTAGGTTGTTTCTGCGAGGCATTTGTCATAGACATGAGAAAAATAAGCAACACGCTGTCACACAGTAGGTACTCAGTAATACTTACTCTGTGAGTGGATTGGAGAGGTACGTTTCCCCGAGGACCTTGCACAGACACCCTCTGCTTCTCTCCTTATTCCTTCCTGTGTGAGGAATATTGAGCCCATTCATCATCCTAATTAAAATTTAAATGTATTTTCTAATCTTAGGCATGTTCAGGAAGTGTTTTGTTTCGTTGTCAGACTTCAAAGGGATTGCTTTTATCTTACCTCTGGTTACATTGCTCTGGGAGTTAAAGGGACACGCTTCTCTGAGTATTTAGACCTATAACCATTTTCTGGCATGATTGTTCCACTTAAATGTTTCCATACCATTCACTACCGTAAGGCACACCATCTTTTTCTTCTCTTTCTGCTTGGAGCAAGGTCTGCTCTGCAGTGGCTCTAATGGTACCCTCAGAGGACTCTGTCTCCAGGCCCCAGAAGCTACACTATCCGTCAGACCTTTGCTTTGAAAAGACCGCATTGCTAATTTTCTTCTTACAAAACATACTTATTGCATATGTTTTTAGAGGGGCAAAAGCAAAAACAAGATACTAATGTGTTATAGTTTCTATCACTAAGATATAACTACTTTCTCCCATCTTCCCCTGTCCATTAGAATATTATTTTTTAAAAAACAGTATTTCCTTACCTTTATCTACAGAAATTATCGCCCTGTTCAGATTCCCATCCCGTTGAATTTGAGAGCTGATTTGGACTCACAGGCCTTTCGTGGCAGTTTGGTATATAATTCTCCTTAACTTTACTATTATTTAATTTTTGCCAAGTAAAATTTAGGTTTTATTTTGCCACATAAAGAGATTATAGCCCTTTTTGGTCTGTTGGTGTGCTGGTCAGTTTTTGTCAACTTGTCATAAACTAGAGCTACCTGGAAAGAGGGGATCTTAATGAGGAATTGCCACCATCAGGTTGGCATGGCCATCTCTGGAGGACATTTTCTTGATTGATGATTGACAGCCCACTGTCGGGGCAGGGGTGTCACCCTGGGGGAGTGGTCCTAGGGTTTATAAGGAAGCAGGCTGGGCTGGGCAATCAAGCCCTTCCTCTCAAGTTCTTCTGCCCAGAGCAATGGGCTCTATCACAGCAATGTTAGGTAACTAGAATGGTTTCTTTGTTTTTGGGATTCATTTAGCATAACTAACTTTGATAAGTTAGTTGATGATTCTTCGACTCTCTGGGCACAGGAATTACCATGTTAACAAGGCAAAGGGCCTAGGCAACAGCCAGGGCATTAGGGTCCCCAAGCAGCCTTCTTAAGGGAAATACATTAAGCACCAAGTTGCTTTAATAGAGTCAGGATTCATTGTTGAATCGGTACAGAACTCAGGATTTCTCAGAGGTGAGATAAAAAGTTACAGCAAGGTCCCCTATGTCAGGGAAGCCCTAGGGAAGCAAGCACTGACTTCACGCTCCAGCCTTGGCAGAGGCAGAGCCACGGGGAATAGGGGCTGAAGCAGATGAAGCTTGGCTCCTCTGCCAATGTAACCTCCACAAGGCAGGGCAATTGAACCGAGAAAACAAAACCGAAAATGACAAAGACAAGACAAAACAAAACAGAACATTAAACCAAACCAAACCACCATGCCATTCCTATGAGTTCTCTTTTTTTTACAAGGCAAGGTCTTGTTCTGTAGTCCAGGCTGACCTGGAATTCTTTGTGTAGCCCAGGTTGCCTTAAACTCTTGGTGGTCCTCCTACCTTGGTCTCTGCAGTGCTCACAGGAGTGAGCCATCCTTCAGTGTTTCCCCTGATGATTCATTGCCACTAGGAAGTGAGAGAATATGAATTTGAAAATGACTGATAAGCCTGTAAAAAAGTAGATTAAAAGAGAAGTAGAGGTAGCTCATCTCACATAGTCTTTTGTTTGTATGGTATCACCTATAGTTAGCAAACATAACTTATATACTATTGACTATTATTGAATTTTATCAGCATATAGATATGTACCTAATTAAGTTCCAAATGCTTAAAGAAAAATTTTTAATCAAAATAAATGTGCTGGAAAGATACCAGGTTACATTCTAAATACAATGGGTAAATTGCAAAAACATTGCAGGGATGCATTTTGAAAAGCAGAATTCCAGCAAGAGAGATGCTGGCCTCACCAAGGCACAGTTCATACTGAGAATGTTCCTTTACCCTTGCATCGCTCCCTTGAATACATTCCCTCTGTAGCCCTTATTTCTGACTAATAATGAAACATGCACACACACACACACACACACACACACACACACACACACACACACACACACACTTTTAAAGTGTGAGAGATATGTAGAGGAAGAAAGCAATGTGAAGAACATGAAGAACGTGACTGTGTGATGACTTTCATCTTCCCATGCTTCTTGTCTCCTGGCACCGTCTTCACTCCCCTCTGACCAGCAGCAATGGCAGAATGGAGAGCTCCTACCAGCTTCCGAGTGGATGGTTTGCTAGAAGCCCCCATTTACAGGTTCACTCATCCACATTAGCACTTTCTGCAGCCAGCGACGACTGGTAGCTTGGTGCCCATCTCACTTCCTAACTTTGTGTGTGACACTTTATTGCTGGTAATTGTATTATATTAATTAGAGAATTTCATTGTACTTTACTCTTGTTTTTTGTTTGTTTGTTTGTTTTTTGTTTTTGTTTCTGTGACAGCCTTGCTAAGTAGCTCAAACTAGCTTGGAGTATATAGTCAATTCACATGCTTCAGTCTCTCAGGTCCTGGGCTATAGACGAGTCCCACATTGCCTAACTTCAATGTTTTCCTTCTAATAAATGCATATATTCGTTTTATTGGTCTTGTCATATTATAAAGTAATGTTCACAGGATATACACAGACTTTGTATGTTTGGTAATTAGGAAATAACGTAAACGTTTTACATATTAATGATATTTTGTTTGTGATGCTTAAGTATTTAATTTAAAAATTGGTTAAGAGATAGGCTTAACCTGTAACACGTTATATATTATTTTATTTAAAAATAACCGAAAAACAGTCTCCCACTTAGCAATTTTCCATGTTTTAGGAAGGAGCTACTGATACCAAGCATGTGTATTTTCATGCTGTTAGTCAAAATGACTGTAAAGGGATAAAATGACAGGAGTGAAACACAGAGATGGCAGGGCTCTAGCAAGCCAAATACCTGGCATATGCTACTGACAACAGACCACATCGATCACAGATGTGTCTAAATATTTAAAATCAAGGCATATCAAAATAGATGTATAAGACGAAATAATCAAAAGGAGGTAAAAATGGTTATAAAGTAATAAGAAAGAGAACCACATGTTATAATTTTTAATCTGTATAACTATACCTTATTATTTTTAATTTGTACTAAAGATATAGCAAATCTAAACTTTGTACACAAATTAATGTAATTTAAAATATGTAAATAAAGTAAAGTAATGCAGCAAATGAATATGAAGGAAAAATTATAATTCTACTATAAGATTCTCTTTAGTAGTAATGGTAAATGCTAAATGGAAGACTATTTTCAGTTTTTTTAAAATAAAATTATATATAACATGTTATATATTAAACCTATCTCTTAACTAATATTTAAATTAAATACTTAAACATCATAAACAGAATATCATTAATATGTAAAATACTTACGTTATTTCCTAATTAGCAAACATACAAAGTCTGTGTATATGCTGTGAATATTATTTATAATAGATCAGCTATTAAAAATTAGTGACATATATATAGCATTGTAATTGAACAACCAAGCTTGACCTAGTGAGAACAACCAAGCTTGATCTAGTGAGAATTAATAAGTTTCTGGCCCGGACAGAGGCAGAATGTCATGAAGCATGTGGCAGAGTAGTCGTGGTGATGAGGAAGAAGAAAGAATGTGAGCCAGATCATAAGGGAAGTGGAAGCCAGGGCCAGGGAGAAGCTGTGTCTCCTGTCACCTTCCCAAGCTAGACCTTACTCCCTTATTTCTTACCTACCATCTCCTAGTAATCTGACTACATTATGAATCCATCAAATGATTAACCCATCAATTAGATAAAAGCCCAAGATCCAACTGTGTCCTGTAGGGCTGGCGTCCACAGCTCTAACATTTGAATCCTTAGGGACTATTTCAGATTCAAATCATAATAGGAGGAAAGGGATACAATTTGGTTAAATCAATATGAAGCTAGGTGTGGTCTAATATGACCAAATTCCACTTGGAAGGCAGAGGAATGAGAAGGGGTTCTTTGAGATTAGCCTGGGCTGCGCAGGAAGTTCCACACCAGCCTAGATGCTGGCACCTTGTCTCAAACAGCAGCAACAACAGCAATCAATCAACAAATAAAACCTAGAGGAGGCCCCAGCTAACCAAGCAGCAACAACAGCAAAGGGTGACCACCCATGGCAAAAGCCCAAGCTGTACAGAAACTCATGTGTTTGACTAATTCCTACCCATTAACCACAAAGGAGACCATGCCATTTGCAAAGACAGAGGTGGAGATCATTATATTAACCCAGATAAACCAGATTCGGAAAGACAGTATTGTATCTTGGGGAACATAATGAGAGAAGTGATATGAAGATTGTATGGGGGATACTTGAGAAGAGGAAGGAGACAGGGCTAGGGAAGGGGAGAATGAAGTCGGGCAACAGGGATTGATATGATCAAAGTTTGCTGTATGAATGTATGAAAATACAGCAATGACAATCCTGATTCTACATAACTGACGTGTATTGATAAAGAATTCCTAGAAATAAACAAGAAGACAATATTAAACCACGCAAAGCTGCTATTAGCGGTGGCTGCTCTTAGTACATTTTCAACTTGGCTGCATTAGGGTTCACCCAGGAGATGTGTAAGGTATGCCTGTTTTCAGAGAAGATTAACAGAGGAAATGTGGCCCACATCATTGTTCTGTGGGCTGGTGGCTGAGATGGAATCAGAGGAGGGGGTGGGGGAAGGTGTCAGGGAATTGACATTCCACCTTCCATGCTTCCTTTCTGAGTTAATGTGAGCTTCTATAGCATGCCTCTTCCACTGTGGTGGGCTGAACACCCTGAAACCATGAGCCAAAATGTATCTTTTCTTCTTTCTTCTTTCTTCTTCTTCTTCTTCTTCTTCTTCTTCTTCTTCTTCTTCTTCTTCTTCTTCTTCTTCTTCTTCTTCTTCTTCTTCTCCTTCCTTCCTTCCTTCCTTCCTTCTTCCTTCCTTCCTTCTTCCTTCTTCCTTCTTCCTTCTTCCTTCTTCCTTCTTCCTTCTTCCTTCTTCCTTCTTCCTTCTTCCTTCTTCCTCCTTCTTCCTCCGTCCTCCTTCCTCCTTCCTCCTTCCTCCTTCCTCCTTCCTCCTTCCTCCTTCCTCCTTCCTCCTTCTTCCTTCCTCCTTCCTCCTTCTTCCTTCTTCCTTCTTCCTTCTTCCTTCCTCCTTCCTCCTCCTTCTCCTTCTCCTTCTTCTTCTTCTTCTTCTTCTTCTTCGTTTTTTGTTTTGTTTTGTTTTGTTTTATTTTGTTTTGTTTTTTGAGACAGGGTTTCTCTGTATAGCCCTGGCTGTCCTGGAACTCCTTTTGTAGACCAGGCTGGCCTCGAACTCAGAAATCCACCTGCCTCTGCCTCCTGAGTGCTGGGATCAAAGGTGTGGGCCACCACGCCCAGCTGTATCTTTTCTTCTTTAAGCCATGACTGCCGCATACTTTGTCATAGCAATATGAAAGTAATTAACACACTATTGGGAGAGTTACTCTAGGCCCTACTGAAGTTCAAACAGCAACTGGAAAACGTACATTCAAATCACCATAAGATATAATCTCATGCTCACTGGAAGGGAGAAACTCTACATGTCGGTCAATAGCAATGCCATGATATACAGCTTGTCCTAAAAGATATGCTTTGAGGAAATAGCTTTAAGAAGTGAGGATTATGATAGCTGTTTATGGGTGGGAAGTGAAGGGAGAGACTGGATAAATGTTCATTAAACTGTCTCTGTGTGTTTGCGTGATTTTCATAGGGATGTTATATTTCACATCGAAAGCAGTGTCCCTGAATACCAGGGCTGGTATCAGCTACACAGAAAATGTCACCTTGATTCTCCTTAGGTTAAACGTTGCTGTCATCTTTTGTGTTTTTCCTACTGAATGCTTCCTTTAGTGATGTCCTCCAGAATCAGGAGTCGACTTGTCAAACCCTAATGGCTCGTTTTCTACAAACCTCAAGGTGTGGGGGGGGGGGGCTGAGAACCCAAGACTCTTTAATCTAACAGTCCTCAGTTTGTGCACTATGGACTAACATCAGTTAAGTCTCTCAACTTAAAAAGTCAGGTTGCAACCTTCATAGAGCTGTTTAGTTTTGTCTAGCCTGATTTGCCCTGTAAGCCATGTTGTGTGTCCTAATGTGCATGTGCACTTCCTGAATGATTGTAAGATTTTATCCTATATCACTTTTATGATGATTTCAACGTTTATAGAAAGCTTGAAGAAGATGAAGATGAGATCAATTGTTTCGTCGTGATAATTACTAGGCTTATTAGGGTGCTGTCTTGCCAAGCCTCAGTTTCTGTGGAAGATGCTATAGTAATGTATGAAGTCGGTAAGAAAAAGCTTGCTTTACTTGGCTGCACTGAATCCCGTCAAGCTTCTCTCTATGCCTACAGACTTCCAGGACCATCTGTCTTCTATTTGAATTGAATTTATGCTGTCTGACTTCATGCTGTACAGCCGCCGAGCCCAAAGCAGCTGTCGTTGGCTTCAGGTTTATTCTTGAATCTCTCTCTAATCCAACACCACCAACTCTGCTTTGGGTTTCATCTTTGATCCTTTCTAAGGGCTTTTTCTCTGAAAATGGTTCTCTCAGTTCTTTCTCTCTTCCTCCTCTCTCTGTTTCTGTCGCCTAAATATTTGCATATCACTTTTCATAACAAACACAAACAAACAAACAAGCAATACAACACAACTTCTTCAATATCAGTGAGCCATTAACCACAGGTTGTTAAACCACTCATTTATTTCACTAGCAAACCACTGTGAGCACGTCATACCCCTCCCCCTTTACCCTCCCTTCCCCTCCCCTCCCCTTTCCTCTCCCCTCCCCTTCCCTCTCCCTCCCCCTCCCCTCCCTCTCCCCTTCTCTCTCCCCTCCCCCTCCCCTCACACCCACAGTAACACACCTACTCAACATGACCTCACCTTCCAATAGTGCCACTCCCTGGGCCGAGCATATACAAACCATCATAATATTCTTCAAGCAATTTTTGTTTTATGGCTTTCCACATTCTCTCTTTCAACAGGAAAGAACTGATGTTTTGAAGTATCTTGGTTGCTTTGGGTGGAGGTGGAGGAGATAGGATTTGAAAGGGACAAATAAATGCTGAGGAGCAGAAGGACCAGGCCATCAGACGGAAATGACACATTTAGGAGGGAAGCAAGGGTACCATAGCAGGCACCATGCCATGGAGTAGGGGACCCAAGGCCTAAGTGGCAGAGCAAGCATTTTATATGAAGTTAAGGAAAACCTAAACTTGGGACAAGGTGATAATGTAATTGCAGTGAGTAATATCATTTTATCAGCACAACAGTTAGTAGCATCTTGTCCGTGTTTCCATTTCATATACATTGATTTTAGAAAATGCTAATTATCCTGTTATTAGTATGAGAGGATTTCTACCTTGAAGATACATGTAGCTATAACTATTGGCTCCTCTTGAGGAAAATAGAGTCAGGTGAAAACTTGTGGACAGCCATGAATGTCCAACTCAATAACGAGGGTATTGGCATTTGTAGGGTTAATGTGCATAAAATATTCATTCAGTTTTACTGGGATCTACTAATACACCTTAAAATAGTCACAATTCACGAGTGTTGTCCAGCAGTTAAAATTACATGGCTATTTTTACTTTTTATATTTAAAACCTTTTATTTATGAATGTGTGTGAATGTGTCTTTGCATGTTTGCCGGTATGTGTGCCATGTGCATGCTGTGCCTTCAGACTCCAGAAGAGGCCCTGGAGCTGAAGTTGCAGGTGGTTATGAGCTACCCAATGTGGGTGCTGGAAACTAAACTCTGGTCTTCTGCAAGAGCAGAAAGTGTTATTATAACTGCAGAGACATTTTCCAGCCAGTAGCAATTTTTCTAAATGATAATAAATTGAGTATTTTTTCTTACAAAATTCTGGTGGCAAGTATGGACAGACACAGCCCATGGGGTCTGCATGGCGGCAAAGTATAAAAGCCCTCAGTAGCCAGTGTATCCTTTCATTTAGAAATCCTACTTCTTGGAACTTATTCTTAGGTAATCATTTAGGACAATACCAAAGATTTTCATTGCTATTTAAAAACTATGTTTACAAACATAAAAACTAAACAAACAACTATATATATATATATATATATATATATATATATATATATATAGTAATGCTGTTCTGTGCATCCACAGAGCTGAAGATGTCACAACAGAATTGTTGGCCTGCAGGGATGCTCATGACCTTTGATTTTGCCTTAGGAGCAGGTTTCATTGACAAATACTGTAAACCATAGTAATCAAGATAGCACAATCCTGGCTTAGTAGGGGGTGATACTGGTCTAGCTATGGCTGATACTGGTCTAGGTATGGATGATACTGGTCTAGGTGTGAGTTTAGATATAGATCAATAGAGTTAAAAAAAGATTAGAAGTAGATAGAGTTATATAGTTAATTAGTTTTTAAACAAAATGAAGTATTTGAGAAGAAACAAAAATAAATTTCTTGTCACAAATAGTTCCTTAAAAAAACAGATATTCCCTTGTCGAAGATCAAGTGACCATAGGTGTGTGGGTTCATTTCTGGGTCTTCAATTCTATTCCATTGGTCTACTGGTCTGTCTCTATACCAGTACCTTGGGGAGCTAAAACCATCCAGTGGAAGAAAGACAGCATTTTCAACAATTGGTGCTGGCACAACTGGTTGTTATCATGTAGAAGAATGCGAATCGATCCATACTTATCTCCTTGTACTAAGATCAAATCTAAGTGGATCAAGGAACTTCACATAAAACCAGAGACACTGAAACTTATAGAGGAGAAAGTGGGGAAAAGCCTTGAAGATATGGGCACAGGGGAAAAATTCCTGAACAGAACAGCAATGGCTTGTGCTGTAAGATCGAGAATTGACAAATGGGACCTAATGAAACTCCAAAGTTTCTGCAAGGCAAAAGACACCGTCAATAAGACAAAAAGACCACCAACAGATTGGGAAAGGATCTTTACCTATCCTAAATCAGATAGGGGACTAATATCCAACATATATAAAGAACTCAAGAAGGTGGACTTCAGAAAATCAAATAACCCCATTAAAAAATGGGGCTCAGAACTGAACAAAGAATTCTCACCTGAGGAATACCGAATGGCAGAGAAGCACCTGAAAAAATGTTCAACATCCTTAATCATCAGGGAAATGCAAATCAAAACAACCCTGAGATTCTACCTCACACCAGTCAGAATGGCTAAGATCAAAAATTCAGGTGACAGCAGATGCTGGCGTGGATGTGGAGAAAGAGAAACACTCCTCCATTGTTGGTGGGATTGCAGGCTTGTACAACCACTCTGGAAATCAGTCTGGTGGTTCCTCAGAAAATTGGACATAGTACTACCGGAGGATCCAGCAATACCTCTCCTGGGCATATATCCAGAAGATGCCCCAACTGGTAAGAAGGACACATGCTCCACTATGTTCATAGCAGACTTATTTATAATAGCCAGAAGCTGGAAAGAACCCAGATGCCCCTCAACAAAGGAATGGATACAGAAAATGTGGTACATCTACACAATGGAGTACTACTCAGCTATTAAAAAGAATGAATTTATGAAATTCCTAGCCAAATGGATGGACCTGGAGGGCATCATCCTGAGTGAGGTAACACATTCACAAAGGAACTCACACAATATGTACTCACTGATAAGTGGATATTAGCCCAAAACCTAGGATACCCAAGATATAAGATACAATTTCCTAAACACATGAAACTCAAGAAAAATGAAGACTGAAGTGTGGACACTATGCCCCTCCTTAGAAGTGGGAACAAAACACCCTGGGAAGGAATTACAGAGACAAAGTTTGGAGCTGAGATGAAAGGATGGTCCATGTAGAGACTGCCATATCCAGGAATCCACCCCATAATCAGCATCCAAACGCTGACACCATTGCATACACTAGCAAGATTTTATCGAAAGGACCCAGATGTAGCTGTCTCTTGTGAGACTATGCCGGGGCCTAGCAAACACAGAAGTGGATGCTCACAGTCAGCTAATGGATGGATCACAGGGCTCCCAATGGAGGGGCTAGAGAAAGTACCCAAGGAGCTAAAGGGATCTGCAACCCTATAGGCAGAACAACATAATGAACTAACCAGTATCCCGGAGCTCTTGACTCTAGCTGCATATGTATCAAAAGATGGCCTAGTCGGCCATCACTGGAAAGAGAGGCCCATTGGACACGCAAACTTTATATGCCCCAGTACAGGGTAACGCCAGGGCCAAAAAGGGGGAGTGGGTGGGTAGGGGAGTGGGGGTGGGTGGCTATGGGGGACTTTTGGTATAGCATTGGAAATGTAAATGAGCTAAATACCTAATTAAAAATGGAAAAAAAACAGATATTCATATGAGAGAATAATTGTATTTTATTGTGGTATCATACATGCATTTTGAAGACAATACAAGATGAAGCTCACATTTAAACAGAAGCCCTAACTGAAAGCACAAAGCTTCTAAGAGAAAAACATGAGATAATATTATTTCAATATTGGGAGACATAAAGATCTTATATGTATTCTACAGTATGTTAACCATAAGACATAGAATAGATAAATTTGATTTTATTGAAAATTCATTTATAAAAGGTATCACTAGGAAAATGAAAACCATATCACAGATTGGGATTAAATCTTTCCAGCCCATCTATCTATTGATATACTTGTATCCAGAGTATGTCAATCATTTCACTAATCACAAATATCTGAGTTTAAAGACTGAGCAGAGCCTCAATTCACAAGAAGGAGAAGAGGAGGAGGAGGAGGAGGAGGAGGAGGAGGAGGAGGAGAAGAAGAAGAAGAAGAAGAAGAAGAAGAAGAAGAAGAAGCAGCAGCAGCAGCAGCAGCAGCAGCAGCAGCAGCAGAAGCATCTAGCTGTGTCTCATTGCAGTACACACAAAGCCAGACTGTTGGTCATTGAGGTAACTGAGACTCCCATATACTGCTGGTATAAGCTGAAAATGCCACTATTACTGTGCAGGTTTATTTGTTGATGTTAAAAAATATGTTTACTTCTTGACCTTGCAATTAAAGCCCGTTTATAGCTAGATGAAAATACATGTCTGCACACAGACCTTTACAAGGCTGCCCTTTAGGTGGCTTTATTCACATTTGTTTCCAACGGGTGACAACCCAGGTCTGTCTCCAGGTAAATGAATATCAATCTTTGCTACTGATTTATTTAACAACATGGACAATGAGGAGGGAAAATGACAGACAGAAAAGAGGACATTCTGTCTGGTTCTACTTATGTGAAAATGAGCAAACAACACAGTTCTAGGATTTAAAAAAAAAAATTAGAGCAGTGTTTGCCTCTGGGGAGGTGAACAGGCACTAGCCTGGCAAGGGTAGGAGAAACTCACTAGTCTACAGAAATACTGCGATTGGCAGTGTGCACTGGTGTGCACATTTGCCAGACCTCATTAAATATAAAATCTGTGCCTTGTGCATGTAGGAATCTTTCCAAGGAGGCCCTCATTATATCTGCCTCTTGGTTTTCACAACCCCATAGCAGGACCAGATTTGCTCTGCGTGACCCAACATTACTGCAGAAGTGGTGTTGTGACCTTGGAGCTGGCTTTGAGCCACCCTGTGGCTTCTGCCTTGGTCTCGTTTTCATGATCTTTTTTTTTTTGGATAGCTTGTTCTGGAGAAGTTGACTGCCCTGTCTTCGGCACGTCAAGGAGTCTAGCAAGAGAAGCTTAACACACACTCCAACAACCAGTGAGGCTCTGGGGCCTCCCAACCACTCAAGCAGGGATCTGGGGAATGGCTATTCTAGTCCTCAAATGACTGATGGCTCACACACCTTCATGCCGCTCCTGGAAGACATTCTCCCGGAGCCATCCAGCTAAACTGCTTCCAGAGTCTCAGCCCCAGAAACTGTGTGTATTGAAAAAAAGCTGCAAAATTTTGGCAGTAGGTAACTGATATGCTTTATATGTAAAATGTGTTTTAATTTGAAATATTAGAAAGATAAATCAGATAAGAATATATAGTGTTGGTGTATCTTTTTTGAGAGCAATATCGGATCACTTGACCACAGTGATTTGGTATATTAAGTAGGGTTATCTCAAAGATCAGGATCAATATTATAAAAGGAGACATACTACAGACTTGCACAGCCAGGCTGTAATAATGTCTGTATGCTGGGGAGGCTGAGAAGCCAGCAGCGCTCAGTCCAGTCCAGTGCTGGATGCCTGGAAGTTCCCCCAGGAGTTGCTGATTATGGGCTGAAGAGGTTGGAGTGTAATGTAAATAGTGGAAGTGGCGGCAGAGATGGGCACATGGGCTCAGGAGGGAGTGCAGGCAGGTGGGCAGCACTGCTTCCCCCCCCCCCAGCTGTCTTATATCTGACTCTCTGTTGATGATGCTGCCCACGTTGAGGGCAGCTCTTCCCTCCTCTCAGTTGATCCTCTCTGGAAAGACACTCGGAAGTGCCCATAGGTCTCCTAGGTGACCCCAAATCCCATCCCATCAAGTGGGCAGCATCAACCTCACATTGGGGTAATCTGACTATTACTATGCATCTTTCAATTTCTTCTAAGTGTTGTAGGGTGCAAAACAAAAGGTTTTAATAAAAGCAAACTGTTGGAAATATGTTTTTCCCTGTGCTCAATCAGAGACCTATACCACCCAATGTCTGAATATAGAGAGTCATAAGCTTGGTATCTTGAGGTTTTTGTCTTATATTTTCATTTAGTATATGTTTTAAGTGTATGAGGGCTTTGTACTTGTCTGAGTGTTACATGTATGCAGTTTCTATAGAAGCCAGAAGAGGGCAGAGGTTGCTCTGGAATTGGAATTCTAGATAGTTGTGAGCCACCATGCGGATGCTGGGAGCTGAACGTGGGTCCTCTTAAAAAACAGCAAGATCTTCACTTCTGAGTCATCTCTCCAGGCCAAGAAAACTTTTTATTTTACTTTTAAAAGACCTGTTGTTGTTTTGAAAGACCCTTTCTCTCCTTTAAGCCAATAAAGCTGAAGGGCAGCCATGTGACAGAGCATGAAAGACAGCTACGTGACAGAGCACGTGATAGAGCGACTCATGGGAGGGAAGGTTGCTTTGGCTTATGACTTGAGGAGGTTGCAGTCCATCTCAGTAGGAAGAACGTGGAGTGGTGCTTCACATGCTAGCTGACCAGGAAGTACAGGTCATGCTCACGTACAATCTCTAAAGCCCCATCTCTTGCAACCTCGTTCTGCTAGACAAAGACAGCCTCCTACAGCCTGCAAAGTAGCGCCGCAAGCTGGAGAGCAAGTGTTCAAGCCATGAGCCTGTGGGGGACATTACAGACTGAAACCACAAGAAGATAGACAGGACATTTACAAAGCACCTCATTTTGGCTAGGCTTGCCTGTAGTCCTCACTGGGGAGGCTGAGGCTGGAGGATTGTGGATTGGAGACCAACAAAGGTTATATAGCAACATACTGTCTACAAACAAAACAAGATAAACAAGACCCCAGAATCACCTGCTCTTGCTCATTTACCCGCCTACAGTTTGCAAGTGGGATGACCACTGTACTATCCTTCCTTCCTTCCTTCCTTCCTTCCTTCCTTCCTTCCTTCCTTCCTTCCTTCCTTCCCTCTTTGGGCTAGCACAACCATCACTACACTGTTCTTCCCCATTTTCTTTCTCCTCTTTCAAACTACCTGATGCAGTTTTAAAAGAGGTCTATAACCCCTGAGCCCTTTGTTTCCCACCCTGAAACATACCTTTTCATTCACATGGAGATATCCGACTTTATGTGCCTTATGTGGGAATATTAGCAGAGTCAGGATAGAGTCAAGGCCAAAGCCAGGCCCATGGTGGAAAGAGACAAAAGCTGAGACAAACTGTGCTGAGCACATGCTGTTGGGATACCTGGAATCCTTGTTCTATGTGACCATGTCCTCATGGTTCTGACCATGTCCTCAGATACACTGGGAAAGCAGCTGTGCTCCATGAACTTAGCCTCTTGTGATGCTCACATGGAAATGTATCCCCACACCACAGCACATTTACAACTCAGAGCTGTGGTCTGCCAAGGGCTGTCATGACAGGTACCCAGCTGTTCCAGTTTACGATGCCAGGGCCTTATTGGAAAGCACAGAAGATTCCAGTATCCATTGGACAATGCTTCCCCCAAAAGACATGGGTTGTTAAATGAAGGTCTCAGTGCCACTGGTGAAATGCTTCCCTGTAAGGATTAGCTTTAACTGTCAGTCTGACTCAACCTAGAACCACCGTGAAAAGAATGCCAACCAAGGGATGGTTTAGATACATCGGATTGTAGGTTTGTCTGTGGGGGGTTGTCCTGTTGGTTAATTGACCCAGCCCACTGTGGGCGGCACCATCTCTAGGCTGGGTCCTGAAATGTGTGAGTAAAGAAACCTAGTGGAGCAAGCAAGCAGGCAGCGTGTTGCTTCTCTCTGTCCTTGACTGTGGATGTCATGGCTAGTGGCTTGAGTCCTCCTTGGACTTCACCTCAGTAATGGGCTCTAACCTGAAATTGAAAGTCAAATAAATTCTTTCTTCTGCTATGTTGATTTTTCAGAATATTTTATCACAGCAGTAGAAAAAGAAACCAGAACACATCATGAATTATTGGTTAGAGAAGCCCCAGGGAAATCCAAACCAGCACAAGCAATTGCTATTGCTTCATCATAACTAGATGGTAAGACTCTGTTGATGAAGACACAACAGAGACTTTGGTTGCAGGGCTGAGAATAATAAGACTGTAACTGACTTGAAGATTTCCTCCTTGCTGCCTAGTTATCATAGTACTAAAAGGTGCTATTCAGGCCTGTCAGGGAGAAAAGCTACCAATGATATCAGTCATCTGCGAACACTGAATGCTATAATCATCCGAGAGGCAAGATGTGTCCATTTAGTGCTGGGGTGGTGTGAAGGTTATGGAATAACTGACTTCTTTCTGATCAAATTTGAGGTCAGCACTTTCTTAGAAATCATGCTGGACACTGCAAACCTGGTTAAAACCATGGGTTGAGGAGACGTGGGCCCTAGGGTGGGAACCTAATACTATTCTTCTATTACTGTATGCTGTCAGACTGCCTCATTTCCATTTAAGCTTATGCTCGCTCATGGATTTGTACAGCTCCCAACCTTGGCCAGAGAAGCATCTTTCTGTACTGCGCAAGAGTTAATGCTGACCTCATAACTGGTCAAAATTCCAAGAGTCGAGTGTGCAGCCCTATGGAACATCTGTATCCCCTTGCCCTATGAAAGGCTTAGGGGATGACTCAGAAAGGGGACTGAAAGAATAAAGAGGCAGTGGATGGGGAGAAGAGCTGAGAAATGCCCTCTAGACATGAAGTGGCCATCGTGGTCATACATTCACTGCGTTTATGGTTACCTGAACAACACCGATACACCACCGAGCTAACAAAATCAGTTAACGTTCTTACAGGAAGCAGTAATCGCTCTCAGTAGGATGTGAAGGTGGGAAAGGACATGATGGGACCATGTGAAATAGGGTAGAGAATGGAATTGGGGGTCAATAGGATCACGATGCATTCTATGCATGGCAGTGGTGGCGCATGCCTTTAATCCCAGCACTTGGGAGGCAGAGGCAGGCGGATTTCTGAGTTCGAGGCCAGCCTGGTCTACAAAGTGAGTTCCAGGACAGCCAGGGCTACACAGAGAAACCCTGTCTTGAAAAACAAAAACAAAAACAAACAAACAAAAACCAAACCAAACAAACAAACAAAACCCCCCGAAATTGTCAAAGGATAAGTAAAATATGTTCAATTAAAACAAAGTAAGCAAGCAGAAACCAACTCCATCCGTTTTGGGGTCAGCTCAATCAGTTTGTGTGCTCTTCACATTGCTGCAGCTTTTACTGGTTTTCTGATTTCTGGTTCGCGGCCATATTGCTCACCCAGCCAAAAAGAGAGTAATGGTGACATTGTCCAGGCTGCCAGTTGCTGAAATGATCAAAACTCTTCATGCAGTAAGGGCTGTAAGCACGATATGAAATGAAGTTTTTGATACACGGATATATTATGAAGCTACTTGGAAAAGCAGAGGCAAACATTGCATATACAAGTTGGGTGACTGTCAATGTTTAGGTAGGAGAGGCTTAGGGGAAGACGGCATTTTCTTTTCTATTTTTTGGTGGTAAAACACGTACAAGAGATTTTGTTGTTTTGGGTGCACCATTCAGGAGCATCAGGAGTTATCTGAGTGCGCAGACTCACCTGACAAAGTATCCTGATTGTGGGTGGCGCCCTCTGCTGGGCATGGCAGAGCGAAGATCATCCCAGCCTCCCCTTCCCTCTTGACCCTAAGCTAATTTGCCCTGTTGTTCATCCTGTTGTTGCTGCGCCATTTCCTTCGCTTCTATCAGAACCCGTGCTTCCTTGTTTTCACGGTAGTCTTGGGATTAGTGGCTCTCCAGGAACCTGCCAGGATTCTGTCGTCAGATTAGAACTGCTGAGGCACCCAGTCTTGTGGACAGAACAACTGTCATTTTACTCTTCCCTCTGCCAGTGAGAATCAAGGACCCTTAGCTTTCAGGTATGACTGTTGTCCGGGAGAACCCTGACTAGGGTAGTGAGCGTTTAAATATTCGGATCACAGATTCTTGCTGTAGTGAAAGTGACACAGAACAATTAGGAAATGCCCCCCACCCCTCACCCTGGACTATAATGGTAAACTTCCAAATTGACTATAAAAATTAATCATACAAGTAATAATAATAATTACATTTCTTGAATATAATTTCAGATTTAGTATTGTTTCCAAAGCCTTGTTCTGTAACAGTGACTAGTTTCCTATGGTTCCACACTTGACAACTTAAACCAATAGGCTTTTTTTTTTCCTCACATAGTTTTAGGACCAGAAGCCCAACCTCAAGGTGCCAGCAGTGTTGGCTCCCTCTGAGGCTCTGAGGAAGGGGTCTCATCTCTGGTCACCCTGGTACTCTTAGCTTGTGGCTACATCCTTCAGTTTGTTCTCTTGCCTTGGCATGGCCTTTTAATGCCACAAAGTCCCCTTTCCTTTAGGGTACCATTCTCTTGCCTGGGGCCCACCATACATCCTGGCTATTCTTCACTTAATTACTCTGCAAAGAGTCTATTTCAAATAAAGCTACATTCACAGATATGAGGGGTTAGAGCTTAAACACATCTGCTTGGGTGACCCCATTCAACCATCCATTTTGCTCTCTGCATACATGAATGCTAACATTGGGCATTTGTCATTGGGTATGGTTGTATCCTCAGAGCTCCTCAAGCTGTAGAGGGAGGGTATCAGAGCCAACTTTTTGAGGATGCTTGGGCTATTGTTGCGGATCTGCAGGAGTTGACACCCTGGCAGATATGCGCTTAGCCCAGGCAAGGGATAACCCATGCGGCTGGGTACCATAACTGTGTTCTTCCGTCCTGTCAGAATAGGCTACATCTTGCCAGGAGGAGGGATACTTGGAGACCCTGAAGTCCTCTTCAGGGAAGATATCTTTCCTTTTTCATGGTTTGGTTTGGAAATACTAGAAAGCATTAAACTGCGTCTGATTTTCATGTGTTCACCAGAGTCTATCAAGGAAATCCTTATAGAAAGAATGGATTCTGTGTTTGATCCCAAAGCCAACTTTTGAATGTATGAATATGCACCACGTGTGTGCAGTGTCCAAAGAGGCCTGAAAAAGTTACTAGATACCCTGATATTGGAATTCCAGATGGTTGTGATCCACTATCTATATGGTGGGGGTAACCAGTCTCAGGTCGTTTGCAAGCATAGCAAGTCCTTTAAACCACTGAGCCTTCTCTCCAGCCCCTTCAGAGAGTTCTTAAGAGGCAGGCAGGCAATGTAGACACGGAACCTTCTTGGACTGTGAGTGGTGAGGTGCCATCAACATATTGGGCAGTTCCATTTGGTGTTTCAGGTAGGAGGAATTGGAGAGGGCAGATGGAGTTCAAAGCCACAAGGAGGGATGCTACAAACCAGATGCACGAGAAGATGGGTCCCAGTATAGGGCATGGTGGGGGCTGCAGAAGGTAAGCTTAGGGGATAGAAAGTGTGTGGGGCAAAAGCTGAGGGCAGAGTGATCCTGAGCCCAAGTGTGTGTCGCAGAGCCGTGAGCACTGACCATGTAGGAGGGCTCTGCTGATTGAGTCGTCTTCATTTTCTTCTTGGCTTCATTTGTCCGCCACTTACTTTAGCTTCATGGGGGCCCTTTAGCCTGTTACTGTCCTGCTTCACGCTAATCACAAGTGGCTTGCTGCTGCCCAAATGTGACATATTCAATTTAGGATCCTGCCCGTTAGTCTCCTGCTGCATCGTGGCTGAAGCATCTTCTTCCCCCTTCGCTTGTTAATGTGTCATTTTCCAGGGAGTTGCTCAAGCTGCAGACATCCGTGGAAGTCTTCGGGCTCTAAAAGGACTCGCTTTTAACGGGAAGCTTGTCTACTTGAGATCGTGGTGCGCATGCACTTAATTGGTTGCTAAACGGTGGTGATGTGGTAGCCCAGGGAAGCATTTCAGGATCTGTGGTGCGTTTTGCCATCTGAATAGACTGGACCACTGAGGATGAATCCAGGGTACTGCCTTGTGTCTCTGTCAGGTATGAGAGGTGAGACAGACACTTGGGGAGGCTTTGATTTTTCAAAGCAAACGCAGTGGTGATCAGTGGAAGCTTGTTCTGTGTTGTGAGTATTCTGTGATCATGGATAGGCCTTTCTAAATGGGGCTGGAGGAGGTGACATGACGTCACACTTCTCTATGAGTGAGGTTGGGTGGCCTGTGTCACAGAGTAGGCTGCTTTACTTTAGGAGCAGATCAGAGCTCTAGAAGTACCACTACCCAACACAGATACCACAGAGGATGGTGGCCTCAGATTGCCAAAAGAGATTCTGCCCAAGGAGTGACTTGTCAGGCGGCAGGATTCATACTCATTGTGGTGTGCACAGCGGGGACAGAGGAAGAGAAAAAGGCACTTTCTAACAATCCTATGTAATATGCTCCTGCTTGCATGTCGTCATCAAGAATCAAATGGAGTAGAACTACATACCTGTACACACACACACACACACACACACACACACACACACATATGCACGTATGTATAAGGACCGGTGAAGGCCAAATAAAATTAATAGTCTGGTTAATAATATCACCACACTATCAACTTGATGGTCTTTTATAATATTATACTAGAATTATGTAACGTGTTACTCTGGAGGGAATCTGCCTGCCTGAGCAAGAGGCTCTATATACAGTTTTTAAAAAGACCTTCCTGTGGTATTTAATCAATTCAAAACAATAGGCGAAAACTGAAACACAGTCATAGCATATACTAAAACTATATATTCATCTGTAGTTCAATTTTCATCTGAAGGTGACATTTCTTCCCGGGTTTGTCTTCTTCTGAGTGGCTAAGCTTTATTTCTCCGTGCATCAGTTAAAGTCAGAAGTTGATACAATAAGGGAGAAGAAAGGGAGAACACAAAGCGGTTTGTCTCTCCAGCCGTGCTCTCAGATGGAGCAGGGCCAGAGTGGATGCTGCCTGTCACATTTGAAGACCAGGCCCCTGAGCAGCAGAAACATATTATATGTTACTGTTTGAAATTGCTTTTTTTTTCTCCACAAAGTTGAATGAACTCATGATCCACCCAAGTTGTAGGGTAAACCCATAGCTTCGTTGGTATTGTGATGGTTCCTTGGTAACTGTGCTGTCTGGTCCTTGATTTTTCTCTTTTCTCCCCTCCCTTCCCCTCCCCTCCCCTCCCCTCCCCTCCCCTCCCCTCCCCTCCCCTCCCCTCCCCTCCCCTCCCTTCCCCTCCCCTCCCTTCCCCTCCCCTCCCTTCCCCTCCCCTCCCTTCCCCCTCCCTTTCCCTCCCTTCCCTCCCCCTCTCCTCCCCTCCCCCTTCCCTCTCTTCCCCCTCCCCTCTCCTCTCCTCCCCTCCCCTCCCTTCCCCTCCCTCCTCCCCTCTCCTCCCCTCCCCTCCCCTCCCCTCCCCTTACCTTTTCTTCTTCTTCTTCTTCTTCTTCTTCTTCTTCTTCTTCTTCTTCTTCTTCTTCTTCTTCTTGTTTGTTTGCTTTTCTCAATTTGACACAAGCTAGGGTCATCTAGGAAGAGGGAACCTCGAGTGAGAAAGCACTTCATTAGACTGGCCACAGGCAACCCTGCGGGGTGTTGTCTTGATTGATGATTGTTGTAGGAGGGCCCAGCTCACTGCACTGTGCCAGACCTGGGCATATGGTCCTAGGTGCTATAAAAAAGCAGGCTGAGCAAGCCATGAGGAGCGAGCCGGTGAGCAGCATTCCTCCATGGCTTCTGCTTCAGTTCCTGCCTCCAGTTTCTGGTCTCGAGTTCCTGCCCTGACCTCCCTGGATGACAGGAGTGCAGCTGCAAGCTGAAACAAACCCTTTCCTCCCCAAGCTGCTTAGTCTTGGCATAGAAACCTGACTGTGCTGTTACAGAGTTTGTTTCATTACCCATGTGTCGTAGGTCATTTACAGTTTGCAGCCATTAAAACTAAAGCTACTACAAACTCTGATGTATATATTTATTTGCACAATCTTTACACATTCCAGACACAACTTAATTTTTTAAATGTGTTGCTTAAAACTGTTTGGGAGAGAATATAGACTGGGAAGAGCCTTTAGTTCATGTTTATCATTTTCCTAACAATAATTTCACAAAGCAAAAGATTGTTTTGTTGAAGTATAATTTACCAGTTTTTTTCGTTTATAAAATAAACCTTTTGAAATTCGCATTTAACTCCCTTTGTCTAGCTGTAGTTCAAGAAGACGATCATCTTGGACAGGCTTTTAAACGCTCATCGATCACAAAAGAGATAGAAAGAAGGAGGCAAGGGACAACAATAATTAAGAAAAATAGAAACTAAATAGCAAAATTGTCTGCTTAATATGATGGTATCAGTAGTTAAAGCCACCTGAACAAACTGAGCAGCCTTCTTAGAAGGCAGAGCTTGTCAAGTTGAAGAAAAGAAGGACAACTATGTGCTATATGTGGGTTCACTGTGCTCCAAGATGCAAATAGTTCTAAGTGAATGAAGGATTGAAAACAAGCTGTGAGAAAAGATGCTGAGAGCTTATTGGCTACAATATCACACCAGAAAGGTTACTAAAGAATGAAGGGTCACCTCATCATCCCAAGTTCAAGAAGATATAGTAAACAATATGTATATGTATTTTGTGTGTGGACCTCAAAGTACTTGAAACAGGAAGAAATAGGCAATTGAACAGTGTCACTTGGTGATTTCAATGGTTGGCTCATGTTAAACAACAGAAGAGTCAGACAAATTGACAGGACTATACAAGACTTCAAAGCATCCTGAGCCACCCTGGCCTGGCAGAGAAGCCTCCATCCAAAGACTGCAGAATGCTCAGGCTTTCCAACTGCACACATCACATTCTCTGATTTAGATGGTGTGCTGAGCTAGAATTAAATTAGAGAATTAAAGAGTCACAATAGAAGATGTTTGGCAAAATCAGGCTATTTAAAACTGAGCACAATTCTGAAAAAAACATGTGTCAGAGAAGAGTACAAAGAAAAAGATATGCTGGATTGATTAGGAGAGACCAAGGCCTGAATGCAAAAGTTTAGGGGAAAAACTTTCAGCATCACTGGCAGGAAATGAGAGAGTCCACAGAGGCAAGAGCCTGTGCTCCCAGCATCAAACTCAGAAGAGAACAGCTTGGTACCAAACTTGCAGAGCAAATCACGAAGAACAAGAGACACCAACGAAACCACGAGCCAAGCCTTCCAAAGATGAGCAGAACCAATGACGTGCGTGATTGATTGACAGCGAAGATTGCTGCACTTAGGAATCAGATGATCCTAGCTTGATATTTTAAGACCTGTACGCCAACCAACTAGAGAAGGCAGATGTTATGGAAGTTATTGAAGAACCCAGAAGACAAAAATGGCCACAAGAAAGAGAAGTGAAGATGAACCGAGAGAGACTGAAAACCTTCTCATATGGGAAGGTCAAACATTTCTGGGGCAGATTTAAGAAGATAGAGAGACTGTTGAGGATAGAGTTGGAAGACTTGGTTGAATCTACTGGAAGACCATATAGCTAGGCCCAGGACCTTGGTTATAAACAGAAGAAATCTTCTTTGGGACAGCAGCAGTGGCTTATTCTCAGGACCTTCCAGAATTGCAGCCTCTCAGTTCTTGCTCTGCTTACAGCCTCTGCAATTGCATGAGCCAAGTTCTCCTGCTAAGCATTTTAGTGTGCACCCTACTGGTTCTGCTTCTCTGGTTGCTCAGTGGAGACACATCACCTGTGGGGCCTGCTGAGCATGCAGTTCCTTGTGATCCACTGTATTCCACAAATATTAAGTTGAAAAATTGAGAGTAGTTAAAGAAAACTGATACTCTAAAAACTAAGTCATATATTTGTGGTCAATTGACAACCAAAATAGTTGTCTAAATAAAAACTTATAAATGAATATTCATAGCTTCATTATAACAGCCGAAACTGAAAGGAACCTAAACTTTTACTGATTGGCAAATGTACAGGAAACTATGCTATAGCCACAGAATTAGATACTATTTTGTAACAAAAGGAACAAAATATAGATACATGCTACAATGAGAATGAACCACTTTTATGAGCAAATAACTTTATATTGTGTCCTCAATTCAAGCATATTCTGTGGGGATTGGATATTTTCTTAATTTACATTCCAAATTTTATCCCCTTTCCCAGTTCTATGCCCCTGAAATACCCTATCCCCTCCCTCTCCCCTGCTTCTATAAGGGCATGCCCCCACCCACCCACTCTTGCCTCACTGCCCTGGTGCCTTCATGGGACCAAGGTCCTTTCCTCCCATTGATGCCCAACAAAGCCATCCTCTGCTACATATGCAGCTGGAGCCATGGGTCCCTCCATATGTACTCTTTGGTTGGTGGTTTAGTCCCTGGGAGCGGGGTGGGGGGGCCTGGTTGGTTGATATTGTTCTTCCTATTGGGTTGCAAACCCTTTCAGCTCCTTCAGTCCTTTCTCTAACTAACTCCTCCACTGGGGACTCTGTGCTCAGTTCAATGGTTGGCTGCAAGCATCTGCCTTTGTATTTGTCAGGCTCTGGCCTCTCAGGAAACAGCTATATCAGGCTCCAGTCAGCAAGCACTTCTTGGCATCCACAATAGTGTCTGGGTTTGGTGACTGTATATGGGATGGATCCCCAAGTGGGGCAGTCTCTGGATGGCCTTTCCTTCAGTCTCTGCTCCTGTGGGGATTAATTTTTTCTGTTCTCTTGATGAGAGCAATCCCAATGAATTTTTTAGTTTACTGAAAAAGACCAACAGAGTCAACTAACCTGCACCCTTGGGGGGGTTCCAGAGGCTGAACCACCAACCAAAGAGCATACAGAGGCTGGACCCCCTCCACCCCCACACAAACATATAATGTAGCAGATGTGCAACTCTGTCTTCATGTGAGTCCTTCAACATCTGGAACCTGGACTTAATCTGACTCTGTTGTCTGCCTGTGGATCCTGTTCCCCTAACTGGGCTGCCTTGTCTGGCCTCAGTAAGAGAGGATGTGCCTAGTCTCCTGGAGTGATTTGAGGTGCCAGGATAGGTTGGTATCTGGTGTGTGTGTGTGTGTGTGTGTGTGTGTGTGTGTCCCTTCTCAGAGGTGAAGGTGAGGGGTTGTGGGGGGGAGGGGCAGTGTGAGGGAGAGACTGGAAAGAGGAGGGGCTGCGATGGGGATGTAAAGTGAGTAAATAAATTAATGGAAAAAAGAAAAAACACCAAAAATTAGCTTTATTAAAACTTTGTAGTAAATGAAAGCATCAGACGTGAAAGACTTCTGCTGGGTTCTACTTACATAACATGCCTGTCAAGGCATGTGACAGATCAGAACGAGCCAGGAGTTCCTACAGCAGGAGTCTCTCTAAGTAGGATGGAGGAATGTTGGGGAAGTCATGGAAGTCTTATAAAAATGGATTGTCATGGGCTAGAAAAATGGCTCAGTGGGTAAAGGTGCTTGTCATCAAGTTCAAAATGCCTCCATATGTGCACTGTAGCTCACAGGTGTGTTCACACACACACATACACACACATACATGCATACACACATGAACACACACACATGCATGCACACACATGCACACATACATGAACAAACACACGTGCACACACACATACATACACACATGCATGTGCACACACGGACACATACACACACATGCACATACACACACATGAACACACATACATCCACATACACGTATACATACATATACATACATATACACACTTACACACATATACATATACATACATGCATATACACACATGCACACACACACATACACACACACACACACACACACACACACACACACACACAAACATAAAAAAAAAACTTTAACACTGGACTGACCTGATGATTGCGCCACTCAGTAAATAAACAGTGTCAGAATTGCACCTTTACAAGGGATGGCATAAATTCAATTTTAACAAAGCTATCTATAAAGAGAATTAGAATAACATCAGACTAGCCACTGTTTTCATCGTGGGTAAAGGCAGAGTCTCCCACAGAGCAGCCTTGTAGGGACAGTACAGGACAAGAGTCAAGTTGCTTGCACACACCCAGTTCTGTTCACATACAAGTTGTGGGGGACAAAGCCACTTGGAGATACAGCCTGACCGTATGTGAATGTCACACTTTTCAGGATATTTCAATGCCATGAGAATATGTGAAGACACAGTAAAAAATAGACTTGGTAATAGTTACTTTGTAACATACTTACACATTTTAGTTGAACAACCACAAACCACTTTCTACAATCCCAAGACTAGAAAAGAAAAGCTATGGAGAGCTACCCTACCCTTTAGCAAACAAACACTGGAACCCACAGCCTTGGGTCTGCAGTGAGTTCTTGATGTAGCCAAATGACTTTTGGAGAAAACGAACATGTTCCAGTGTCAAAGCCCTGAACCCTGCCACCTCCTGAAATACATGGGCGTGTAGCCCAGTGCACAATGATGGGGATGGCTGTGAAGGTTCATCTTCTAGGGAGACACGGACTGGCACATTCATAGGACCAGAGTCACCAGGTAAAAGAAAGAAACCAAGGCACAAAGCCACACAGCCTCCCAGTGAGGACTGTTGGATTAGTATGTGCATTTGCAAAGAGGAGACATACCACACAGCAGAACTCAGGGAGCAACAGCCCTTGGGAGCATAGAATCTGGGCCACACATTTGAAAGATACACCCAGTAGGGTTTCTTTCTTTTTTTTTTTTTTTCCTTACAAAATGACGTACTTTTAAAAAATTGGTTATTTTAAATTTACATTTCAAACATCTCTTCCCCCCCACACACACCCCTGCCCCTCCCACTCCTCCTTGTTCTATGAGGGAGCTCCTCTATCCACCCACCCACCCCCACCTCACTGCCCTGGCATTCCCCCACACTGGGGCATCAAACCTTCACAGGCTAAGGGCCTCTCCTTCGTTAATGCCAGATAAGGCAATTCTCTGTTACATATTCAGCTGGAACCATGGGTCCCTCCATGTGTACTCTCTTTGGTTGGTGGTTTAGTCCCTGGGAGCTCTGGGGGCGGGGGGGGGGGGTCCTGATTGGTTGATATTGTTGTTCTTCCTATGGGGTAGAGGCCACTGAGTCCTCATTTAAACTGTAGTTACAGAGATAGCTGTAGGTACCAGGACCTAGTTTTGCACTTTTGGGGCAGATCATACTTTAAGACTGGTGTCAGATTTTTTCTGGGTCTGTGATCTCACAGTCACACCCAAGCCTGGTTCCCAGTCAGGTAGTAGCTCAGCAGTTTGGAACTAAAACGGAACGGAACGCAGCTGAACCCATCTGAACTCTTTCCATGTAGGGAGCTCTGGGGATTCAGGGGCCCCTCGCTGTGATCACTATGGTAATCGGACTAGCAGCCCGGTTCAGCAGACTCTGGGGAAGCGTGGACACACCAGATATCACAAAGGCAGAAACGTTTTCTCATTCTAAAGCACACGGGGGAAATCTGGCCCTGTCTGATGCCGAGATTACTGCTGTCGATGGAGTGTATAAGAGTTAGTCGGATTTCGATTTTGAAACTCCTCATTTGAAACTTGCTTATCGTTGTACCCACTGATTTTCATTACAGGCCTGTTAGGCTTGTCAACGGGTGGCCACAGCCCACAGCTGACTTCCTCGGTTATCAGACTCTTCCAGCCCCCAAATGCCGCTTTCCCCTGTGCCCCACGTGTCGAGCCAGAGAGGGGCTCTTTGGCTCACACAGCCCCTGACTCAGGAAGCCACAGTTGGGCAGTGCTCCCTGCTGTCTGACCTGCCACCCTTGGATACTGTCAGCTCAGCTACAAGCAGCTTAAAAAAAAAAAAATCCATCTGCGGAGGGATAGGAGCAGGAGAGGGGGTGCAGTGAGGGAAGACTCAGTTCCGGCGGGAATTCGGTCCTCTCTGTAGCTCTGCAAAGATCGGGTTGAATCTTAAGGCACATGGCCGAGGCAGAGCCACTGTTGACGTGTCAGACAAATAAATGGCTAAGGCCAAATCACACCATTCAAGTGTGTTCTGTCAAAATACTCAGATCTAAAAGGAAAATGAAGGAAAATCTCTTTAACATTTGGTGTGCTGAGAACAGCCTGGTCCTCAAGTTCTAAAAGGTGGCTTCCCAATTTTGTCTCAGCAGTTCCTTGAGATGCTCAAGATACAAGCCGTGGTTCGTGGTTCGTGGACAGTTGCGCCTCCTGCCTTGTGATACACATTGCGGGGCTTTATGGGGGAGGCAGAGACGTTGAGAGACTGTAAGTTCAATGGTGTGTCAGGGAAGAGGTTTATTAAGGCAAGGGGTGTTCACTCAGCTGAAGGACAGTTTCATCCGGGAGAGGCAAAGTAAGAGCATCCTAAGATGTCTAATAGGAGCAATACAAATCGCTCATCCTGTTGAGGAGCGCAGCTTGGTGTTGAGGTAAGCTGGGAGACAGGAGAGGTTCCATTTACAGTTCTCTCTGTTTAGGACCTTCTTACTCTGAGGGCCTGGGGTCTCTAATGCACACTCAGTTCCCCATCTGATATTCAGAGCCCCAGGGTACACAGGTCTTCTTTGAATGAGAAGTTGTGTTTTAGTTGTTTTGGGGTCAAGTGATTCATACACAATCACAACAAAAGAAAGAGATATTTCAGAGTAACTGAAGGTGGAAACTTTTAACATCATGTGCACAAAAGAATGTGAGCTAGAGAATTGTTAATTATCTTGAGAGCTCCCAGGAACTAAACCACCAACCAAAGAATAGACATGGTAGGACCTATGGCTCCAGCTGCATATGTAGCAGAGGACTGCCTTATCTGGCATCAATGAGAGGGGAAGTCTTTGGTCCTGTGAAGGCTCAATGCCCCAGAATAGGGCAATGTTAGGGAGGTAAGGCAGGAGTGGGTGGGTAGGTAGGGGAGCACTCTCATAGAAGCAGGGGGAAAGAGGGATGGGATAGGGGGTTTGTAGAGGGAAAACTGGGAAAGGGGATAATATTTGAAATGTAAGTAAATGAAATAACCAATAAAAAAGATAACAATCTATAAAAGATATATCATAGTGTATATACAGCTGTATGAGATATATTATTGTCAATTAAAAATAAAAAAGTAAAAAGGCGTATTGCATAGACCAGACTCTATATGCCTAAAATAGGCATATGAATAACCTAACCCTTACCACCCTTATCTTGCCTCTGCTTCACCCAGCAGAGACAAAGGTGGTCTTTCGGTACAATTGTTTCTGACGATATAAAAAATGTCTTGTTTTATAAGTTCTGATTCATTGTTAGGGGGTTCTTTCTATTATACACTGGTCCTATCTTTATTTGGGTCATATAAAACAAATATATATGTTAAAGGCTTCACTTTCCGTAATTCTGAACCATCTCATTCTTTTGTTGTGATTGTCTATGAATATATATATATATATAAATTTTCAGTGTTTTTATTGTTAAATTCATCTGGTTGAATTTATTTTAAAATTCAGTCAGATTTTTTATTATTTTTATTAATTTGAGCTTTAATCATTGACATTTTTCGAAACTGAGTTCCTGTTCTTACTCAAGTCATCTTGTTTCATGATTTGTATTCCTGCTACCTGGAGATAGTTTTAAATTTTCTGCTTTTCAGAAAAACTTCTAAAATCACAACAAAAAATTAACAACAATCCTTTATAACAATGGGGGCAGCAGCAGCATTTGATGTGGTAAGACCCATCCCAATTACAGGGAGTAACGTGTCTTGGCATCGCAGGTTAAATAAAGGGCCCAAACCAAAATGAGCATTCATACCTCTCTGCTTCCCAGCTGCAGATGTTATAAGCAGCCACTTCATTCTCCATGACGCTTCTGCCATGATGTGCCATCAAACTGTGAGCTTCCTCAGCTGCCCTGGTAAAGTCTTTCCTTTCAGTAGTGAGACAGGTAATTAATAGAATCTCCACAGTTAGACACATTGTACAATGCTCAGTGAACCTCCCAAGTGTGCCTTTCTTTTCATTGATCTCACTCTGCCTTGCACTTCATGTTCCTGCACTCCCGTCAGGTTTGACTTTATTGTTTATTCAGTGTCTGTTTTGCTCTGCTCGTCTGGTGAATTCTCAGGAGTACTTGCCATCCAGGACCGGACTTCATCTGTTGCCTACAGTACCTGGCTGTTTTCTGCACTCACTCCTCCATCCGTTTTCTCTGCCTAAGCCTGTTTAGTGGTGTTAGTTCCTGGACCCAGCTTGGTGAGTCTTCACTTCAAGTGCTCCTTTCAGAGAAGGCTGCACCTACTCCAGGGTCTGATCTTGGGAGGGCAAACTTGCTGGATTAAGAAGCTTTTATTCTTTTCTGAAATGGAGTCCTAACTGATTTGTTCAATAGCATCTGAGTTGCTCTGTAGCAACTCTAAAATATTATTAGCAGGAACTGTTGAAATGAAGTCAAGTAAATGAAAAGAATTTACTTCTATGTAATCTTTTCACTTTTTGTACATGCTTCAGAGACAAGACTTACTGTAACACTTTGTAATGGCTTTTTTGGGATCTCGTTTCTTCTTTCTTGCAATCTAGTGTGAGCGTCCCAGGAAGGTTTCTTAGTAACGTTCATAATTCTGTTTCATCTGCAATATACCTGCTCAGCTCACAGATGGTCCAACTTTACTTTTTCATGATTGAGATGAAATTTCTCTTAGGTCCCACTATAGTATCTGAGAAAGTATCACAGACTCAAATTGCTAACTTAGGTGGTGACTTCAAGAGTTTCGTTTCTTTCTTCCTTTTTATAGTGGCAGCTTTGTGACATAAGTTGATGTTAGTCATCTTATTTACCTCATACTGCCTCCATTGCTTTTCCAAGAGAAGACTTTGTCTCAATTCCACAACAAATTGTTGTGCTGTTTAGAAATTACACTTATTTGATACTGAAAGACTTTAGGGGAAGAACGGAGAAACATGAGATTCTAGACATCAAAGGGTCCTCAAAGACTATTCAACTCAACCTCTTACTTTATAGATGACATGGAGGCTGAGAAAGTCATATATATGACCTGTGTGTACATGACCTGTGTGTGTATATGACTTGTGTATATACCTCTCCTGTGTCACATACAATCTGTAAATGTGCATGAACTATGCATGTACATGAAAGTTATACTTTGAGCAGAAGGGAAACTAAACAGATATAGGAAGCCACCTAGTTTTAGGCAAATCATATCTTTCTTCTGGAAATGTTTTACTAAAAGATTCTTTTAAAGAATTCTTTTTGAGTAGACTTCAGGTTCACCATCCTGGTAAGACCTATAAAGCTACCAATCTGTCCCATAGGCTCAGATATATCTATGTCATTCAGTGTCCTTCTATGGGATTTTAAATTTTGATAGAAGGAAAGGCAGAAGAACCTCTTTGTTAGTGAAGTTGGGAAGAGCTGAACTGTACAATGTCTTAGAAATTGAATGGATAGAGAAAGAGTGGTGTGTATGGATGGAAATTCCTGGCAAAGAAGTTAAGCCAAGATTCCAAGGCCAAGATCTTGAGTTCTGTGTTGACTGCTTGCAACACCTTAGTAGGTCAAGGATGCTCAAGGCAAAAGGTGCTAAGAGCTCACAGGACAAGTTCCCTAAACTGCAACCTTGTGGTATCTCAACAGGAAGAGCTCTGGGGGAGTGATGGGCCTGTGATCGGGAGGGGGCCTCTGCAACACCATTCACACGGTTCCTGGTGCACACTGTTCCCATTGTGGTAAACTAGATGGTACAGATACCATGCATTTCTCTTCTAAGTCTAAATCATGAATTTCCTCCTGAAGTTAAAAAGGTGCACTGACTCATCCAGAGAGGATATAAAGCAGAAAGAAAATGTTAGCTGTAATTAAGTTTAAAAAGTTGCCTCAGTATCTTCACACCTTTGCTGCTTCAAGCGTTTCTGAATTCTGGGGAGCCTGTGCCAGCTCCGCGCCGTGCCGCTCTTCTGAGCACAGCCCTCCTGGAAGCTCCATCTCGGTGCTATTTCCGTTTCTTATCTGGAGATACCTCAGCTTACCAGGCACACTTCTTCCTGCCTTATTTGATTGCATCGTACCTGTATTTTACCGCACACGTTCACCACATCCAATTTAGTAGACTTGTGTGGACTTTCTGTCAAGAAGAGAAGAAATTGCTGATCCATGTAAGCCAATCGGAATGGTATCCTGTTGTTAGACTCCAAGGGCATGAAAGCTCATCTCAGCTTAGCTGTCAAGACTCAGATAGTTTTAAACAAATTATTCAGCAGGGAGCCCTGGTCACAAGCCACAGGATGGATGGACAAGGCTTGAGAGGCACAGTATGTGAGACCCTTGTCATTCCTGTCCAGTCGCAGACCCACTTGTGTGATGGCTGCCTTAGAGTGGGGATGTTAGTCAGAAATCCATTTTTCCTTTCTGTCAAATAATGAAAATGAAACTATCTAGCCTGGCTTCCACGGATTTTAGGAGAATGACTGAGAACAATGTTCTGAAATGTGAGTTATTTTAGCATGGGTAATGGAAGGGAACCAGGAAGTCATTATAAGCTTCCCATGGGCCATCAAGGGCTTTCTCACTGATGCCAGTCACTGGGAAATGATCAGCCTTGTGAGAGCTGCCTGTGTCTTCTCTTCAAGCTGATTCCTGGTGACTTTTTATTCCTCTCCTTTTTTCCTTCCGATTTTCTTTGTTTCTGTGCCTTTGTTCTATGGCCTTCCTTTTAGCCACTTTGCACTACTGTCTTATTACACTCTTTATTACACAAGTAGAAAAACAGAACAACAACAACAACAACAACAAAAACCAAACCAGATCAGGCTAGATATTTAAAAGAACAAGAAAAACAGCATTCAAATGTCGCAAGCCAGTGACATAGCCTGACAGTCATCAAGTCTTTGCTCAGAATCGTGGCTACACTTAGATCATAAATACTGAGTGGGTATGCTTGCTCATACATTAGACTCTCAGAGTGACAGACTGGAGCCTGCCTGGAGAAGAGTGGGTGAATCTACAGTCTGCTGGGCAAGAGAGGTACCAAATTCAGACTGAGAACGCTCTGCTGATCACCAAGCCTTTGTCCTTTCATTTTAAAGTAGTAAGGCTTTTCTCCAGTAAATCGAATCCAGAACAGCTCCTAGTATGTGCTGTTAATACACTATATAACATAGCATGTTCAGCTAGTGGCTGAATGGTATTTTCTTATTAAACCAAAGAATAAAGAGATGAATCTCCATCCTTACAGGCCTAGGTCTTGAAAGCCTGTTTGGATTGAGAACAACTTTTGCCTGCAAAGCACCACCCTCTTCCGTTTTCTGCCATCTTCACTACCCCAGATTAGCTCCAGCCTCATGGTTTGGAAGCCATCCTTGCTTAGTTCAATTAAATAGCCAAACAAATAGGTCAGCTTTACCCTGCCTAGCTCTGGTAATCCAGCTCCTGTATGGGCCCAATCGAAGGCAGGCCAGGTTTCGTATCAGACACAACCAAAGAAAGAAGCCCGTATGCCCAAGTCACAACACAAAACAATAAGAAGGGTCAAAACAGCATGTTTCCCATCAAACCCACTAGTCCAATGGACGTGTTCTCTAATGAGAATTACCTAGATGAACCCCAGGACACAGAATTTAAAGAAATATTATCAACTTTATCAAAGAATTCAAAGTGTTTCAAGAAGACACAAACCAACATTTTATTGAACTTCAAGAGGATAACAGTACATGCTTGAATGATGGCCAAGAAAATACAAATATACAGCTGAACAATCAGGATCGGAAACTAGAATTCAGTAAAGAGACAGAAATATTAAGGAGGACATACACAAAAATGAAGATGGAATTTGAAACCTGGATAACCTAAACAGACTGCTCAGGGGAGAGCTTTACAAAGAGAAAGGACCAGGTAGAGTATAAATGTCTTAGTTGGGGTTTCTATTTCTGTGACAAAACAGCATAACCTAAAGCAATCTGAGGAGGAAAGGGCAGATTTTAGCTTACAATTTTCAGGTCACACTCCATCACTGAGGCAAGTCAGGCAGGAACCCAGAGGCAGGAACTGAAGTAGAGGCCACAGAGGAATGATGCTTGCCTGCTCATCATGCTTTCTTATAGCACACAGGACCGCCAGCCCTGGAAAGGGGGGCCGACATCCCACAGTGAGCTATCATCAATCAAGAAAATGCACGATGGGCTTGGGCACAGGCCAGTCTGGTGGGAGCATCTTCTCAGTTAAGACTCTCTCTTTCAGCACAATTGATTTCTTGTCAAATAGATATTCAAACACATTACTGTTAATCGTAACCTTTCTTCTCTTTCATCCCTAAGACCTCTTCATGTTAATATTGATATCACAATATAAAACATTCCAATTTTTAAAAGCCCTTCAGTCTTTAAAAATTGAAACACTTTAAAAGTCCAGTTTCTTTAAATGTGAAAGCCTCTTTAAAATACAAAGTCTCACTAAAAAAAAAATAAAGTCTCTTTAAAACTCCAAATCCGGGCAGTGGAGGCACACGCCTTTAATCCTAGCACTTGGGAGGTAGAGGCAGGCGGATTTCTGAGTTCGAGGCCAGCCTGGTCTACAAAGTGAGTTCCAGGACAGCCAGGGCTACACAGAGAAACCCTGTCTCAGAAAACAAACAAACAAAACACCTCCAAATCCTCTCTCAAATCCCAAAATTTCTCTAAGAGATGATCGAAGTCATAGCTGTGAGTAACACCCGATTTCTCAATAGAGACTCTAAAAGCCAGAAGGGCCTCTCTAAGAGACCACAGATGCCAGCAGAGACTACTATACTCAGCAAAACTATCAATCATAATCAGTAGAAAAAGAAAATCATTTTATGATAAAGGCAAATGTAAGCAGTTACTGTCTGCCAACCCAGAACTATATAAGGCATTAGAAGGAAAACTTCAGTCTAAAGAGATCATCTCCACCCAAGAGGAAAATATAATGTCAGAATAGTTAGTCGAATGAATGGGAAAAATCATACCACCAAAAAAGTAACAGGGATTAATAAACAGTGATCATTCATAGCTCTTAATATTAATAATATCAATTCCCTAATAAAAAGACTTAGACTCACAGATTAGATTAGAAAACAGGATTGATATTTCTGTTGTATCCAAGAAACATGCCTCACCATAAATAGACATCACCTTAAGATAAAAGGATGGAAAAAGTATTCAAAGTAAATGGAACCAAGAAATAAGCAGGTGTATAGCTATTTTAATATCTGGCAAAATGGACTTCAGATGGAAACTGTCATAAGAGATAAGGGAGAATACTACAAACTCATTAAAAAGGAAAAAATCTACTAAAAAAGATATAATTCTAACATTTATGTACCAAACACATTGGCACCCAAGTTCATAAAGGAAATACTACTACAGCTAAAAGTTACTTATTGACCTTAACATAGTGATGGTATTAGGTGGCTTCAGTACTCCACTCTTACCAATAGAGAGGTTATCCAGACAAAAACTAAATGGGGGAAACACTGAAGTTCAATAACATCATAAATCAAATGGACCTAATAGACATCTATAGACTATTCCTCCCAAACATTAACAAATATACTTTCTTCTCAGAAGTTCATGGAACATTTTCCAAAATTGACCACTTATTAGGACACAAATCAAGATACAAAAATATAGAGATAACACACTGCATCCTATCTGATAACTATGGGTTAAATCTGAACGTCAACAACTACAGAAATGGCAGAATGTGTATGAAATCCTGGAGTCTGAGCAACTCACTACTGAATGGTAATTGGGTCAAGAAAAATCAATATGCAAATTAAAACCATTTTTGGGTAGGATAAAAATAAAAAATAACATACTCAAACATATGGGACACAATAAAGGCACATCCAAGAGGCAAATTCATAGCACTAAATACGTATATAAAAACAATGGGGAAATCTCATATTAATGGCAGACACTTTCCACACACTTAATGTACACTCTAGAAAACCAAAAATAAGTAATATTCAAACAGTGTAGAGAGGAAGCAATAATCAAACCCAGGGATAAAATTAACGAAATAGGAACAAAATACAAAGAATCGATGAAAGAGTTAGTTTTTTTTTTTTTTTGAGAAAATCAAGAAGATTGACAAACCTTCACCTAAACTAACCAAAATACACACAGAGAAGATACAAGTTAATCAAATTATAGATGAAATAAGAGAGTACAACAGATACCAAGAAAATTCTGAGAACAGTATGGACATACTTTAAAATCTATATTCCACCAAACTGGGAACCTAGTGGAAACAGATGCATTTCTTAAATCAAGACGAAATAAATAATTTCACTAACCCTAGTGAAACAAAGCAAGAATTAAAATCCCTTCCCTTAAAAACCTAGGGCCAAATGGACTCACTGGAGAATTCTACCAGACTGTCAAAGAATTATAATACCAATACTCCTCAAAATATCCTGCAAAATAGATATCAAAGAAATGTTTCCCACAATTTTTTATATGAAACTCATTTTACCCTGATACTAAAACCCCACAAAGACTCCATTCTTTCCCTTAAAAGCCCAGAAAATTACAAAGCCATATCCTTTATAAATATAGATGCAAAAATCTCAGTAATTGTATAACAAACCAAATTGAAGAACATGTGATCAAGTTGATTTCATCTCAGAGATGCAGGGATGGTTTGACATATTTAAGTCAATAAATACAACTCGCCACATAAAAAGACTGAAAAAGGGCTGGAGAGATGGCGAGTAACAGCACTGACTGCTCTTCCAAAGGTCCTGAGTTCAAATCCCAGCAACCACATGGTGGCTCACAACTACCTGTAATGAGATCTGATGCCCTCTTCTGGTGCATCTGAAGACAGCTACAGTGTACTTATGTATAATAATAAATCTTTAAGGAAAAAAAAAAGACTGAAAGACAAAACCATCTCAGATTTCAAGTTGTATTACAGAGCTATAATAATAATGACAGAGTGATATTGTCATACAAACAGATATGTTGATCAATGGAATTGAATTGAAGACCCAGAAATGACACCCAATTTTTTGATAAGAAAGCCAGAAATACACACTGGAGAAAAGACAGTATCTCCAACAAATGGTTCTGGTCAAACTGGATGGATGAATGTAGAAAAAATATAAACAGATTTATATTTATCATTCTGCACAAAGTTTAGCTCCAGATGGATCAAGGGCTTTAACACCAGGCCAGAGACACTGACTGTGACAGAAGAGAAAATTGGAATAGTCTTGAACTCATCGACACAAGAAAAGACTTTCTGAACATAACACTGATAGTGCAGGGACTATGACCAACAACTAATAAAGGGGACTTCATGAAACTGCAAAGCTTCTGCACAGCTAGAGAAATAATCAACCAGATAAAGAGGCAGTCTACAGAACAGAAGGCTATACACCTGACAGACGTTTAATATTTAGACTCTACAAACAAAACAAAACAAAAAGACTAAAGGAAGTGGAGGAGAAGCAAGTGGAAGAGGAGGGAGAAGAGGTAGAGGAGGAGGAGGGAGAGGATGGAGAGGAGAAGGAGGAGGAAGAGGATGGCTAAAAAATATTTAAAAGAATGCTTATCATCTATAGCAATTATGGAAATGCAAATTAAAAAGAGATTTCATCTTACTCCAGTTAGAATGCCAAAGATCCACGGAACAACTAACAATATGTTGAAGGGGTGGTAAGGAAAAGGAAACTTCATTCACTGTTGGAGGGATTGCAAACTGGCACAGTCACTGTGGAAATCAGTGTGGAGAATTCTTAAAAAGTTCAAAATAAATCTACCATATTATCTGGCCATCCCACTTCTTGTCATACGACTGAGGGACTCAACATCCTACTCCACAAATGCTTGCTCATTTTCATCCTATTCACAATAGCTAGGAAATAGAAACAACATAAACATCTTATAGTGGATGAAGGGATAATGGAAACATGGCATACATACCTGATGGAATCCCATTAGGCAGTAAGAAAAACAAAACCATGAGCTTTTCAGAAAATGGATGGAAGTAGAGAATCACATTGAGGTTGGCTACCCAGCCCCGTAAAGATAAATGCTGTCTGTTCCTTCTTATCATAGCTCCTATCTCTGAATCTTCAAATGTGCGTACATAGCCTGTGGTAACTTTCGAAACTAGGAAGGTGAAACGAGACCATCGCTAGGATGGGGGATGGATAGCGAACAGTAGAAACAGAGATAGGAGTGCAAGGAGATGGCAAAGGGGGTGGATCTTTAAAATTTTTATTCTTCTCTCATATGTTATATCCTGATGGCAATTTCTCCTCCCTCCTCTCGTCCAAGTCCCTCCCAGGCCTCCCAGTGATATCAACCACACATAGCATATCAAGTCACAGTAAAAGTAGGCACCTCTCCTCATGTGAGGCAACCCACTAGGAGGAGAAAGGATTCCAAAAGCCACTGGCAAAAGAATCTGAGAGTCCCTGCCCCCACTGTCAGGAGTCCCAGAGAGCACCACACCACACAACATGTATGCAGAGGTGAGACCCGAGTAGCTTCCACAATAGGATGATATCTATTTTATGTTCCCTTCCCAGGGAGATTCAGCTGTCCCCACCCCCTTGAACCTTCCTTGTTACTTAGCCTTTCTGGGTCTGTGGATTGTACCATGATTATCAGGAGGGCGATGTTTAGTGAGGGGCAGGAAGGTAAATGAAGAAGAAGGTGGGAGGAAGGTAAAGGGAATTAGGGCGCAATTATTACTGGGGAAATGGGAAAGAAGTGGCTCCTGAGGGAAGGGGAGTGACATAAACAAGGACAAAAGGAAGGGAGTATAAAATAACAATACAAATGGCTGAAAACACTGCAACGAATCAATCTTCACTATTTACCTAAACACACACACACACACACAATTTATTATATAAATATGCATGTATAGTTTTACTAAACTTCTCACCTGGGCTCTTTTCAAGAACCAAACACCATCTAACATAAGCCCCAGTACTAATTATGAGAAGCAGGGCTATCCAAGAGACTCTTAACACATACAGCCTATTGCTGTTACAGTTTATTACCTCTGAGAGGTGCATGGTAGGTCCCGATTTCTAAACCACCATGTACTCCAGAAACAAGTCCCAGAAACATCTTAGCTAGTGTTGACATGAATGTCCCCTCTCTAAGGACTAGCTTTCATTATACAAGAAGTCCCCATGCAACCTTTCAGAGGAGGTAGGCAACTAACATTAGTCCTGCCCAGCTATGACATTTATGAACCACATCCAGGACCAGCATGGCATGATAATCCTGCAAGTGCAGTTATGGTACACATACTTTGGTGTCAACCAACTGTTCTGTAATTGGACTTAAGATTCATTCAACAAGACAGGAGCCATGCCTAGCTAGTGAAATCCTAGCTGGAGGAGAATCTACAACTTCTAATTTATTAAGCCAGAGCATCCTTAACAATCTATGAACATTTGTCCTTATGTCTACAGATACAATGTATCTGGAAATAAAAAGGGGTAGCCAATGATAATAGAGAAGAAAGACAACTGGAGGACCTTATACCTGCTGTCTTAGTCAGGGTTTCTATTCCTGCACAAACATCATGACCAAGAAGCAAGTTGGGGAGGAAAGGGTTTATTCGGCTTACATTTCCATACTGCTGTTGATCACCAAAGGATGCAGGACTGGAACTCAAGCAGGTCAGAAAGCAGGAGCTGATGCAGAGGCCATGGAGAGATGTTCTTTACTGGCTTGCTTCACCTGGCTTGCTCAGCCTGCTCTCTTATAAAACCCAAGACTACCAGCCCAGAGATGGTCCCACCCACAAGGGGCCTTTCCCCCTTGATCACTAATTGAGAAAATGCCTTACAGTTGGATCTCATGGAGGCATTTCCTCAACTGAAGCTCCTTTCTCTGTGATAACTCCAGCTGTGTCAAGTTGACACAAAACTAGCCAGTACACCTGCTAATGTCAAACTTACAGTGGCAGGCTCTGGATTTGATCCTCATTGTCACAAACACATAAAACCAAAATATGTAAAATGAACCAATTGTGGTGGAAGCTAGAAGAGGGGTACCGCAAGAGATGTTATGGCTGGGAGTGGGTGTGAGGGTGGAGACTTTTGGAAGGCTTTGCACACACTTGTGTGCCTTTTCTATTTCTTAATTTAGGGTGAGTTCATGGGACATTCATTCTGAAATGCTTTGAGTTGTGCACTTATAAATGTTTTACAATTCCACATGCATGCTTTTAGGGTTTGACAAAACCTTCAAATATTCTGTCTAAGCAGTTTTCTGTATGATTTTTGGGTTCTATAATTGATAATAAAAAGAAGAAGAGGAGGAGGAGGAAGAGAAGAAGGAAGAGGAGGAGGAGGAGAAGAAGAAGAAGAAGAAGAAGAAGAAGAAGAAGAAGAAGAAGAAGAAGAAGAAGAAGAAGAAGAAGAAGGAGGAGGAGGAGGAGGAGGAGGAGGAGGAGGAGGAGGAGAAGGAGGAGAAGGAGGAGAAGGAGGAGAAGGAGGAGAAGGAGGAGAAGGAGGAGAAGGAGGAGAAGGAGGAGAAGGAGGAGAAGGAGGAGAAGGAGGAGAAGGAGGAGAAGGAGGAGAAGGAGGAGAAGGAGGAGAAGGAGGAGAAGGAGGAGAAGGAGAAGAAGGAGAAGAAGGAGAAGAAGAAGAAGAAGGAGAAGAAGAAGAAGAAGAAGAAGAAGAAGAAGAAGAAGAAGAAGAAGAAGAAGAAGAAGAAGAAGAAGAAGAAGAAGAAGAAGAAGAAGGGAAGGAAGGAAGAAAGAAAGGAAGAAAGAAAGAGTGTTTTGATTTTATATGTTGTCCAGTGACGTTTCAAAGTCTGATAGAGCCTTGCAGTTCATTTCATCTACATTTTTTCCTCTTACCTAAAAAGTTATATTGTCAAAAAAAACTTGTCAAAAAACCCGAAAGCTTTCAAATTAGTCTGGGAGGTACCCATTACTCTTCTTTAAATGTAATGTTGATAATATTGCTGTAGTAGTAGTTATAGTAGTCACAACAGTGGCACTTTTATAATCAGCTTTTTAAAAATATTTCATAAATAAGAATTAGAAATACAGACTACCATACACTATGAAATTTTGATATCTTCAGAAGTTTACTCATGGTGAACCTAAAAGACACTTAAGTGCATACATATATCTTTCTTAAAAAGTCTATAATGACATATTCTACTTTGATTATTTACATACTCCCATGCAATTGGATGATATATTTGATTGTTTACTCAAAAGACATAGATGTACTGTGATAAGGGCATGAAATGGCATTTTCTTATTGAGTGCGTATGTATTCCAGTTTATTTTGTTTGTATTTTAAAAATAGAGGACATCAACCTTCCAAGAACAGAAAACCAACAACGCATAAACATAGGTAACATGGACTCAGCCCTCTGCACAGGAACACCAGTATCTTCCTTCTTTTAAGGAGCAAATTCTCGAGCCCCTTCTACTTGTACTGTGATGCTTAACCTTGTCAGTCTGACTGAGTTAAGCACAGTGAGGAGATTTACAAAGATCAAGATCAAGGCCTCTGATGCAACAGATGACTTATTTTCTTGACAGACTCATAAAGGACATCACTATTGGCAGTAGTAGGTCTTCTTGGAGGAGTTAGGTCATTGGGGCATGTCCTTGAGGAACACATCTTGTTCTGAGCCCTTCCCTTGCTCCCTTGCTCCTTGACTTATATCTCTTGAGAAGTGAACAGCTTGATTCTTCCCCACGTTCCTGCTTCAACAACATTCTGCACATGGTCCAGAAACAATGGACTCTGAAAAACCTTTGGAGGCCATGAGTCAAAATTATTCCCCCTTTTATCATAGCAATGATAGACGTACTGAAAAAGAAAGTCTGAGCCAGGCTCTGTAGTTGGTGATCTCCTAGAGCCTCCAGGAATTTCTGATGGATGTGGAAACTTGAAAACCACTGACGAACAGCAGTGCTGTGGCAGAGAAAAAGAATAGCTTCGGAGTTAGTCCAGTTAAAACTTGTCAAAAAAACCTGAAAGCTTTCAAATTAGTCTGGGAGGTACCCATTACTCTTCTTTAAATGTAATGTTGATAATATTGTTGTAGTAGTAGTTATAGTAGTCACAACAGTGGCACTTTTATAATCAGCTTTTGTTAAATATTTCATAAATAAGAATTAGAAATACAGACTTTCACCACATAAGGAAGAGAATTACCATTAAGCCACATGAAAATGCTTTTGTATACTTCATTTGCTTAGATTTATTTTATATTCACAGGAAGCATTTCCTGTTGGTGAGGTAGCTTGTTCCAAATAGAGTTGAGCTGATGAAGGGCAGAAGGCACTTTCAGAGACGGGGGAGGATACTCCTGGGGACAAAAAGCAAACACAGCTCTTTGAGGACTGTTGATCTGTCATCAGAAACATTTTTATACCTACCTTTGTGTCCCTTTGCAATATTTCAGTAGAGATACAGACTACAGAGTGGGCAAACCTTCCCACTGTTTGCTGCAAACTACTCTTTTTCTGGCAGAATCCTCTGCCCGACCTGGAAACAAAGTCCAGAGGAAGTGCCAGCTCTCCCTCTCTTCTCTTTACAACAACTGCATCCAAGTGCAGTGTCCCCACCATACCATAGAGTGCGTGCTGGCACAGGTGAGGGGCAGAAGGAAGGCTCGGAGCATTGTGGAGGTGATAACAGGAGGTGTCCTGTCATCTGTTTCTGTGGTAATGAGGCAGCATGGAAGCTACTTATATCACAAATTACTTAATTTGGAAGTCCCATGAATAGGCCATGTAACGCTGACTAGGTGTCAGGCTGCTAACAAGCAGCTTTAGACAACAGGATTCCCATTGTCCTCTCTACCCTTGCACAAAGGTTGGAAAAATATCCTTTAGTTGCTGTAGATAGGTTAATGCCAGGGACATTCTTTCCACCCTCAGCCCCTTGCTGCTTTTTCTTTTTCCACTCTCTCTAGCAACTAGGCTTTTACTACCACTGTGGAAATGAGGGGAAAAATTAGCCTCCTGCAGTTTCCGCCTAAGAGATAAAGACAAGCTAATTTCCAGAGACTTTTCACTTGAGAGCCAGTATATAAGGTAGCGAGCACTCAATACACTTTGTTTAATACATTTAATTCATCACATTGCTATGTTTACACACAAGTTAATTCATGGTACTGTGCAAATTAATGAGCTTGTCAAAAAACCCGAAAGCTTTCAAATTAGTCTGGGAGGTACCCATTACTCTTTGAATTAAGGAGCCAATCACAGAACAATTCAGAACACCTTTTATTTCTTCATCACAACCAGAGGCTACAAGACCTACATTGCATGTAATCCCCATTTGCGGGACATGGAAACCTAATCATTTGCAGGTAAGTGTGACTTCACATTACTAGAAGTTCACCTTCTAAGCGTACTGTTGTATTGGTTAACTTTGATATTCAATTGTTTCAGAAGCTTAGAAAGGGCACAAAAGCAGACTTTTTTTGTTTTTAAATGGGTAGTTGGATGTGTGTTGTCACGTACATGGTCATATTTGCACTCAAAAAACGATGCATTCCAAGTGGTATAAAGTAAGAGGGTGGCCATTGTAGATAGATCTCCTAAGTGTTGGTCTAAGTAGATGGGAGTTCCAAGAATAGCTGAGCAGATGGGCAGAGCTGGTCATGGTGGCTGGCACTTGTAACTCTAACACTCCTGATGCTGAAGCCAGTGAGGTGGGAGGGGAGTCTAGTCAGTCAGGCTGCATGGGTCAGCATGAGTCAGGCTTCACCATGGGGAAGCATTTTGGCTTCTCCAGAGAACATACATCCATTGTATGTTTTAGATAGCTATCCATTTTATCTATATTTGTGTAAATATAACAGTAGTAGAAGGTTGTGCCTATGCTAACACATGGATCCAGACACCAGTCAGCGACTTATATCATATGTGAAAGGTGACACAGTCCCTCCAGGAAATGTCTGAAGCTATGTTTGGGCACTTCCAGTTGTCCCACTGACTAAAGGATGACAGGTACCACTTAACGCCTAGACTCTGACGATGTTAAGAATTTAGCAATGCAGCCGGGCAGTGGCGGCACATGCCTTTAATCCCAGCACTTGGGAGGCAGAGGCAGGCAAATTTCTGAGTTTGAGGCCAGCCTGGTCTACAGAGTGAGTTCCAGGACAGCCAGGGCTACACAGAGAAACCCTGTCTCATAAAAAAAAAAAAAAAAAAAAAAAAAAAAAGGAATTTAGCAATCACCTGATATTTCTATGGAAACAAGAATTGTGATACTCAAAGTATACAAAGTTATAATGTCTCTGAGAAAGCAGGTATTTGGGGCTATTCCCACTTGGGTGTTCATGTCCTCTAACATTCATTAGTCTGATGAGCTGGAGGAATCTGTAAGCCCCATTTGTTGCTTCTAAACACAGGATCTCTGGTTTTTCTTCTGACTCCTAAAATCATTATCCAACTGCCCACTGCACATCTCCATCTGGATAGCCCACAGGACTTGATTCAACATGTCCACAGTCAAACTCATTCTCTTCATTTTTCAAGCCTTCTTATTAATCTTCTGTGTTAGTGAGTGGCACCATCGTGACAAAGTAAACCAAAGCCCCCGGGCTAATTCTATGAACCTTCTTCTCAGGCTTATTCATCAGTCACAAAACCCAGTCCTTCGGGGCCTTTCAATTTTGTTACTATTTTCTTTGATCCCTTTCCCACTGCCTTGGCTTACTACATTTGACCTCTCACCTGGCCTATTCTAGCAGTTTTCTGATTGGTTCTCCTATCTCACTATACTAGGATTGATTGCAAGTGAAAGAACACTCAAGCAGACACATGTAACATAGAAATTTAAGATGCTCAGTCTGGGATGGGCATGGCACATCCTCTGACTGTCTCCTTTTCTGGCAGGCCCTCTCAATGAATAGGTTAATGATAGCTTAGTTCTAGGCTTATAGAAAATTTTTATTTTCAGCTGAAAGAGAGTCTATTCTTTAGCTGCTTCAAAAATCTCAAGGTAGGCTCTGTTTGTCTATTTACCATACCCTCTGCCTAAGTGAGTCAGGTCAAGGTGTTCTGATGTAGACTTTGTCAGCTGGGAAGGGTTTATTAACAGAATGGAGAAAGTGGATTTGGAAATCCAATTCCATGAAATATTTCTAACACAAGCTCTGCCCATGGACCTGAATGGTCTGTATATTGAACCATGCCATCCTCAGGTAAACCTTCTCTTTTTCTAACACCTTAATGTCTAAATAACATAGGTAGCTCTCTGAACAGTGTCTGCTTCTCCCCTTCCTTTGTTTCCACACTGAACTCCAAGGCTCATCTCAGAGCATCCACGAGCTAGCCCTGTCTTGATTGGCTTTCTTTTCTTTCTGGAGGGTCAACTTCTTAAGGCCAGGGACAGACACTTTGTGTTCTTAAATACACAGTTGGTACAAAGGAATATTTGTTGAATGACTGAATCAAAAAAAAAACACAATAAAAGTTAAATGTTTATTAAAGACATGGTAGAGAGGACAGATCCAGGCTGGTGATATTCAGAAATTTAAACTACATGGACAAAGAGTCAGAGGCGAACAGTCACTTTGCATGCGGCATATGACTATTATAGTAGTATTCACAGGCTACTCTGTTAATTCCTTAAGTGAAGATGATTTTAAGGGATAAATCTGACACCATTCTAACTGTTCTTTCTCTTCATGTAGCTGTGGTGGCCTGAGAACATTTCCAGGGCTGAGCTTCCATATGTTACTAACCAAGTCTGGGCAGTGAGTGGTCACTGGGAAACTGCGAGCATGGATCGCTCTGCTTCCTGAATCTAAAATGCCCCCGAGTGTGAGGTTGAGACGGAAGCAACCACTAAGCACGCAGGCTAATGGCCAAGGTCATTTTCCCAGGGAGGCTGCAGTGCAGCTGTGTCCAGTGCCCTGGGCAGGACTTGAAAGAGTGCTGGTGCCTCCCTATCGCCAGTGTCTGGGAGTAGGAGCCCCTCCTCCACGCTATGGGTCTGCTTTGAACAAGGTCCAAAGACAGCTCCCCTTGAAGAGTGAATGCTAAACAATTCCACCTTTTCCTCTAGGGGATTATTCAAAGGACATTTTTCGTTAGGACTTTTCTAAGAATTTAAGAATGGCTAAATTTGCTTTCGATCGGCTTGACGGAAGCTGTAGATAACGGGGGTTGAGGTTGGATCACTCTATCAGTTTTTGTCCTGAATTGACTGTCTCTAGAGTTCAAATCCTCCTGGAAAATGCCAAGCCTCAGTTTCACTGTGCTGAGCTAAGAATGGAACTCGGGTTTCTTAATTCCTCAGCCAGAACTCCATCTATTAGAACACTGTGCCTCTCAATTGTGTCTTAAATTAGGCATACAAATGAATTCACTCACACTCTCTCTGCCTACCAAGTTCCTGCGAGGAACTTCTCAGCACTTGGTGACACAGTTGGGAAGACTTTCCTCAGCCTCCCTGGTTAAACTCTTCACAGGCTTGGGTCAGAGAAGCTCAGATGGGAAAGCTGAGCCTCTGTGAATCTCACAAACTCTGCAGTTACCACCACATCCCCTCTCCCAGTCACCAGTCAGCCTGCAACAAAGGAAGTGCACCAGGGGCCTTGCTTAATCTGTTATCCCTGTGCAAGCTGCAGAGATTTATACAGGGAGGAAAGAAACTTGGATGAAGCCATGCATGGAGGCTCGGGGCTTGCCATACCCTTCCTGAGTGAGGCTTTAATGATTGCAGCAAATTCCCTGCACTGTTCTGACCTGGCTGCCTAAGGGAGCTTAGAGCAAAGTGCCTTCAGTTTATGATGAGTCTACCTTTGTTTGTTTGTTTGTTTGTTTGTTTGTTTATGCATTCCATTTTGGCCATTTGAAGCTTGCTGGAGAATTGGGGGGGGGGGGCACACCACACAACAAATCCAAAAGGAGAATATAAATATATCATTTGGAATCTTGCATAATATCAGCCAATGGCAACAGCAGGTTTTTGACAGGCCTGCGAACTTCCCCAAAACAACATCCTGCCAGCCTGGCTGTGATTCAGGCATGAGTCAATGCTGTGAGATGGGGTTGCTGCCAGCCGCTTCCCCAGCCGAAAAATGGCCTCTCCTCCAGGCCCTGGTAGTCTATTAACATTTAGAATCTTGCCTGGATGGGCTTGTGATTAACAGCACGCTCGTCCCCCTAAGGTAACAAATAATCTGGGGGACTCTTCTTTCATCATCGGGATAGTATTGGGACAAAGAAAGAAAAATGTCTCCTCACAACACAGCTTTGATGGGAAGGGAGCAGTAGTAGTTTGCACAGCTGATACTGTTATTAGAGAGTGGAGACAAGATTCCCCCACCCCCTGGAGTCTTGTTATAATGAGGCCCAAGTACACTATCACCTTTTTGCAATCCAAGCAAGTAATGGAGCCCGCTGAACTGGGAGGGGATGTCATCTGGGTCATTAGAGTCCAAAATGCTGTGGAAATAATTCCCCACCGTTATTAGAAGGCGACCAGCTAGAGAGACTTTTCTAGAGACCTCCACTTTAAAAAGGGGCGTTTTTCTGTACACACGAAGCAACAACCGCAAACCTTCTGCTCATACCCAGTCTTCCACCTTATTGGACTTTCAATGATATTTTTGATCCTTTGAGCCAAGATACCCCAGTCTATCACTATTGTATTCTGTGGACTGACTCAAAGAACAGCTACAAGACTTAAATCTTTCTCCAATAACTGTGCAGTCGGTCAGGAGTGAGACATAAAGAGGAGAAAAAAAAAAACCCAAAACAAAAAACAAAACAAAAAAACCCCCAAGAGTTCCTTCTTTCTCATTCCTTTGCTCCAGGGCCAGGAGTGATCTATGCAGCCAGCAAAAGGGACCAGCTCTGAGCGCTGCTGCCATTTAACCCTTTGATTAGCTAATCAATTGTGCTACTCCAAAAGCACATGGGAACTCATCCCTTCAGAATAGAAAATAGAGAACAACTTCATATAGCCTCAGTTTGAGAATGCAGGTGCTTCCAAAGTCGGTCCAACCTTTCGACTTTGTGACACCATGTGGTCATCTACAGAGCTCATGCCCAAGAGAGTTACCACACAATGTTTTGTGATTTTTGTCTTGGGCAGCATTCACAGGGCTGCAGATTAGATGCACTCAGCTGCTGGTATTACTCTGTAGCCTTTGTTTTTGTTTTTGTTTTTTTTTTTTAGTGATCCATTTATGCTTGCATTCCTGTTCGTGTATATACAAGCCAAGTCAGGACAACAAGACACAGCAAGGCTGATTAGCTGGACTGGTCTTTCAATCCTGGGATGGATCATTCACACATAGCCTAGAAAGCTCTGGGCATCTGGTGGAGAATTTCATACAGAAAGAACATTTCAAAGCATGATTCTTGCACCTAATTTATTTTTCAACAGCTTCTCTTAGCTTATGCCTGGAATGTCACTTTTTTTAAAATGGGAACACTTGTCCTTGTGGGAAAGAAATGACTGAGGCATTTTTTTTTTTTAAAAGTTCTAGAAAATGTGGTGATCTTGCACCTTGCATCTTGGAAGAAGGGACCTCAAGGTTCTGCAGGGGACACTGTGACGGCCATCAGCGTGCTTTCTCATAGGAAGCTACTTTTCTGCTAGAGATACCCACACCTCCAGTGCCAGCCAGAGTGTGGGTGTGAATGGGCTTTCTCACAAATCCTGGCCCTAGTTGATTATTTTGAAAATTTAGCCTTGGCTGTTTACTCAAATTTCAGACATGATATTTTTTCAAAACCAAACTGGGACTCTGTAAGATCTTTTCTTCCCTTCTCAAAAAAAAAAAAAAAAAAAAAAAAAAGTGAACACCACTTTTTACCGTAGGAGTCAGCGTTCTTATCTCTAGTGATAAGCCACTGAGATGACAAAGTCTGAGGTGATGGTGGTGATGCCCAGCAGTGCTTCCCAGCCCGGGTGGGGCATGGGTCGTTACTCGCAGGACACTTATTTACAGTCTGACTCTATCATTTTCAACCTTCTGCCTTGCAGCTGCCACCTCCTCTACAGCTTCTCATGACCGCAGAACCCTGCTTATCATCCGTTTCCACTCTGGCTTTGTCTTGTGTGTGTGTGTGTGTGTGTGTAAGCCTGGCTCTGAGTAGTTTCTGCAGCATGTAGGACATTGTCAGGGGACTCTTGGATAAGCTGCCTGCCCTGCCTCGGTCATTCTGAGTTGTCTTTGTCTCATTTCTTTTTTGATGGCCTAATTTCACACATATTCTGACTAAAGATTCTTTTCAAACTAAGCAGCCGATGTGGGTGTGCAATTGTTCCATCCGGCTGCTGGATTATTATTATTATTTTAAATGTATTCACTGCAAGGATTTATCACATAAACTCCCATTGAAAACCATTGCCCCCGGGGATGTATTTGAGCATTTGGGTAATTTCCTGAAATCCACCCCCCAGACTCTTCAAATGGATGTAGCCATCTCTGAGCAATCCATAAACAATATTGATTGCACAAAAGCACAAAACTCTCCATCTTGATGCTAACCCCTCATCTCCTGCTGCACACCCTAATCTCTAAAAGCAACCTTGGGCCCTAAAGAGCCCACTGTTCGTGTTCACGTTTACTAAGACACCCCAATTTTCTTAGTGTCTACATTGTGTCAGTTTGGGATGTAAAGCTGGAAAATTATCCTACCTATGAAAACATCCCTCTTGCTCCCTCGCACACAGCAGAGACATGCAGTAACCACACACTCTAGCATAGAACACAGTCTTCCACTGCTCTGCCTGGTTAGATGACCAAATACACTGTGTTAATAAGTGAAATTATTTGGGAACTTGCTTTATTGCCTAAAATCTGTGTAGGGCAAAAACATCTTTAAGACCCTATTCTCTTTTTTGTTTATGGTCTTATCCCTTGAGTAAACAGTTCTGCCTTGTAACCTTGACAGCCTTCGAGGTTATTTGACAGCAAACGAAACTTGCTGCTAATTTAATGGAGTCCATTTTTACAAGGCCTCTACCAAATAATCTAGCATTTCTGGGCTTTTCCCTCTTGAACACTGTATTTCCCAACAGATTCAGGCATTTCCCAAAGCTGCAGCCATACAACAGCGTGCTTCGCATCTTGCTAATATATTTGGAATGCAAGGGTCAAAGTTGTTACCCAAAGTTCATTTTCAAAAGCTATGTTTATGCAATCCTTTGGGACTTTCTGCCTTATAAACCACACTTGAGCCCCCTCTGACAGTGGTGGATCACTTTAAGTAATTGCACATTAATGGACAGCAATAAAGAGTCTGTAGTTTAGCCCCGAGACTGGCTGGTGTCCAGGAAGGACCCTTAGTTTTGGGTAGACGCAGGGTGTTACACCAGGCTGGTAATGGAATCTTGGATCAAGAACAACTTAGGACAACTCACACATTTTATTAATTTTTAAGTGCAAATTTCCTTGAAGTCTCTGTGGAAAGCCCAGTGTCCTGACCTACGAAAGTGTGAGGAGAAGGGCCTGACCCTAACGCTCTCCCACACTGCGTCTTCTAGCTTTTCATTTCCTTTGAGTTTCACATGAGGGACTGTGGGAAGCTAAAAATATACATCTGACTACTGGAGGGTTTTATAGCAATACACAATAAACCTTACCTGAACAGCCAGCGGAACAAGGCTGTATAGCAAATTCATTTAGAAAGAGAATCAAATGCCCAAGTAGCCATGTGGGGTTTTAGTGTGGCTGACGAGGAGGGAGCAGTGTGGAATGAACACTTGGAAGATATTCTCAGGCCTCCTGTCCATCGTGGCTCATCTTTATGTACACGTTAGACCCGTGGACTTTACTATGATATTGTGGTCACATGTGAAATGGCTTGTCTTAGATGCTTTTTAGTTGATGTGATAAACACCATGACCCACACCAACTTGGGGTGGAAAGGGTTTATTTCAGCTTACAGCTCTCAGTTGTCATCCCATCACTGAGGGAAGTCAGGCAGGAACTCAAGGCAGACACCTGGAGTCAGGACCTGGAGCAGAAGCCACAGAAAAGCGCTGCTTACTGACTTGCTCCTTGTGCGTAGCTTAGCCCACTGTTTTAACAACTCAGGCTCACCTGCCTGGGAATGGTGTTGCCCACAATGATCCGGGGCATGTAGGAATGATCTTACATTGATTATTAATCAAGAAAATGCCCCCCAAGCATTTCCACGGGCTACATGTTCTCAATTGAGGTTTTCTATTCCCAAATGATGCTAACCTGTGTCATGTTGACAAAAAATTAACCAGGACCCATCTGTCCACTGCTAGATGCTAACTTCAGCAGGCAAAAACCTCCCCTCCGTTCACTACCTCTGAATTCTGATTTTTGACTCCTGCATATGAAATGACTTCATTACAAGATTATACTGAAGAACAAGACACAAAGTTATACTTCTAGAAAATCCCTAAATGGGAAAAATAACTATACTGGAAGAAAATACATCATTTTGTGTATTTGTGTATATTGAGGGTCAGGGTGAGTATTTTGAACCTTATTCTTTTTTAACTAGTTTCCATTTTTAAAAACCATAAACACTTACTATGTTATAAGTAGAATGTGACTTTGTCATGTCACATACTGCCTATACAATGTAGCTTGAAACACAGCAAAGCTAAATTAAGAAAATGGACTCATTACTTAGAAATTATAATTACTATTTATAGGTTTTTTTGATCCCCTTGAAAATACAGTGAGTTAATCATAAAAAGGAAGCAAGTCTTCCTGAGGACTGTTAGGAATGGTCTCAGTAGCTGCTCTTAATAAAGCCATACCACAGAGCGGGCTCGGTAGGCGCTGCCGTTGCTTTTCTCTGACAAAATATGTGGAAGTGTATCTTTGGCAAAATTCTCACTGCACATCACAGCAAAGAAGCATCTCAGTGAGCGCCCTGGGACTCTCTGATGGGCACACCCACTGGTACCAGTGAGTGGTGACTGGGTGACACCAGCAGGGAGGGAAGAGAAAGACGTGGGAGAATAGGGACCTGGATTCTGGCTCTGTTATCTTTTTGGAAAGAGGAAGCTGCCTGTGCAGCCTGCGTGGGATCTCAGAGGCCAGCACACTCCTGGTTTAAGATGCGATGTACTTTGCGGGCTCTGCTCAGCGTTGCGATGCCAGGGAGCATTTCCCACAGGGACCCACTTCTTAGAATATCCCGTCTATTAGCATCATGCTCATAATGGAATACACATTAGACTAGAGATGTATGTGTATGCATATGTCTCTGTCTATCATGTCAGTTAACATTTATGTCACCTGATGAAATATTATTTTCCATTACCACATAAGGAATCTGACCTTGGAGATGTCTCAAGTTGGTGAAAGCATGCCTTATTCTAATTCTAGGAAAATAAATCTATTCTCCAAGTCCAGGGGATGGCTTCCAAATCACAGATGCATTTATTAAGAAATCACCAGGGTCTGGGAAGCACTTCTACTCTCATACTGATGAGTTGTGCTCCCTGCTCTGCAGGAAGAATGTTCTAGCTTTGTCTTCTTGGTGGCCAGAGTACACTGTTGTCACCATTTTCTGTTAGTTCTGCCTGCTGCTTGCCATGCCTACCTGCTCTTCATCACCCCTTCATTTTCTGCCACATTTCCTGGGGTTAGAGCAGGGACTCCTTCAGTCCCTTCAATGTGCTCAAGGGGGTGGGGATAATGTCACTGATGGCCAACCCATGGCCATCAGGGGTAGAAGCACATGGGCCAATACTCCCCTATCCTCTTTCTACTGAATAATTCTAAGCAGTGCTCTCAATGGATCTGCAGAAAGTCCTCACTGGGGCTGTATATTTAGGGTGAAATAATATTACTTTAAAAAAAGTAGTATACATTTATGCTAAAAAAAAATGAAGAGAAAAACATAAAGTTCAAAATCCAAAGAGTTAGCTCAGTAGTGAGTCTTAGATTAAATTTGTCTTTTCTGCTTCACTTCACAGTTACTTAGTTAGTTCATAGTTAAATATGTCTTTCTAAAGACCTTCAAATCAATAAGGTCACTTACTTGAAATTACTAGGTTGAGAAATTTCCTTCCAAACACAGCCTAAGACCAGTTCTTACTGTTCATGCTGGAATCAATAGTCTCAAACTTCTCCTTCGATACACCATCTCATTTTGATTTTTTCATCGATGTCTAACCACCCTTCTTCCCCCTCTATTTCTTAACAAATGAGCCACATCACCAATTCTTCTCGGCCTGATGAGTGCAGTGGCTTCAGCAGTGATCTATCTCCCTGTCTTCTCTCTTACTCCTTTCTGAGCTATACCCACACTGTTCTATTCCCTAACACAGAAGCTTCTGCTAAAACCCCTTCTGCTTGCTGGAGAGGCCAACCCAGTCAGGTTCTGCTTTGACTCTTTCTTCCATGTCTTAAATTGCTTGTTCCATTTGGCCACATTGTCTTCCTTGTTTTTCAAACAAAGAAGAAATGACCCTGGGTTGAGTCTTTGCACACCATTTTACCTGCATTAGGCGCTCTTGGTCATATATTCCCTCCAACCCTTCAGATCGCTATTTGAGTGAAGCACATTAATAGGTGTTGACCAATTGGGCTGGCTAGTTTTGTGTCAACTTGACACAAGTTGGAGTTATCTGAAAGGAGGGGCCCTCAACTGAGAAAATGCCCCCACAGGGTCCAGCTGGAGGGCTGTGATGGATAGTTGGATAGTCAACTTGACACAAGCTAAAGTTATTTGAGAGGAGGGAATCTCAACTGTGAACATTGCTCCATAAGATCTGTCTGTAGGTAGGCTTGTAGAGCATTTTCATAATTAGTGATTGATGGGGAAGGGCCCAGCCCATTGTGGGTCATGGTACAACCCCTTAGCTGATGGCCTCTGCATCAGTTCCTGCCTCCGGGAACTGTTTGAGTGCCTGTTCCAACTTCCTTCAGTGATATGGAAGGAAGTGATACCCTTCAAGTGATATGGAAATGTGAGGCAAATAATTCCTTTCCTCCCCAAGCTGCTTTGGTTGTGGTATTTCATCACAATTACACTAACCCTATTTTGTTCCTAGCTCAGTCATCTGGGCAGAGCTTGCTTGGCTTGCGTACATGTCCAGCACATATTTGGGTGAGTATGAAATGCATGTGTGAGCTTTGTTTGTTTGTTCTACTCCACTCATACAGATTCCAAAGTGTCAGAGAGACTGAGGGACTCTACCTAGTTCACATCAAGCATGAGTGGCAGAATTATGTCTCAAGATAGTTTTCCTAATTTTCATAACACTGACATGAAAAACTGAAAATAGTCTTTGTATTTAGAAACTCACATTTAAATTATATTTATGTATATAAAACTTGTGTGGGAAAAGCTACTAATGGGTATAGTCAAATGCACAAATGCAAGCACACAAGCTCCTTTTCTATCTCTGCAAGAAAGCTCCAGAAGTTTCCATAGCTGTTCCCCAGGACATGTCAGCCTATAAACCTGGTCTCATCTCCAGGGTGTAAAAACCTGGCTTCATCTCCATGATGTGGAAGCTTGTAATTGTCTCATTTCTAGATACAGGTGTATGTACCCCATTTTATTTTCATTCCCAGCGTCTTTAGTTGTTTTTTTTTTTCTCTCAGCTTGTTTCCCTCCCTTTGAAAAACCTTATTTTAATGAATTTTGAAAGGTCTTCAAGTCCTCTTTTGGATAAAAATTAAGAAATGGAAACCACATTGTGGAATTATCCAACTACTGAGGGCCAGCAGAGAACAGTAGAGGAACCCGGCAGGCAGTGCCTGATGAGGCCCAGTGGGCTCTGCTAACACAGCTCTTCATGGTGCCGATGGAAACACTCAGTTTAAGGAATTCAGACTTATAGGGTGCTATATAAGAGTTCGGCAGTGGAAAGATGAGATGGCATTGGGATCTGGGAAGGGCCTGAGATTTTATATCTAGCAATCTGCTAGGGAGAAGCAAGGACTTCCTGGGTGTGAAGGCTAGAACAGTTTATCACTCATAGAGGTAGCCAAGGCCAGAAGAATGGTGTCTTTGATCCAGTCCCCACGTTTTGGTTCCCATACTGAGCCATCAAGAGGGCCAGATAAAGGTTGTGCACAGCAGATCTGTGCTACTGGAGTGGAGCCCAAGCTTAGGGATTGGGCATCTTCAGTATCTGGGTTGCATGAGTGTGTCTGTGGAGGCTCCATTTCTGTCTTCCAGGGTTTCTACTAGACGAAATCCTTTGAAGCATCCACAGACAATGCAAAAATGTAAAACATCTACAGCAGGCATTCCCTGTAAACTCAGAATGAAGCGAAAGTGCTCTCTAGTTGCTTCAGTCACATGTGAACACCTTGCATGCCCCTCCCTTACTCTCTTTCGCTTTCTCTCAGCTCCCAGATCCCAACCCTCTCTGTTAGACCCAACACATACTTGAGTTTTTTTCTTCTTTTCCTTCTTCTATTTTTTTTCCTCAAGAATAAATTTCAACACTCTACCCATCTTCACTCCCAGGCCCACCTCCTCCCACCCGATCTCTTGTACCACAAGCAAGGAACTAGACAGGTCAACCCTCCTCTTAGTACTTTCAAACAAATGTTAGTTTATTTTGGAGAAGTTCTCCTCATGTAGCCCAGAGTGGCCTCACATTTGTGGTCCTTTTTTCTCAGCTTCCTGGGTACTAATATTACAAGTATGTGCCAGCACGCTTGCAAGGACAAGGTTTCTTCAGTGAGCAGGATCTCAGAGCCAAAGATAATGACTTCCTAATTTTTTTCTTTTGGCTGTTGTTCCAGTTGAAGGATGTCTTCAGTATCAGGCCATCTTTTCTGTCTTCTTTTCACTCTGCTCCTTCCCTTCTGAGGATTCAGGACCTGGATATTGCTCCTGATTGCTGTTAGTTAGGGGGAATGGGAGGAAGAAACACTCCTCCAGTCCTAAGTACTTTGTCTGGGAGAGAGCTGGGCTAATGACACTTTTTGAGACTTGAGATTGTGCGCCTGAAATTGAATGTGTGCAGTGTGACATAGCTCACAGGACTCTTTGACCAGTCTCTCAAAATTGCAAGGCCATTTGGGACGTTCTGTGAGTAAGGCACATTTCTGCCTTCTTCGGTAATGTTAATGTCTTCTTCATTTCTTTCAACACTCCCATCTCTGTCCTATGTCCACCCCTGACTTGTTTCATCAAATGTTCCTCTTTTTATCCATTGTACACTCACCCTCCTATCTTATGTAGAAAGCAGAAGTCCTCACCTCCCAGCTAACAAACCAACAAGCCCTGCCTCATCTACTCCACTTGCTTCATTTTCTTAGCCAGATCTTTTCTTTCCACACAGGCTCTCAGACTTTTCTGTACCTTCTTGACCCAACGAACTCTCCAGCCATTTCTAATTATTCTCTGTTCTTCACCATTCCCCAGAATGGAGCTTTCTAAGTTTCAAGCATCCATCCCAGAAGTGATCCCAGGGAACCTTTGTCACACTCCCCACTGGATCTGTTTGCAGCTTAGGAGACCCCTCTTAAGTCACTCTCAGCATCTGGGAAGTTGTGGGCTCTGGTGATCCTCCTGATCCTCTTTCTCAGAGCTTTTTGCCCTCTTTAGATGGCTCTGGGAATTGGCTTAACTTTTAAATGGGCCAAACCTCTGCAGCAAAATGATGCAGAAACTGATCCAGACTGGACTGGCACTCTCTGAGTCAGACCTTCTATATAGTTTTAGTGTTTAGAACCCTAAAGTCAGAGCCGAATGGCACTCACAAGAAGCTAAACATTCCTTTTCTCTTCTGGGGAAACATTTTTAGAGCCCCAGAGAATACCTTTGTGACCAGCCATAAGAAGAGGATCAGATTTTCACATGAGGAAGTTGTTGCCATAGTTTAACACTTACCGAAACTAGATTAAGTCGTTGGAAGAGTTTTAAAGTGTACCACTACCGAAAAAGTTTCTAGATTTCTTTGAGCAAAATAGTGGTAGAAAAATAAACGTTGAATACCCAAACACTTTTATTGGAAACTGGGGAAAAGTAAGTAGGTATTTGTTATATGTAGCAGAAATTGACTCAGCTGTTTTCTACAAGAGAGCAGATCTCAGACAGTGAATTTGAATCTCTACCTAAGGAGACATCAAAGACAACTGGTCTGTAAGTTCTGTTCCATATAAAGCATAGAAGATGATTTTGTCTATGGAAGAGGAGGAAGCAATATGGCTACAGAGGCAGAGATTTTAGTGTCTGTACAGATGCAGCCAAGGAAGGCCAGCAGCCTCTAGAAGCTGGAAGACGGAAGGGATGGATTTCCCTGCAAGCCTCCAGAGGGATAAGCCTTGCTAATGCTTTGATTTCTGGCCTCTCACACTAGAAGAGAATCAATTCTGTTGCTTTAAACAACACTGTTTCTTTGCTTTCATTTCCAGTGGGCAGCCCCAGGAGAGGAAATGAATCATGGCTTCCCCAGAGCCAGCAAGAAAACTCAGTACTAAGCATTTGTCCTCCAAAGACAAATCCCAAATACTTTCTGCTCCTTCTCCATACCTTTTGTCTGTCAGTGGTGGCCACCTCTTCCATCTTTGCCCTCAGCACTTTGGATGCAGGTACTGCATCTATATCCATCACCTAGATATCTTCAGGAAAGAGAAGAATCAACTTAAAGGAAGAGAACTTCCCTCTAGTCTCAGAGGTTTCTATCCATGGTTATGTGGCTCCATTGATTTTAGGCATGTGGCAAAGAAGAAACACCATAACAGAAGGACACAGTAAAGAAGGGCACAGCAAAGGGAAGCTGTTCACCTTGTGCAGACAGGAAGGAGGGACGGAGGAGTAGGAAGAGGGGGGGGGAGGGGCTGGGGTAGACCCCTAGTAGCCTTCTTCTAATCATCCTCTGCCTTCTAGTAGACCATTCAGTTGTAAACTCATCAATGGATCAATTCACTGATGAAGTTATCGCCTTCACGATCCAATCACCTCTGAATAGGACTGCCAGCTGAGGACCAAGGCTTTAACACTAGTCTTGGGGGGGGGGGGCTGTCCTCATTCAAAACCGTAATACATGGTCCTGCACTTTCTGGCCTCCCTTTTATTTTTTCCTTCTCAGTATCCTGGTATTTTATCCTCCACTAACTAGCTCATTAGCTCTGGGGTCCTGGCAGGGCTTGGCTCCTGTGTCTTCTTCTTATTTTTCCTTCTCTTGCTCTGTAGACTTTGAAATATCTGTCTATTTCCATTGGCTCAGTATAAAACCATGGACTCCCAAATTTATACTGCCAGCTCAGATTTCTTTTTTAAGCCTCAGATCTATATTTACAGCTGCTTGCTTTATATTTTTTACTTGGATGTCTCATACTTGTCAAACTTAGCATGTTCCCTCCCCACTCTCACCCCGTGGCCCCTCATCTAGTGTCTCTTACCCTGCCTTGTAAATATACTCTTCCTTCCTTGGTTGTTCTTCTATGAGTTTCCCTGAATCATGCCTTCCTTTCATAATCAACTTCAATCCATTTCCAAAGCTCAGCCCTCCCGCCTATCAAATGTATCACACTGGCGCTCTTTTCTCTGGGCTCACAGCCATCATCCTGGTCTGAATTATGATCATCGCTCCCATGGGCTTCAGCAGCAGCTTCCTGTTTCCTCTCCTTCACTCCTTGTTCTATCCTTTTAATCCGAGTTGGGGGTTGGCATTATTAAGTCCTCAGACTCAACCATGAGACTTCTTACTTTCAATTGCAACATTCTAAAATAAAAATCAAAAGTCTTTAAAGCCCCGAAACTGTTGTGTGGGTCTCATTGCTGTTCGGAGATAAAGGACTTAGTTTGTAAACTGTCAGGAACATGGCTAACTGCCACTGCTCAGTTGGAAGTTCCTTTCAAGGCTTATGTTTCTCAGCATAATAGTTCTCCTTCTGAGGTAGCCTTAATGTAATGGCTGACTGATGATTGGGGAGGGCGATATAGAAGCCCAACTTTTCATTCAACTTGATCAACATCAACTGAGTTAACGTGAAGGGTCAACGTATACCATTACAGCATTACAAAGCAACTCATCTCTTTGCTCTCTCCTGCTTCCTCTCTCCCACTCCATGGATGTTGGTTTCATTTCTTTATAAACCATTCCCTACACTAGTTTCCACCTTGACCTGTTTTGTGGAAACATAATGGTTGGAATCTATGAATAAGACATCAAGATCGAGGGAGCATAGTGATTCCACTGTCATCTTTGATGCTCAGATTATATGTCAAATACTGTCATACCTGCAGATCTATAGAGTATGACTGAGGGTACTTCTGATGTCAAGGACTGGACAGTCACATCTTAAGATAGTGACAAGTAAGAGATCCACTTAACAGGAGTAATGCTCACTCAACAAATGCACAGTCACTACCTTCAGACTTAAAAAAACAACAACTATCAAGTAGACAAGAACTTCATATCACTGTACTCCGGGGATTAGGATTAATATCCACGGGATACAGGTTGGGGCTCAAGGAAAGGGTGAAGCTTCTCACCTTCTGACCATTCATTTTATGAGACTTGTGTGACCTCATCACAGGGACAAAGTAGCAGGAGGCCCTGACCAGGAAACATCACTGACCAGATGACTAACATTTCTGTGACAGTGCTCTATTGCTTCCTGCCTAGAACACAGCTTTATAAAGCACCTGACAACGCTGGTAGTTGTATTCTGACAAATGGATCTCATAGCCAAGTGAATTTGGCAGAAGGAGCAGCTGTGTTAGGGAAATTGTTTATACCACAAGAGTTCTTACAGTTTAATGTATCAAAAGTGCATCATGAAGCCACACAGAGGCCACTTAGCACTTTGCATCGTTTAGAACCCACTTTGAGCAAGAGTTAGTCAAATGAATAAGGCAAGGTTCTGCTTTAAATCATTTCCTTTGGTGCTGTTGTTGTCAGTGCTGGGAGTGAACCCAGGGCTGCAGACACACTAAGCACTTTCAAGAAGCTGCATTCCCAGCACTGTTTGTAACACTGCATTCCTGAGTCATAACATAGAAAAATGAAAACGAAGGTTGCTGTGAACTAGTAAGTGGTGTCCCTGAAAGTCTGAACATTGCCTAAAAAGTTCTATTTCTCTCATTGTTACAGAGGGCTCTCTTCTTTACACTTGTCCTTGGGAAGCCCTCTTGTCAGAGTTTGGCTACATAACAGACAAAAGCTTTGAATTGCCACTTTCCTTAGCTGCCCTGTCAATTCCCCTTCAGATGTAACAACAATTTGGATGTTCATAAGGTCCCTGGATAAAGAATTCCTTCAAATACATTTATAGATGGATCACACAATTGGGAGAATATTAGCTACTTTAGTGAAAATTCATAACTTCAGAGAAGGAGCAAGCCAGCAATTTTTACTGCTCTTGCATCAGCCAAGGTCACTTACATATTGTGCTATCCAAACATTATTGTCAGTCCCAATTACCCAGCTGCCTAATCAACACCCATAATTAATTCTTCCCACTCGCTCCCCTTTATTCAGTGCTTACAATGATGATGTACTATCCTGAGAGAGAGAGAGAGAGAGAGAGAGAGAGAGAGAGAGAGAGAGAGAGAGAGAGAGGACCAATGCAGACAGGCTCTTACCTATCTGTACTTTAATGATTTTCTTCACAGTTTCATGCAATCCCCATTAATGGTGACTGATGCTTTCAGTGCAGTGCAAGGTACTCAGAAGACTCCATCAGAAGTGTCAGGGAAGGGCTATGGTGGTGGCGGATGAGCAGCTATTACTATTTTGCAACCATGATACTCTTTGAAATAGAGGCCAGTGTATGCTCTCAACAGATCAAGAAGGCAGACAGAGACTATGGGGAGGGACTGTTGTAAGATCGGCCTACGTTTATGTAAATTTTAAAATTAGTATCACCACTCTGAAAAAAACCTCTGTGTGACCTGACAGAGTTATTTTAAATGATTTGATTTGCTGTGGAGATGCATCTGATGGGACAAAATCCTAGCAGTTCGAAATTGGTGACCAACTATTAAAGAGAATTTGAGCTATTCAAAAGAATACCTAAATTTTTCCTAAAATCTAAGAAGGGAAAACATGATGGCAAGTTAAATAGTTAATTATTTTATACGAAAGCTACTAAGCCAAATAAATTATAAATGACTATCATGTAAGCAAATTGGCTTTATTATGTATAAGATTTTTACATTCTGGTTAACAATTCAACTCTGTTCTCTCTCTCACTCTCTCTCTCTCTCTCACACACACACACACACACACACACACACACACACACACAGAGTAGCCTTGCTATCAAAAACCAAGGACAGTGTTCCTATGGCAACTTCAGCCTATTTCATTGCACTCATCTTTATACAAAGTCAGTCATAGAAGTCTACCATGATATAATGAGTATCTGATCACATTTTCCAGCTCAAGCTTTCTGCATATGAGTTGCATGCTCTGGCTATCGACCCCAGCTGTATTACATATAAAGAATAGTAAACATTGGAATCTGATCACTGAATGCACATCTTACTTGAAACAAAGTCCTTAAATATAAAGAGTGGCAAAAGCCATCTAAAGTTACCCTGTGCCAGCTGAGACATTTCATCTATAGGCTAAAGTAAAGAAATTTTGAGTGGGGATCACAATACTTCAACACCATGAGAAGCACAAAGCCTGTCTGCCTTTCTACCTTTCTTCTTCTCCTTCTCCATCTCTCTCTGTCTCCTCCTCCTTCTCCTTCTCCTTTCTCTTTTTTCCATCATCATCATCATCACCACCACCACCATCACCACCATCACCATCATCATCAATCATCATCATCACCATCACCATCATCATCATCATCTCTTCCTCCTCCTCTTCTTTCTCCTCCTCCTCCACTTGTTCCTCCTCCTCCTTCTTCTTCATAAGGTTTCACTTCGTAGCACAAATCTAGGCTGGCATTGAATTCACTCTATAGACTGGACTGGGCTTGAATTCACTCTGTAGTTCAGGCAGACCTTGAACTTGCTGTAGTCATCTTGTCTCAGGTTTGTGAGTTCTGGGATTATAAGCAAAGGTCATCTTACCTGGTTTATAAGACACTCTTACTGGAAGGGTCTCACCATTTCCACATATCTATGTATTTTCCCAGCTTCCCTATGAAATTTAATTTTCTCTTCAAACAATTAGTAGAATCAATGAATGCCAAAAGTTTGTAGGATTTGATCGGCATATTCTTGTATCTGGTAGAGTAACAATGGGGTTGGAGTCGACAGTCCCCCACCCACTGCTGATTGCTTTCATGATCATGGTGAGGTATTTAATCCTGTTGGATCTCAGTTTCTTCATCTATAAAATGAAGGTTTGTGCTAGATAACTTTCAAAGTCTGATTTGACTCAAAAAATGAGGCATTAATTCTGGTAGGATCAAAAAGCATGGACAAGTAGGGCTATTTTTCAGACTGTAAATAGAAAAGATGATGGAGAACAAAATGTTCTTCATCCTTAAAGAATCAAGGTGAAGTTCACTCATGTATTTATAATTTATTGATTTTTACATTAGAAGGAAGTAAAGTTCCTAGCAAGAGAGAAAAAGCTAGCACACTCTACTGACAGAATGCTCAGAAGGTTCTTGCTTAATTTTCAAGTTAAGTGAAAGTCTGAAGAGAGAATGCAATCTTCCAACTGTAGTGCTGGGTGTAGCTGGTGCGAGGCACCTGTGCCAGGTGCAGTGCTGGGTAGAGTTGGTGTGAGACACCTGTGTCAGGTGCAGTGCTGGGTGGAGTTGGTGTGAGACACCTGTGTCAGGTGCAGTGCTGGGTGGAGTTGGTGTAAGACACCTGTGTCAGGTGTAGTGCTGGGTTGAGCTGCCATGAGAGACCTGTGTCAGTCTAATCTTGAGCCGCTGTTCTTTGTTTTCAGTGTCTTATAAGCTGTCTGCAATTTTTCTCAAGAAAATGTACTAATACTGCCATTTCTTCTTTAAAGCCATTTCTGTGCTATTGTGTTTCCCATCAAAATCCAATTCAGTTTCAAATAATAATAATAGGGTTCCATTTATTTCAAGTTGCCAAAACTCCAATGTTGTCTCAGTAATTTTATTCTCAGAAAGATCATACTTTGGAGTGAAATTTTATGCTTTTCTAAGTAAAACCTTAAAGTGGCCTTTGCTAACCTGTTTGGAATTTCTAATAATTTGAACATGAAACTGGGCCCCATTATTACCGTGGAGGAAGGTAATCATTAGGCCAACTATTATGATAAAAAGTTAAATTATGTGGAATAGTTTCTAAGCGACCTGAAAATGTCCAGACACAAATAAATATGCCAAACACACACTTTTCTGTACGATAAAGCAGGTTCCTTGAGAACCAGTGCTAAGCAACATTATTTATCCAGTTTAAATCGTACTTACAAGTGTGTGTGCTTTGATGTGCAATGTATTAAAAACTGCACGAGATACATTAAATTAGGAAATAAACATTATGCTTTGTGTGCATTACAAGGTCTGTGTTTGGAGTTATAATAAACAATTGTTGCAAATGAAGGAAAAGAGTCATTTGTTTCTTAGAGTTCATTGTCTAGGGGTGGGACCTCATGATGCTTCCACATTCTAAGTTAGCATATCTCTTGGAGTTGTTCTTGTTCAGGTCTTGTTTAGGCAACTGTATTGTTGAGGTATCATGGGTGTAGCTTCCCTGTCATTTCTAGGGGACATAATCTCAGAGCAGACTTCTTGGTCCTCTGACTCTTATAGTCTCTTTCTCTTCTTCAGCAATGTTCCCTGAGTCTTAGGTGCAGAAGTTGGACTGCAATAGTGGCACTCACGTCCTGGTGGTAACCAATAGCTAGCTAGTTGGCCTTAAAACAGGCTCAACAGGAGGGCAGTTGTGCCTGGAACTAGAAAACTGGGTAACTACCTTGGGCTAATGATGCCATGGATCTTAAAAGACAATTATTGCCACTTTACTGGACCAGCATAATTCCTAAGTGCAGTCTAAAACTTGCCCTTATGCCCACAGAGAAGTATAGCTCTCACACTGTATCAGAGAAGGTCTTCTTTACAGAAAACCATAACGGTGGTCATAATGTAGTCAGTTGAACATGGGGTGCCCAGTTGGGTAGGAAGTGGAGGAAACCCTAAGTGAGTGAAGTTCCTGAGTACATGTGTATTATTGACATGGGCAAGGCCTTATTGAGGACTCCACGGCCTTAAAACCATGGGAAATTGGCAAAGCTGTTCCCCATATGAGTTAGGCTTCATAAAGAAAAGCCTTTCTCTGTCCAAGTATGAGTGCTTATGGATGACTGATTAATTTGTACAAAAACTAGCAACTGCAGCTTCCTCGTCCCAGATGTTTATAGCCAGAGACTGCTCACCTACGTGAGCCTCCTACATAGACTCCTATCATTTCCTTCTGTGTTATAACAAACACAATGTTTCAGGTTGCTGGTGGTCACAGGTGCTTTCCATTAGAACACACCCCCCTACCTGTCTGTACTGTCTTCATTCCCTAAATGTCACTAGTCGGGGTTCCAGGACCTACATCATTCCATGGCACAGTCCCAATGCGTACATCTACAAGATAACTCCTTTTAGTTTTATCAGTTTCATATTAGAGTAGAAATAACATCACAAAATACATCACTCTTGCCACAACTTAGCAAATAGGCAGGTGAGTATTACTGGAGTTGGCCATGTTTTAATAGTTTCCCTTTTATTCCAGTGTATTCCCTTTTATTCTCTCCTCTCTCCAACCATCTGTATCTGTATCTGTATCTGTATCTGTATCTGTATCTGTATCTGTATCTGTATCTGTATCTGTATCTGTATCTGTATCTGTATCTGTATCTGTATCTATCTGTATCTGTATCTGTATCTGTATCTGTATCTGTATCTGTATCTGTATCTGTATCTGTATCTGTATCTGTATCTCTATCTCTATCTCTATCTATCTCTATCTCTATCTCTATCTCTATCTCTATCTCTATCTCTATCTCTATCTCTATCTCTCTACATCTCAAGTCAGGGTGTGTCTGGTCTGTGACACAGGTAGGCAGGGAGGACGAGAGAGAGAGAGAGAGAGAGAGAGAGAGAGAGAGAGAGAGAGAGAGAGAGAGAGATGTAAAAGAATTGAGAGGACTCATTTTCTTCTACCCCTAGTTCCTAACCTTGTTATTGCTTTGACATTATTATATTGCTTTGGAGGTACTATTTCTGAGAAATATACTGATTGTATTTGGAGCTTTGATTTTGTATGTCTGGAGAGATTTCTTTTTACAACCCGGTGGCCCACTGGCTGGCTCCTTTGAGGGAAACCACTCATGGCCAGATTCCACATGCTCTTTCTGTGAATCTTAGAGTTTTGTTATTTCTTAAGCAGCAGATCACTAACTGTCCCTACGTAGTTAGTGGTGAGACTGAGTTACTCTGCGTGACAGATAAAGTCAACTTGGGCCCTGATGATCACCTTCTAAGCAGACAATGGTTAGATCGCTCATGGCATTTTAGCACAGCACAGACATCCCTGCTGGCACTGTTGCCAACCATAGAATTCCGGAAGTGTCTGAGCAGTTCAGTCCCAAGAGCAATCAGGCTGCTGCCGAGTAAGCTCCTGGGAAGTCAGGGTGTGTCCGTCAGGCCTGTGTCACAGTGTGGTGCACAGAAAGGGTTTAGCCTGACCAGCATTTCAGCTAGTCATATAACGGTGGAGGCTCTGATTCTCCTAATCGCAGTTTCCTCATCTCTAAAATAGCATCTACAGCAGTTTCACAGGATCAAGTGAGATGAGACATGAATACAAGGCATCCGGATCACAGGAGGCTCTTAGTTCACTCGCCAATAAATGCGTTGACAGCATTGGACACGTTGTTCTTTTGTTTAACACCAACAAGTGATAAGCCTTTAGTAATTACTAGTAGTAATTTTTAATTCTTGCTTTTTGGTTACACAACTACAGAACGCCATGGACTTGAAGTTGTTTTTAATTAGTTGAGTATATATGGATTACTTTTATAAGTTCAGGTTGAGATGAAGCCAAAAGTTCTGCTCATATGAAGGGTAATTAGCAGACAACTCAAACCATGGCTGACACAGCGTGTTCACGGAGAAGAGGAAGGCGTCCATCTTGGCAGGGCCAGAGCAGAGATAGGCACTGCCTTTTGAAAGGCCTTGAAAGGGAAAGCAGAGAAATGGAGGAGTGTGGTTCTGTTGTTTGTGGATGGGAGAGCAAGAAGGCATGTTCAGGGGTGTATGGTCCTGGTGGTAAGTGGGCAGAGGGAAGCAAACACGGGAGACTAACTCTTGACCAGGTTGGAGAGGATTCTGAACTTCCTCAGAAAGAAGCCACGGCTACGGCAAGATTTCAGACAAAATAAAATTCAAAAGACTTCTCTTCTCTATTAGGCCAATCGACTGTGCTGTAGCAATTTTGTAAAGGCTGATAAATCATTCCATGCAAATCTTCACAGATAATGAAAACCAGGCCAGCTGAGGACAAATGAAATAAGAAATTGGAGGCACGAAGCTCACCAGTGAACTCTGAGTCTCACTGAAATTACTAAGCAATACAATCATCATTGGCTTGCAGCGTTCATTCTACAGACACTGGCAAAGGGGCAGAGGTTCCTGTATTCGGTTGCATTTCACAGAAGTCTAGAAGGTAGCAAGAAAACTTAAAGATTAGTTAGCTAATTCCCATCTACTATAAGACTTTACTGTTCTAAGAGAAGTTGCCACATAGCCTCTCCACAGATACCTGGGTTATACTTTTAGAATAGTATAGTTCTCCACAGGGCCCCTACTGAAGGAGCTAGAGAAAGTACCCAAGGAGCTAAAGAGGTCTGCAACCCTATAGGAGGAACAAAAATATGAACTAACCAGTACCCCCCAGAACTGTGTCTCTATTTGCATATGTAGCAGAGGATAGCCTAGTCAGCCATCAATGGGAGGAGAGGCCCTTGGTCTTGCGAAGATCATATGCCCCAGTACAGGGAATGCCAAGGCCAGGAAGTGGGAGTTGGTGGGTTGGGGAGCAGGGCGGGGGGGAGGGTATAGGGGGCTTTGAGGATAGCATTTGAAATGTAAATGAAGAAAATATCTAATAAAAATAGAATAGCATTCTCTTTTCTCTAGCAGATGTGAGGCATTCTGAATCCATCTGGGGCAGTACCCTTGCTGCTGGCTTCTATTGAGTGCTAGTTTCTATGTGCTGTCACTGGCATGAAGACTTGGCTAGCTTTAGCTTATTTAAACCTCCATATGCTACTAATACAGTCCTGGGTGGATGTAGAGGCATACTCTTAGGATCTCGACACTCAGGCTTAGGCAGGAGGATCACAAGTTCCAGCCCCTCCCCGGACACTAAGGAGAAGCCTTGTTTTGTTTTTTGGGTTTTTAAAAATTTTTTTAAGAACAAAGAAAGAAAACATACCCCAACCCTTACCCACAACACTTCTGCCACTATTCTCATTTTACCAGCGAGCATAACAACCAAGATCTTGAGAAGTTAGAATAGTCAGAATTTTAACTCGGTGGTCAGCACTCAATCTGAGATCTTTGACTGAGTCATCTTGAGGTCACTAGTGTTTGTCCGGGTCTCCATCAGATCTCCAGATGTGTGCCACTGCCCATTCATAGCACCGGATCCCTGAAGCTGAAGGGAAGAACAGGGCTGGCATGAAATGCTCTTGAAGCAATATCCTTTAGGTTTCTTCTTGGGATGTATACCTAATATCTACTCCATCAGAAAGTGACAGATGTAAATCCAGATACACGAGGCAACATTTGGGACAAAAGCCCAATCTTTTAAGAATAGACAAATTACTAAAATATACAATTATTCTTCAGATGAAAAGAACTTCGTGAGAATGAGTCCATCTATGGGAACAACGTAAAATGACCGGGCAGCTTGACATTTGGGGTACAAAAGCAAGTGACATTGTGTCTTATTTCATCTCATTCTACGAGGAGAAGTCCCTGCTTTGGGGAATCATGGAGCCACGTAAAATTTGTCCTTCATCCTAAAGAGGTACCTCCCAAATGCCACCACTAGGAAGTTCCTCCGTCTGTACCCTTCTCCCTCCTCATAGCAAGGGATCATTTTAGATCAAAGTTTTCTTTGGCCAGAGATTTGAAGACCGTCTACTCCATGTAAGTGATGACCTATAAGAACAAAGGTCAATCAGACAACATTTACTGAGTAGCTCCAAATATTCTGGGTAAATCTGTGGCTGATACCATTCCTGGAGTGGTGGAGGGCAGTGGGGAGCGGTGAGGGGCAGTGCAGAGGCAGAACAGAGTATGAGGCCTCCCCACAGAAGGAAAAGAGCGTGATCCTCGTAGAAGAGAGATTGTACGTGGTCATTTTCTCACTTTTTAGAACTTTGCCTCAGGTACTCTGTGTAGCTGAAGTTATGGAGCTAATGATATATAATACTGTTTTCTATCTTTAATCTTATTTTGAGTTTGGATCCCATGTAGTTCCGATTGGTTTTAAACTTGCTGTATAGGAGAGATGGCCTTACATTTCTCATGCTCGTACCTCTAGATCTCTAATGCTAGGATTATAGTGAGCTGCAAACTCAGCGTTCTGTGCTTGAACTTTAAGGTTGTCAAATACACATTAGCTTTTATTAAATGATAGTATAGAGTATTATTACATACATTACTTAAAAGGTAGCAAAAATATAACATTACTGTGATTTAGATAGTATAGTGGGAAACTTGTATCACATGATCCACTCTTAATTTTGTACCTTACAGTTTCTTCTTAAAAGCAATGGTAACTCTTGCTAAATTATTAATCACATACTTTTCCTCAATAAATCTTACTCTGTACAACTGAAATTTCTACATCCAAATATTTTCCCCATGAAATTTTTCATTATTTTTGTTGGAAGTCTATGAATTGACTTCTGGTTTTACATTCTAAACGACAGGCCACTTATTGGTAAATTCAATGAATGTATTAGTTACTTTTCTGTTTCTGTGCTAAAACACCATAACCAAAAAACAACTTATGAAAGAGAGATTTTATTTAGAGTATAGTTCTAGGGAAGTATAGCCTCAGGCAGCCAAAGAAGGAAGCTGAGAGACCATATCTTCAACCATGCTCAGGAAGTGGAAATAGCAAACCAGAAGTGCAGCGAGGCTATAAACTCTAAACACCCAATTGCAGAGATGGGCATCCTTCAGCAAGACTCACCTCCTAGAGGTCTCAGAATCTCTGCAAACAGCACCATCAACAGGAGGCCAAGCGTTCAAACACATGAACCTATAGGGGGTATTTCTCATCCAGGCTACTACAGTGAGTAAGACTTGTAGACCATAGCAGCCAAGTGTGAGCATGCAAGACAGCTAGTGGACAAGTATGAGTGCTGTACAGTTTTACTTTATACTAGAAGACAACGTGGAGGCTTCCTACCCTACTGACAACACAGAGCTTACTTGCTTATCTAGTGTGTAAACTCCTAGAATCAAAGTGAGCATTGTTGCTCCCTCAGAACACTCCGGTGTAATGACTAGGTTGTTTAATTGCTTTCTGGTACTAGCCTTTCATTTTCCTATCCCATTTCCGTTGTATTATCTACTTGGCTTTTGATGTGGGAGTCATTAATTGCACTTAGTTTTATCATTAGAACTGATCATTTTCTGTTGCTCAGCATCAGGAAATCTTTTGTTGGCTCTGAATTAGCTAAACCTGGCTTTCCCAAAGACTGATCATGCTTGTCATGACTCTATACCTTTCTTCCCCCCACCCAGCACTGGACCAATAGCCTCCTGCTCAGGGAGATACTCCATAGTTTCTGTGGCTGTGTTTGGAAGCAAAGCTGCATCTCCCTGGATTACCTTCAGACACGAAGCACCTCCCTTCTCCCAAAGAGATATCCTACAACATCTTTTACCAGATAAAAATGTTCATACATGAGAAGGGAAGAATCAAAACCTGGAGTCTTTATTTAAAGATTCTAGACCATTTTTATCCTGATAACAATTTGATTCATGATGAAGAAAAAAAAAAAAAAGAATCTAAATGTGATCACAGAAATAAAGAAAACTTTCTGAAAAAGATTTCCATATCATGTCACATTAAAACATGCCACAGTGTTTATTTTCTTTTAAAAATCATAATGGCATACATTTAAAATATATATAGACAAATATCACAATGGTTGTTTTTTCTAGAACTATAAGATTGTGTGTCTGTTGCTATAGAAGCAACCATTTACAGTATAGCAGTCTATACTTCTCAGGCTCTAGAATCTAGTCATCTGTCTTTTTTATCTTCTTCTCTTATGAATAAACATTTTTAAAATCTTTCAAACAATGGACCATTATTGACAAACATTTTTGGAAGTGATAGTAACACAAAATATATCTTTAATTGTTAATGTCTAAATATCTTTAAAACATTCAAAGTCTAGTCCACAAATAAGCATTGTTGTTCCCAGAGAAGGTTTTAAGTGGTAGAATCTTCTTATAGTCATAGAACTGGGTTCCTGCTAAATATCTATTTTTTGGGAAAATGGTTCCAAAATTAGTTTTATAGGAAACTACTAGAGAGGAGAACTCAGCAAAACATATGTTAGAAACCTACTAAGTGAATATTCCGAAAGACTCGTGACATTTTCTACACTGCATATTTGTATATAACAAATTATTACAACAGAGCAGACATTTATCATATACTTTCTATGGGCTTAGAATCTGCAGTGCTTAGCTGTGCGTCAAACTATCAGAGGCCAGGCCAGGCCCCAGAGAATGCAGAGGCCTTGGCCTAGGCTGGCCTTGTATCTTGAATGTTTATTTTCATGCCTCTTCACAGCCTGTGGTCAGGAGGCTTCAGTTTCTTTATGTAGCTTCCCCAAAGGGCGTCTGAGGCTGCTCATGTGGTAGTTGTTTTGAGCAGAACGAAAGATCTGAGCAGGAGTGAAGGTATAGCCTCTTGGCTCTGGGCTGATCTTTGGGGCCACTCATTTTGTTCCAGTTTTTCTATGCATGAGAAGCAAGTTATAAAAGGGGGAGGAATATTTGGGCTTCACCTTTTGAAATAAGGAATGGTAAAGAGTGTGTGAACAAATTTTAGAAATGTCAAACTTTCTGACATAAACTAGATATGTTGTTTTTAAGGACATAGATCCTTCTCACATTTCCCCATGCTAAGCCTGAAACACTGTAAGGCAAATCTGCCTTCGAGATTTGTTTTCTGTTTGGAGCATTTATTAGTCATAGCAGAGTAGCATGCATCTGCCAGGAGTTCCGACACATGATCACCAACACATGATCACCAAGATGCACATGGATGTGTGTTTGAGGGTAGGGTAGGTACTGCCACCAGCTATCCTCACCCTGCCTTGGTACAAGAACTCTCTGCCTGCCCTTCTGCCTGTGGGAACCCTGATGGTCAGGAAGGGGCGGAGTCTTGCCCCCTTATTCTTGCATTTGTAACAGTTGAAATGACCGTTACATTGTTTAGGGAAATGAACCTAAATTTTTTGCTAGAGAAATATAAAATTGCATTATTCCAATACCATGACTGGCTAAATTAAAGTTGAAGGATTATATTTTGTTTTTATTTTCTGTCTAGCATTATTTTGTAACAGCCTTCCTGTATCTCTGGGCTTCATTTTTATCACTTTAATGGCTCCTTAATGGCCCCCAGGATGATATAGCATGGATTATATAACACTGTTTAATGTTAGCTATTTGTATTGTTTCTGACTTTTCCTTCCACTTTCACAAGTAATGTTGCTATAAACATCCCAGGACAGATCGTTTTCCTTTGCAAATATTTCAATCTTTTCCTTAGGGTAAAGTTTTCAAAATTAGAATATGTAGTCAAAATATGTGCACTTTCTTCTTCTTCTTCTTCTTCTTCTTCTTCTTCTTCTTCTTCTTCTTCTTCTTCTTCTTCTTCTTCTTCTTCTTCCTCCTCCTCCTCCTCCTCTTCTTCCTCTTCCTCTTCCTCTTCCTCTTCTTCTTCCTTCTCCTTCTCCTCCTCTTTCACCTCTTACTCTTCTTTAAAAAACCAAATCTTTTTATTAAAATTTTCAAATACATACAACAATAGAATAACATAACAAACTCAGTGCACTTATCCTCCTGTCTTCAAAAGTACAAACTCATGGTTGTTTCTGCTAATTTATAACTGTCTAAACTTTTGCCCAACCTTATCTTCCAACCTGGAGTATTTTGAAGCAAACCTTTGACGTCTGTAACCTCAGATGTGATCATGTAAGGGGTTAGTTTTCATATCTCACTGACCTGCAGAAATTCAAATGAATTTTTAATCTTATGACTGAACACGATGTGATTGCTCAAAGAATGAAACTTAAAAACAATTGGACTTCATTAAGTCAAGAATTCTGCTCTGTGATAGACACTCCTAAAATCCTAAATTTAAGATTTAAATTGTCTTACTAGGAGAAGTACACAGTTATCTCTATTGTTTGTAAATATGTATGATGTATAAAGAGTCATAAGCTCAAAACAAAACCAAAAAAGAAACAATACCTTGAATTTAATTAGAAAATGAGACAATGTTATAGGACGCACAGATTGTAAATAAGCCTGCAGAAAGATGCTCAAACTCCCTGCAGGATGATACTCAAAATTCTTGTTATTAGGGATCAAGCCATATATCATGGAAGGCATATTTGAACAACTGAAAATAAAGGCAACACTAGATAGGGATGTAGTTTCCTGCTAAGTAGGTCAGGTAACACCTCCGGCTCTGAGAGAAACCTCAGCATCTTTAATGTCTAGTCCAGCAACCCCTGCTGTATGTTTACAAGATAGAAGCAAAGACTCCACACTATAGAAAAGTCTACTCCCAGTAGCTTTGTTTACAAAAGCCACCAGGTCTCTTTTACTGGACACAAGGACAGTGGTTCATCCATACCACAGAATACTATTTGACCACAAAAAGAAGCAAACTGTTTGTACTTATAACAACTTAGATGCACTTGCTGTAATGAAGAAAACCTAGCTCAAAAGACCAGGCATTTTATGGTGCCCTTATAATTTTGGAAACGACATGAACAGCTACACGAAAGAGACTTTTAGTGAATGAGTCATTTTTGAATGCTATGGTCATGGCCTGGATTACCATGCTTAGATGAGATAAATAACAGACCCACACATGCTTTGATAGTGTTGACCTCCTGCCTTAGCGCTGTGCTGTAGTTATGCTGAGACTCACCTTTTAGTGTCAAGGAATTACAGCTCTTTTCTTAATAGTATTTGCAGCATCTAGCGAATCATGATTATTTAAAGATGAAAGGTTAAAATTCAAATATGGCTATTCGGTTCCTATTTTAACAGAACTGTCATATGTGTCTTTCCCTGTCTTTTATCTTTTATTTTGAATCTTTGCCTACTGGGAGAAACTTCAGGGCATTGCTCTTTAGTGAACTAGCTTATGCTGGGTGGGCCCGTCAGAGCTCCTGATAATTCTACTCAGAGCTCCTATTACTCAGGATGTTTTCTGAGTAAACGTGACTGAAATAATGAAAAATGGTTCTTCCCTCTTTTGTCGATTCTGTTTTCTTTAGGATGATAACCAGAGTGGAAATAATGCCTTCTGAACATATTTATTAGAGATGAAATGTTGAAAGACTCTGGCAATTTAACGTCTAGTGATTCAACATATCAAGCCAGACATAGATCTTGGAGAAGGCTGGAAGCATGAGTGGAAATAAGAAAAGCACAATAGAAAGATCTAGCTAGCTTCAAGAAAGCAGCAACTTCTTAAAGCAGAACTTAAGCATGTCCACACATGCGCACTAAAGACAGTATGGTTTGGCTGGAGCTGGAAACTGCCCCGACGAAAATGGGAGAACAGGAAGGATCTTTAGCCTTCAGGCTCAAAAGGCTCCTGTTCACTTCCCAGAGCACTCTGTGGTTTCTCACGTTTATATTTCGGTAATACCACTCTACCTTGCTTCTGCTTCTCTCCTGGGAAGCTCTTTTTGTAGCCTCACCTTCCGGATTCTCATCTCACGCACGCGCCGGATCCTCTGGACTCTGGATCTCAGCATTTCCTCTGGCGTCTTGTCTTGGACCATAACGCATGCGCTGGATCCTCTGGACTCTGGATCTCAGCATTTCCTCTGGCGTCTTGTCTTGGACCATCACGCATGGGCTGGATCCTCTGGGATCTCAGTACACAGCTCTGCGCTTCTGTGGCTTCTTCGAGGAAACTTATTGGTGGTTTCTTCCCCACCAACATGCCGATGGCCTCACTCCTACATTTATAACTTCACTGCTTCTTTATATTCCAAAGTCACACTACCCGTCTTCACCAGAGTGTCTACTGCTATCTTAAATGCCTTTGTTCAAGGCAGAACTCACCATGCTTTTATATTTGTTTACCCTCTCCATGATACTGAACACATTTTAAACTATCCAAGCCAGCAATGGTGATAGCTAACCTTCTAACCTTTATTTTTATTTTATTTTATTTTTTTACTACCACTGCAACTGATTCTGAAATTCTTTCCATCTTCTGCTTCTAAGCTCTTGTGCTTCTTGTTCCTGTCACAGTCATAGCTCAAGCTACTACCATTTCTTGTCCGGTCTGTTTCGACAGTCTGTCCACTCTGGCCTCCAGGCACACACCCTCTTTTTGCTTTCTCCATTTGCCACCCCAAGTTTTCTACAGCACACATTTGTTTATACTGCCCTCCTGCTGAAAGTGTGACCATGGCTCTTCAGTGGTGACTACAGTCCTTCAGGCATCTGTCTACCTCAGGCGTTGATCTTCCTCTCACTAGAAAACCCCCTCTATTACCCTAAGCAAACCATTATTCCAGAACAGCGCTCCCACGACTATTACCCTCCCGACTATTACCCTCCCCACAAGTTTTTCTGCTTACACCTCCCTTTTATCTTTTTTTCCAGCCACAGAATTCTATTATACTTCAAGAGTCAGATTGCATCAGCTGTCTCTGCAGGGATCTTTTGTTACTCCCAGACATGCTTGCTTCTCTTCTGTGTCTCCCTTACATCCCACATAGCCTCATACTCTTATCTATATGTCTTTGGTATATAAGTGTGGCTCCATCTGTTGAATTCTGAGTTTCCTGTGCAAAGGCTAATGTTGAGTGTGCTTTGGAATTTCCAATACCCAGCGTGGGTTTTGTGTCTTGTGAAAATCTCATACTCACAGCTCACATTTGTTGTGTAGTCGATGTACCAGGTAGTGCTCTGCAATGAGTCTAAGCCACCTGCAAATTCATGCTTTTCATCACACAGCTCAGAGACAGGACCTATTTGGCTCCATTTTTTCAGATGAAAAAATGTTGTTTTAAACTGTGATTAAACACATTTAAAGGGGTCTTAAATATATACTGAATGAAAGCTAAAGATTCGATGAATGCTTGCGTTCTCTCCCTGGGAGTAAGACCTCAAGATGGCCAATGAATGAAAGTTTCTGGAGAGAATCCATTCTGCAAAGCTGATGAACTGCTCAGGGTTATAGTGATTGTAGACAGGAGACCACTGTAGATCCAGAGTCTAACTACAGTCTACCTTGAGTCATATTTAGCCCCATTAACAGTTATTTATTATCTACCTCACTGTGTATCCTCATGTCTATTAGGAAAATCCTAGGGAGTGTACAAACAGACCCCAACTAAACAAACAGACTTACAGCAACAAAAAAATCTAAGAATGGTATCATATACCATCTGAGGTTTCCAACAAAGCATTTAAAAAGTCCCTTCATTTATGACCTTCTTTGTTCCATTTCTATAAAACACCACCACGTTTGAACATGGATTTTGGGTGACCCGAATCTGTGATCCTGCACTGTGGTCACTCATATTTGCCTCCGAAATAAATCTCTGTCTCTTATCCCTTTGAGATGAGAGCTCATGTTTTCCTGTGGATACACCTTCTGGATTCAGCTCACTGTGAGAAGGCTACAACTCATACGTTATCCATTCCGATCCACACTCCAAGGCACACATTGAGATGAATGCCTGTAATATGCTGTTGATGGTTTCAGTATGAGGGGAAACACATGGTTCAGCCAGTCTCATAGCCTTGCTGTGTTTCTTTGCTTTTGCAGGTCATTGTGTGGTTGATGGATTCCAATGCAAAACCCAAGAGGTAAATCAGAGCTTTATAATAAGAAGTCACTTCCTTCTTTCTACTGTGGTAGCTCTGAAAAAGTCTTTCCAAGCGACACTCCTGGATTTTTTGTTTGTTTGCTCATTTGGTTTTTCTCATTTTTTTTTTCTGAAGTATATTTTGTTCATGTTTTTACCCTCCTTCAATACTTTCCAGATCTTTCCTCTTCCCGATCATTTCTACCTCCTGACTCATTTAACTTCATGCCCCCCCCAAGACAGAACAAAAACAAAAGTCAAAACAAACAAAAACCCCAATAAGACAAATATAACAAAAGAAAATAAAACTACCCTTCCCCTAAAAAAAAAAAAAAAAATCCATGAAGTCTGCTTTGCGTTGGCTAACTACTCCTGGGCATACCACCTGCCCCGGGGTGTGGTTAATGTACCCAGGGTCACACCACTGTAGAAAACTGATCCTCCCTTTCCTAGCAGGTGTCATTTGCAAATAGCTTCTTGATTAGGGGGTGGGACTTTGCATTTGCTTCCGCTTCTCAGTGGGGATTTTGGTCTGGTTTGAATTTTTTTCAGGTCTTGTGTGTGTTGTCATAGTCTCTGTGAGTTCATATGTGCGTCAGTCCTGCTGTGTCTGGAAGATGTTTTCTCAGAGTCATCCATCACCTCTGGTTCTTACAGTCTATCACTGCTTCCACATAGGTCCCTGAGCCTTGAGGGGGGGACTTTGATGAAAACATGTAAGACTGAGTGCTCCAATGCTCTCCAAGCTTCTCAACTCTGCCTATTGTACAATGGTGGATCTTGGAGGTCATTACCATCTACTGCAAGAAGAAGCTTCTTTGATGAGGTCTAAGTGATGCTCTTCTCAATGAGTTCAATAATATGCCACCAGGAGCCATCTTATTGCTATGTTCCTTTATCAGAATAATAGAAGTAGGCTTTTCCCTAGGCCCGTTACCTATCTAGTCCCCAGGTTCTTGGTTACTTTAGCAGTGTCAGGTTCCATCTCATGGAGTGGGTCTTAAATCCAATTAAAAAGTGGTTGGTTGTTCCCATAACATCTGCACCACTGTTCCGAAGTGTATCTTGCAGGTAGCTGTAGGTCACAGGTGTGGCTGGGTGATGTTGCTGATTACATCTCTCCTTTGGGAGCTCGTTTCTGTCATTAGCATTGAATGCTAATCATTAGTAGTGAAGCTTCTAGTTGATTTTTCTGTTTGCTGACATAAATAAATGCTGTCTTTACAATAAGGCTTTGCTATCAGGTCGTTGAGAGTAAATGATACCCTTGGCAATAGCCTAAGATAGTTGAGCGGTGTCCAATGATTCAACAAAATGTAGCCCATTCTTTTTTTTTTAATTAGATGTTTTCTTCATTTACATTTCAAATGCTATCCCCTTTCCTAGTTTCCTCTCTGAAAATCCCCTATACCCTCCCCACTCCCCTGCTCCCCAACCCACCCACTCCCACCTCCTGGCCCTGGCCTTCCCCTACACTGGGGCATAGAATCTTCTCAAGACCAAGAGCCTCTCCTCCCTACATATGCAGCTAGAGACACAGCTCTTGGGGGTACTGGTTAGTTCATATTGTTGTTCCTCCTATAGGGTTGCAGACTCCATTCAGCTCCTTGGGTGCGTCTGTCATCTTTCAATACATACATACACACATACATATATACATACATATATTCATACATACATTCATGCATACACCTTAGCTAGACTTTTAATGAAGTGCTAACATGTGCCATCTCACCCCTTTGCATGGGCTTTATTTACATAGGTTGGTTTTAATTGCACAGTTTTAAAGTTGTTGCTACTATCACTATTGTTGAAATTGCCTAACATTGCACAGCACAGATGAAAACCTACCAGTTTGTCTAAAGCCACATGTTATAATGTTGTATTAATTCTTATCATAACAGCGCTGCTACACCATATAAAAACACTTTTTAAACTGCTCTGATAATGAAGGCGATAGCAAGAATACAATACTCTTAACCTGGCAATTCATCACTCCAAAACCAATTTTCCCAGATGATACATTGCCAAGCTTCATACTGCTGCATGTGCATAAAGAAGAGGCTGCATATTGTTCTGGAACTACAGTCTAGAATTACTAAACAATAAGAAGACAGATGTACAAACAGTCTTTGGGTTTAGGGTAATTATTTAAATTATTTAAAATATCCCCAGATAGCTTCTCTCAAAGCTTATCTATTTTTTTTTAAGAAGTTTTGAAGCTTCTAGCTCTCCACAGACTTTTCTGTGAAAGACTATTTGAACGGATTCTAATTTTTGGCTCTGTAGTTCTCTGGATGCTGATAAGCATATAGAAATCCTCCTCAGTAGAGTTCAAAGCTGCAAACCAGTCTCCTTTAAAACTCTCAAATCTGCTTTCCCCTGAAATGATGCAGAAGGGCAAACTATGAGAACAGCTACAATCATGCAGAAGGTGAGGGAAGGTAACAGCAACCTTCCACATGGTGCCTACATGCAGAGGAAGGCGGCTTGTCAGGTCTCCCGGAGTAATGACTGGGTTCTCATACGTAGGATTAAGTAATGCTCATCAATGAAATATAAATCTATGTTTGATGTTTTTTCACACACACACACACACACACACACACACACACACACACACACACACACACCAAACATAAAAGCTGCAAGCAGCCACAGCCCTTTGAAAATGGAATGACCTTCTGTGACCCTTGGAATGGAATTTAAGAGTTTTCTGCCACAGATTCATTCCTATTCCCATGGAAACAGTGACTGGGAGGGATTCTGCTGTCATTATTTTCAAGCACTGACCCTGGTTCTAATGAACTAATGCTGACCAAGTCTTCGACTATCTGAGAGGAATGAGCTTCAACCTTGTGGAATGAACCCACAGAACTATCAGCTGACATGGGGGGAAATTCCCAAGATGCTCCCAAGAAATATATATGTATGTGTTTGTATATGCATATGTGTATATGGATATTTATATCTAATTAGAAAAGTATTAAGCTAATAATAATCCTAAGATTAATATACATTAAGATATATGTTTTTCTAATTGTAAAATCATATTGAATAGAAGATAGCTCAAGGATGAATAAGGAACTCCTTGGTTTGTTTTCATCTGGCAGTCATCCTATTGAACCAAGGCCACCTTGAAGCTTGCGATCCTCCTGTCTTGACACTCTCAGTGCTGAGACTGTAGGCTTGAGTTCTACTATTTCCAACAATGCTGCCTCTTATTTTAGATTTTTGTGTAGTTTCAAAGACTGAAACACTGTTCAATAAGATATCACAAAATGTAAACATTTTTAATACTTGATTTTTTTCTTCTCATAATTAATTCAAGGTCCTAAGTGGTGCTTCATTGATAGTTTATCTTACATTTCTATAAATTTGTATGGAAGAACATAATAATTACACACCTACATCAGGATACCATTCATTGAATTAAAATTGGCATGGATGTTCTTCATATATTTTAAGTACATTGTAGAAGAAAGTGTTAAAAGAGGCTTATGAACAGTTACTTGTGTAAAGAGTGTGGTCAGCACTATTGCACACACTAGCAAGATTTTGCTGAAAGGACCCTGATATAGATGTCTCTTGTGAGGCTATGCTGGGACCTGGCAAACACAGAAGTGGATGCTCACAGTCAGTTATTGGATGGATCACAGGGCCCCCAATGGAGGAGCTAGAGAAAATACCCAAGGAGCTAAAGGGGTCTGCAACCCTATAGGTGGAACAAGATTATGAACTAACCAGTACCCCAGAGCTCATGTCTCCAGCTGCATATGTATCAGAAGATGGCCTAGTTGGCCATCATTGGAAAGAGAGGCCCATTGGACTTGCAAACTTTATATGCCCCAGTACAGGGGAATGCCAGGGCCAAAAAGTGGAAGTGGGTAGGTAGAAGAGTGTGGGGGGGGGTATGGGGGACTTTTGGGATAGCATTGGAAATGTAAATGAAGAAAATACCTAATAAAAAAAAAGAATGTGGCCAGCATCAGGTTCCCCAGAACTGGAGTTAACAGGTATCTGTGAGCCACCTGACATGGTTCTGGGAACTGAACTCAGGTTCTCTGCAAGAACACTAAGTGTTCTTTAGTGTTGAGCCATATCTCCAGCTCCTCAATGCTTTCTTTTACTAAATATTATAACGTTTTCACTAAAGGAGGGGATATTATTTTATACTGCTTTATTAAAAGAGTTTTATGGGAGATGGTATGGTAGATAGAATATTTGCCCCACTTTTGTGAGGACAAGAGTCAAAATCCCAGAAGTCATGGTAAATCTGGACAGGTGTGGTACACTACCTGTAATCTCAGCATTCAGGAGGCAGAGAAAGGAAATGTCTGAGGCAAGCCAGCTACCTAGGCTAGCCAGACTTGTGAATTCTGGGTTAGTAGGAGACCCTGCTTCAGTAGATAGAATGGAGAATGAGCAAGAAATATATCTGCTGTCAACTCCTCATCTCCACATACACAAGAACCAATTCATGCAGGCACCTCTGCATACAAACGTGTGGGCCTGTACACACATATACACATATAGTAGAAAAAATTTTACTAGCATATCAGCAAGGTAGATTGGTTTGTCATTTTGTGCTGCTTTTAAGTTTTAGCATCAGTGCTATGACAGTTTCTTTTGTGCGTCTCTATTGGACTTACATCATACTTACACATTATTTTAGAAAGTTTTCATGTGTTTGGCATGTTGCATAGTGCCCTGGAACATGTTACCACTCTATGAATTCATGTATATGACACCATCATTATAATGTTGTCTAGGATTTTAGCAATGGATTCCCTTTTCTGCTGATATAGAATAAATAGTTGATCATATCCTGGCCCACACTCTGGTAGAAGCCTTCTACCCTACCCAAGGCCAGGATAGCATCCTGAGCCCCTAGGAAGACTGTTTCCCCTCCCTGCCCATACCACCAATCATAACCCCAACCACTTCTCTTCTCACCTCATCTTATCTCAGCCTACACCTCCAGTGGAAGCCTCCTACTCTACCAGAAGCCAGGACAGCATCCTAAATTCCAGAGAACCCTAGCTAGATCAGAGGCCATGCACATAGCCAGAACTTGGGTAGAAACCCACTGCTTAACCTCCAGGCCATCAGAAATCCAGCTCCAATTCAATCATAGACCCTCCATTCAATCATAGGTCACTCTATCCAGAACACCAGAGAGGAAAGAAATCAAGGAAAAAAGACACATCCAACAAAGGCAAACCTAGAAATTGGCACCTAGTCCAAGTAACATATAAAGGAAGAACTATTAGAATTATCACTGACTTCTTAACAGACACACTAAAAGCCAGAAGGGTCTGGAAAGAAGTGCTGCAGACTCCAAGAGACCACATATGCTAGCTCTGATCATTATACTCATCCAAACTTTCAATCATCACAGATGGAGAAAACAAGATATTCCATGATAAAGTCAAATTTGAACAATATCTACCCACAAATCTAGTCCTACAGAAGGTACTAGAAGAAAAACTACAACCTAAGCAGGTTAACTGGACCCACAAAAACACAGACAATAAATAACTTCACACCAGAAAACCCAAAGAAGGGAAACACATATATACACATACACACACACACACACACACACACACACACACACACACCACCACCACCACCAACAACAACAACAACTACAACAAAATAACAAGAATTAACAGTCATTAGTTATTGATATCTATCAATATCAATGAACTCAATTACTTAATAAAAAGACACTGATTGGCAGAATGGATGTGAAAACAGGATCTGTCTTTTCTTCGGCATACAAGAAACACACCTCAACATTAAAGATAGATATTACCTTGGAATAAAAGGTTAGAAAAAGATTTTCCAAGCAAATGTCCCCAAGAAGCAAGCTGGCATAGTCATTCTAATAACTAATAAAATAGACTTCAAATCAAAATCAATCAAAGGAGATGGGGAAGAGCATATCATCCTCACCAAAGGAAGAAGCTAAATTGACGTCTCTGTTCTGAGTGTCTATACCCTAAATGCAAAGGCACCCATTTTGTAAAAGAAACATAACTAAAGCTTAAGTCACACATTGGCTCTCACACACTGATAGTGGGAGACTTCAATATTCCATTCTCTCCAACGGTTGTCCTGATAAAAACTAAACAGAAAAATAATGGTGCTAACAGACATTATGTCTCAAAGATATATTTACAGAACATTTTACCCAAATACAAAAGACTGTACCTTTTCAGAACTCCATGGAACTTTCCCCAAAATTTACAGCACACACTGTCACAAAGCAAGTCTCAGTAGATACAAGAAAATTGAAACAACATCCTTCCATCCTATAAGACCACTACAGAATTAAAGTTGGATTTTAGCAACAACAGAAGCATCAGAAAGCAACAGAAAGCCTATAAACTCATAGAAAATTAGCAACGCTATACTTAATGGCTACTGAGTCAAGGTAGAAATAAAGAAATTTAAAACTTCCTAGAATTGAATGAAAACCAAGGCACAACTTACTCAAACTGATGAGACACAATGAGAGCTGTGCTAAGAGGAAAGCGCATTGCACTAAGTACTGTCATGAAGAAATTGAAGAGTTCTCATACTAGCAACTTAACAGTACACTTGAAAGCCCTAGAACAAAAAGAAGCATGCTTACCCAAGAGGAGTAGATGGCAGGAAATAGCTAAACTGTTGGCTGAAATCAGTAAAATAGAAACAAAAACAACAATGCAAAGAATCAGGGAGACAAAGAGATATTTCTTTGAGAAAATCAACAAGATAGACGAACCCTTATTCAACTAAAAGTCATATAAGGAATATCCCAAGCTGGGCATGGTGGCGTACACCTTTAATCCCAGCACTCAGGAGGCAAAGGCAGGTAGATTTCTGAGTGCAAGGCCAGCCTGGTCTATGAAGTGAGTTCCAGGACAGCCAGGGCTATACAGAGAAACCCTGTCTTGAACCCCTCACCCCCCAAAAAAAGAATATCCCAGTTATCAAAATCAGAAGCCAAAAAGAGGACATAACAACAGACACTTAGGAAAATTCAAAGGTCTTACTTCAAAATCCTGTACTCCACAAAATTGGAAAATCTAAACAAAATGGACAAGTTTCCTGATAGATATACCCTTACCAAAGTTAAATCAATATCAGATAAACAATTTAAATAGATCTATTAACCCTGAGGAAATTGAAGCAATCATTAAAAGTTTCCGAATCAAAAAAAAAAAAAAAAAAAAAAAAAAGCCCAGGGCCAGACAGTTTTAGCACAGAATTCTATCAGACTTTCAAAGAAGAACTAATGCCAATAGTTCTTAAAATATTCCTCCCTCAAAAAAAATAGAAACAGAAAGAACATTGCCAAATTCATTGTATGAAGCCAGTGTCACCCTGTTACCTAAATAACACAATGATCCAACAAAGAAAGAGAATTACACACCAATTTCCCTCATGAGCATAGATGCAAAAATACTCAATTAAATCCAAGAGCACATTAAAAACATCATCCACCATGATCAAATTGTGTTCTTCCCAGAGATGCAGAGATGGTTCAACACATGAAAGTATGTCAGTGTAATTCCCCATAAAACAAATTAAAAAAAACACTACATGATCATATCAATAGATGTTGAAAAAAATCTCTGATAAAACCCAATACCCTTTCATGAAAAAAGTCTTGGAAAGATCAGAGATACAAGGGACATACCTAAATATAAGAAAGACAATTTATAACAAGCCTATCACCAAAAATAAAATTAAGTGGAGAAATACTCAAAATAATTCAGTAAAATCAGGAACAAGACAAGGCTGTCCAGTCTCTGCATATCTATTTAGTACAGTACTTGACGTTCTAGTTAGAGGGATAAGACAACTGAAGAGGATCAGGGAGATACAAGTTAGAAAGGAAGAAATCAAAGTATCATTACTTATAAGATAGTATAGATAAACAATTCCAACAATGCTACCAGATGATAAACAAACACCTCGAGCAACATGTCTAGATTCAAGATTAATTAATTAAATAATTATAAATAAACAAATAAATAAATAAATAAATCAGCAGTCCTCTTATTTACAAATGACAAAGAAATCAGGAGCTGAGAAAGAAATCAGGGAAACAACACTTTCTTTTACTGTAATAGCTCAAATAATAGAAAATGTCTTAGGGTAACTCTAACCAAGCAAGTGAAAGAGCTATATAATAAAAACTTCAAGTCTTTAAAAGAAAAATTGAAGATTAAAACCACAAGTGACAGCTCATGCTGGCAAGGATGTGGAGCAAGGAGAACGCTCCTCCATTGCTGGTGGGAGTGCAAACCTGTACAAACACTTTGGAAATCAATACGGCAGTTTCTCAGAAAATTGGGAATTGATCTATTTCAAATCCCAAATTTAATTTAATTTAATCCCAAATTTCAAATACTATTTCTAGGCATATACCCAAAGGTTTGCTCTATCCTTCCACAGGGATACTTGCTCATCTATATCCATAGAAGGTTTCTTCATAATAGCCCTAAACTGGAAACAACCTAGATATTTCTTAATTGAAGAATGGATTTATAAAAACAAGTGGCACATTTACACAATGGAATGTTTTAAACTGTTTTAAAAAATGACATCATGAGATTTGCTGGCAAATGGATATACTAGAAAAAATGTATCTCTATTGAGATAACGCAAACTCAGAAAGACAAACATGGCATGTGCTTACTTATAAGTGGATATTAGGATAATCATGCTACAACCCACAGAACCAGAGTAACAAGGAGACCTTAATGAGTGGAACACAAGAAACTCCCTGGAAATGGAGAACTAGAATAGATTTCAAGAATGGACTGGGAGTGGGTGTGGATAAGCAGAGGAGGGATCAGATTTGGGGGGTAAAGGGAGAGAGTACCAAGATGGTTGAAGTTGGGGAGCATTTCTGGGGTAAGGTAGAAGCCTTGTGCAATAGAAACCTTATGGAATCTATGAGGGGGACACTAGTGAAGTCTCCTAGTGGTGAGGGACACAGAGCCTGAAATGGCCATCCTCTGTAACCAGACAAGCCTTCCAGTGGAGAAATTAGGACACCAACCCAGTCACAAAACCTCCATCCTATAGTTTGTCATGTTTGCATGACACTAGGGTTTGGAGCCTAGCATTAATGTCATCAGAGAGACCAGAGACATTTCATCGAGCACCTGATGGGAGCAGATGCAGAGTCCTATTACCAAATATTAGTCAGAGCTCAGGGAGTCCTGTGGAAGAGGGGGGTGCAAGGATTGGAGGTGCCAGAGGGGTCAAGGACACCACAAGAACATGGCCCACAGAATCAACTAATTGGGGCTCAAGTGCGCTCACAGAGACTAGGGAACCTTTATGGGTCTGTCCTAGGATCAGGGAACCTATATGGGTCTGACCTGGGTCCTCTTCACATGTTAGAGCTGTGTAGCTTGATGTTCATGTGGGATTCCTAACAGTAGGAGTTAGGGCTGTCTCTGACTTGTTTGCCTGTTTTGGGGACCCTTTTTCTTCCTACTAGATAACCTTTTTCCAGCCTTGATGTGAGAATATGTGCTTGTTATACCATAATTTTTTTGATATACCATATTTTGTTGATGACACTGGAAGGCCTGCTCCTTTATGAAGCGAGGTAGAGGTGGATGGATCTGGGGGAGGGGAGGGAGGAAAACCTGCAGTCAAGATGTAATATATGAAAGAAGAATAAAAAAAAAAAGGAAAAAATTTGGACATGTTCTCTTTGCACACCCGTATGCATCAATCACATCTTAGTCAAGAAACAGAAGCCATGCAGGTTAGATAGACAAGGTTTAACTGCAGAAATTAAGTAAATATGGAAAATTCATGACTAAAAGGAAAACCAATAAAACAAAATGCAGTTGGTGGCTGCAGAGAGAGGGGCTATATACACAAAGCTTCCAAAGGACAGAAAGAGGCTGGGTCTTTAGAATCTAGAGCTTGCAAGAGGACTCCACAGAGCTAGGAGTGTGACCTCCAGGCCTCTAGGGAGCCCAGGCTACTGCTGGAATCTTAGATGGGAAAGGGAATGGAGATGTATTCAAAAGTGTATAAAAGAGCTGGCAACTGAAAGCAGCCGTTGCAGACAGGGTGAGGAATTACTTACTAGCTCTCATAGGGTATGGTGAGATTTAGGGCCTGTCCTGGCACAGCTAAAGGCAAGCAGTTGGAAAGGGATGACAAGAACAGCTGAGCCCCAGTGTCACAGTGATAAGTGGAGAAGAGTGGCTAGGGAATGAGAAGAAAGCTTTTAACTTTAGTGTATAATGTTAGAAGGCAGGCTGTGGACATGTGGATTTTGGAATCTGTATCTCTAAGCAGAATTGTCTTGCTTAGAGAATTAAATACTGATGTATCTAATGTTCTGATAGAATATAATGTATGACACTGAGGTAATTAAGATTGCTATTAACCATATAAAAAGAAACTGGGAAATCATCTAAAAGGCTATGTTAAATAAATAAGTACACAGATGACAAAATTTTAACATACAACCAACATAAATACCATTTGGTGTACTCTTATAAACCTATATTCTTGAAACAGGATCTACTATGTAGCTGACTGACCTGGAATTCATTGTGTAGCTTGGACTGGCTTTCAACCTGTGATCCTTCTGTTTTAGCCTTCTGACTGCTTAGATTATAGGAATATGCTACCATGTCCAGCACCTCTCTCCCACTTTTGCAATATATTTTTTTTTCTCTTTTACACTTGGTCTATACTTACTTTTCATTGCTGTGATTAAACACTAACCAACGTCAACTGAAGAGAAAAAGATTTATTTGGCTTACAGTTTACAGTTTACTATTGAAGGAAGCCAAGGCAGAAACTCGAGGTAGGAACTTGGAGCAGAAACTGAGCCAGAGATCGTGGAGGAATGCTGCTTACTTGTTTACTCTCCATGGCTTGTTCAACCACCCTTCTTATACTGTCCAGGCTCATGTGCCTAGGAATGGCACCTCCCACCGTGGACTGGGTCCTCCTACATTAGTTAACAGTTAAAACTATGCCTCACAGAGACATGCAGGCCAACCTAATGGACTAATTCCTCAATAGAGATTCCCTCTTCCAAAGTGCATTTAGGTTTGTGTCAAATTGACAAAAATGATGACACTATCCTCCTGTAACTAACCAGAACACACTGCATTTCTCAAGTAGAATTGAACAAAAGAAACGCAGACTGCTACCTTAATGGCGTGTAGAAAATTGGGTAACCGAGATTAGTAACTCTTTGCTTTTGAATCCCTCGCCAGCGTTGATGAGGTTATCCAAAGGCAGATTTACTTTCCTCATAGCATTAGGGCAATTCTAACATGCAGACCTACTGAAGGATATATTAGGGACAATGCCCTGTGCTACTCTGAAGGGAGACAGACATAGAGCCAAGTTCTGCAGCAGTTTAAAGTGATAAAGTCAGTCATATAGCATTAGGTTTCCTTTACTCTGCATGGTGGCAATCAGAAGAATAGAGAATTTTGAGTGTAGGGTTAAAGGAACAAACACTGTCTATGTAACAGAATGACTATTATTCAACCTTTGTCCAACTCTTGCCTGTTATCCTGCCAAAAGTCCTCATCTGATGAGCTTTCATGAAAGAGTCTGAAAATTCTACCATATTCTTCAACCAACTTTAGAAACAAGACTACAAACAAGTTCCTCTGACACAGGAAAGTGGCAGTGTTTCTATCACAGATGAGTCCTGAGGTCCTTCTTGATGTCACCAAAGTAATATGCTCCCACGTAGCCATCATGGCTTGCTTCCACTGAGCTGTATTTTCTTCTGAGGATACAGACGGCTGTAATGTAGCTGGGACTGTCACAAGAGACAGGCTCTCTTCAAATGCCTTCTACAGCTAGATATGAGCAGGTCTTTGGCAAGACCAAAGTATGAAGCAGTAAAAATATTGCTGTTAAATATGTCTCACACAGGTGCAGATTGGTGAGTCATACTGTGATCCAAGAATTATTTTTGCTTGGAAATCAACTGTGTGGTGTGTTCATACTCCAGATTTATTTAGAAGAAGAAGAAGAAGAAGAAGAAGAAGAAGAAGAAGAAGAAGAAGAAGAAGAAGAAGAAGAAGAAGAAGAAGAAGAAGAGAAGAAGAAGAAGGAGGAAGAGGAAGAAGAAAGAAGTAGGAAAAAGAAAAAGAAAGAAGTAGGAGAAGGAGGAGAAGAGGGAGAAGGAAAAAAGAAAGAAGAAAGAAAGAAAGAAAGAAAGAAAGAAAGAAAGAAAGAAAGAAAGAAAGAAAGGAAGGAAGGAAGGAAGGAAGGAAGAAGGGAAGGAGGACATGCAGTGACAGAGAAAGCAAATAGAAACCAAACAGAAAGGACAGGAAGTTTGAGAATGTGTGAAATATTTTAAAATGCATATTTATATATTGATATAATAGAAGCAAATGTTTGCGATGGTGAAAAGCTCAACAGAAAAGAACTCACAATGTGAGGTTTCTAAAAAGGTTGGAAGAAACAGGGCAGGGATAGGGATACCAGAATTTTGTGGGTACAAAGAGAGAGAGAGAGAGAGAGAGAGAGAGAGAGAGAGAGAGAGAGAAGAATAGTGTCATGCAGGGGGAGTGAACAGCTACCTGAGTGGGTGGCCACAGTGGTTGAGAGGAGGACCTAGGCACCACAGTAGGTCACAAATCACAAAGGCTGTCAAAGAAATGTCAAAGAGCAGCAATTCAGTGTGTTGCTGATAGTTTGCATTTCATTTCCTGACTGACAATTGAGTGCCTGTGCAAGAGCCGTTAATAATATAGTTTTTAAAGAACTAGCTGGCTGAGCTCTCATTGATATTGGACAGGATTTCTTTCAGTGTTTGACCTACAACCATGCCAATAAGTGATCAGTCTTCCGTTTTTCATGCTTGGAAATGTTTGCTACTTTTCAACAATATTTTAATTTTTATTTTCTGTTCATGAGTCTTTTGCCTGCACACAGGTATGTGCACCCCAGGGATGCCTAGTGCTGTAAGAGGCCAGAATAGGGTTACAGATCCTCACAACTGGGAGGTTTGTGAGCTACTCAGCATGACTTCTGGGAACTGAACCCAGAGCTCCTGCAAGAGCAGCAAGTTCTCTCAACTGCTGAGCCAGCTCTTGAGCACATAAGTTCTGTTTTTCTTATTTTATTGTCATGGACTCAAAGAGTGATTTGGCATAATGACATGTATAGCATATTGTAGTCTCTCCTCTTTCAGCCTGAAACCTGCTTGCTCAGGGGTGGAGCTTGTCGCTCAATTGTTCTGCCACGCCCACTGCTGGAGCCTGCCGCTTTCCTGTTTCGAAGCCATCACGTGGTCACCCTGCTACTGGACTCGAAGATTATTTGGCGGAAATCGGGCCCCCTTCTCCTGCTTCATAACTGCGTGCAGAATAGTAAAATTGAGTTTTGATCAGAATGACTGTCTTAGCTGCATCTTTTTCTCGCCCGCCTAGCCCTTCTTCTCTTCCAGGTTTCCAAAATGTCTTTCCAGCCTAGAACCCAAACATGTGATCGGCTGGCCGGACACAACAGCATATACTTTTTGCTTTGCTCTTATTTTAACAGAGATGTCTTTAGTATTTCATATTGAAATGGGATGTTCTTTGATGACTGAAGAATGCTCAGAGTCTTTAACTTCTAGTTTTCTAGTGAAAAATAGGGATAATGTTAAGATCTCGCCTCATATCTGTTATTTATTGTGTGATTTCCTTCTTAATGAAGCTAATAGTTCTGTGAACTCTGAAGATCAAGCTTGCTTGGCTGATTTTTAACATGACCTTACATTTTTCTTCCTAGCAATTTAGTTAAGGTTTGGGGGAAATATCAAATAGGAAATGACATTTCTTTTTGTTTGAGTGCTAGAGTACCAGATTTAGCTTTATAAAATTATGTTGCTATCTATATCTTTCTGGTCTTTGAAGCAATTAATTAACTCAGGTTTGGCCTCCTAGCCAGTGTTGCTTTCTTGCAGCTGGAGTGATAGTTTCCTTTGACTGTGACCCCTTCTGAAATCATTTTTAGTAACTTATATCTTAAAAGGCAAGCTTACATATTGTCAAAATATTTTTAGGATTAAGATCGAACAGTACAACCCACCATTGCCATCTGAAGTGCTGTTGAATGATAGACCTTCTCCGCCATCTTTGTGGGCTTGCTCTGTTGGCACCTGTACCCTGAGCCACTGTGGCCCTGGCAGCTGTCCTTTCCCTCCTTGCTAATGCTGGTACACACCTTACATACCCCAGTCCTTTATTGCTATTCTCCTCTGAAGTTCTCACATGAAGGGTTTAGTTAGAGTCTGTTTTCTAGGCATCGAAACCATTGCATCAACTCTTGCTTATACTGTTGTTCTGATCACCTCATTTCTCAAGGGGGTCAGTTGGAGATGGTTGCATTTGCTATTATCAAAAGTTTTAAGTTTTCATTGTTGTGCCAACTTTTGTTATTAAATGTACTGTTTTGATATACAGTAGGTATAATGTGTCTAGCTTTTATTAGAACTGGAAACTTTTACTAATAGAATGAGGAAAGTTACAGTGCTTCGGCAGGGATAGAATTTATAATGATGCGATGTTGGACCGACTGAGGCACAGCTATACGACATATATAGAATGTATTTGTTATGAGTTTTACCTTTTACCAAAATGAGCTACTATTTTCTCTTGTTTTGAATTACTTTTGTGTTATGTTTGTGATTGGTTTTGTTTGTCCAGCATGAACACCTGTTTTTATTCACCTGTTTTCATCTTTAAGTCTTTGCAGCAGACTATCTCTGGCTTCTTTTTTTTTTTAGCATTATTTCCTTTTAGGTGTATATTTTATAAGTGGGTGAAATTGATTACTCCCTCTCTGTGACTTAAGACAGGTACAGTCACAATTAAACAGAACATTACAATCCAACTACTGCTATTCTGACTAACCGGATTGGTCTTTTGAGGACTCTTTTTGGTTTTTTTTTGTTTTTTTTTGAGGGGTGGGCTATTATTCCATAAATCCTGTATCTTCTGGGATATGACTATAGATGCCAGTTTCTTAGGTTATGTTTTTGGTTTGGATTTTCTGGTTTTATTGATAGTTTATTCCTTATTTTAGTCTGTTGTTTTTCCAGTCGTTTCTCCCCTCCTCAGACCTGGACAGCAGACCAACTGTTACTCTGGGGCCTGCCTGTTGGGTTGTGAAATATAACACTCGTGGGCTTCTTGCTAAATCCTGTTCTAGCTTCACTCTTGCCCCGAGGCAAGTGCCTAGTAGTTGTGGTACAGAGGCAGTCACACCTCCTGTACTTGGCTATTCTTCCAATGTCTGAGAAGCGTGCCATCACTGCTGGTCCTCACTCACTGCTGGTCCTCCCTCACAGCTGGTCCTCCCTCACTGCTGGTCCTGGTGCTAGCTGTTTGGGACCCATTCTCTTTCTGACCCAGATGCAACTTTTATTTTCTATTCTGCTGTTTTCTAGCATTTGAGACATTGATATTTTGGTGCAGAGAGCAGTATTGTGACCTCTTCAATAGGAGTGGACTGCTTAGATTGTTAGTTGCTAAAAATTCTAATTCGGAGCCAGAGACAATTAGCTGGGAGGAGACAATGGATCTTTTGCATTCTTCCCAGCACCAGATTTTCTGTTTCTGGCAATGTGACATGCTCTAAACAGTAATTATTTTGTTCAATTCTCATTCACAAGGCTTGTCTTTAATTGGTGTATTATTTTGTTGCATGTGATAGATTATATGTCTATTTGAGTTTTTAAAAAATTGATATGAAGCTTTTGTCTTCTTTTGCTTTATAGATATTTTTGTCACGGGTGAAGAGATGCCAGAAGACACAATAACTTTAAAAAGAGAACTCTGATGGTTTGATTAAGGTGGGCATTTATTTAGCATGTTTTATATTCTAGGCAAAGCATCTTACTGGTTAATACAAATGCAGCTTCATTTTTTTTCCTCCTCCATTTAAGAGAACGCTGAACATATTTTTGCCTCATTCCCATCTAAGGAATCGATTTGTCTTGTGTTATGCGCACTGAATTGATGCTATCATGCCTCCGCCCCTGTTCTGTGCTGGAGATCCAGGAGTGCTCCCACAGCAAGTGAACACAATGGAGCCAAAAGACATGAAATTGGACTTTTTGTTAGATCACTAACAAAGACTAAGCTTTGTCCTCTATAAAACTCTGAAAGTTGCCATGCCTGAATTCTTTTTATGTATTTCCTTTGGTGTTCAGTGTCCCTGTGGGTATCCTGGCCAAGCTGAAAGTGGACACTGCAAACCTTCTGTGTCCAGAGAACCTTCCCTTCCTGGGATCTCACAGACCAGTGGAAAGGAACATGAGATGTGTGTGCCAGGCAGCCTTGCTAGGTCCAGCATCGGTTTTATTGGCATCTCAAGGTGGGTACTGGTCCAATTTCTTTCCCCTCTTATAAGACATGATCATATGTACTTACTGAGAGTCTGTTTTGCTATGTGAATTTGAACACACAAAAATCATGTCACATTCCTGGAGTATACCAGAGTCTCAATAAAATGTAAACTGTTACTGTTGGAGGAGAATCATCTCCGTTTATTGTCTCCTGACTCTAGGAAAGTTGTCCTGGAGCATTCCTTGGCCCCTTCCATTTTAATCTGCTCTTTCTGGACACTGGATCCTTACTCTAAACTTCCTTTTTCCAAAATCCTCATGCTTCTTCACATTCCCTTAGGATCGCAGTTCCTGCTCAGTTAACAGGACAATCTATTAAGCACAAATTCATGATTGTCTGAATTAGCATTTATGCTTCACAGGAACTGCTGCTTGCTGGTAGATATATACTGGGTACAGAAACACAAGGCACATTTGGGATTCAGGGGAATAGGGCAAATGTTTTGGTCAGGAAGAAGAAAAAAACTTTAAAAGTGCAAGATTTTTGCAGACTTTATGAGATCAAGATAGCTAGGAGCTAGATGGTAGACACTATAGATTTTTCTACAATGTACTTACAAGTTTGGAACATTCAAGAGTATTAATCATGTAAATAACAGCCTCCTCGATCCTGGGGAATGTGAGACAGGTTAAACATTTAGAACAACAAATGAGTTATAGCTTTAGACACACAAAATAAAAATACCTTTAGAGACTGATGCTCTAAACCCAATAAAGGTAATAACAGTTTTATAGTTCAAACAGAGTGATACAAGGTTGGATGTTGGCCATCTTATTTTATAGATGAAATGAAACACACCCCAGATCTGATCCACTGAGCTCTGCCCATTTCATAGGACACAGAGCAAGAGGCTAGCACTGTATATATGTTCAAGCTAGGGCTAATGAGGTAGGGAGGTTGCGTGGAGCGCTCTACAGATCCCCGGGGTGAAAATTCACAACAGAGACTGACCTCTGAGCCCAGATAACACAAACAACATGCATATCCCCTCTGGGGATGCTCCAAAAGTTCATACACACCTTCACTGTTTGGATTCCTTTTAAAACATAAGTATTTCAGCAGTATAATGATATACTTGCAATACTCATATATACTTATATACTGATATAGTGATAGACTTATATACATATAGGGCATGTTACAAGATTCTAAAAAAAAAATTGCACTGTGAATATACAGTTGAAGTTTAACCACTGTGTAGAAGAGCCCCATGGTATTGCCTTGAGAGAGAAGCTGGAGGCTTAGCTCTTGGTCTAATTTCTTAGAATTTGGTTTGCCTTATTGGCAGATCCATGCTTAGATTCTCTTTGAAACAACCTGCCACTTGTTTACAGTCTCATGACGGGGCATGCATTTGATCACAAAGGTAGCTGCCATTCCCATGCTTTGAACTTTATAGACCTTCATAGGATATAGTAATTCAGAGTGGGAAAGTCTTGATGTAGTCTAGAGAGATGCAAAGATGCAAAGCCTGGTAATAGAGCCTCCTGGGAACGCTCTCCAAGGTCCCAACACATGGATTGATGCCAGCAAAACCACATTAATGTCGTGAAGTGAGTTTTAACTGGTCTGCAACCTTTTAAACACACACACACACACACACATACACACACACACACACAATCTTCACCCACCCCCACTGAAACAACAGAAAAAACAGTATCTGGTAATATTTTTGAGATGCAGGAAAAGGTTAGGTGGTGGGTATATTAGGTGGTGGAAAGAGAAACAGGGAAGGCAGTCTGAAATTCCCTGATCATAAGGGAATTTTCAACAAAGGGCACTTGAATGTCAAACCCCGTTAGTGGCCACAGGTGAGTAAAGAAATAAGTTATTTGTAATCAAAGCAGATACCCAGAGCTCTGCCAAACAGTCTAAAAACCAAGTGGCATTTCTGATGCACCTGGCAAGGAACTCAGGTGCAGATCAAATGCAGAGGCAGCCCGAAGAGCCGCAGACACCTTGTGACAGACAGTGCAGACTGGCTGTATTTAGCAAAAGTGCTTGCTAGTTCAGATCTTTTGACCTGCTGGAAATTACACTTTATCATGTCCCTTGATAAGACACACACACACACACACACTATATATATATATACACAAACATACACAAACACACATACACACAAGAGAGGGAAGGGAAGGAGAGTGAGAGAGGAGAGAGAGAAATTCTTCTAGGGGAAGAAGAAAAAGGCCAACTATTTTAGCATTTGATACCAAACGCACTGGGGCTGCATTTACATACACACTCAATCTTTAGATGACCACATGGTAAATATTGTATGCATAGGGCCATCCTGTATTAGCTTAAATTTTGCCATTCAACATTTATTACTTCAAATCTTGCACGTCTTAAACCTTCCCTTTAAATATACATGCCTCTGGGAGAGTGAAAACATTGACGAGTACTATATAGTTTAGCAAGAGTCAGATAGGTACCAGCTCTCCAATCACCACTCAACACTTTCAACCCCTCAGTGCTTCCCACTGCTGTCAGTCATTGCCCATTTTACTCCAGATGTGCTGTATCTGAGCTAAAGGCTGGTCCACAGGGCCTCACGCACAAATTTAACATCGTTTGTGACAGTTACAGACAGACAACCGTAAATTGATTATCAAAATTCCTCAAGCCTGTTTTTCTCCAGTTATTCTCTAAGTAACTACTTTTTACATTTATAGTTGGTCTTAAAATGCATGCTGATTTCCTTCAAACAAAGTGTGCCGATTACTTTGCAATCTAAGGATTTTCCTTATGTGCTACACAGAAGTCTCTATTAGGAGAGCAGGGACATGTCTGTTTCCTAAGCATCTTCTTGTTTGATGTCAACTGGCTCAGATTCTGCCCCATAAGGAAGAGTATAATGCCTTTCAGATGCACAGAGCTTGGACATCTATACTCCATATTCCAGGATGCAGAGCTAGGTGTGGCAGGGAGGACATCAGGAAAAGGATGACAACTCTCTCCCTCTCCCTTCCTCTCCCTTTCTCTCTCTCTCCTCCTCTCTCTTTCCCTCCCTTCCTCTTTCACAAGGTCAGGATATTCACCCTCTCTGGGAGAAGTAGGGAAAGAAGTTAACTCATCTCTGGGTCTAGTCATTTCCTCACTTCCACCTAGAGACCAGCAAGGGAGCACAGGGCCAGAGATAATTAAACCTGATCCTTTTCAAGGGCATCAAGACTCCCGAATCCTAGCCTCAGGACTGGGTATTCCAGTGGCTTTTACTACACATTAAATATGAAAAGGAAATGGCTTGAGCTCCAGCCCACACTAATTATCTGTGGCCCTTTGCCTCTGTGCTCGGTGTCAGGAATTTTGAGGTCTTCAAGCTATAATCTGCCGAAAGAAAAAGAAAAATTCAGCAAGTAGGATAATAGCATTTGTCAGTTTCATTTACAGCTCGTTTAGGTTGGCTGAATTAATGAGTACCTATAAAGTTGCCTTGCAAGGATCTCTTGCGTAGCCTTAAAGTATACCACACAATTAAACATTTCTGGCAGAATCATAAATAGCAGAAGCATGAAAAATTACTTGGTTGGCATTTTTCATAGTACTATTTTTTCCAGTTGAGAGAATTCTTTGTATGGGTCAAAAATAGGCACGCTTGGAACCTTTGTGCCCATCATTGTCTAAGCACTTTAAGTTCCTCTCTGAGACTCATGCTTTCCTGCCACCCAAAACCTCCCACAGCGTTTGTCCGTGGCTCTCCTGTCTGCTCTGTTGATGGTTTGGGGCCACATCTAATCCTTCCTTGGGTTACAAGCTTTAGTCAGCAGCCACCGTTTTACAGCTTTGGATTCCCCACAGGACTTGGTTTAATGTTCACACACTTAAGGTAGTCAGTAAATGGTTTTGAATTAATCAACACCAAGGAGAAAGAAAGAGAACATTGCTCCTAAAAGCTTACAGAGGCTAAATTATCATCATTATTTATACTCTTTTAAAAGGCACTTTGTATATGAACCTGGTACCATGCTCTACTTTATATTACTTAATCATGTCCCCATAGTAAGAGGACAAGACTCAGCCCACGTAGAAATTATTAGCTTGTATTACACAGTTCAATTGCAAGTTTGAGTGTAGATCTATCATTCTAACTTTTATGCTATGTGTCCCTACAGATTATATGGTTATCAGCATGTTAACATGACTGCATCATAATCACCATGCTACATACTATGCCAAATTAGCTGTAATTTTAGCTGAATGCTCCAAAGACAAAGATCAGGCATGGGATGACATAGGCAAAAAGGATGCACCATCCCCTACGGAAGTGCATTATGGATGCTTCAAGATAGACTTAGAGGAAATAAAGTGGTGCTCTGCCTTCTTTTGCCTTGATATAGGGGTGACTGGCATAGGGATAGAATTTTGTAACATGAGATTACTAATCAAGAAAGTATCCCATAGCTCTTCTCTTGATAAAGAAGCAGAAAACTGGAACGGTTGGCATATTGTTACACTGAGAATATCTGATGTATGACTGTACTCTAACTTTCCCATCTCACATAACCGTGTGTCTGTGAGGTTCAGAAGTATGGATAGGCTTGGGGCCTGAGATGGAATAAAGCATGTGCCTGCCTTTGACTTGCAGAGAGTTGAGCTGGGGAAGCAGCTGGGTGAACAGTAATGACACAGTTGATTACGTATGACATCAGCTGCTCGTAGAAACACTGCAAAAGAAGGCATAAGAAAAGTTCTGAGTAATGGCCAAGAAAAAAAAGATCACATTGTCTTTAGCTGTATGCTCTGCTGGTACTGGGCTTAGGACTCAGAATTCTTGATCTTCCTAATGCTATGGCCATTTAATACAGATTCTCAGGTTGTGGTGACCCCCAACCAAAAAAAATATTTTGTTGCTGCTTCATCACTGTAATTTCTTTCCCTACAGTGCTTATAAGTCATAATATAAGTGTCTGATGTGTGATCTCAACGGATCATTACCCACAGGTTGATAACCATTGGGCTATCTGGTAGCAGGTGAGAGGAGAGTTTCTGGGCCTAGATGTATCTCTCAGAGAAGATGGAGCCTCTGGAGAGGCACAGAAGATGGAGACACAGTTAGCTGACATCAAGAATATATTGTAGCATAAGGTGGGCCCAAGAAGAAAGTCTCATAGGTAAAATGGATATGGACAACTAACATCAAGACCCTTAACGTAAGTGTCTGGGATCAGGTACAAACACCATGCTTAGGCAGAAGGTTTTGGACCTAGAACTGACCCAAGTCATTCAGTGATGTAGAACTCTGCCAAAGACCCTGGGGACATAGAGGTGCACATTAACTTGGTCACAAGAAACCATACAAGAGCCAGAATAGTACTGAGGCTTAGGCAGAAGCCTTGGTGTTTCTCGTCCAGGCTTCTTAGATCCCCTTGTAGTCAGAGCAAGGGTAGAACTGGCTCTGGAGCCTGAGTGTGGACTTAGGCCAAGGCAGATACTGCGGAAGGAAGTCCTTGCAATGGAGATTTGAACAAAAGGGCTCCAGGCATCATGGTAATCCACCAAGCTCATCCTTATCGCACTAGAGCACTAACCACTAAAGGCTTGCTTCCCATTTTATTTTGAGTAATGACATGGCGGGATGATGACATCACTGGAAAGTCACTGGCTGTCTTTTCTTCTGCTGTTGAAATGTGGCTTCATTTTAGAGAAAAAAAATTCTCTGTAGTTTCTAATTAAGGTAACTGATTCCAGCACCTGGAAAATAGCACTGTACTATTTAATTAATGTATATTTTTAGATAATTTGACAGAGGCTAGCCTGAAATTTATTTTGATGGATTTGCATTAACTATAATTTACCAAGCTAATTAAGTTGGGCAAAACTGAAAAGAGAATGCTTAACTTTTGAAACTGGCTTTCAAATATTCTTAAATACTTTAAAAGGCTCCACATACATGCCGTTGTTAGTTGATTATAATAACGATCATCATTATTTATTTTTAAAAAAGCAGCTTTTCAAGTGACATTTAGTTCATAGTTTACTGATTATCCTTTTTGAGTCACTAGGAGTGTTTGTGATCACAGACATTTTCTTTCAAGTGACAGAAAGCCAGCTTGAACAGACTAAGGCAAAGAGAATACCCCTTGTCACTTTCCCAGCTGCTAGAAGAACAAATGTCTTGACTCTTTTAAGCTACCATTGAAAAAATACCATAAACCTGGTAGATTATAAACAACATAAATTTGCTTCCCAGAGGTCTAGAGGTATTCTGTAATTAAGGTGTTGCACATTTAGTGTCTGTGAGGCCCTGATTTTTGGTTTATAGAGGGCCTCATGTCATGGAAAGGATAAGGCAGCTCTCTGTGTCTTTTTATAAAGTCATTGATCCCATTCATGAGAGTTCTTCTCTGACAACCCAACCACCATCCAAAAGCTCAACGAGGGTTATGAATATGGATGAGATGCAAATAAGAACAAGAAATTGCCCAACCAAGAATCAAGAACCCAGAACTAGAAAACTCATGGGCCTCTGAATCTCTGCTCCTTTGACTCTCACACTGTAAGCAGTCTCTTCCTCTGGGACAATGCCATCTAATGTCTGTCTTAGAGGAAGAGACAGGAGAATGGTGAGTTTGATATCAGCCTGCTCTGCATAGCAAGCAATTAGCTAACAAACACATAATGGAAAAGTGGTCAAATTGAGACATATCACAATTCTTAGTATGTGTGCATCTGGTACTAGTGCTTCAATATGGATGGTATAAAAGTTGACATAAAAGAGAAACGATTCCATAATTCAATAAGTTCAAATACTTTTCTCAGTAAATAATGCAACTATTAGCATTAGTGTTGCTATTCAGAACTGAGTCAAACAACGGAACCAACTGAAGTGTAATAGACCACTCAACAACAGCAAATGAAAACGTCTTCTTGAGGAGTCATGGGCCACTGCAAGAACTTAAAGACTAGTGTCACAAAGAGAAAGAACTCTTAGAATATTTGGATCAAGGAAAACACATATAAATAATCTCAGAGCCGAAGAGAGGATTTTAAGGAGAATCAGGAAACATTCCAATGAACAAAAGTAAAAACACAGAGCCTGGGTAAGACTCAGCTGAGCAGGGAATCTGTAGAGGAAATGTTTGAACAGCAAAGGCACAGGTCTTAAATCAAGCTGAGTTTATCTTGATAAGAACCAACACAAGCAGAAAGAAAGATAGACTAAGAGACGAGAAGACAGCAATGAAATTAGAAACAGAAAATAGAGAAAATCAATGAAACCAAAACTGGCTCTGTGGGAAAAAAAAATCAATTACACTGATACTTTTCTACTAACAATGACAAAAAGAGAAAAGTCCTATTTATTAATACCAGAAATGAGGTGGTTACACTGACGTCCTAGCTGTTAAAAGGGCAATGGACAAACATCTATCACCAACTACACAACCATACTTTTTTTCAGTTCATGTTTCTTAAGAGTCACCAACTACTCAAACCTACTCAAGAAGAAATAGATAATACACAGAGTCCTATAGCTAAAAAACAATGGAACCTGTAATAAAAATCCACTGGAAAACTCTCCAGGTACAGGTGGCTTTACTGGAAAATTCTACCAAACAATGACACCAGTTTTATATATATATATATATATATATATATATATATATATATATATATATATATGGCATTGGGACTTATTTATGAGGTCATCATATTTGTTACTAAACCAAGCAAGTATTTCAAAATCAGGAAAACTACAGGCCTTTGTGAACATAGGCGAGAAATCCTTATTAAGTAAGCTGGCTAATGAACACATATGAAGTCTATCTGACAACAGGAGACCAATTCCATACTTGAGAAGCATGAAACAATCCAGACATTATCAGTCAGTGGTAAAAGACTTACTATATTATTTTAACAGTTCGCCTCAAATAAAACACTGAAGTATAAATCTAACAAAACATGCATAGGCTCTCTGTAATGAAAACTGCAGAAACTTGTGAATGAAGTAGAAAATCAAAAGACTGACAGATGGTGAGCCATGTTGTGTTCATGTCTGAAGGCTCTTCAGAGTGAAGACACTGCATCTCAAATTTATCTAGAGCAGCATTTTGGGGGGAGGAGAGGTGATAAAAATATCCATACATAAAGTCAAGGATTTGGAGTTATCAAACTATTTGGAAAACAAAATAAACTTCAGGAAAGCATACCACCCAGCTTTAAGATTTGCTACAAAGCCATAAAAGAGGGTGGGTAGGGGTGCTGTGAGAATTCATCTTGTAGATTAGTAAACTGGAGCTCACAATCAGGGTCACACAGTTATGGTTGAGTGACTAATCAATGTTGAGTGCTATGAGAATTCATCTTGTAGATTAGTAAACTGGAGTGTCCACAACTAGGGCCACACAGTTATGGTTGAGTGACTAGTCAATGTTGAGTGCTATGAGAATTCATCTTGTAGATTAGTAAACTGGAGCTCACAATCAGGGTCACACAGTTATGGTTGAGTGACTAATCAATGTTGAGTGCTATGAGAATTCATCTTGTAGATTAGTAAACTGGAGTGTTCACAACTAGGGCCACACAGTTATGGTTGAGTGACTAGTCAGTGTTCAGAGACAATCCACGGGAGAAACAACAGCTCTTTCAACAAAATGGTTTTTTAACTAAAAAAATTATTTTATTATACATAAAGAACAAGTGAAAATATCACACAGCTAGAATAAAGTAGCTACTCAAACATTTGGCTGGACCCAAACTCTATCCATATAAATACATTTCTATTCATTTAGAATAGTCATTCTGAAGCTCAAATGATTTAATAGTAAAGATAAAATTTATAAACCCTTAGAAGAAAGCACAGGTCTTCAAGAACAGAGGTCAAACTTATAATTCTTTTTAAGTGGAGGAAGTATTTATTTGACTCATAAGTCCAGGTTACTAAACTGGGAATATTTACAAGAAACAAAAGCATGATTCATAATAGAAAAAAAAATGGATCAATTAGGTCTTAACAGAACTAAAACTTTCTGCTTACATCTATTAAAAAAACAAAAACAAAAACAAAAACAAAAAACTATCAACAATGTATCTAATCAATTCGTAGCCATTCAACAGCCAAATGGCCTTCAGTTGGCATACAGTGGGGTATTAGCAACAAAAAGACAAAGAAAGACCAAGACCAGGAGTGCTACTGCCTTAGAGCACCACACCTGGTGGAGCAGGTGATGCACTTGAGTTTATTCTCAGTTGTGCCTGGTATAACATCTCAGTGCCGAGCCACAGTACAAGGATGGACTCAGACTACATCAGGCTGTTAGTTCACGGTACTTTCCAGCCTCGTGGTGAGACTGCCTAACACTTTGGTGGGATATGTTCCTGGCACTAAGTGCAGTGCAGCTGTATAATGGAAAAGACAAGGCTAGAGTGATGAGGAGCAGGCCAGAGAACCCCAGGGGTTCAGTGGAAGGGTCTGCACTGGGATGGGTCTACATGGGGTGCTGGGAGTGACAGCTGTGATCTTCATAGAGAAATAGGGTAAAACTCATATGTCTGTGCCCCCGAGTAAATTGTTACGTCCACGTTGTGCAACTTTAAGAATGAAAATAAAGTCCAGGCATGCTGGCATAGGCCCACAATCTCAGAATTCAGAAGGCTGAGACAGGAGGATCACAAGTTCAAGGACACTCTGGGATATACAGGTAGACCTTGTTATAAACAAACAAACAAACAAACAAACAAACAAATAGATGACCATAGCATTAGAAGACTTCATCATTTACATGTTTTAATGCCCTAACATAGAAAAAGCCTCCACTCCCAAAAGAGTACTGATTTGTTTTACAAATCTACTAATTTCTGCAAGCCATGAAATACTGAAAGACAAGTGACAGGCTGGGAAAAATATTTCCTATGTGTTTAGTGGCTAATGTACATAGCATATTAAAATTTCATTTATATCAGAGATAAACAATGCAGTGTGTGTGTGTGTGTGTGTGTGTGTGTGTGTGCATATGTGCATGTGTGCGTGTTCTGTAAGACTGAAATAGACAATTCCTAGAAGAAAAACCTCAGATGGCATAAGCAAAGGCCACTTGAAAAGATGCTGAGTCACAAGAGCTACCACATCAAAGGCAGAGACACGTCTTCGAAAGACAGCTTCAACCAAAAGTAGGACCCTTCTGCTCAACGGTTCCACCTGTAGCAGTCTTTCCCATAAAACTTTTAGTGTCCCATAAACCTTTATATATAAGTAAAAGGATGCATGGGTGAGAATACTGTGATATTGTTTGTGCTAATGAAAACATGTAAATGAACTAAATGTTTACTATTGAATTATGACAGTCTGCATTAAGGAACATTATGCAGCTACTAAAAAGAATGACATAAGTCAATATTCATAGACAGGAGAATAACCCCTAGTAAGTCATGGGGTGAAGGGACCAGTGACAGGACAATGTATGTGACATCATGACTATTAGAGACAAAGTAGTTATAGGTGTGTGTGTGTTTACTTGCATATGTGTTACATGTATACATGTGTGCTGTATAAATGCAGGAATCCTGCTCCTCTTGTTGATCACAGCAGCTTCAGTTGTGATCTGTGGCTGAAGGCGCAGTATGAGCTTTCTAAAAAAGAAATTAATTACATTCATTAAATGTCCTTACGTTGGCATCATCTAAGGGAAGCTTAATAATTTACAAAGCTGTGTGGAAGCAGAGAGCATAGGGGCTCACAAGGCTGCTCATAGCCACAGATACGGAGAGTGTAGGGGCCCGCAAGACTGCTCATAGCCACAGATCTAAGGAAACCGCAGGGTAAGAACTTGAGAGGATCTGTGGCATTTACCCAAGGGACACATCAGGTTAGAAAATATCATTTTCTTTCCTCCATCCTCCCGAGTTCTTCACTGGCGGATCCTGCTGGCCATTGGAGAGCAGGCTTTGAGCAGCCACTGATCAGTGTCTGAGCAGAGGCTGGGTAGGGACAGGTAGAGAGGCATGGGAGACGGGCAAGCAAGACCCACTGTGTGAATATATGCCTTGTTCTTCTATCCTCTGTAAATTACTACTAGTAAAATATGTTATGTTTATAATTTTTATACATAAAATGATAGTTTATCATCTTATTTTTTGAGCAGGACCCCTAATCACACCCTCTCACAGAGGCTAAAGAAAATTGAGTTCCCACCCTCATAAGTACTGAGGTTGAGCAGGAAGTCAGCCAAAGTCAAGTCTTCCTCCCTTTTCTAAGGACCTTCAGTTTTGTTCAGGTCCTCTTTAATCCCCCACACTTCAAGATCATGTTGGTCTTGAGGTCTCCTCTCCAGTGATAGGCAGCACGCATGCCCGTATCCATGCAGCGAGGACAGAGAGAAACCTTGCTTGGGGCTGTTTCAGCTTCTATTCTGAAGGCTGTGACAAAAATACCCAAAGTTAACAACGTAAGGGAGGAAAAGTTTGTTTTGACTCAGTTTCTGTCCACCAAAACTCAGAACATAAGGTGGGTGGCCATTGTGAAGCCATAGACATGAAGCAGAGACTGACACTACTGTGCCGCCACAGGCAAGAAGCAGAGACGAATATGTAAAAGATCCCAGATAATATACCCAGTCGTCCTGCTTCTGGTGACTTGCACCCTCCATCTGCGGTTTTCTGGAGCTTCCACAAACTCCCCAACACGGTGCCACCAGTGGAGGAGAGTCACATGCTCCAGGACATTAGCCTGTGGTGACAGGAAAACATAACAGAGGTCTCTAAGAAGGACCACAGGGTCAGACAGAGGCTGCACGCTGCGCCAACAGAGGCATCTGAAGCCGGTGCCCCTGGCTCACTTCTCTCACAGAGAAAGCCTGAGCACTGAGGTGAGAGGACCCTGGATTCTTGGCTGATTCAAGCAGCCATTCAGGGCCTGCCATTCTGCATTTGTTTCCACGGTGTCTTCTTTTTCTTGGAGCACAGAGAGAATTTTATTTGCGTGCCCCATGGCATCTCGCTGTTTTCCTTCTGGTGGCTTTCAGGGAAGATGACCATTAGACGTATCCATAAAACACACCACACCCACTGACATGCTGGCTTCCCTTGGCCTACTGTGCATATGTCATATCCACTGCTTGACAGATGCACTCTCAGCAGGCCCGGTGCATCACCAGACCTCACCTTCAGAAGCATGGTGTTCCATCTCAGTGTGTTACAGCGTACTGAAATCCCACTTTGCTGCTCGACATGAGGTGCTACCATCGCTCTTCTTCTCTTCCTTCCTCTGCTATTCCTTCCTTCCTTCCTTCCTTCCTTCCTTCCTTCCTTCCTTCCTCTTCCTTCCTTCCTTCCTTCCTTCCTTCCTTCCTTCCTTCCTTCCTTCCTTCCTTCCTTCCTCTCCTTCCTGATTCTTTCATAACAGAAGGGAGATGGAAGTCAAAGGAAGGAAAGAGACTGAAATTTAGTATCCTGATACTGAATCTGAATACTCCTAAATTTGAATAGTACCTTGGGATTATTCTTCATAGAGAAGAACCTAACACCCAACACCTTCTCCTTTCTGCAGGTGGTACTTCTCCGTCTGAGTGTCTTGGCTTTTCCTCTAGGTCCAATAGGGAGGACTCACAGGCATGTTCCTGGACTACAGAGCTCTGACTTTACATGTCAAGGCTTATATCAGTATCCATGTCTATGTGGGAAGATGGGCTTGCCAGGAAGTATAGCTTAGCGTTCCTGCAAGTGAGAGGAGGTACCAAACCGACTTCAAGCCATACTTCTGCTAGAGTGGTTTGCTGAGAACACTCATCAGCCAGTCTCATCTCTAGTAACCACAGCAGACTTCAAACTCTGTCATTCGGGTGTATGGGGAGTCAGTCAGTCTTCCACACCTGAACTGCATAATTTCATCAGTGCCTGGTGGACAGGCTTTCCTCTGTGTAGCTATTCCTCCTCCGTCTCTCTCGCCAGCAGACCTCCCCATTGTGGTTCCTTCTTGCTGTGACAAAGTCAGGGATTAAAGCTGCCCCCCAGTCCTATTCCAGGAGCAAAGCCTCCCAGAAATGGTGCTCGCCTCCTTGTTGAACGGTGAGAAAGACAAAAGGCAGTTCCAGAGCAAGCATGTTAAAGAACCCTGATTCCAGAGTTGGACCCTTGGACACTCCCTTGACACCCTGGTTCCATAGTTTCTCCCTTGTATGTTACCCAGTTGCTTCTTAGCTTTTATTTCCTGTGTGACTTATTTACTTCATTTATCACTGGGAAAGGGCACGTTTTTGTATTCTCTGAATGTATCCTAAGTACTATGGGAATAGATAACCAGCAAGCATTGACTAGACTCAGCTCTCAACCTTCTGCTATTCAACTCTATGGATTTAAATTACTTTCTAGCTGACGTAAGGAAGCATTCTTTATATCCATCTAGAGAAGTGGCCCATCCTCCCCAAGTGACAGTGTAACCTGGCACTTCTTGTTTACTTTTGGTTTGCTTGACAAACCTCAAGCACTTCTTTTGCTTTTGCAAGTGGTCATGGCCTTGCGTTTATAATGAAAATGAAACACACGTGTTACAACATGAGTCAAAAAGTCAGAGCTGAACATGTTTCTTTGCTTGGCAACATTTTCCTTCACTGCACACACAAGCATATATTTTAAAAATTCACATGATACTGCCATCTGACTCATCAAATATTAATAAAAATAGAAAATTATCTTTTTTCTCAAGAAATATCTTCTTTCTACCACAATTGTAAGGAAGACCATTTGATTATTTCTAAGCTTTCCACACCACTCACGATGTCCCTGCAGAGAGACTTCAGTGTCACCAGCATGGACGATTACTGTCACATGTTACTGTGAGCAAAGGTAAGCAGGTATCTTAAGCTAGATAGTATATCTATTTCCAATGTGATTTACTTTTGCTTGAATCCTTGAGTTGTTGAACTGAAGTTGATAGCAATGTTTCACTGTGGCTGAGGCTTAATGAAGAGAGCGATATGAGGAAAACTATAATTCCTGGCCTTGGGACCTGTATGGAAAATGTGTTAGTCATCTCAGGCTCACTCACAGAAGCCAAATTTGTTATGCTTGTTTCAAATGCATTTTAATTCTGGTTTCTGAGTTGGCCCCAGTGTGGGAGGTTTACGTGTGACCGGAAAGGATGACTAACTGCCTGCTATCAAAATGGCCATCTGTAGTAGAAAACTCAAGGATTTAAGCAAAGAAAGCTGGAAATAGACTACTAGAGAGATGAGTTGTGGGGCTTGTTCTGAGGTCTGCTTACCTTTGCTTGGCAGTAACCTCATGGACAAGGTAAGCAAGGACAGGAGCAGGTTTTCTTCCTACTGTCACGCACTTGTCCTTGGGACCCCATTATGTTGCCTTCTGTCTTCTAAGTCCAAGGCTCCCAGAGGTGGTGTGTCTTTCAGTTGCACTGGGTGCATCTCATCTTCCTGATGGGAACTGCATCACTTTTATAATGGGAATTGAGAAGAGGCACTGCATATTGTACTAGACCATCCCCATACCCAACCTTGGGGGAAATTCCAGCATTCTCAGTGGGAAGGATTGCAACTAAAGGAAATGGGGTCATCTTTTACAATCTTTCAAAAAGATATGGAGCCGCCTCCCTCAACTCCGAAATCCCCTTCAACCTTGAGAAAAAGGGCAGTGGGCAGCCTGGAGCAGAGATGGGAGAGTTGTGGAGAAGCATGCTAGCAATGGGAGGGTTTCCGGAGGCAGCATGCCACTCATCTTGATCACCAATGAAAACAAGTCTGTAGAAGGGAATGTAGAGTCTCTAGGGGGCATGGATTTAAGTACCACTGTAATGGTTAAGCCCCAAGGGGGACTAGCTCTTTTCTTGGGAGATCTAGTACCTACAATTGGAGAAGGCAATGCTATTTCAAGACAGTGAACACTATCATTTTCAGGGACAAAATTCTTATTTAAGAATAGTTAAAACAAACAAACAAACAAACTAGCTGAAATCTATAACTAACTTAGTATCAGAGTATTGAATGTGTCCTTCCAAAAAGATATGTTGAAGCTCTAACCCCAACTCTCCAGGATATGACTGTATTTTGGAACTAATGTCTTTCCAGTGTGATCATTAAGGCAGGCCTTGATCTAGTAGGACTGGTGTACTGTTAAAAGGAGAAATTTGAACACAGGTATGAAAAGTCTCCATGAGCTGAAAGTAGAGATTGAAAGAATGCATCTAGCCAGCCAAGAATTGGCAGAGCTCTCCCCCAAACCACTGGAAGCTTGAAGTGAACCCTAGACTAGGTTCTCTCTGCTTCTTTAATCAACCCCGGGTGGCACCATTACCTCAGACCACAGCCTTCAGAGCAAAGAGACAATGTAGTCTTTTGTAACTATTGCAGAAGTCCCAGACATTAACACAGGTGGTAAAATAAACCAGAGAAATAATTCAACACTGAATGAAGTGTTCCTGGTGAGTTTTCTGTTGTGTGGAATTGTGCACTTGAGGGATGGGTGAGGAAGACCATATCTGAAGTCTTTCTCGAGATCATAATCACGGTGATTGCTTGTCCTAACACAGGACACTGAAAAGGAGCTGGCGAGTACAGGCATCATCAAGTGTGACCACAATATGCAGGACTTCTACCACGCAAGACTCAACTCTGGTTGTGTGCCTCCTATAGGTTTTGTTTGTTTGTTTGTTTGTTTTTCGAGACAGGGTTTCTCTGTGAAGCCCTGGCTGTCCTGTCCTGGAACTCGCTCTGCAGACCAGGCTGGCCTCAAACTCAGAAATCTGCCTGACTCTGCCTCCTGAGTGCTGGGATTAAAGGCGTGCGCCACAACGCCCAGCTCTCCTCCCATAGTTTACCCCCTTCCTTGCCATGCAGCTTGTGTCTTTCTAGAGGTTACACCTGCTTTACAGGTGGCTCGATTTTCTTAGCTGGCTTCCTAGGTCAGAGCAATTTAGGAAAAAGAGAGAAATTAGTGTAATTTTCAGTCTCAAGCTAAGTCTTGATATTATTGCTGCAACCTTAGCCATCAGTTTCCCTGAGGTATGAAAATGTTCACCATCAGGCGAGCGCCACAATTGCCTCCTCAGCCTCATTATCTTTATTTCTTTCGGTTGAGAGTTTCGCTTCTGGTGAGCGGCAGATCATACAGATGGATGACAAATACGGCGCGGCTTGCTCTTAGTGGATCAGTTTTAAGGTAATCTGTTTTCATCACATCGAGAGGTCGGCCAGTCAGTTAACATGAAGAAAATATTAAGGGCAATGTTCTTTCATTTAGGTAAGGCAGGAGATAACTCACGCGTTATTTTTTTTCCTACTTAAACACTAAAGGGAAGCTGTGAATGAAGGTTTGCTGAAGAAGAAATAGGAAGGAAATTGATTTAAAAACAAACAGATGCTGGTGAGATGATCTCCGGGAGACTGGGAATCTGGACCACTTAACTCTCATCTTTTTCACCTTCCAGTGAAGTGCCACCCACTTTTTTTTTTCTCCCATTTCATTTCAGCCTGTCTTCCAATACACCATCTGTCTGCTTCATCTGAAAGAGCTCACAGACAGAGTAGAAAATAGGGTAAGATAAAGGAGGCCAAATTGTGCTAGAGGGATTTAGTGAAGGTCAGCTGTCCCCTGCCCTTTTGCTTTCTCCACTGCTTCAGATTTGGTTTGCACATATAACCGGTGCTCCTGCAGCCGCAGAAACACAGTTCTAGATCCACAGTCACCGCAGTCCTGGGGACACAGACTTCAGTTAGAACCTCCTTCGAACATGACTGGAGTTTCTCACTGCTGCAGAAAGTAGGAAGTTCTGTGCACACAAAGGTGGGAACATGGTGGGCGTGTGAAAGCATCTTGGATGCAGGTGAGGGAGTGGAGCTCACTGACAGCATCCTACAAATGTGGCTGTTCTGAGGTGATGACGGACATCTGTGGGGCTTCTCATTCCTACACAATAACCTTAGGACCTTCTTCAGCTCACCTATTTCTATCGTTATTCACCCACTGTCTCTCTACACAGTCACTCATGGTTTCCCGTCATCTCATCCTGGCAAATTAACCCCTCCTAACCTGGAGGCTTGTTTTTGTGTATTCCCGGTGTGGAAGAATCCACCATGTTTGTTCTTTATCCACGGTGGATCTCACCAGTCGCATTCACCCTCTCCAGATCATCATCTGTCTGTGGATCCAGCCATAAATAAGTAAAGACTCCCTTCGTAAATGTCTGACGCCTGGAGTTATGCCTCTTAGAGCTACATTTACATTTCCAATCAGGACATCACATTGAATATTCATCGCGGGCTTCTCATCAACTATCAATACAGTCTTTTGATGCTCTGCTGGGGACCAGCCCCTGGTTCCTTCCACCCAGCAGTAATTGGGACTTTCATGTTCTCCTTAAATTGCTACACTCACTTTTACAAATTGTATTATTTTTCTTTTATGTGTAACCATTAATTTATGCTGGCTTGATTGCCTTCTCACAAACACCTTTTAAAGATATTACCTATTTACTGGGTTTTGTTATTATTATACTTAACACGTGGGAATAATGCTTTATTATTATTTTTTAAAGTCTCTCTCTCTTATTTTTAAGATGCATTGGCCTTGGAGATGAGGGAACTTCTCTATCTCTCTGATTTATTTGAAATGTCCCGAGTAGAGGAATCTGTAATGATACTGAAATGCACACTGAAGTAAAGATAGAGGGAGACACTTAGCAAACAATGGCAGCGATTACAGAAACAAAGAGAGAGGCAGGGCATGGCATCCCTGCAGGCGGGAAATTAATTGAACAGGGAAAGCTACAGAAGGACAGGTGAGCACTTCCCACTCCCCAGCGGCTGTCAGGTCCACAGCATGGCTTTGCTTCCTGGCTTTAAAGCGAGGCTTGGAAAGTCAGAGAGAAAAGAAGAAAAGGCAAAGGGAAAAGGGAGGGAGGAAGCTTGGGAGGGCACGGAAGAAAAGCCAACCATTAACTCATTTGTTGTTGCTCATTCCTAAGCAAAGTGCCCTGTAACACTTAGGTATCTTTTGAAACCTGCACACGCACTTCCTACCTGCTGTGCTCAATTTCAGAACCAGAGCTGTCATTAACGGAAAATAGCAACCTTTGTTCCCTCCCCAAGGCACAACATACTGTACCAGTTTGTTTTTTCCAAGAAGAAAACAAATCTCTCTCTGTCTCTCTGTCTCTGTCTCTCTGTCTCTCTGTCTCTCTGTCTCTGTCTCTGCCTGTCTCTGTCTCTCTCTCTGTCTCTGTCTCTCTCTCTCTCTCCCCTTTAAAAACTGGTGACCCAGACCCAAGCCACCCAAGCCTCCTAAGTCCTTTCTTTCCTTGTGTGCAGCAGTGAGGGACACACTATTACTGTGGTTCATGAAACAAGATTTTCTTTCCTATATTCTCAAGTCCCCCATGATGACATCAGACCACTTTCTGTAATGGATGGTTTTCATTCCTGATGTGACAGAGGCACCTTTGAAGCTGGATGAAGCAGGCATTTCCTTCAGAGACGGGGAGTCAGCATGGACAATTCTGGAGCCTTAGTTCAGGCATAGAGCCAAGTCTGCAAAGACTAGCCAAGTCTTTAGGCTTTTAAAAACTTGATTGGGATGATACATTTCATTCTGCTTGACTTAGTCTAAATTTTATACAGTCAAAATTTATATACATTTTAAACTTTGAGTAAATTATTATTCTAACAAAAGTATAAAATATGGAAAAATTAATGTATCTGAAAATTTATATCATTTAATATATGACAGGTCAGATTTATGACCAAAAAAATGCACTAGTAGGATATAGAAAGCTGTCTATTTATTGAGTTTATTGAGATGCAGTATTTCAGTTGCAAAATATAAAACTTGGTTCTTTTTGTGGTTGCTCCACAATATGGAGAGGTACTTTCTGGTCTGCTTCAAAGATTAGAACATTATATACTATTGTCTCCTCCCTTAATCTACCTGGTCCTATCAGTCACCTGCCCAGAAGACCATCCCACATAGAAACTGATTCTTGTGAAGATATCCTACCGAGATGGGAGGAATACTTATGCCTTTAGTGAGATAGGATACTTATCTTCCCAGAAACCCCTCCTTCGGTGTAGTCACTTACAGACACTTCCACATGGAGGCAGTGTTAAATTTGTCTGCCTTTTGAGTTCTAACAGCAGTAGCAGCAGCAACAACAACAACAACAACAACAACAAGCAGCTTACCTTTCCTTTGTCTTTTGCTCTACTTTTTTCTCTTTCAGGCAGTGTCCAGATGCCCGAGGAAGCTTTTCACAACACCCTGGACTTCCTCACTCTTTCTCTAAAGCTCCTCTCCCCTCTGCCATGACAATGTTTGCAGACCTCCATTGCTGAGCATGGCAGCTTTCTCTGACCCCAACTCAAAAGGTCATGGTTTCTTTCCTTCTTTTTCTCTATCTCTCTCCTTCTGAAAGTTGCTGAGATCACAGCTTGCCTACCCTCCTGTTTTTTTTTTCCTCCCAAACTCCAATAAAATTATCTTTGAGCTTCCTACTAAGTCCATTTTAAATTTTTATTAGTGAGAATAACACAAAGGGGAGCCATGATTTCTCAGGTAACAGTAACACATCGATTCTTCTCTGTGCCTTTAAATCTCAAGTTCAGATGTTTAAGTTCAGATGTTTAAGTTTAAATCTCAAGTTCAGATGTTTAAGTTCAGATGTTTAAGTTTAAATCTCAAGTTCAGATGTTCAGATGTTTAAGTTCAGATGTTTAAGTTCAGATGTTTAAGTGGAAACTTTAGGGTTCTTTGGAGAGTCAGTTGTGTTGGATGGTGTCTTGCTGGGGCAGACACATGAAGGAATGTTTCAGCAGACTTGTGAAGGAACATTTTGTCTCACTGAAGCAGACACAGGTGAAGCAAGACTCTGCTAAAGCAAGCACATGAAAGGACACGTGGTGATGGTTTCTTTGCTAATGACATGCACGTATTGGTCTGCCTTACATTGTGTAGCTGAGCTCCATTTGTCAGGACTCCATAGAGAGAAATTGACCAAAAAACTTCTGGTAATAGGCTGCGGCTTCCTATCGCTTCTGTGGACTCGGGCTGATTGGCAGAGTGATGTCAGCTGAGACAGACTCATGCACTGAGGCAAGACACCTGCTGAGGCAAGAGCCGCGGAGGTCACGTGATGTTTCCAGGGCATACAAAAAGGACTCCATGGACAGTGATGGAGACTGAGCTTGGCTTGCTTGCATAGCTAAATGCTTGTTGGTCTTGTTTCTTCACTGATCTTCTTTTCGCTGAGAGACACACAGTGCAGAACTGCTCCTGAAATCCCTGCCGGTCTGAATCCCTCCCGCCTGGCTATTCCTGCTAGGTCGTGCCACTTGCTGCTATCCTGACACTGTTGAACTGGGACGGGACTGCTTGTATAACTATGAAGTGTTTGCAAGTGGATCAAGCTGCTGCGATTTCCCAACAACACTGATGGGAGTTGCTCCAAAGAACCTTTCTAAACAAGTCCACTCCCGCCATTCTTTCTTTCCCACTACTTCTGGTGGGTGGTGGGCTAAAAGGGAGGTTAAAGCATTTAAGAACCATTATTGAAAATAGGATTTGAAAAAAAATTAAAGTAACAGACTATTCTGATGTAACAAAGGATTTCACCACCTAATCTGCAAGCATAGTTGCACATGGCTTATCTCTCCTTCTCCTGGGGCCATGTTAGCTTTCATCCCATGTCCTAAGCTCTGTCAACAACTTCTTCTTCTTCTTCTTCTTCTTCTTCTTCTTCTTCTTCTTCTTCTTCTTCTTCTTCTTCTTCTTCTTCTTCTTCTTCCTCTTCCTCTTCCTCTTCCTCTTCCTCTTCCTCTTCTTCTTCTTCTTCTTCTCCTCCTCCTCCTCCTCCTCCTTTTCCTTCTTTTCCTTCTCCTCCTCCTTCTTCTTAAATAACCACTCCATTCATTTACATCTCAAATGATATCCCACTTCCCAGTTACTCCCCCCAAAAACACAAAGCCACCCCATCCCACAACCTCCCTTTTTTCCTGCCCCTTTGCCTCATGAGGGTGCTCCCCCATCCACCAACCCTCTCCTGCCTCACCACTCCAGCATCTCCCTATGCTGTGGTATCAAACTTCCACAGGACCAAGGGCCTCCCCTCCCATTGATGTTAGACAAGACCATCTTCTGCTACCTATGTATCTGGAGTCATGGATCCCTCTCTGTACACTCCTTGGTTGGCGGTCTAGTCCCTGGGAACACTGGGTGGTCCAGCCAACTGATGCTATTCTTCCTATGGGTCTGCAATCCCCCTCAGCTTTTACAGTCCTTCCTCCAGCTCCCTACCAGGGTCCCTGAGCTCAGTCTGATGATTGACTCCAAGCATCCACATCTGCTGGTCAGTTGCTGGCTGAACCTCCCAAGAAGCAGCCACACCAGGCTCTGTCAACTTCTTAAGGGCCTTGTGTTTGTGTAGATCAAGCATGCTCTGCACAGCCCCATTCCCTCTCCACCCACTACTTATTCGGTCACTTTCTTTTATAGCTAGATCTTATATCCATATTTCCTGTCTAGATTGTTTCACTTTCCCATAGTTTGTTATATGTTTTACAATGGGACGTTTCTTTATTCTTTGATTTATATTTTTGAGTTTTATTTGTTACATACTAAAGTTACTGTCTTTCATAATTACTGTGTGAAATATCTTTCCAGGAGACAAGTTTTTCTTCTGGTTTGTAGCAGGCTTCCAGCTTTTCCTTCTCTCAGCATGAGATTCCTAAAGAATCTCCAATATCTTGGGGGTACATTGCATCAATACGCTGATGGCCAGAGAGAAGGACACACTCCACAACATGGAGAGTACACAAAACAAAACAAAACAAAACCCCCCAAAAAACTAACCAAAATAAGCAATTCAAACAAATAAACAAACTAAGTTAATACAGCTTGCCTAGAATTGATTTTCTCTATCCATAAGGGTATTTTTCTGCCTTAGGTGGACATTTCTTTGTAAAACTGTTCTGTTCTAAGTGTCTTTTAGTCCTGAGGCATTTCTTAGGTTCCTTTCCCCTCTGTTGTGTTCATATCATTTGCTCTTTGTCTTTAGGGACATTGCCTCACCAGGAAGACAGGGTAGCTACATTATAAATTTGTAGACAACAAATGAAAAGTAAAGCCTATTTATGGCTACTAGGAAAGATGGGTATTGCTTGGGAGTGGGGCTTTATTGCTAATCTAGTCTAAGTCATAACTGCGGGCACTGTTATGCATACAAGGAGGTGGAAGTCGTGTTAAGATTCTTGTGGCCAGCAAAGACATTGTAATTTATTACTGTTGTGCTGCTCTCTAATAATAAGAAAATGAACACATTATGCATCCATATCCTACATGTGCTTCCCCCACTCCCCGCTTTCTCAGACTCTGATGCTGATACACAATTAAGGTGCTCAGCCTTCATCTTATGAATGTTCTATTCCATCCTTCCTAATTTCCTTTATTCTGAGGCTGCATTCATCTGATGTTAGCATAGCCACTCCTGCCTCTTTAGTCCTATGGTTTGCATGAACACTCTTCAGTATCTTATTGATTTTCTCTTGTTTCTCAGCTGCCAGATCTCCTGAATAAAAGTGATTGCTTTCCCAGAGTGCCATTCTCTCTCCTTGCCTATATTTTTGGATGAGTGATTTTTAAAGTTTCATTTTTATCATGGGTGATTGTTGCAGGCTTTTAAATTTTATTATTCATGTTCTACTGGATAAAAAGTCAAAATATTCAAGGAAAAAAGTAACTCTATTGCCTTAAGTCCCCTCTTCCTCCAATGATGACCAGACATCTGATTTTCCTTTTTATAAAGCAGCTTGGTTTTGTTGCCAAGTGATTATTAGAAATTGAAACTTTTCTTTTAAACTGTGTGCTTCTTGAAATTGTCTTAGAAATCCACATCTGAAGACAAGGATATTGTTTGAAAAGTCAGAAAAACTCGTTTCGGATGAGGCTTCTGTCTGTAACATTGCCTGGAGAAGGCCCTTCAAACAGGATGGAAAAGAAGGAATGTGGGGCTGTGGAGTTGGCCCACATGGAAGAGCACAGGATGGGGATGCACAGGGCCTGGGTTCATTTCCCTGCTGCCCATGGAAAAGGCTGAACGCATTTGTAATTCTAGTCAGAGAAAGGCAAATCCTCAGAGCTCACAGGCCTGCCAGCCTAGCCAAAGTGGTGAGTTGTAGGTTCAGTAGGAGGCTCTGTCTCCAAGAATAAGATGCACAGGGATCAAGGGAGACATCCAATGTTGATGTCTGGCCTGCATGCACACACGTTTGTGCTCCTGCACTCACATGGTTCTATACTGCATGCATATGAACGGAAACATTGATGTGTACCACACATCCATGCAAAGGAGGTAGGGGCCAGAGAGATGGCTTAGTCCGTGAGTGAATTGCATGCATTGCAAACATGGGGAACTGATGTGCAGAAGCCACTTTAAAAAAAATCTGGATGTAGTGATTTATACTTATAATCCCATCATTGGGATTTTTGGACCTCGCTGGTCCCTAGCTTACTTGGACAGTTCCAGGATAATAAGAGACCCTGTCTCAAAAAGTAAATGTGACAGCTTCTGAGAAATGGCATTTTAATTTGTCTCCCAGCTTTCTCAGGCACAAACACACAAGAAATATATCTTGAGAATGAGAGGTCCTTTATTACTACAGTGTACTGTAGTGTGATTACATATCACAGATGATAAACTATAAAAAAGCCTAGTTTTCTAATTTTCCAATTTTACTTAGCTCAAAAGTTATGGGATTCAGCTTGTAACAACACACACACACACACACATGCACGCGCGTACACACTTGCCTGTGTATATATATATATATATATATATATATATATATATATATATACACATATATACATATATACTATATATGCCACACCCCTCTGCCATATATACACACACATATACATGTGTTATGTGTTTTGTGTGTGTGTGTGTGAGAGAGAGAGAGAGAGAGAGAGAGCAAAGACCAAAAGCCTAGGAAGGAGACTGAGAGAATAATGTGCCACGAAGGCAAGAAAGTCAACCAGGGTCACTGAGGGGAAGGTGAAGGCGGGATAGAGGAGGGAGGAGAAGCTACCAAAATGCATGTTCATAATGGCCAGAATAGTATACAACACTGCTGCTCAGTGTCAGTGTGACCCAAATCTTGATATTCCTGGGAAAAGAGAACTTCAGTCAAGAAACCACCTCCGTCGCATCGGCCTGCATTGGTCTGTGGAGCATTTTCTTGATCGTTGGTTAATGTAGGAGGGCCCAGATCACGGTAGGCAGGGCCATCCCTGGACAGGTGGGCTTAGACTGTATAAGAGAGGTAGCTGAGCAAGCCCTCAGTAAGCCAGTAAACGACTTCCCTCCATGGTTCGTTCTTTAGTTCCTACTCCAGTCCTGCCTCATCTTCCTTCAATAATGGACTGTAAACTGTCGGTTAAAATTTTCTTTCCAAGTTGTTCTTGGTAGTATTTATCCCAGAATTGGGAAACAAACTAGAACAGGTATCTTATATACTTATTTTAAAAAGTACACACAAACAACAAAAAAGGACTGGATTCAGCAGGTTATATTTGTATATTTGCAAACACACATATCTACACACAAGTATATTTAATTGTGATAATCAGGGAAGAAAAGGCTGACAATTTGAGAGTGGAAGAGATATGGGAAAAGATGGAGGGAGGGAACCTAGGAGGGTCTTGGAGAAGAAGCGGGAAGGGGAAAGTGATGTATTTAATTAAAATGTATGAAAGCTAATAGAGAAAAATAAAAAACAAAGAAGACCTGGATGAATCTGTTTAAAAAAAAGTGAGAATTATGAGAACAAACTTAGTCAAAGTTAAACAGAAAACTAAACATAAAAGCAAACCTGCCACATTCCTCCCTTGGTCGGTTTATCGGTGGTTATTTTAGTACATGCTCCACAGTCAGGATTTGACATGTAACTTTTTTCTATACTCCCTCTAAAACTTTATTTCTTTTTAGTTATGATAATAATTTTAATTATGCTATATATTTGAATACTAACAAACTTATATTTTAATTTCTGCATCAATTCTCTCCCAGGATAGCCAAAGGCAAGATGAAGTATTTCTATAAAAATTGGTTATTAACAGCTGTGTATTTTGAATTGTAGCTATAAAACTGGCTTTTGTTTACAGCTTAATAAGGGTATATTTTGTGCTTATGAACATTTATACATGTATTTCAAACATTAATCACATGTTCACATGTTCAGTGATTTTTATTTTGTTTTGTCTTTAAGAAAAAAGACACAGACAGCATCAGCTTTTTGACACAGAAGGCACTTCTACTTGTGCATATTTCTGTAACAAACAAGTATATCTAGCCCCCCTATCTGCAAATTCACAAACCAACAAGTCTCTTTCACAAGCAATCAGTCAGTGGAACTGGGTTTGGAAATCCCAGGTTCCATCGGCTGACAAGATCAGGTTTGTGAAATTCCTCATTTCTGTAAAAATATGGATTACTGATAACTTTAAGAAAGTAAGGTGGGCTCTTGGTTCCTGAGGAAAGAATAATTTTAATTTGGAGAGAGGGCATTGGCTTAGAAAGTCATTGACCCTAAAAAGCGAATATCCAAATGCCAGAGACTAGGGGACATTTACAACTCAAACCACCACAGTCAGGCATGTTTGTCTCAGCAGCAAGAAACGAGCCACTGCAGGTGACAAGTCTGGATGAACAGCACCTCTATGGTATGTGTAAGGATGCCTCTTCTGCCACAGCAGCTAATGGGGAAGAGGACACGCTGTAATTCCTGGAAGCACCGTGGGATGGGATGGCAAGCAAGGTGTGGTAGCTGTGGACTGGTCTTTGCTGTGGGCATGCAGCTGAAGCAAAGCTGTCTTCCCAGAAAGAACTTGCCTGCATGAGAGGGATTACAACTGGGAAAGACACACTGTCTGCTCAGTTAGCCATTAATTTGGCAGGAAAGGTAGAAAGAGGGCAGGATGAGATATGTGTTGTCTTAACAGTATTTTATAAATATAGTTGGAAAGACATAGGGGAAACAAGTGCAGCAATATCTGTGCTAAAGAGAACTTCCCTTGACCACAAAACTTGGAACCTGTGCTGGTTAGATTTTTTGTCAACTTGACACAAGCAAAGGCCATCTGGGGAGAAGGACTATTAATTGAGGAACTGCTTCCATCAGACAAGTCTGTGGATGGCATTTCCTTGGTTGATGTTTGATGTGAGGGAGCAGGCCATTGAGGGCGATGCCATGGCTGGGTAGGTGGTTCTGGGATGTATAAAAAGCAAACCAATGAGCATTATTCCTTCGTGGCTGCTGCTTCAGTCCCTGTCCCAGGTTTCTGCCTTGACTTCTCTAAATGGACTGTGAGCTGAGGTATGTAAGCCAACCTGACCAATACAGATGCAGAAACTCACAGCTAACCGTGGGACTGAGCCTGGGGACCCCAGTGGAAGAGCTAGGAGAAGGACTGAAGGAACTAAAGGGGATTGCAACCCCATAGGAAAAGCAATGTCAACGAACCTGACCACTCAGAGCTCCCAGGGAATACACCGACAACCAAAGAGTACACATAGAGTGACCCATGGATCCAGCTACATATGTAGTAGATGGTTACCTTATCTAACATCAATGGGAGGGGAGACCCTTGGCCCTGTGGAGGCTTAATGCCCAGTGTAGGGGAATGCTAGATCAGTGAGGTGGGGGTAAGTGGGTTGGTGGAGGAGCACACTCATAGAGGCAAAGGGGAGGAGCGAGAGGAGGGATGGAATGGGGGTTTCTGGAGGAGTAACTAGGGAGGGAGATATCATTTAAAATGTAAACTAATAAAATGATTAATAAAACAACAACAATAAAAACATTCCTTTCTACGTGGCTTTTGGTCATAGTATTTTATTATAGCACTAGAAAGCAAAGCAAGACAGAACCCATGGGCAGAAATGGACAATGAGGAGGAAGATAATGAGTTTGAAATGACAGAAGATATCCCTCAGATCTGACTTAATAGAGGAATAAACAATAAATTCCCTGACCCAGCATGTTCACAAGGCTTAAATAATGGCTCATACAGCAAAGTATAATTAGGAAATATTCTACATTTGATTGAACTGCTTGAGATGAGCAGACTCTAACTTCACTTACTTATTTATTTTGGTCTTGTTTTCAGCTTTGCTGACACTTAATTAGCTTACCAGTACTGGTGATTGAACCTAGGGCCTTGCATATCCTAAATAAGTCCTCTACGGTTGAGCTACCCCCAGTCCTTGATGCTCATTTAATATACAGTCGAGAATAGGTGGCTTTATCGTCTAAATGGGTTTCCTCAAGAACAATGAAGAGTGCTTCATCAGCTCTTCCACGCCTCTTAGTTCAGACCACACAATTCCAAAGCACACAGGTGTGTCAGAAGACTCTGAGCACGCCATGGGAGACCTGTGTGAGTCTCTTGCATCTCAGCCTTCTTATTCTAGGCTAATTTGATTGATTCTACCAGTGTTCATATTTATGGTGGTTGGTGAAAAGTGTATAACACGTTTGTAACACATTCTTTAATGCTTTCCTGGCTTCTTTTCTTTTTTATTTGTTTTATATTTATTCTTTCACAACTAATCTTTGATCATCTGCCCCCAATTATACTCTCTTATCCTCTTCCCTCCTACTGGATCCCTTCTTCTTACAAACAAGAATTGGAGAAGAGTTTTGAACAGAAATGACAGGCTCTCTCACGATCTCTTGTGGCATGGAGAAGCAATGAGAAGGTCAGTCCTGGAGAACCTGGCTCATTGGCTTGGTTCCTATGTGCTGAGACCCCATAAGTATCAGGGACTAGAAGACAACAGAGGAAGTACAAGAATTACTCTAAAAAACTAGGCGTGAGAAAGGTGAGGTATGATGCCGATCTTGTTGAGCTACATGTAGGACTGTGTTCTTAGGAGACTTAAGAAGGAAGCTGCAGATTTCTATTCATTGTCCTGGCCCTCTGGGCCTCTCTCCTGTGTCTCCCCATACCTGATCCTACCCTGTCATTCCCCTCTCCTTCCTCTCTCCCACACAGTTCCCTCCCTCCCTCTGCCTCCTATGACTATTTTGTTTCCCCTTCTAAGTGTGATTCAAGCATCCTTGCTTGGGTCTTCCTTCTTGTTTAACTTCTTTGGGTTTGTATCATGGGGTGTATCATGGGTATTCTGTACTTTATTGCTGAGCCACCAACCAAAGAGCATACACAGGCTGGACTGAGGTCCTGGGCACATATGTAGCAGATGTGCAACTCAGTCTCCATTTGAGTCTCCCAAGAACTGGAGGAGATGTTCTTCCTAAAGCTGTAGCTTGACTATGGTATCCCTTCCCCAACAGGGCTGCCTTGTCTTGCCTCAGTGGGAGAGGATGCGCCTCATCTGGCAAAGACTGGATGCACGAGGATGGGGGGAGACCCAGGGTGGGGAGTCTGCCCTATCAGAAGAGAAGGTAAGAGAGGATGAGGAAGGACTCTCTGAGGAGAGGACTGGAAGGGGGCAGCTGTTAGGATGTAAATAAGTCCATAAATTTAAATTTAAAAAAGAAGTTAATTCAGTGAGATTTTGGAAGTGGTATGAAGTGTTAACTGCTTTGCTGAACCCCACTGACAGCACCAAAGGGTGCTATCTTTTGCAATGTAGAAGGGGTCCTGATAGATATAAAGAATTTGGGGGCATGTAAATCAAGTTTATAAAGTGTTAAAGCAATTAAGGAGGGATGAGAGAAAGGCAAAGCTGACAAAAGAGTTTGTTTGGGTCACTATGAGGTAAATTTGAGAAGATTAGTGCTGTACTGGTCTCCTGAGGGGAAAAATGATAAAAAACAAACAAACAAACAAACACAAAAACAAATGTTTTGTTAGCTTTTGTCAGGCTTTGAAGCCCAAGCAGCAGTTTGCAGAAGTCACAATCGATAAAATGGTACAGGCGAAAGTAATTATGCTTGTTTTAGGGGTGGTTAGTTATCGCCCTCTTTAGAATGCTGTGGTCATGTATACCCTGCAAGAATGTCAACCCAGTGCCCGTTGCCAGCCAACTGAGACGGATGGAAGGGTAAAGGGCTGGCAAAGAGCCTGCCACAACAAGGGAGCTGCCTCCAACAGTAGGCATGGCAGATTGGAGGTGACCTTGATGCCCCCTGAGCCTGAGGTGGGCCAGGCAGTACAAGCTAGCCCTACTGAGACCATCAAGGATAGGATGATGCATAGTGGCCCTGCAGCAACACTACCCCAGGATGAGATGAGCGGAGAGCCTGTGAAGAAGGACTGTGGACTACGCAAGGCTAGACGGGGTAGTGTACTCCATGTATGACACCGTATCCAATAGTACACTTTTGTCAGAAAGGTTGATACAAGTGATAGGACCATTTATTGGACCCTGATAACATTTCTCTTTTAGTATCTCTTTAGCTATCTAAAAGCAATTTGTACTCGCTTAGAGTAGAGAGCACTGCATCTTCCAAAAATATTTTCCACCCTTTCTAAAAGAGATTGATTTATGGAATACTAACCCTTGAGCATCTTTGCAGACATGTAAATTCTCAAGCACAGTAAAATTATTAGCTAAGGAGTTTGAATGAAGGCATTTTGTGTGAGTAGAAAGGTACTTGCAGGAGCCATAGGAGGAAAATACCAGAGTCATGTTTAGGTTGCTTCCATGTGGGTTGCTGGACAAGGGAGGTCCTGAGGTTTCTCAAAATCTATTGTCACTGCTGTTGGTTGCATGTCAGAACTAGATTGTAAGTCTTTATTGCTAAAGGCACTACTGCAGTTTGGCTGCCCAACAGCTCAGCTGTGATGGGAATGAATATTCTCTGCTGCCTATCTTCAAAGCATTTGAAGGTGGATGTGGTAGTTTGAATGAAAATAGCCCCATAAGCTCATAGAGACTGCCACTGTTGAGAGATGTTGCCATATTGTGGTGGGTGTGGTCCTGTTGGAGGAAGTGTATTACCGGGAGTGAATTTTTTTGTTCAAGTAAGGCCCAGTGTGGCAATGTCTCCTCCTACTGCCTGCCAACCCAGATGTAGAACTCTAAACACCTTCTCCATCACCATGTCTGCCTTCATGCCTCCATGCTTCCAGCCATGATGTTAATGGATGAAACCTCTGAAACTGTAAGCCAGACCCAGTCAAATGTTTTCCTCTATCAGAGTTGTGGTAGTCATGGTGTCTCTTCACAATAGAAACCGTAACAGAGACAGTGGGTTCATGGAGAATAATTGGCACTAGCAAACTTTCTTTGCCATGGATTCTACATACTACAGTGACAACATATCTGGCAACATGTATCAACTGGTACAATAGTGACATGAATGGTATGGGTGCAACCAATTGCCTTCTAATTGTATTTAAGATCCAGTCCACAGGAAACAATATAAGTACTTTAATCCAGGACCAAACATCCATGGCTTAGGAGGTTGCAGGCCCCAGTAGAGAAGCAACTATTATTGTTTTGTTGAGTGACTGTGATGTATCTATCAAATTACCTTCTAGACATTTCTGTTTATGCCCATAAATTATGCTGTTGCCAGCCAGGTTGAACATGGAGGGAAGTTTTTTGTGCAATGAGAAGTGTACTGTACAGACTCATGACTGGTCAAGCTCCCAAAAAGAAATGGTGTTTGTTGTGGTATAAAGGCCCAATACTCAGCCACAGCTGAGGGGGTGGAGGAGGGGTGGAAGAAAGGCAGAGCTGGAAGGAGGAGTTGAGTGCTGAGTAGCTATTCCTCTGAAATGAAACATTCTTTAAAGAGAAAGTCCATCACAATCAGAAAACTCATGAAGCTTCTAATCCCAGGAAGCACATAAAATTTATAAGGCACAGAAGCTAAGAAGTTACAATATCCTCAAGGCCACTCTTCAAGATGATAAAAACAGTAAACAGTTGTTTGGCAGAGTAGGCTCTTAGCCAGCTGAACTGCCTGAAAGTTGTGCTGGGAGACTGAGATATGACTCTTTTCTGACTCATCACCTATGCTAAGACAGGCTTTTCAGCCACAAAACTATCTTTGGGTCACCCACGTTCCTGTAAGCAGCCACTCACCATCCTCCTATAAGTAACCCCAATAAACTCACTAGTTCACTAAGCTAACTTGGGTGCAATTAGTTTTTGTTTGCTTATCATGTATGCCCTGCCAGGAGTGAACAGACATTTGTTCATGTGTTCCCAAAGAAGAACACACACACACACACACACACACACACACACACACACACACACACACACACACTGTTGCATAGTAAAGTATCCATAAGCAATGGGATTGTGAGAATCTAGTTGCATGTTTCTGTCTTCTAAGTTTTCTGCGTTATTTAAATCTCTCTCTCTCTCTCATGTGGTAAACACATGCCCTGCCACTGTTATGTTCCCAGCCATATATTCCTTTTCTACAATGAATGGGTGTTACTTTAATAATTTTAACACATTATTCTTTTTTTTAAAACAACGACAACAAAACCCAACTAAATGAATAAATATGGATATCAGTTATGATTCTTCCTCTTTTTTCTATACATCTTACCCAATATATCAGTAAATATTGTTGATTTATCTTTCCAAATATACAACCCCCCACCACTACTCTCTGCCTATATACTAGTACAAGCAGAACCTATCCTTTTGTCCCTGAAGGCTATACTCTAGTCCAGGCCCTTGGTGATGTGGCCCTTTCCTTTTCCATTGGTTTTGTCTCCTGCTACTTGCTTCCTCATTCCCACCATGCTCTTACCCGCAATCAGGTATGTCCCTAAGCATTAGAATTTACTGGTTATGCCTGTTGTGTGCACTTTCCTAGATAGGCAGTTACTTTCCCCTGTCCATCTCTATTTTCTTACCCATCCTTAGTTTTCTTCCTAGTAGCTGAGGAAGCAACAGATCACATTTATCTGTCTCTAATTATTTTATGTATCTTTAAGCTTTCGCTTGTTCATCTCTGGTACTCAGACCTGTGTCTGGCACACAAGTGATTTGTAAGTGTGTATGGAATCAACACGCCTGTCTCCCGTCCAGTGTGGGATTTCTACAGTCTGGCTGAGCCCAGGGTTAAAGAGAGAACTTAGATTTTAATTTCTCACGGTTGCCACCGGCCTCTCCTTTGCGCCAATCAACCTTTGCCTATTCTACAGCTGTTTCTGTTCCCTCAGAAATTATACTTTAAAACCACTAGTAGCAAATATTTGTGAGGTTAGCTGATTTTAATGGTAATTTTCTGGAGTAGGTGTAGAAGAAAAGAAAATAACATTAGGGCAGCAGCGATTTCATAATTTTTAACACTGGATCGATCTCTCTGCCTCTAAGGAACCTCATGTTCCCTGTTCTCTTTTTCCTCTTTCCCTTGTATGCCTGTCTGTCACATTTTCTTTTTGTTTTGGAGAAGTTCCAAATGTTTCTTCCCCTCAGGTGGTGGTAGTGCATGCCTTTAACCCCAACACTGAGAAGCCAGAGACAGGCCGATCTTTGTGAAGTCAAGGCCAGCCTGGTCTACAGAGTGAGTTCTAGGGCAGCCAGGGCTACACAGAGAAACCCTGTCTTGAAAAAAATATTCTCTTCCCTTAGAGAGAACATTCCCTTTTCTTCAAAGCCAAGGCCCCATGCAACACCCAGCTCTGGAATGAGAGGGGAATGTCTGCAGTCACAAACAACCCTGGGACACCATTTTCCCCCTGAGAATCCTGGTCTCATTGCTAATATTGTCTACACCCCATTACCTCTATTATTCTGTATTCATTATTAGAGGAGAAAAATTAAGGCCAAAGAAATTATTCTGTCAGGTACCGAAGCACAAAAGAAAGTCTGAAAGGCTTCAGAGCTGTCTGCCATAAAAATTAATACTCATAGAACAAGGAAATGTTTACTTTTCTTTCCACCAAATTTAATATTTTTCATTTACTTTCTTTATTATTTAGCGTGTGCATGTATGTGAACTATATATATTCAGGTACCCATGAAGGCCAGAAAAGGTATGAGGTCCCCTGTAGCTGGAGTTGCATGTGGTTATGAGCTACCTAATGTGTGTGCTGAGAACTAGACTCAGGTTGTTTGGAAGAGCTGTGAGAACTCAGTCACTGAGCCATCTCTCTAGCACTATTTCCCACATTCTGATTTTTTTAGAGAAATTGATATATTTTTAAAAAGTAAATTATTGCACCATGGGCTTGAACTTGGTGGACAGTCCCATGGTCTCCAGAGGACTCTCTACTCTGCAGACGCCCTAGCATGCCCAGGATCTTAGGATCACTGGTGAGTCAAACACAACATCTGTTCCAAAACAACCATGAGGGCCCTGTGCCAGCAGAATCAGGGACACAGGAAACCCACCCAACCAGCGGCTCAGGTTCGTTCTAGTCAGTACTGATCTACCTTGGTTTTGAACACAGTGGACAGCCCCACAGTCCCCCAGAGGAGGTACTACTTCCAAGTGCTGTAACACACCCAGGATCTTAGGATTTTTAGGATTCTAGGATCCCAGGAGCTTGGTCACACCAGGATCTCAGGGTCTCAAAGGAAACTTGACTGCCAAGAACTCTGACACACCCAGAATCCCGGGTTCACAGGATCACAAAGAAAGCTGGACTCTCAGGAGTTCTGAATCAACCAGGATTACAGGAAGGGCAAGCTCCAATCAGATATATTGAGGGCAACAAGCACTTGAGATAATCAGATGGCAGGAGGCAAGCATAAGTGTTGTGTCCGGCCAGCAGAGCACAACCTGGGTTCTAGCCTGGAAAGGCATTTTGGAAACCTGGAAGAGAAGAGGGGCTAGGTGGCGAGAGAAAGAAATGTAGCCAAGACAGTTATTCTGATCAAAGCTCAAATTTTACTGCTGCAACACTCAGTTATGAAGGAAGGGGGAGGGGACCCGATTCCCGCCGAATAATCTCAGGTCCAGTAGAAAGGTGAGCACGTGTGTGGCTCCAAACAGCAAAGCGGCAGGTTCCAGCAGTGGGCGTTGCAGAACGAATGAGCAGGAAGCTCCACCCCTGAGCAAGCAGGTTTCAGGCTGGGGGAGGGGAGACTACACATAAGAACAGAAGCAACAGAAACCAAGGTTACTTGGCATCATCAGACCCAAACTCTCCCACCATAGTAAGTCCTGGATACACCATCACACCAGAAAAGCAAGGCATGGATCTAAAGTCATTTCTCATGATGATGATAGAGGACTTTAAGAAAGAAATACAGGAAAACACAGGTAAACAGCTAGAAGCCATTAAACAAGAAACACAAAAATCCCTTAGAAAGTTACAGGAAAACACTACCAAACAGGTGACAGAATTGAACAAAAACATCCAGGATCTAAAAATGGAAGTAGAAACAATAAAGAAATCACAAAAGGAGACCACTCTGGAAATAGAAATACTAAGAAAGAAATCAGGAACCATAGATTCGAGCATCAGCAACAGAATACAAGAGATGGAAGAGAGAATCTCAGGTGCAGAAGATTCCATAGAAAACATGGACACAACAATCAAAGAAAATGCAAAATGCAAAAAGAACCTAACTCAAAACATCCAGGAAATCCATGACACAATGAGAAGACCAAACCTAAGGGTAATAGGTATAGATGAGAATGAAGATTTTCAACTTAAAGGACCAGTAAATATCTTCAACAAAATTATAGAAGAAAACTTCCCTAACCTAAAGAAAGAGATGACCATGAACATACAAGAAGCCTACAGAACTCCAAATAGACTGGACCAGAAAAGAAATTCCTTCCAACACATAATAATCAGAACAACAAATGCACTAAATAAAGATAGAATATTAAAAGCAGTAAGGGAAAAGGATCAAGTAACATATAAAGGTAGACCTATTAGAATTACACCAGACTTCTCACCAGAGACTATGAAAACCAGAAGATCCTGAACAGATGTTATACAGACCCTAAGAGAACACAAAAGCCAGCCCAGGCTACAATACCCAGCTAAACTCTCAATTACTATAGATGAAGAAACCAAAGTATTCCATGACAAAACCAAATTCACACATTATCTTTCCACGAATCCAGCCCTTCAAAGGATAAAAATGGGAAAACACCAACACAAGGATGGAAATTACCCCCCTAGAAAAAGCAAGAAAGTAATCCTTCAGCAAACCTAAAAGAAGACAGCCACAAGAACAGAATCCCAACTCAAATAAATAAATAAATAAATAAATAATAATAACAGGAAGCAACAATTACTTTTCTTAATATCTCTTAATATCAATAGACTCAATTCCCCAATAAAAAGACATAAACTAACAGATTGGATACACAAACAGGACCTAACATTTTGCTGCTTACAAGAAACCCACCTCAGGGAAAAAAGACAGACACTACCTCAGAATGAAAGTCTGGAAAACAATTTTCCAAGCAAATGGTCCGAAGAAACAAGCTAAAGTAGCCATTCTAATATCAAATAAAATCGACTTTCAACCCAAAGTTATCAAAGAAGACAAGGAGGGGCACTTCATACTCATCAAACTTAAAATCTTCCAAGATGAAATCTCAATTCTGAATATTTATGCTCCAAATGCAAGGGTAGACACATTCATTAAAGAAACTTTAGTAAAGCTCAAAGCACACATTGCACCTCATACAATAATAGTGGGAGACTTCAACAGCCTACTCCCATCAATGGACAGATCCTGGAAACAGAAACTAAACAGAGACACATTGAAACTAACAGAAGTTATGAAACAAATGGATCTGACAGATATCTACAGAACATTTTATCCTAAAACAAAAGGATATACCTTCTTCTCAGCACCTCATGGTACCTTCTCAAAAACTGACCATATAATTGGTCACAAAACAGGCCTCCACAGATACAAAAATATTGAAATTGTCCCATGCATCCTATCAGATCAACACAGACTAAGGCTGATCTTCAATAACAACATAAGTAATAGAAAGCCAACACTCATGTGGAAGCTGAACAACACTCTACTTGTAATGATACCTTGGTCAAGGAACAAAGAAAGAAAGAAAGAAATTAAAGACTTTTTAGAGTTTAATGAAAATGAAGCCACAGCATACCCAAACTTATGGGACACAATGAAAGCAGTCCTAAGAGGAAAACTCATAGCTCTGAGTACCTCCAAAAAGAAACTAGAGAGAGCATACACTAGCAGCTTGATAGCACACCTAAAAACTATAGAACAAAAGGAAGCAAATTCACCAAATAGGAGTAGAGGGCAGGAAATAATCAAACTCAGAGCTGAAATCAACCAAGTTGAAACAAAAAGAACTATTCAAAGAATCAACCAAACCAGGAGCTGGCTCTTTGAGAAAATCAACAAGATAGATAAACCCTTAGCCAGACTAACTAGAGGGCACAGGGACAGTATCCTAATTAACAAAATCAGAATTGAAAAGGGAGACATAACAACAGCACACGTAAAATTCAAAGCATCTTCAGATCCTACTACAAAAGGCTATACTCAACAAAACAGGGAAACCTGGATGAAATGGACAAATTTCTAGACAGATGCCAGGTACCAAAATTAAATCAGGATCAGATTAATGATCTAAACAGTCTCATATCCCCTAAAGAAATAGAAGCAGTCATTAATAGTCTCACAAACAAAAAAAGCCCAGGACCAGATGGGTTTAGTGTAGAGTTCTATCAGACCTTCAAAGAAGACCTAATTCTAATTCTCCTCAAGCTATTCCACAAAATAGAAACAGAAGGTACTCTACCCATTTCATTCTATGAAGCCAAAATTATTTTGATGCCTAAACCACATAACGACCCAACAAAGAAAGAGAACTTTACACCAATTTCCCTTATGAATATCGATGAAAATTACTCAATAAAATTCTCGCAAACTGAATCTAAGAACACATAAAAAATGATCATCCATCATGATTAAGTAGGCTTCATCCCAGAGATACAGGGATGGTTTTATATACGGAAATCCCATCAACAAAATCCACTATATAAACAAACTCAAAGACAAAAAACCACATAATCATCTCATTAGATGTTGAGAAAGCATTTACAAAATCCAACACCCATTTATGATAAAAGTCTTGGAAAGATCAGAAATTCAAGGCCTGTACCTAAATATAATAAAAGCTATATACAGCAAACCAGTAGCCAACATTAAACAAAATGGTGAGACACTTGAAGCAATCCCACTAAAATAAGAGATTAGACAATGCTGCCCACTCTCTCCCCACCTAGTACTTATAGTCCTAGCCACAGCAATTAGACAAGAAAAGGAGATCAAAGGAATACAAATTGGAAAGGAAGAAGTCAAAATATCACTATTTGCAGATGATATAATAGTATATATAAGTGACCCAAAAATTCTACCAAAGAACTCCTAAACCTGATAAACAGCTCAGTGCAGTAGCTAGATATAAAATTAACTCAAACAAATCAGTGGCCTTTGTCTACACAAAGGATAAACAGGCTGAAAAAGGTTAGAGAAACAACACCCTTCACAATAGTCACAAAAATTATAAAATACCTTGGTGTGACTCTAAGGAAGTGAAAGATCTGTATGATAAGAACTCCAAGTCTCTGGAGAAAGAAATGAAAGAAGATCTCAGAAGATGGAAAGATCTTCCATGCTCATGGATTGGCAGGATTAATATAGTCAAAATGGCTATCTTGCTGAAAGCAGTCTACAGATTCAATGCAATCCCCATCAAAATTTCAGCTCAATTCTCCACTGAGTTAGAAAGGGCAATTTTCAAATTCATCTCGAAAAAACCTAGGATAGCAAAAACTATTCTCAACAATAAAAGAACCTCTGGGGGAATCACCATGCCTGACCTCAAGCTGTACTACAGAGCAATTGTGATAAATCTGCATGGTATTGGTACAGTGACAGACAGTTAGATCAATGGAATAGAATTGAAGACCCAGAAATGAACCCACACACCTATGATCACTTGATCTTTGACAAAGGAGTCAAAACCATCCAGTGGAAAAAAGACAGCATTTTCAACAAATGGTGCTGGCACAACTGGCAGTTATCCTGTAGAAGAATGGGAATTGATTCATTATAATTGTTTTGTACAAAGCTAATGTCTAAGTGGATCGAGGAACTCCACATAAAACCAGAAACACTAAACTTATAGAGGAGAAAGTGGGGGAAAACCCCAAAGATATGAGCACAGGGGAAAAGTTCCTGAACAGAACACCAGTGGCTTGTGGTGTAAGATCAAGAATCGACAAATGGGACCTCATGAAACTGCAAAGCTTCTGTAAGGCAAAAGACACTGTGAATAAGACAAAAAGGTCACCAACAGATAGGGAAAGGATTTTTACCAATCCTAAATCAGATAGGGGACTAATATCCAATATACACAAAAAACTCAAGAAGCTAGACTCCAGAAATTCAAATAACCCCATTAAATAATGGGGTACAGAGTTAAACAAACAATTCTCAACTGAGTAATACCAAATGGCTGAGAAGCACCTGAAAAAAATGTTCAACATCCTTAATCTTCAGGGAAATGCAAATCAAAATAACCCTGAGATTCCACCTCACACCAGTCAGAATGGCTAAGATCAAAAATTCAGGTGGCAGCAGATGCTGGTAAGGATGTGGAGAAAGAGGAACACTCTTTGATTGCTGGTGGGATTGCAAGTTTGTACAACCACTCTGGAAATCAGTTTGTCAGTTCCTCAGAAAATTGGACATAGTACTACCAGAAGATCCAGCAATACCTCTCCTGGGCATATACCCAGAAGATATCCCAACTTGTAATAAGGACACATGCTCCACTATGTTCATAGTGGCCTTGTTTATAATAGCCAGAAGCTGGAAAGAACCCAGATGACCCTCAATAGGGGAATGGATACAGAAAATGTGGTACATTTACACAATGGAGTACTACTCAGCTATTTAAGACAATGAATTTATGAAATTCTTAGGCAAATGGATGGATCTGGAGGATGTCATCCTGTTTGAGGTAACCCAATCACAAAAGAACTCACATGATATACACTCATTCTTAAGTGGATATTATCCCAGAAACTTAGAATACCCAAGATACAATTTGCAAATCACTGAAACTCAAGAAGTAGAAAGACCAAAGTGTGGATAGTCCCTTCCTCCTTAGAATGGGGAACAAAATACCCATGGAAAGAGTTACAGAGACAAAATTTGGAGCTGAGACAGAAGGAAGGACCATCCAGAGACTGCCCCACCCAGGGATTCATCCCATAATCAGCCACCAAACACAGACACTATTGCATATCCCAGCAAGATTTTGCTGGCAGGACCCTGATATAGCTATCTCGTGTGAGGCTATGGCAGTGTTGGCAAATACAGAAGTGGATGCTCACAGTCATCTATGGGATGGAACCCAGGGCCCTCCGTAGAGGAGCTAGAGAAAGTACCCAAGTAGCTAAAGGGGTCTGCAACCCTATAGGTGGAACTACAATATGAACTAACCAGTACCCCCAGAGCTCATGTCTCTAGCTGCATATGTAACAGAAGTTGGCCTAGTCGGCCATCATTGGGAGGAGAGGCCCTTGGTCTTGCAAAGATTAAATGCCCCAGTACAAGGGAATGCCAGGGCCAGGAAGCAGGAGTGGGTATGTTGGGGAGCAGGGTAAGTGGCGGGTATATGGGACTGTAGTGATAGCATATGAAATGTAAGTGAAGAAAATATCTAATAAAATTGTTTAATAGTAAAATTAAGAAAAAATCATAAAAACAAAACAAAAACAAAAAACAAAAACAAAATAATAAAAGTGGAGAGATAGAGATGTGGATATAAGCAGATTATTGGAGCTAGCTGGGCAGCCAGTCTTGTCAATTGGTTAACACTGGGTTATTTGAGAGATATTTCAAAAGATAGGTATAAAAGAGTGACTAAGGAAGATATCAGAAGTCAGTCTTTAGCCTTTACTTGCATACACATACACTCATACACACATACACATGTGTACACAAACACCCCACGTGTATATTTACAATATATTATGTTACCCAAGATTATGTAATATAAAACCACATGTAAATTATAATGATATCCATAATCTATATTGCAATTGAAAAACTGAAGCTTAGAGAATACTAGGTTGAACAAGTTCACAGTCTAAGTCACAGAGTTGAATCTTGGAATCTTATCTCGGAAAAAATAAGAGGATGCCATCTATCTATAAAATTTCCAATGTGCCAGAAGTAATAAATGATCTCTATGAGAAAAAGAGTACATAGGCCTTTCATCAGACTAATTCTTTATCCCTCTGGTCCAGTGTGAAACACAGTCATTTAGTTAGGTGCTTTGAGTTGTAAAAAAGCACCCAAAGGGCTCCAGCAGGAAAGCAGATGCAAGCCACGTATTAGATAAAAGGGTTTCATGACTCAGGGAGATCTTAAACTCAGGTTCCTTCCACATCTTCATCGTGCTGTTCTTAGCATAAGGTTCATTCTTAAATGGCCTTGAACCAGTTATAGCTACAACATGCGAGAGTCCAAATGGGAGCAGGGCAGAAATCCTTCTAGAAGTCCAGTTGCAGAGGCTTGCACTTCTCTTACTACAACCAGGATGTAAGCTCATTCCTGAGTTGTTAATGAAGAAAAAGTGAATCACCATTCTAAGTGTATGCAGCCTTTCACATTGCAACCTGATTTTGGTTTGCACACACAAAATTTGTACCTGAGAACCTTTTGCAAAGGGGTTACACACACACACACACACACACACACACACACACACACACAATTTCACACTATTGTATATTTAATTTTTCAAAATCTAGTTTATAAGGGTATTTAAATGTTTTAACTTCCCTTCTAGCCCACCACCCACCAGAAGTAGTAAAAAAGGAACAGTCTTAGGGCAAAGAGGATGTGGACCTGTTTAGAAATCATTTTTTGGGGTGATCCCAGTATTTGTTGCCAGGATAGCAGCAGTTCAGTGCACATGAATGAGCAGGGGTAGCTTGAGATATTCTCAAACACCATTCACAAATCAGCAATGACAGTTTGATCCAGAAGAAACTGAGAGCCTCTGCCCATCCGCTTGAGTACACAGAAACGGCAAGAAGCTGCCAGAACATCCCCAGAAGTTCTTTGGTGAGTTTCTCTCTACGAAGTCATGACAAATGATGATCAGCAAAGAAGGCAATGCAAACCAATGTCACAACATCATCAATGAAGACCAGCAAAGAGTAGCAGGGTAAACCAATGCCACACAGCATTATCCAATGTCTGTTGGGTTATATCTGTACACTTTCCAAACATCACATGTTCTCTCAAGCATCCACTCTAACAAAACAAACACCACATGCCCTTTTGCCAGGCAGCTTCCAGAAAAACACACGTCTCTTCAGAGCAAGGCATCCTCCCACGTGTCTGCTTCAGCAAAAACATCCCCTCATGAGACAGTGTCCAGAGAAACATCACATGACACAACTGAGTCTCCAATAAATCAGAAATTCCCACTTCAGATACAATTTTGCATTGGGCTGCATTCATGGTGGGTCACAGATTAGACATGCTTGCAAATGAAGTGGTATTTATAATCGGGGTTCAGGTCACCTCCTGAGTCAAGAGCAATCTCTGTAAGCCAAGAAAATAAACTATTCAGAGATGCTGTCTTCATTTAAAAGGCTTACCTCAAGGTGTGTCATTGGGAATATACTTATTTTTTAATTGGTATCTACATAATTGTTCACTATGATATTTTCTTCAAACCTCTGTACCAGATATACCTTATATCAATCCTGTAACTAAACAGAATGTCTGACATTTCACTGTGGCTCCACCTCCAAGAAACTCTGCAACATTTCTGCAATTAGTGTGAGATACTCAAAACTCCAACCACTGGAACAATAGAAGAAAACGAAAATCAGTTGTATTGAGCAAGGGATAAAACCAAGAAGACCTTGGCTGGTTGATACTGGGTGACAGGATTGTATGTGGCAGCTGCACTATTTGATCCATCGTGAGATCATGAGCAGGTTACAGGAAAGACCTTGTGTTCTTTCAGAAGCCATTTAGCAAGAAGTAGAGAGGAATGGAGTTGGACTATGACAAGATAATAGATTTCTCTGTCAGGAAGAAAAAAAAAGTATATGCAGTCATTACTTCAAGGAACAAAGAATGAAAAGAAGACCTTTGTTCTGGAAAGCATTTGTAAGAACTGCGTTAATCCTTAAGCAAAAAGCCATGTGTGAGACTATCTGAAACATGGTCTGACTCCAACTCTAAAGTAACTCTGTTATGTGATATGTATAAGATCTGCTCCCACAGTTCCCACTAACTGCTAGAAACTGGTCAGTTGGAAAACAGCAAAGTTGTATTTTAGAGAAAATAAAACACTTAACAAGGAGAGTTCTCACAACGTCCATAAAAGCATGAACCTCACAGAGACATCTTTGTGTTGGAAAAAAGAAAAAAAAAAACCTGGCCTTGAAGAACATCGGGATAGAAAGAGGGTAAGGAAGGAGGCAGACAGTTCACAGGGGACAACAATGTGCAGACATCTGCAACTGTATTCAACCCTGACAATGCACATATGCACAACAAAAGAAACAACAGTTACTCCCCAGATGCTCTGCGGGAACAGGAAGGCAGCAGCCTCTGGAACAATAGCTGCAAGTGTGACTGGTCAGTTTCCTGTGACAGGTTGTTAATTTGCCACCTGAGAATTCCTCACAGTCTCTGCCTCTCGTTCCCTTCTTGGCAGTGGAGAGTCTAAGTCGATTCAGGGTGATTCACCAAAGAGGTGATTTAGTGTCAAGACACACGTGGGGTCAAGGCTCCTGCTTCAGAGTTTGCCACTCTTCCCATTGCGTGGTGACAGGAGAAAGCAGTTATCTTATAGTACAAGCAGATACTATGAAAGCAATTGATTTGACCCCTGCAGGAAGGAGAACTCTTCCTTCTCCTTAAAAAGTACATATTTTTAAGGGGGACATTGAAGGAGCAAATCTTAGGGCAGAAAACAGGTAAGAGAAAAATTGGAGGAGAGGTCTGATGCTATTTCACATCACCTCTCATGCAAGCCCCATTATCCCTGTACACATAGTATTTAATTTTCAAAGATAACTATTACAACATACAGTGACATACAAGGGCTGGATGGTGTCAGATATCTTTGTGTGATTCTAAAATTTCATTTCTGCTATTTGGTAAATATTTCAGCTATCATAGTCACCAGAACAGAGCAACATATGTTGTGCCTTAATATCCAAATGCACACGATTCAGGAAGATTGCTACCAGGTTCGCTCTGATCATTTTTCTTTGATTTGATAACCTTTCTTGATGCATTTTTAAAAAATGTTTTCCCCTTTGGGTGCTGCCTTTCTAAATATCCATGTTATAACCGCTTCCAGAACTCACTGATTGTGCGTGACAGAAAGGACCTTAAAGGAGATTATGCATAGCTCTGATCTAGCCCAGGGCACACAAATCAAAGTTCCCTCTGTAGACAAGACACAGTGAAATTGAAAGTAACTACACTTTATATGGAAATTAACTGCTTCTAGAATGCACAATAGCTAAGCATATATCAAACCAAAGACAATGAACATATGAAATATATTTCTACATTTAGGCTGCTCTCCTCACTCTTTCTTCATATGTGTGTCTATACATACATGTCTGCTTGTATACATGTACATGTATATATGTATATATTTCTCAGTGTTTTCTCCTGCATATAAAAATTAAGCTTATTTTTAAAGCATTATTTTGTGTATAGTTGGTATAGTTAAAAGAATTCAGAAAATTTCCTTTTAAAATATTTCACTGAAACATTAAAAATAATTAGGACCTGAAGCACTGATTCAAAACACATTGTGTTCCAAATGCCTTTTGATGAAATAATTTTTTTTTTTGAGACATGGCTTCTATAGCCCAAGTTGGTCTCCATCTCTCGATGGGTGATCTTTCTGCCTAAGTCTCTCAAATGCTGGAATTGCAAGCATGAGCCACCATGCCCAGTTCTTTTTAATACCATGGCTCTTCTTTCTTTACTCAGGCTTGAAAGACTATTCCCATCTACTGTGCAATTATATATGGCTATAGCTTTGCTCATTTTCACAGGGTTTCAACATTTCTCTTTAAGCACCAGATCCCTTGATCTGTGCCTCATTTTTAACTCCTTTGTTAGATGGGTCCCCAAGATTGTGGCTATGTTCATGGACATCTTTATTTTGGTTGAGAGCAACAACAGGGAAAGACTCCAAACACCCAAGGGACCAGCAAAGACAACATGCTTGGACTTCAGGGAGGGAGTCAGAGGGTTAGTCTCTGTTTGAAGTGCACACACTTGCACAGGGGGAGGTGGTAAGTTTGCAATACCTCATCAGAAGTCTGACATAAGCACACCTCAGTTTAATTCTCTAGATCTGGTTTTTGGTTTTTTCTTTTTCATTGCTTGAGAAAGAATATGAGTCTTTACATTCCTATGATTTTCCTGCTTGTCCCTGACCATGCACTTGGACACATTATCATTTGCTTTGTCTCTCATCTCTTTTTTATTCTTCCCCCTTCCCATCTCCAGCTAATCTCGATCTTAGCATGTGTAACCTGAGCCCTCCGATGGTATCAGTCTGAAAGATCTACAGGACTGCTTTGTGTAGGTCTCCTTTTAAGCTCTGGATTAATTATGCTGTAACTCTTTCTATTTCTTTGTCCACTCAACACTGCTTTCAACTTCCTGTCTCTTATCTCACACTTAGTTCTGCCTGCTGCAAGCCTCCTTCACATTTTACTTAATGAGTTATCACAGTGAGAGGTAGCTGGCCTGCCTTCAATGTCCTGTTTTGGAAACAATGCCCCAGTAAACAGACTCACGTGTGTTCATTTACTGGCCAGTGGTTTTTCACCTCCTGTTTCATGTGTGTAGGAATGGGTCTACTGGGTATATATATATTCCTAATTTTCTAAATATTATCAAGTTTCTAAAGTGGCTTGGATGTATATTCTGACTATAGTAACTAGAGGCCTCCATTTTTCTATATCTTTATTAATACTGGATACTTTGCCAATGTAGACTCTCAGTACAGATCATGGTTTCAAAGTCTCTTTGTGCAGGTCAAGTTAGACTAGGTATTTATATCTGGCCCAGGCCTGTGTAGATAGAAATCTACCTGGAATATTATGTCACCTAGAATATGTTTCCCACTTGCTTTCAGTAGGGGCAATGAAAGGGGCAGTTTCCTTTCAATAGGGTTTGTTGATAATGTATGACCAACACTTTAAATTCTCCCTGTAAGTCTCCTTCTCTCTTCTTCTTCTTTGTGATTCATTGGTAATTGTTCTGTTTTATGACTTTCAATTGCTTTGCTAAAGTGATGATATGAATCTATTGTGCTGGCTTACTTTGGAAGGTTCCACTCATTGACTAAAAGCCCCAGTTTAGCCTACATCAGACACCTTGATGTATTTCACTTTCAGATCCCCAACTCCTCTCTCTGCACAGGGACCCTATGCTTTCCCCTTTAGGCATTTTCCGCCTCTGTGCCTTCATTGGTTGTTTCTGAAACAGGGATTTCCTCTTGTAGCATCCAGATTACTTGCCAGCTACCTCCTCCTGAAATCCCCTGTGCCGTGAAAGCTTTGATTTTCTAGAAATTATTCCACGGTGGCCCAGCTGATATGCCCCTTGAGGATGCACCTGTCCTCTCTCATGTGAGCCTCTCTCCTGTTTCCTGTACCTGGTCAGAGTTTTGTCACTTTGGCATTTTAGTCCCAGAGCTTATGACAATTCCTCAAACTAGTAAATACTTAACAAATGGTTTCCAAATGAGCGATTTAATGAGTTCTTTATTTTCTAGAGTAACAAATAAGGGTCTGGAGAGACTGATATAATTTTCCTGAACGTCAGACTATAGGCAACAGAGGAATTAGAGACCCATGGACTTCTTGATTTCTACCAGCTTTTTGCACACAGGAGAGTCTCCTTTGTTTATCCAAATCACTTCCATTCTTCAGTGTGAAAACTGGAGACATTGAGAAAGTCATCTTTTTAATGCCTGCCAGGGAACATTGCGCCATACATTGCTGTGTGTGTGGGTTCTAAAGCTTTACATTGCATTTCCCCTCCCTTAATTTCTGACCATATACAGGGGGACCACGAGCACTTGAGTATAAATTCCATGAAGAGAGCCATTATGGATCCTCAGGCTAGGAGCAGATGTTTCTTAAATCAAAGATTATATCTATCTGTTTTCTAAAGCCAACAAAAATGACTGTCTTTTTATGTTATTCTTTTCCCTTCCATTTCTTGCCTATCAGAGATACAACAATCAAAATCATTATTTCTATCAAGAACCTCTGCAGAGGCGTCTACAATACTGAGCACGCTATTATGAAAGTCTGTCCTTCTCGGTTTCAACAGGCCTTGGAGTGTTTTGCAGAAATTCTCCACCTACTTCGGTTCTCTCCTTGACCTTGAGAGAGCATCACAGAGTTCCCACTACTGCTGAAAAGGGGAGAATCGGGCTCTTTACTTCTCCATCCGCTTCCAGAGTAGTCTTGTTGTAGCTGATGATCTTATGGCCATTAGCTCCAGGCAGTTTCCTTGACACTTTGGAGCTAGGACAGGCACATTTCAGAGGTGGGTGTAGATATGTACTAGGCTTCACCAGCCAAATCTAGGGACTGTTCTGTCATTTGCTGTTGGCACTTTCTTGGTTTACACAGGTCTATGTAGCTCCCCACTGGCCCCAGAATGGAATTCATTTATACTAGCAGAGATAATAATTATCTGTGGAAATTGAGGACACTCGTATGCACAGAGAAGCTATGTACCTGAAAGTACAAATCTAGCAATACAAGTGGAAACTTCTGATCTTTAGCTAGTATCCTGTCATCAGGAACACAATTTTCCACATGCCAAGAATGACATACAGGCTGGGAGCATTTTTATAAACCATCAGAGAATCATAATGTCTGTGCACATCAGAAGTGGGCTAGGAAATGATTTATGATCTAATTCCTCTGTATCAGTTTAGAACAAAGCATGGCTCTTTCTAAGGATGGTTTGGAAGCTTGATGGGAAGAGCCAAAAGCTTAGGAAGCAGGGAATAGGGGCAGTAATGGGACACAGAGCCATTGTTGTGTTTCTAATCATTCTGGCTACTTTCATGTCCACCTGACACAAGCTAGAATCATTTTGGAAGATGGACTCTTAATTGAGAAAACACCCCAACTAGATTGGTCTGTAGGCAAGCCTGTGGACATTTTCTTGATTGATGATTGATGATTGATGATTGATGATTGATGATTGATGATTGATGTGGGACGACCCAGCACACTGTAGGAAGTATGACCACCAGATAGGAAGTATGGGGTGATATAAGAAAGGCTGAACAAACGATGGGTAGCAAGTTAGTAAGCAACATTCTCTATGGTCTCTGCATTAGCTCCTGTCTCTAGATTCCTCTGAGTTCCTACCCTGACTTCCTTCAATGATAGACGGTGATATGAAAGTGTAAGCTTGAAACAAGCCCCTTTCTCCCCAGATTGCTTTTGGTCATGGTGTTTGGTTTTGTTTTCGTTTTTGTTCTTCGAGACAGGGTTTCTCTGTATAGCCCTGGCTGTCCTAGAACTCACTTTGTAGACCAGGCTGGCCTCGAACTCAGAAATCTGCCTGCCTCTGCCTCCCGAGTGCTGGGATTAAAGGTGTGCACCACCACTCCCAGCTCAGTCATGGTGTTTTATTCCAGAAATAGAAACCCTAACTAAGACTGAAATTGGTGTATTGTGACAGTCCTGACCATGTTTGGGGGAGGATAAGTGGAAGGTTTCATAATTTTGGCTGGAGCAGCCATTGAGTATTCAGAGCTTCATGAGTTGCTGTGGGAACTTTGAACATAATGCTGAGAAGAGTGTAGATAATGGAGGCCTATTTTGTGAAGTTCCAGGGAAAGTTCAAGAGTGCCTTAAGGACACTGTTGGGTATGCTGATATTTTGAAGAGTCTGGAAGTAGTGGCACATATCTTTAATCCCAGTACTCAGGAGATAGAGGCATGTTGTCTTAGGGTTTTATTGCTGTGAGGAGACACCATGACCATAAAGGAAACCATTTACTTGGAGCTGGTTTACAGTTTCAGAGGTTTAGTTCATTATCATCACAGTGGGAAGAATGGCAGTGTTCAGGCAGACTTGGTGCTGGAGGAGGCGAGAGTTTGACATCTTGATCCAAAGTCAGTCTGGAGAAGACTAATTTCTCACTGGACTGAGTGTAGGGGACCTCAAAGCCCACCTAGACAGTGACACATTTCCTCCAACAAGCCCACATCTCCTCTAATAAGGCCACACCTCCTAATAGTGTCACTCCCTATGGCCAAGCATTCAAACACATGAATCTTTAGAGGCCAAACCTATTCAAACCACTACACAGGTAGATCTCTCTGTTGGAAGTCAACCTGGTCTACAGAGTTCCAGAGTTTCAGTTCAGCCAGGGTTGCACAGAAAATCCCTGTCTCAAAAAACAAAAACAAAACAAAACAAAACAAAAACAAACAAACAAATAAAGAACCCTCTGTTTTACTAGGTCAATTGGTACTGGTAAATTAGGGCTGAACAATCACGTCAGATTAATAAGAAATCAGCGTCATTGAGGCAAATGGTGAAGTGTTTCCTCAGGTCCAGCACAAAATGCTGTGGCTGAGATAGGGCCAAAGCTGAGGGCCTCATGCTGCCAGCTGAATTTGGTAATGTGTACGAGTGTTCTTGGTGGTATTGAAGGGATGGTGGATGAAGGGATAATGAGGAACAACTGAGGTGGCTTGGCACAGGAGAGGCCCGGAGAGGCCATTAGTGACAGCATAGACTTTGTTGAAGTGGAAATGCCAGCATTGAAGAGAGGATGAAGCTGACACCATTTGCAGGGATAGTGTTCTTGAATCTCTTCAAGAAAGGCTATTGGAGAAGGTACAGCCATGTTGCAGAGGAGAACCCAGTTTCATGGAACAGTCACCTAGGACAACAGTGGGTGTGGAGTGGAGCCAACCTAAGCCTGCAAGAGAAGCTATGCAGAGGTAGAAAGTGAGACTTCAAATCCTTTGGAGCTCAGAAGACCACGAGTGAATCCCAGACATTGGACATTGGGTTCTTTCAACTGTTGGAGTTTGGTTTTTCTTGGTTCAGATTGGTTCACATTGATCATCCTTACTGTAATAATGTAGTATTTAATTTATTTCTGATTTTACAGGAATCCACCACTAAGAGACATTGAAATTTTGGTCATTTCAGAGAGAATTTGAATATTTTCTTTTACTTTTAATGTTTTTTAATTACAATAGAATTAAATCTCAACACTCCTTCCAGCCACTCCCATCTCTCCTCCCTGAAACCCTTCCCATACCCACACTCACAAGTTGATAGCCTCTTTTGCTTTGATTTTATCACACACACAGATGTATGTATGTATATGCACATGCACACACACAGGAACACTCTACTGAGAATATTTTTGCTGTTCATGTGTATATGGTTTCAAGATTGACTACTCTTTATTGGACAACTAATAAGGAGGCTTATCCCCAGAAGTTAATTTTTCTCCCAGAAGTTAATGTTGCTTGTAATACTTTGCTGAGAAATGGAATCTTGGAAAAATTTTCTCTTCCATTAACATTGTTTTGGCCCCCGTCTTGTTTATGCAGCCAATTTTAGGATAGAGTGTTTCACAGCAGACTTTCTGGTATTCTGGGTCTCCCACTCCCTCTTCTGCAATATTTTAGAGACACTGGATGTTTTAGAAAGGCTGTGGACTTTGAAACATATTTTGGATATTTTAAAGAGACTGAATTTTTAAAATATTGAAAAATTAAAGACTGCGGTACTTTTAAAGTTACAGCATGTTTATGTTGTGATATTAATATGAGATCTTAGGAATGAACAAAAGAATAAACAAAAAGGGGCCATTATAGTCTTTTGTTAATTTGACACAAACTAGAGTCATTTTGGAAGGGGGATTCTCAACTGAGAAAATGGTTCTACCAGACTGGATGGTGGGAGAATTCATGTGAGAATGCCCAGTTCAATGTGGGAGGTGTCATCCCTGGGCAGGTGGCTGGCTGAGCGGAACTTCTCCATGGCCTCTGCATCAGCTCCTGCCTCCAGGTTCCTGCCTTGAGTTACTTACTGACTTCCTTTGATGATGGACTGTGGTGTATAATGGCAAGCTTGAAATAAAATCATTCTTCCCCAAGTTACTTTTGGTTATAATGTTTTCTCAGAGCAATAGAAATCTAAACTGAGACACCAACTCTTGGTAAAACAGTACAAAGTAAGCCATCTGAAAGTGACTATATTAGAAGCAAGGCATTTCCATCAGCAAGGCACTGTGTTGCTTCATTGTGAAGCAACAGTCATGAGTATCTCAAGATGGAAAGACACAGTCTGGAATCATAACCTTTAAACATCACATCCATGCAATAAAACCAAGTGCTTCTAAAAAACACATTAATAGATAATACTAGTTAAGTAGTTATATGGTTTATAGATAGTTATATGGTTTATAGTGTCTACAAACTACTGTTTATGAATTAACTGTAATATAAAAATAACATATTTTTAAAAACTTTTCTCTCAACCCTAATATAGGATAATTTGAGAAATATGGTAAGACTCATTTTGGAAAAATTCTATTTGTAAAATTTTAGGTTTATTTATGGGAGCAATTAGCTTTATCTAAATAAAATATTAAGAGCTATTCAAAATTAACAAAATATTTTCTCAATTTTATAAAAAGCTGCTTTGTTCACAGAAATATTTGGTAACCATTTACTATGTGCAATCAACATAATTGTTAATTTATCTTATAATTTCCTTTCTGTCATTCAAGATCCAAGTCTTACAAAGGAAGGAAATGATGGGGAAGTGTTTCTTATCTAACCAGGCATTTGTTTCTTCTGTTTAATTGTAGTTCACATCAATAAATCTAATATGTAACCTTCATTTTGATTTAAATACAGCTAGTTTGCCTGAAAGCAAATTGATGCAAGCATGCATCATGTATATGATGCCTCATATATATGAGTTTTTAATATATGTATATAGATGATAGACAGATATATAATAGATAGATGATGGTTAAATAGATAGATAGACAGATAAGTAGCTCTATGATAAGTGATAGATCAATGATAGATAAACAGATGACAGATAGATGTTAGATAGATAGATAGATGATAGATAGAGGTAGAGATGATATAGACATATACCAGAAACTTTAAGACAAAGTTAAAGAGAATTACTTATTTCAAATCTCATTTATTCCATTAATTTTTGTATCTAGATCACATAAAAGTAAATCTTTGGTTATCTAATGATGCTGGTCTGGCATCATAAAATGGCTGTTCCAAATTGAAACACATTTTAAAAGAGGATGTTCATCCTCCTTTTCTTGGCTGAGGAAGAACAAGCAGATCTCTGGTGTATTAATCACAGGTCACTCACTCCTCAGATGAAACAGGTTTTGAAAGGACATTTTGTCCGGAGGCCCATATATTGGGGACAGCTCACCACTGAAACCAGTACCACATCGTAACTCTCTCCTTTTCAGTCCTTAAAACAAAGAACTTCAGCGTTTTCTTGGTAATATCTCCCCGAAGAAGAGTAAGTCAGAGTGTACTGTGTACTACGCAGAAAGTAGCCGTGTCAGTCCCGCCATGCCAGCCCACATACACTGGAGGGCCGCTAGATTCTGGTCTCTTCATCAGAACAGACACCCTCAGCAGGTAGGACAGAACAGGCTTGCTTCGCAGTGTCTCCTCACAGGGAACTGCGGTTCTACCGTGAACCATGTGGAATCTTTTAGTCTGAAGTCTGTCAGAATGTTCTACTTTCTCTTTCTCCTCCTCCTTGGATGTTGACTGTGGGCCCCAGGTGCCAAGCTGTGGAACATAATTGTCGACTGATGGTGACATCTGGCTTGTTGGCAAGCATCTTCCAGAGTTTTTTTTTTTTTTTCCCAGTGAATAGAGATAATAAAGCTTTGTCCCCTAACATGTTTCACCAGGTTTATTGCAAATTCATAAGCTTATGCTAAACATGAGCCATGAACTAATGACCACCACTTCACAAGTTACCCTTCAGAAAATCTTGTTGCCACAATTAGCTTGGAATTAATTATACCACTAACTGAAAAAAAAAACAAAACAAAACAATCTTCCCCTCTATTTCCAAGAATTCATGAGTAAGGACAATTTATTTTAAAAAAAAAACTCTTTACAAGTTAAAACATTATAATATCAACACTTACAACAGTTAACTGTAAATTTAAAGTAGGCAGAGGGTGGGTTTGTGAATTTTTTCCTAGAGAGAAATGTTACCTAAAAAATGTGAACTTACACCCAACTCTTCTTTATTTGAATTATTTTTGCATTTCCTATCTAAAACATATTGATGGCATGTCTACTAATTGGTCTTGGCCTAAAACTACCAAAATCTGAAGAAAACTAATGAGTGCTTATAAAAGAGAAGTAAACCAAATTATTAAAAAAAAATAAAATTCAAGAACTTCTTTCTTTAAGGGAGAGAAAGTTTAAAGTGGTAATTACTTCAGTTGTCAAAGGTTGACCCAGTCTGCCACAGTTAAGGATGCAAAACTGCAGTACCAAGTTCAATACTCACTGATATTCTCTATTGCTGAAATGATATGTTCATTGATTATTCTTTATTAAAGAATGAATACATTATATAAAATTCAATCATATTGTGATGAGTTATTATTTGCCAACAAATAACTTTTTAAAAAGTTAAATTCAGAGAGCTAAAACAGGCAATGTCCCGAAGTTTGCCGTTAATTCATCCCTATTCATGCACTTAGCTAAACCTTGGTACATATGTACATTGCACTTGCCCTGGAAAGCCCAGAAAGAAAATGAGATGGCTAGAAAGCTCTTTCTTTATAAAAAAGAAAACTACTTTATAAAAAGTAGTTATCATTACTTTTCTAGAGCTTTTCGGCTAAACTATATAGGTTCAAGGATAACTTTTAGCATCCAAACCACGCCGAGACCTATACTGATGTGTAGTTCTAAGTAGAATCTGACCCCAAGAGCTAAGCAGGTTTTCATGGGAAGAAGTCTAGGGGAAAAGGAGAGAGCAGATAGGAGATTGGAAGGAATGAAATGAAGATGCAGACAGCCTTGGTCACAAGGCTGGGGAAGAAGAACATAAGTGCACAGTGTCACAAGAAAAGAAGTGTCCAACCTGGCAGTTCTCTGGGAACAATGGAAAAGAGCAAAATTTAAAGGGATTGCAAGAGGAAGCTTTTGTCAGGAAATGCTAAGAGGGATGAGGTAGCAGCATTTCTGAATAGTGGTACTGACTCTGGGGTAGCCTGGCCTGGCTTCTCAGAGCTTCTCTGTGACCTGAAGTCCTTGGCCCTGAAGGTTTGATTCTCCCACTCTGGCATGTTACCTCTGGAGACTGCTGTGCAGAGGCCTAGCAGCTTGGTAACTGTTTCTCTTGCATTCCTGTTGGGTGTCTAGCCTCTCCTGGGCATGGCTGCCTCCTTTGGGTTCTGTGGTTTCTCCTCCTATCTCTCAATTAATCCTTTTCTGCCCCTGGACCTCCTTTTGCCCCAAGACCACCATGTCTCTTCTCTCTATTTTCTATCATGAAGCCATCATATAATCTCTATAGTGCAGATGCTTTAGAGAAGACAGGCCCATACTCCACTTCTACACAGGCCTGCTAGAATGCCTCACCTGGTATCCCACTGACCCCTGAAGCTTAACCGTCTGACAAATAATTCTCTTCCCATCACATTGTGTTCTCATCTTGCATTCCTTGACTCTTCTGTTAGTCTTACGCTACCTTCCCTATCAGGTTGCCAGGCTCAAAATGACTGATCGTCTTGGATTTCTCCCAAAATTGTCAAATGAATTCTGCCTTTGCACCGACTATCATTGTCACCAACTCTGTGTTTTTCCATAACAGTGTTCATCCTGTTCTCCCTGACTCCAGCCTCTCCCCAAAATGCATGAGAGCTGATATTGACATACTAAATAGTAAGTTCTAATTTATGAAGAAATACCACTTTAACTCAGCCAACAACTACTTATCTAGTGTCTGAAATAGACAGGCAGACTGATAAACAGTGAGGATGAAGAGACAGAATAAAATGTCTTTCCCACACCCAATACCAGATCAAGTTCTTCTCTCCCCCCTCTGTCACTCCCCCCATCCACTTTCCCTCTCAGGTCCCTCCCCACTTGTGATTGCTTTCTTCTCTCTCCCAAGTGGGACTGAGGTGTCCTCACTTGGGCACTTCAGCTTGGTGACCTTTTTGAGTTCTGTGGGCTGTATCTTGGGTATTCTGTACTTTTTTTTTTGGCTAATATCCACTTATTAGTGCATACATACCATGCATGTCCTGGGTCTGAGTTACCTCACTCAGAATGATATTTTCTAGCTCCATCCATTTGCCTGCAAAACTCAGGATGTCCTCATTTTTAATAGCTGAGTGGTATTCCATTGTGCAAATGAACCACATTTTCTGTATCCATTCTTCTGTCGTGGGACATCTAGGTTGTTTCCAGCTTCTGGCCATCACAAATAAGGCGGTAATGAACGTAGTGGAACACATGCCCCACATGCCATGGTAGGGCATCTTTTGGGTGTATTCCCAAGAGTGGTATAGCTGGGTCTTCACATAGATCTATTTCCAGTTTTCTGAGGAACTTCCAGATTGATTTCCAGAGTGGTTGTACCAGTTTGCAGTCCCACCAGCAATGGAGGAGTCTTCCTCTTTCTCCACATCCTCTCCAACATGTGTTGTCACCTGAGGTTTTGATCTTAGCCATTCTGATTGGTGTAAGATGGAATCTCAGGATCGTTTTGATTTGCATTTCTCTGGTCACCAAGGACTTTGAACATTTCTTTAGGTGCTTCTCAGTCATTTGAGATTCCTCAGTTGTGAATTCTGTTTAGTGCTACATCCCATTTTTTGATTCGGTTGTTTTGTTTTTTGGTGATTAACTTCTTGAATTCTTTATATATTTTGGATATTAGCCCTCTATCAGATGTGGGGTTAGTGAAAATTTTTTCCTAATCAGTAGGTTGCCAATTTGTCTAATTGACTATGTATGTCCTTTGCCTTACAGAAGCTTTCTAGTTTCATGAGGTCCCATTTATCAATTCTTGATCTTGGAGCATGAGCCATAGACATAAGCAGCTGACCCCTGATGTAGTTCAATTAGGGAAGGCTGAAAGAAGCTGAGGAGAAGGGCAACCCTGAAAGAGGACCAGCAGTCTCCATTAATCTGGACCCCTGAGATCTCTGAAACACTGGACCACCAAACAGGCAGCATACACTAGCTGATATGAGGCCCCTAACCATACAGTAGAGGACTTCCGGGTCTGTGTTCATTCAGAGGTGATGCACCTAATCCTCAAGAGAATGGAGGCCCCAGGGAGTTTAGAGGTCAGGTGGGTATCCATGTGGAGACAGGGAGTTGGGGAGGAGGTATGGGACGTGGAACAGTTGGAGGGTGGATGGGGGTGGGGAATAAAATATGGAATGTAAAAAAATTAATTAATTAATAAAAAGGTCTTTAAAATTTATAGGGCCTCTGTGTATGTACCCGTGAACATAGATTGACCATCAGGAAGGAAAAAGCTTGCAGTGGGACCCTATTCCTGCTGTGCCAATGGTCACTCTTGTTTCATAAGAAGATATAGTCCTTTAGGGAATGTATCTAAGAAACTCTGGGTCCTGTGGGGAAGGTACAATGGAAAGCCAAGGGAGGGCACAAAATATCTCTTGTCTTCATAAACAGCAGAATAGAAAACCTTGTTCTATAGTAGACTGGATAGACACCCACACTGGAGTTTCTGATGGAAACGTGTGAATTAGAAGTACCCACTAAACGTCCCTCATTGCAAATTTAGGAACATCTTGGCTTTTTGATAGGACAATCAAATGAAAGGGACATTTGTTCATCTCAGTTATTCTGGCTCAATTCTAAAGTACCATTGTGGTGGCTATAGCAGGATAAGATGAAGTTCTATGATGTGATAAATGGGTTTGTCTCCCAAAGACAACTTTGTGAATCTTCTGATCTCGAGTAAACAGAGGCACAGAAGAGCCCATGAAGAATCTGTGTGGTTAGGTCCATCTGGATCAATGGTTTGAGCTTGAATTATGTTCTAGCAATAGATAAATGGGACAACCTTTAAACCTCCACATTCCAAAGTTGTTACTGGGCAGCTGTCTGCATTTGAGTAGTTTGTGTCCCTGTGGGGAGCCGCCCTCACATTCGCCGTTGCAAGATGGCGCTGACATCCTGTGTTCTAAGTGGTAAACAAATAATCTGCGCATGTGCCAAGGGTAGTTCTCCACTCCATGTGCTCTTCCTTCCCCGTGATGACAACTCGGCCGATGGGCTGCAGCCAATCAGGGAGTGACACGTCCTAGGCGGAGGATAATTCTCCTGAAAAAGGGACGGGGTTTCGCCATGCTCTCTCTTGCTCTTGCTCTCTTGCTCCTGAAGATGTAAGCAATAAAGCTCTTGCTCTCTTGCTCTCTTGCGCTCTGGCTCCTAAAGATGTAAGCAATAAAGCTTTTGCCGCAGAAGATTCCGGTTTGTTGCGTTCTTCCTGGCCGGTCGCGAGAACGAGTGTAAGATGTCCCAAACAAAAGGTTCTCCCTGGTTGTTGTTGACATTGACATACAGTAAGCACCTTTGTTAAAGGCTGGTTTAGTGGAACACATACCTTGATATTTGTGCTACAGTATTTGAGCTACTTCCCTGTTACTAAGCACCATATTTATTCACCACTAGCCAGGATAAAAAAAAATAGTTGTAGGTAGGGAATAGTCTAAGAAAGTTAGTACACCTGCTCTACTAGTCTTTGTTTATTCTACATAAAATTGGCATTTTAATTCTTTTTTTTTTTTTCAGGAGAATGTGGGTATGAGTATTGTTTGAGTATTAAAGACTGCTGAATCATCTTAATCAGACCAGGTACTGGCAATGGAAAGGGATCCAACCCGCTCTGAGTACTACAGAAGCTCTTATGGTATCGTATTGCTTCTCATAGCCCAGAACGCACTTCATTTATTTAGCCTCATAGCTCTGTGAAGATGGCTATTTCTACATCTGATGCGTGAGTTGGGGAGGTAGATGACTCATAGTGCTTGCCAGGAGATTTCCTGCTAGATTCCAGCCGTGCTTCCAGCCCTGTAAGTCCAGGCTTGTTCCTCGTAACTCATAAATGGAAGAACAAAGCCAGTGGAAAGCAGGATTCTCAGCAACTTGTAAAAACTAGGTGTGAACTTAGTCTGCCAAAGACAGGCTCACTTTTAACATACAACATTTGATGAATTTTGAATGGAATGTCTCAATGAGATTACTCAAAAACTTGTTACCACCTGCTCCTTTGTCCTGCCCCTTGACACACGTTGCCACTAAGTATTTGATGACTTGATTAGTGTTCCTCCCGCTAGAACTAAACAATCCCAACTAATAATAATCCTGTATCTTTGATACCATTTTTTTCTGGCCTGGCACAGAGCGGAGACCCAATGTTTGCTGAGTAAGAAGAACAAATAAAGAAGTTAATGGATCGCTAAGCTAAAGAAATTAAAATGCTGATTTAGAATGTTCTACAAAGATATGTCAATGAGTTACATACAGAGGACTAAAGGAAAAATCAATGAAAGAGAAATTAAAATGTTGAATTTAAAGGAACCTCTAGCAAACTTGTGACTTGCTTTGGTTGAGCTAGTTGTCTATACGGGTTTTATTAGATTTAATTTATATTTATTTATATTTATTTGTGTATGTGTGTATGTGTGTGTGTGTGTGTGTGTGTGTGAGAGAGAGAGAGAGAGAGAGAGAGAGAGAGAGAGAGAGAGAGAGAGAGAGAGAGGTGTAGGGGTACCCTTGGTAGCTAGAAGAAGACATTCATGTCCTGGAGCTGTCCTCAAGGGCAGTTGTGACCTGTTCAACATGGGTGCTGGGATCTGAACTTTGGTCTTATGAAAGAGTAGCCAGTATTCCAAACTGCTGAGCCATCTTTGTAGCATCCCATTCATCTAATTTTACAACTATGAAACTGTCCGTTTAAGGACTGTACTCTCTTCTAACTACACTTTGCTAATGGGAAAGGCTCTCCACTGTACTGCTGTAGGTCAGACCCAGCTGCTTCCTATCCTGCATTTAAATGTGTCACTTCAGGAAAGTTAGAGCGTGATTATGTCACTTATTATGAACCTAGCAGCCACCTAGTTAACAGAGCACACTGCAGTTCAGAAGCAGAAATAACAGCTGTAATAATTGAGCTTCGTTTAATCAAACTTTCTGTTTACCCTTCTTACTGGTAGTATAAATTATGGAAAGGGTCATTTCAGTTTCTGAAAGTACAGGAAATCCGCCCTGGTTGTCCTCATAAAAGCCTTCCATTATTAATTTTAGAGATTCTATCCCGCCCAGAGATTCTAGCCCACCGTCGCAATGTCTGGGAAGCATGCTGGCTTTCATTTCTAAGTTCATATACAGAAGTAATTCCTCCTTTTTGTATTGTGCTTTATAGTTTCCCAGTCGCTTTTTAAAAATCAACCACTCTTAGTTCTCAATTAATGGCTAAACGTTGTATTTTGTGTATGACCCTCAGCAGTTCTTAGACGCAGGTAAGCCTTCCTCCCCCGGGATGCGCCCGGGTGCTGCTTTCATTAACTTCCCCTGGTGTTTGTTTGGATATTCAGATGATGATGAAGTGGATGCTGTTCTCATTATTCTTGCCTCGGGATGTGGTAGATCACCATCTGCAGATGCCGTGTAAGCGATCATCTTGGCACTGACCCATGTACCACCTTTGTAGTCACGGGTATTCCATCTGAGAGGTGCCATCTGGTTTTCACGCAAGTCAGGGGAAGAGCGGGGGTCTGCGCCTCACTGCGGAGACACATGTACAGAGAAAACAAAAACCCGAACATCATTTTCTCTCCCACTAGAGACAAAGCATCAGCTGTCATGTTCTTTATATCAGGTTCCCTCTTACCTCACACCTTCATCGAGGCAGCTCTGTTTCAGGAGACATCTTAGAGAACCCTCTGTACACGGCTGTGGAGCCCAGCCAGGAGTGGGCATGAGGAAATAAGGTGCTCTAACTGCTAAAATCTCCTGTGATTTAGCCCACTGTAAGGATCCCAACTCTTAGATTTCCAGGTGCAGAGACTTTCTAAGTTACTGTCTTTATTTGCTGCAGGCTTTATGCAGAAATCTTTACAAACAGTGCAAGGAACTCCGCCCCTATGTCGGCCACTTGTAGGTCCATTTGTCTTTCGTATTTTCATCCTGAACAATTTGGGAGTGAAAATTTTGTTTTGTTTGTTTGTTTTCTAAAACTGTGCATCATATAAGTGCAAGTGTGGGTTTCCTGAGTTCAAAGCATTCACTTGCAAGCATAGTTATCCAGTTCAGAAGGTGGAACATTGACATAATACTCTAATCTTAGATAATTTATGACTTAAATCCAGTGATTCTCAACCTGTGGGTCGCAGCCCCTTTGGGGGTGTCGAATGACCTTTCATAGGGGGTCACCTAAGGCCATCAGAAAGCAGGGCTATTTACATTACAATTCGCAACAGAAGTGAAATTACACTTATGAAGTAGCAACAAAAATAATTTTCTGGCTGGGGGGGGGGGTCACCACAACATGAGGAGCTGTATTAAAGGGACATAACATTAGGAAGGTGGAGAACCACTGCTTAAAACCATCCAGGAAGCTTGTTCTTGCTGTAGATAACGATCAACACAGAGACCCACAACTGGTCAAGATGCAGACTGAGACTGCAGAATGCTTAGCCGTAACTGGGATGTGTGTCATACTTACTCTTTTCTTCCAGGACTCAGAGATCTCTAGATGCTCATCTAGAAAGAGGGAATGAGAAGACTGGAGGAGCCGGAAAAGGTGGAGGTTGGCTATAGCAAAGCTGTCTTCTGCAGGCAACTGGCCGTTACGCACAGACTCAGTGATTATGACAGCATACACGGTACTTGTGCAAGCTCAAGTCAGATAAAATATCCCATCATGCAGGGGGCAGGCAGGCGGCATGAACTCCCCCTCTAGTTGAGGAGCTATTGATAATTGGTACCTGCTGGGGAATGATGGAGCTCTCCACAGGTCAATCCTTCTCTAGCAGATGACCATGCAACCAAGCACAAATGAGACTTGATTCCTTTTTTTAAAGGACACATGGTTGGGTGAGTAGAAAAGGGGTGTGTGGATCTAGGAGTTAGAGATGGGGTGAGTATGATCAAAACACTATGCAATTTTTAAAAATTTTAATAAAAATATTTTAAACTGAAACTGAAGTTACAAAACTTTGCCACCCGTGTCTGACCTTAATGAGGACGATCAAAACTTTTGAACAGTTAAGTTTTGAGTGCTGTCCTTAGACCAGCTTGTAGCATAAAATAAACAAAGCAGAAAGAAAACCTGAGATGCTGGCTAGATCTCTGGCTCTTTCCTTTGTCCTACCTAACACATTGTAGATTTGGACACACACCTCATTCTCTCCTTCTCTCTTGAGCCTTAGTCAGCCTTCCTGGCCTGGGAGGCACCAGAGTGCAAACCTATTTTGTTTCTTTTGTTACCTTGCCTTCCTATTTTTATTGCCAGCTACAACTTAAGCAAGATGGCTTTGTCTTCAAAATTGCTTCTTCTTATTAAGAAGTTCGCCACTCTTTTATTGATCAGACTCCCAAATGGTAGGATTTCAGGTGAATAACATACACTCTCAACTTTTTAGAATCTCACCATTGATTGTTTTGTAGGTCTTTGAAAGACAATGTGTAGAAATAAGGATTATCTCAAAAGGCATTTTTTTTTCTTGTTTTTTAGGATCAGGAGATATCTTTTCTTTAGTTTTTATCAGATCCAAAAAAATGGGAGCTAGAACACATTGCAGAATGCCTCTGAGCAATGCACACACACTTTCCCAGGTCCTGTTTCCTTCTGAATTTTCATTATTTAATGTATTCAGTTTATAACGTCTGTCTGTTTCCACCACTAATTTATTAAATTATGTGCTCACTAATTTATCCAAAGGTCTCGAAGCCACAGAGCATAATGATTCAGCCCAAATGTTACCTCTTATGTTTATTTTGTACTTATAATAGCTAGTCTCTTATTTGTAAACGATATTTATCTCTAAGATACATTTTTTTTAAAAAAATGTTGAAACATTGAGATAAAACACCCCAGTTGGCAGAGTAATTAGTTGGTCAACTGGTTTTTTATCACATAAATTACTTTTCTGTCAAGTGACAACAAATGTAATTTGAACTAAGATTAATTACATAATAATTATGCTTAACATAATTGGTTAAATAGAGGAATTTCTTATGAAATGGTATATTTTTAATTTATACAAATAAGACCAGATGGTGAAGAGCTAGTTTTAATTAAATTAGGTTTTATAATTATAGATGATTAATTTTAGATTTGACTGAGATTAGAAAGAATGTACTAAGGGAATTACTTCTGAGTTTTTCAACAGGATGATAACATATTATGATACTTACAAGCTCTGATACCTGGGATCAAATTAATAATCCCCTAATTCCACTTTCTCAAATAAAGAGGTTGCAAAGGAAAATGGCAAATGACTTTCTTCGGAGATGTTTAAGGTCCTGTCGAATCCTACCCGTGTAAAAGCCAGTTGTTTTGCTTCCGAGACATGGGCAAGTGGGAGCACCGAGTGGCCTATTGAAGGCGTGTCTAATTCTCAAATGTGGTGACTAAGCCATTGTCACGGCACATTCTGTGTATCAAAACGTAAAATTACTTTTGAAAATTGCACCAGGATCTCACAAAAATCAAATGTTGTAGTGGGCAGCTTCTCCTTCATTTTCTTTTTGTTCCGGAGATATTTTCATTTGTCTTGTCATGTCAACCACGGAGCGGGATTGTGAGAATTACTTCTCATGGCAGGAGCCATGGGTCACTCCGCCGAGAAAAGAGTCCGGATCTGAAAGGAAAAACGATGAGCAGGAGTCGTTCTGACTGCACAGAGGCGTCCAATTGTGCACTCTTCATTTTCCCAGTCACTGGATGCTTTCCGCTTGTGTAGCTTTGCAGTGCTGACCGATCTTATTAGGAATCTGATTTCGGAGGAAGACACAGAAGGGAGCTCAGTTGTTGTAGTCTGATTGTCTCTAGATAATCTGAGCAACATTTCGCTGCTGCTTCTACTCATTCCACTAACAGGCTCACAAAGCTTAGGTCTAGCCCTACATTGATCTTTTGATTAAGAGGTCAGAATCTTCAAATGGCCCAAACCAGAACAGTGGTAGAGGCAAGGCCTTCAGATGAGATGCCACTCGTGAAGCCACGTGCATGTGCTCCTGAGCGTGAGGAGATGAGGGCGGATGTGATTTAGAGAGATTAAGAAAGATGTTTACCATGGAAGAAGGGGAACAAGATCTTGACTCACTGACCATAGGACCGATCTTGGTTCTGGCCATAATTCAGCTTTAAGACTGTACTGGTGATATGTAACCCTCTCCTCTCCTCTCCCTCCCCTCCCCTCCCCTCTGTTTACTTTTCATCATCGTGTGATCATCATTATCATAGTAAAATTTTGATTACTTACATCCTGATGACATAAAAATAAAATACAACTTAATTTGAAGAATCCACTATTAAAACCACAAGGACTAGTAGATTAGTATTGAAAACTGATAGTAAGTGGTTCAAAACCTTGACGGCTTCTTACAAGCACCTGGAAGGCTTCTTAAATTCTGTTCCCTAGGCATAACCACGACTCAGGAACCATACAACCTCTGGTGAAGGTCAGGCTCTGTCAGGTATTGCCAAAATCACTAGGTAGTTACCATGTACTCAGGGACAGTTAGCTCCAGATTGAGTCATTTTCTTCTGAACTTTTACATATTACATTGCTGGGGGATTCATCTGAATAGCAATTATCAGATATTAAAAGGAGTCCATTAGAGATGCTACCCCTGACACAGAGAAGTTGTTGGCTCTGAAATCCAGTGTTTAAAGTCTTGCCTGGCAAAAAAGAACAAGCTGTGCTCCTGATTACATCAATGGTGACAATGGCAGTTGGCTCTGTGGTCACCAAGTCACTGAATGCTCATGTCAGCTCCATAAGGCTGGCACTATGATCTTATCCAAGTGCATGAACACAAGAAAAAAGTCCACACTTGGAATGCAGCCTCTGTGTGCTGCTACCTCCAGGAAAGTAATTAGTGTCTCTGTGCTTCAGCATGTGTAATGTGCACATAACAGAGCTACACATCTATAGGTAGGGAAGACTAGAGCATGCAATTTCAAGTCAAGTGTCTTAGAACCTCACATTCTTCAAAATGAAGCAGCAGTGTTCCTCAATGAGAGGTGATTAATTGATGCTGCCATTCTCAGGAATTGTGACAAGTTTGAAGACACTTTGGAGGTGTAATACTGGGAAGGGGAGGCATACAACTAACATGCCAAAAGTGGAGGCTAAGGAGGCAATGCATCCTGCAATGGACAAGACAGCTTCTGCAACAAAAGTTACATTTGGCTTTCATGTCAGTAGTGGTGAGGCCAATATATCCCATAGTTAATGATGCCCATTTGACAATTGAGACATGGAGAAAGTAATAGAGAAACTGAACAATTTACTGAGGCATAAGGCAGATCTGAGGACTTCAATCCAAATTGGAAAAAGTAGAGCTGTCTATAAGGAGACGGCCCTTGGGTATAAAATGTCAGCCGCACTTGGAAAGGGTGTGTGTGTGTGTGTGTGGGGGGGGGTACTTCTTAATTTTTGCTCCAAGACACTACCATGAGGTAAAGAACTATGGATTGTGATCGACTAAGCACAGTGTGTGTGTGTGTGTGTGTGTGTGTGTGTGTGTGTGTGTGTAAGAGAGACAGAGACAGAAAAAGGAGAGAGAGAGAGAGAGAGAGAGAGAGAGAGAGAGAGAGAGAGAGAGAAAGACTGGGTCTGGTGCTCTTAGGAAGAAAACAGGAAATGACAGTGATGTTAAAGACTGGGACAAACACCATTAGAAGCTTCGGGATCACTAGAAACACATGGATGGATGTGGACCTTTGAAATCTGAATTAGAGGCAGCCATATACCATTCCCGGGAACCTGGAGTACAAGTCTCCCGGGTATTTGCTCTAGACAAGCTGCCCGTGTATCTTGAACAACAGTGCACATTTCAGTTTCTAGGCTACTTCCTGTAGTCTTCAGCAACAGTGAGGAGACAAGAGCTGTAATGAACAGGTAACATATTGCCATGGACTTCCACAGTTCAGGCAGTTTAAAAAGCCAGTGCAATGAATAAAAGGTACATCAAAGCATGCCTTTTTTTTTTTTTTTTTTTTTTTTTTTTTTTTTGATCTGGAGGAATGGAAGTTGCATAACACCTAGCCTGAAGACTGCGAAAAGACAGAGCTAAGTGACAGACTTCATTTGCAAGTTTATGATCACCTCTAGGTGCCCATTACAGACCTCAAGAAAGCTTCTTAAATTACATTTCCGCTACAGGTTTCTTGGAGAAGCTCTCAGGCTGGGACACAGGCAGATGGCTGGCCCATCCTTGCTTCAGATCCGTGTCCCTTTTGTATCTCCCTCACTCAGAAAAAGCTCATTGTCCATTAGGCGGCTCTTAATTCAGATCTAATTCTTCACCTGCCTTTTTGTGTGCCGAGAGCAATGCTCTCCCCAGGCCAATCTTTCAGCCACATCAGCTATGTAAATCAGCACATCTTCTTGGATTGATTTTCTTTGTGAGCCAGGAGCCATTTGTGGTATTTCTGCCTGGGAGTGTAATTTGAGCCATTTCATTGTTGAGCTTTGCAGCGGCTGTTTTAATTTCCATACAGTAGGTACTCTTTCTCTTTTGCACCCTGTATCTCCGTCTTTTTAAGGAGAATTGATTCTGCATTTGGTAATAGCCTCACTTACAGAACACCCTGGTGCGCTCAGATGTGGGGTGCATCTGTATGAAGTGTGTGTGTGCAGCATGACAGTTCTCAGCACTTCTGAGAGAGATACAATGCTCTAACACTGGAACAGAATTCCCTGTCCGGTAAGAAAAGGGAGAAGACAGTAATCATTTCCTAATAAAAACAGAAAAATTAAAGCACAACAATGATAACACATTGCAAATCATGCATGTCCCAAAAATGGAAAAAAAACCCACATATGAACCAAAAATGGCAGATTGAATAACATTCTATTCCTTTTAACATATTGAAAATTGTATACTAGTTAAAGAGTTTTTTTAATGGAAATGCAAATGAATTTTTCTATAAACAGTCTCAAAATCCCAAATAAGAATAATTAAAACATTATAGTTTGTTAGAACTCTGCAATAGCTTTTTTTTTCCTTACCCAGGAATCACACATTGGGGAATATCATACAAGAATATGATTTTAGATACTGGCCTACAAGATTTTACTTGCTTAATAACAGTTTAAAAGTGAATGCCTTACAAATTTAAATTACTGTGTTTATAGTATACCTAATAAATTAGTTTATATTTTCAGCATCTTTCATCATACCCACTGATTTAATTTTTGAAAACAGAAAGATTAAAAGTGTCATTTGTTGGAAAATAAACTTATCAAGTATTAAAACTAATTATAAATTTTTAATAGATTTACTCAATTATTAAAAATAATCTAACCTTTGAAGTATTTCCTAAAATCAATGGAATGTTCAAGATGAGAAATTTAAAATAAATATAATGTTGTTTGTAAGCAGAGATGTTAAGCTTCTACATATAAAGATGAATATTAATTTGAAAACAGAAATTCTTGTCTTTAGGTAATAGCTACATAGCCGCATATTGAACTTGTCCAATATGCAAGAGTAAAAACTCTATTTTCTTATTTAAAATATGAGAAGGAAAAGTGGTAAAATTTTTAAAAATCCAACTTAAAATTGTAGGAAAATTCCAATAAAAAGATTAGTTATGTTAAACTATAGAAGAGGGGTACATATTTCCGTTAACACTGTGAACAAGACTTTTTAAATTTTACTTATATTATTTTTAAGTAAGTGTGTGTGTGTATGTGTGTGTGTTTGTGTCTATGTGTATACCTAAGTACAGGTGGTCACGGAGGCCAGAGGAGCTGCAATTACAGAAGGCTGTGAGTCGCCTGACCTGGTTGCTAGGAGCTGAACTTGTGTCCTCTAGAATGTCAATATACTTTCTAAGTCATCTCTGCAGTTACTATTATTCCAAATGTGTACAAGCATTGCAAGTGACCCAGTCACATACAACATTTCAAGGAGAAGAGCTAATCCTTTTTCAGCCAGTCTGACAGCTGAGAAACGAGATGGAGGTATGGTTTATTATTTAGATTTTTTGGATCCTTAGTGAGGATGTGTACCTTTTCCTATAGTGCCCTGGTGTTCTGTATGCCCCTTCCATAAGGAGTTTTGCCCATTTTACTATGTTTAAAGCTTCAGTTTTCTATACATTCATGGAAGCTCTTCGTACGCTTGAATACTAGTCCTTTGTTGCATGCACTGATTCAGAGGTGAGGTGTATGGGCAGGTATTGTGATACTTGTGTGGTAAGCATACAGACCTGCCTGCAACACGAAGAATCCCGGAATTGGATCATTAAACTATGCCTCCTTCAGAAAGCATCAGTCAATGGTGGTGGGTTAACATCCTAAAGATCTGTCTTCCATGTCATCTGCAGAAAATAGCTTATCTAGGGAAGAAAAATGAAGGGAGCCAATTTTTCCAAAGCTTGGCCTGCCCTCCTGGTCTTTATGGCACTGGGACTTTCACACTTTTCTGCCTTCTCATAAGCAGGAGTGGTGAGGTTTCCACACACCAAAGCCATGAGCCTGAAAAATTTACCCTCCATGTTCTCCAAAGGTTTAAAAGCCCTGTCTTTTACATTGTGGTTCCTGATCCATTTGAAATCGACTTTCTGGGTGCTGTGAGAGAGATGTATTTTCATCTTTTTCTATTAATTAAGGAAGTTTTTCCAGCTCTCTTTTCCAAGGTGTCCAGCATGAACGATCTCTTCTCTCTTCCTCAGACAAACCTTTCCCTGCAGTGGCCAGACATTCTCTGTTCACTGTCTCTGTCATCAACACTGTCTTTACTGTCTGTTCATTGATTTATTTCCATTTCATCTGCTTCTCTTCTAGTGTACTTTTAAAAAAAAAATCACATGAGAGATTTCATATTTTATAGAAAATTAGCTCCTGGCCAGTAGGTATCTCTTTGTGCCATGCAGTTTTAAAAAATATAATACCTGGGCTTTTGATTCATGGATATCATTTATTTTTGAGGATTCAAGGGCATTTTTAGTTCTCTCCTGTCCTCCTGGCAGTATTTGGAAGGGGCCTAGTCTCCACAAAGTGGTGGCTGGATCATAATCACATTCAAGATTTGGAGACCAAACAGCTCCACTGAGTGGAGCTGAGTGACCGGCACAATACAAACAGGGCGGGTATTTGCATCCTTTATACTGTAGATCACCCAAAGTATCACTGACTGAAGGATGACAGGCTCAGCAGTAATTCCCAGGCTCCAGTGAGTGTGCTCAGATGCCTGAGCACAGTAAGTGGATGCTGAGGCTCCAGTGAGTGTGCTCAGATGCCTGAGCACAGTGAGTGGATGCTGAGGCTCCAGTGAGTGTGCTCAGATGCCTGAGCACAGTGAGTGGTTGCTGAGGTTTGCTTATGCTGACGTCATGCTCAAACTTCCATCCCCAACTGAGTAGATGTTGATATCATGCCTTCTTCCTGAAATGGCTAGTATCTCCTATCTTAGTCAATTCTTCCTAGAAAATATGAGAAATAAGTCCCAAAGCTCACTATGGCTGCTCACCAACTCCTTGCCCTCAAACGAAAGGGCAGGCATTTCTTCTAGGTCACATATTTTCTACACATAGGTTGCCCCCATGAGATTCACAGTTGTGGAGTGTTTTGTTTTGTTTTCTGAAAGGCAAAGAACGCAGGCCTTGGGCAGCTTACTTAGAACAACTGTGCAGGAAATGACTATAGCAACCCCACTCTTTCTAATCTCCCCATCTGCACTTGAGTGCTGACCCTGAATCTATGCTGTTGCTATTCTTTCCTCAGGTATTTATCAACATTTAAGGACTTCTCCTCTGCACCAAACACCGTGCTAAAGGAAGATAAACCATGCTCTGGGAAATTGGAACAAATAGCGTTGCTCACACAAGCCACGTGCACACTGTACAGGTCTTTGAAAGAACAAAGACATTTTAATGTGATAAGCACTCTTGCAGAGCCACCTGAACACATGTGAAGTAGAAACAATTTCTTTGCTCTGTGGGATACTATTTATAAAAGGTTGTTTGATTGACTTTATAAAACCCAGTGCTTCACCCAAAAGGATGCCCCAGTCAGAGATGTGCTTCGGAAGGGCTAAGGTGAACAGATGAACCAGAGAATCAGACAAATTCATCTAGTGCCTTGGAAACATCACAGAGAAACCCACCTCTCTTGCAGAACGCTTGAAAGCATCGAGAAGTCTAGCTAGCTGTGCTCGGCATGCAGTTATGCCGCAGCTTTGGAGACACACTCTCTTTTTCTCTGCACTGTATATGAATGTTGGTCCCACCTTCCTTTATTTTCTTGTCTTTAATTATTTCATGAAACAGGACTTTTTCCTTTGCAGAACCTAACATGCTAGCAATGCGTTGCTCCTGCTCTTTAAGACCAAGTTCTTGTCCATTTGAACACATTCACTTTGAGATGCATGGCATTTGATATTCAGCTTGGAATTAATAAGTGTTGGGGCACAGCGTCCATGACTGAACATTTCCATAATGGATATTATGTCCTTTGGCTCAGCAATCATCTATAAATTAATATTAAACAATAATTTCCAGGCTGCTGAACACATGGTGAGTGTTCATCCTTCATATTCTGGCTTAATATCCTTCTAGCTTTTTTCTACCCTTGAGATCCAGTAATGTGCCTCATGGGACAATAAAACAACCCAGGAATTGACACGGTGTGTTGAAGAGACAGATATTCACTGAGTAATTGCATAGCTCACGTAGACTGCCAGAACCAGAATCTCGCCTCGTTATTATGGCTTCTTTCAAACTACCGAGACAGTATTTCTAAGCCCGTCTCTGCTCTGTTCTTATTGCTGTTCTCATCAGATGTTGACATTCTTGAAAAACTAATAAGTAATTTTAACAGTAAAGTTATTACAAATTTGTAAATGACTTGCTCTTGGAGTTCATTGTCACACGTAGAAAAGGAGTTCTCCAGCTAGTCAACACTTAAAATGGTTTCCAAATAAAGGTTACTGTACAGGCGAATGCAGAGGATGCTGGCATCTCCATGCTGTCAGGAGGTCAGTAATACAATTCTCCCAGGGTATCTGTCCTACCCAGTTCTCTTTTTCTTTCTAGAACCACTGTGGGCTTAGAGTTAGAAACTATTCAGAGGAAGAGGGGATAACTTAAAAAAAAACATTAAAGGTGGAGAAATGTATGCTACAGATAAACCTTCTCTGATAATTTTTCTAGGACATATGTTAGTATCTCTTAACATAATTCATTTTGTAAACACAAACTAGTTAGAATTATCCTACAGACTAATTGGAATTTACAAAGGCAAATGTACAATTTTATAATGAAAATGTCTGTGAGTGGTTATATTAAACACCATATTCTAATGTGGAGGTAACAGATACAATGAGAAGGCCACAATTCCTTCATCAAATCATCTTTAAGCTCATGTGCAATTTAGAAGAACTATTTAGAGCGAGTTATGTGGTTTAGTGCCTTTAGTCCCAGTACTTGGGAAGCTGAAACAGACTGATTACTGAGGATTCCAGGTCAACCTGGGCTATGCTATGAGTTATCGATTAAAGGAAAGCAAAAGAGTCTATAGTGCAGAAAGTAAGGGTGGTTGTTATCCTTGGGATAAAGGTGGCAGGCCCAACAATGGATGCCAAGCTTCAGTGAGTGGGCTCAGATGCTGGGGCACAGTGAGTAGATGCTGATGTTGGTCATGGCAGCTCAGACTTCCACCCCAAACTGAGTAGATGGTGACATTATGCCTTCCTCCTGAAATGGCTAGTATCTCCTAAATTGGTCAATTTACCCACTATATTCAGGCCAGAACATGTCAGGATCCCAAAGACTCATCTTCTGAGCAAGGACAAGTACTGGAATTACTCATACCAAGAGCAGGCGTCCAGTCTTTCTCCCCAACCCCTTGCCCTCAAATGAAACATCCCCTGGCTGCCCTTTCTTCTACATCACACATAGGTTGCCCACATGAGAATCACAGTTGTGCAGTGTTTTCTTCCTAAAAGACAAAGAACACAAGCCTTGAGAGAGCTTACTTAGTTCCACTGAGCAAGAGCGGTTGCATTGACCCAACTGTTTATAGTAACACCACCTTGCACTTCAGTGGTGACCAGAGTCTGTGCTGGCTGCATTGTACTCACTCTTTCTTTATATATTTATCAACATTTGAGGACATCTTCTCAATACTAAAAACTGTGATAGCCTCCTGGCTTTGGGAGTTTTGTTTGTTTGTTTGTTTGTTTGTTTGTTTGGGTTTGGTTGTGAACTGGGTTCAAACTATAATATTTTCCAAATGTGTTGCCCATCCTGTTGCTCTGTGTTACCAACATCACTGTAAATTTTGCTAAAAGCAGGCAGTAACACCTGGGCCATACCATGCTGCCACGAACTTCTCCCTCTATTTTTTTATTTTTTGTTTTTTGTTTTTTCGAGACAGGGTTTCTCTGTATAGTCCTGGCTGTCCTGGAACTCACTTTGTAGACCAGGCTGGCCTCAAACTCAGAAATCTGCCTGCCTCTGCCTCCCGAGTGCTGGGATTAAAGGCGTGAGCCACCATGCCTGGTGGGAACTTCTCCCTCTTATATAACTAGTCTACCACTTTTAAACTTAAGCTCTCCCAAAGTCTCAGGGCAGTAGTGCTGTTTTTTTCTCAGATGCTGCTTAGCATCCTCCACACAGGCTGGGGTGCTATGACACCCGTGCCTTTGGTTGGCAACATCCACACAGATTAGATCCATAGTTTGAGCACTTTCCTCTGTGTGGCTACATGCCAGCCAAAAGGTTTACACTATCAAAAAAGAAATCCATATTCATGTAAGAAAGTCAAGGAATTGTGCACTGCTCTTCCTTTGAAGGAATTAACTACGTATTCAGGAGTAACAATCTAACGGGCAAATTAGAGTGTACTTTCTAATCCCTTCATTCTTTTAGATAAAAACGTTTATTTAAATCACTTTGCTTATCTAAGAGATCAGTGAATTTAAGATTTCTCTATTTAAAGGTTATTGTCTAATATCACTGGTTGAGTATATGGCAACGCTGGTCCATAATAGTGGCTGCCCAGTACAATTACAATACAATAAATTACTAAGGATGGAAACTAACACTGAATGTGCACTGTGTGAATTTATATTAGAGATTTACGGCCAACTTGCCGAAAGGTATTTTGATTTCTAACAGATGCCATAGCCAGCTGAGATAAGGCATTATACGTTTTGACATTTTCTGAATTGTGACTTTGTGTACTGTTTTATGTGTTGGGCATTATATCAAGATAGAATTTAAATGCCAGCAAAACAACTGATATCTGCTACTAAGATAAAAATGGTTTTTATATGCTTAGAATGCTTTTCTGAACAACCTCACCAAGTACAGCTGGTGTTCGCTGCCTTCTTCAGTGTTTGGAAATCAGTTATCTGATCATAAGCACAGGAAAGGCTCTATACAACACAGACAGTCATCATTATCATTTACAGTGAATAAGTCTGATCAAAATAACATAAAGATCTGAATACATGTATCTATCATGGTATACATCATAGACAGTTTTGTATGTGTCATAAAACCATGACAACAGTCTAATAGCTATTTACTGTGTATTACCAGAGATATTTTTATCAATCCAAACCACTTAAAGTGTTAAATATTTTAAATTTTGGCTGGTTTTGTAAATTCTGTGATAGCTTTCTGTTTCTAAAATTAAGATTTGAAAACTTCCGGCTTAAGCATTCTACCCAAAAGAGACTCAGAACTAACCTGTGCACTGGTAACATGCAAGGGCTGTAACCGACCAGTCTAAAGTTCCACATTTCTTTTTTAGTTTCAGGTTTTTTGTTTTAGATAATTTTCCTATATTTCAGGAAGAAGGAGGAGGAACCATACAAAAGCAATGATTATTACATAGTACAAAAATCATGTACTATGTACCAAAGCACTCATTCATACATGCATTCATACATATGTTTTAAAAGGCCATGACAATCATAATTTCCAGTACATAATGTTGGGTACTAGCCTCAGGTTATGAGGAATTGAGTCAGGTTGTACCAGGCAGTAAGCCCTAGCCATAAATGACTTAGCCTCAGCCTGACAGGTCAGTTCCACCTGCAAAAACAATATGACTGTGTATCCAAACCACCCAGGCTGCTTCCAGCCAAGCCACAAAACATGGATGTAATTTCCTGGTAGCTGCCCATGTGCGCGTGTGTACCTGTTTCTCAGCCACTCTAAGCATGCTCAACATTTGTCCCACAGAAAGGCTGATGCCTCTTGCTGTTCCAGTAAGGCAGTCTCTTGGTCAGAAAACCCCTTGGATCTTGTGACTTTATTTTTGCTCTGTGTAAACCCAGTTTGTCTCCAATCCTTTTTGCTCTCCTCCAAGTTTTCCCCATCTACCTTCCTCTGATGCCTCCCTTGACCTCTTCTTCCCAGACTTTCTGAACTCCTGGCTGAGAGGCATTGCCCCTTTTGATGCTGACACCCACATCCAGGTCCTGCAGTACAAGGGGACCTTCCAGGGGCTCTGACTTAGAGATGCCAGAACCAGACCCCAGAAGCTCCAGGAGCCTCACTCCTCCAGATCACCAAGTCTTGGGGTCCCAGGACCTTCCAGGTCTCTACTGAGGATATGGCTCCCCCAAGTCTTAGGAGCCTTGGGACTCTCAGCTCCTAGCTCTCATTTTCTTCTTTCCCCAAACCTAGGGTACTCCTCAAGTAAGTTTGGGCTGAAATTTCATTTCTTTGAGGCCTATTTCAATCCTCTGATAGAGTGAGAGACACAGTATCTACTTAGAATATCTTCATTTCCTCTGTGAAAACTCTATTTTAAGGGACATACAGAGGAAAAGGAAAATCACAAAGAAGGGGAACAATTACAAAATATAAACATAATAAATTGTATAGTTCCTGAAAATCAGCTCAGTCATTAATTTAAATTGTTCTAAATTATCTTGACTTTAAGGAGGCTTTTATTTTCAATTAAATATGTAACTATTTGTAATTACATTTATAACTAAATTTAATTGCCATAGATATAAGGCATGTTTGTGCAATGTGACTTCAATCAATTTTCAATTATTTCTTCACAAAGGTTTATGAAAAGCAAGAAGGCTTTGGAGTTTCATATATAGATCTTGGCTTTTGTGAACTGGTAAGATAAGAAATATGTTTCTTTGAATAATTTTCAAATTATTAAAATAATGTGTGAGGGTTTTTCTTATGAAAATAGAATAGTTTCTGGTGAAACTCATATGTAGACAGAGCCATTAAGCCATACTTTGTCTTCTCTGTCTAAGATTCTGATGAAATGTTCCCTGCTGCTAAAAAACCAGAGTGTGCTCTGGACAGCTAAGCTCTCTCCATCAGTGAATTAAAGACTCTTCTGTTGCAATTTAAATGCAGTAACTTGCAGTGCTTTAAAAACTCCCTGAGCACAGACTGGGTGACTTTATTACCTTGTCATTTCTGTGGCTTCTCACTGGAGCATTGAAAGGTGGGGAACTAAACTCCCAAGTGAGGCCCAGAGCCACTTCCTGCAGAGGGGAGCAGGAACCCAGCCCTGCACTTCAGCTCACTTCAGAATGGACAGCCAGAGAAGCAAGAGCTGAGAGAGTGCTTTGGAAGGTCATGGTAGAGGGGAAAATGTATAGCAGATGACCAGGCCTGGTTCAGCTAGGAGTTTGGAAATTAGACTGGATCAGTTTAGAGAAGGACTTTCTTTTTCTCAAAGGAAAGAAATAACCCTTGGACTGGTGAAGTAGGAAATGGGATGAAATAAAGATCTACTGGACTGTCTCTGTGTCTCCGTGTGAGTATGTGTCTGTCTCTGTGTCTCTCTCTTTCCATCTGTTATGCAGCTAAGAGCAATGACAAGATCCTGTATTGTTTTGGGGGCTCTCCAACATAACCTAACAATAACTTGAGGAGAAATATCTCATATTTGGTACTACTTTTTAAATTTTGAAATATATGGTTCCTGAGAGAAGCAGAATCTCCTATGTAGGGTATTTCTAAATGTGTGTGTGTGTGTGTGTGTGTGTGTGTGTGTGTGTGTGTGTGTGTGTGTGTGCGCGCGTGTGCGCTTCCACGTGGCTTCTTCAAACATCTTGAGTTACCACCACTAGCACTACTTTCCTGCTCTACCCTCCCACTGCTCTCCCCACTTACAAAACATCTGATCCATGGTAGGGAAAAATGTCTGTTTTACTCATCATTCAATCACTTAGGGACCCAGGTTGATAGATGTTCTAACATTCTCAACACATGACTCCTTAGTTATGGGACCAACATCTACCTAACAGATGGAGAAGGAAACAGCCGCAGATCCTATTGGCGTATCTATGAATCATTCCTTGTTCCTTCACAGCACATTCCATTGGCTCACATTTAGCTGTGTAACCTTAAAGAAGAGCCTAGCCATGCAACCAAGCCCCGGGCGGCCTTTCCTTGCTCCCCCTGGCCTTCTTTCCTCATCTAGTTATCCTTCCTCTTCTTGTCACCCCTCAGTTCCAGTCTCTGTCATTGCTTTCACTCCCCAGCTTCCTAATGGCCCTGTGAGCATTTATCCTTAAATCCTGAAGGTAAAATTGGGGAGCAGTGAGGTGGGCCAGGAGGAAAGACAGAAGGCATACCTATGAGACTGCTTGTTAAAGGGAAAAATAAACAGTTTTTCAATGCCTTACATTCTATATGTATGCCCACTTGGTATAAGTAATGAATGGTTTCTTTTTGTTTCCCCCAAAATAAGATCGTCTATACAATTTTGCTATTTATCACCCAACACGTCAGCCTTCTTGTACACATTATAGATAATCAAGACCTTTGACACTGATACAACCCTTTAATCGGGTTTTTAGTTTATGTCTTTTTATTGGGGAATTGATATTAAGAGATATTAGGGAAAAGTAATTATTGCTTCCTGTTATTTTTGTTGTTAGAGTTGGGGTTCTGTTCTTGTGGCTATCTTCTTTTAGGTTTGTTGAAGGATTACTTTCTTGCTTTTTCTAGGGCATAATTTCTGTCCTTGTGTTGGAGTTTTCCCTTTATTATCTTTTGAAGGACTGGGTTCGTGGAAAGATATTGTGTGAATTTGGTTTTGTCATGGAATACCTTGGTTTCTCCATCTATGGTAATTGAGAGTTTTGCTGGGTATAGTAGCCTGGGCTGACATTTGTGTTCTCTTAGGGTCTGTATAACATCTGTCCAGGATCTTCTGGCTTTCATAGTCTCTGGTGAGAAGTCTGGTGTAATTCTAATAGGTCTGCCTTTATATGTAACTTGACCTTTTTTCCCTTACTGCTTTTAATATTCTGTCTTTATTTAGTGCATTTGCTGTTCTGATTATTATGTGTTGGGAGGAATTTCTTTTCTGGACCAGTCTATTTGGAGTTCTGTAGGCTTCTTGTATGTCCATGGGCATCTCTTTCTTTAGGTTGGGGAAGTTTTTTTCTATAACTTTGTTGAAGATATTTACTGGCCCTTTAAGTTGAAAGTCTTCATTCTCATTTATACCTATTATCCATAGGCTTGGTCTTCTCATTGTGTCCTGGATTTCCTGGATGTTTTGAGTTAGGATATTTTTGCATTTTGCATTTTCTTTGATTGTTGTGCCGATGTTCTCTATGGAATCTTCTGCACCTGAGATTCTCTCTTCCATCTCTTGTATTCTGTTGCTGATGCTTGCATATATGGTTTCTGATTTCTTTTCTGGAATTTCTATCTCCAGAGTTGTCTCCCTTTGGGTTTTCTTTATTGTTCCTATTTCTCTTTTTAGATCTTGGATATTTTTGTTCAATTTCATTACCTGTTTGGTTGTGTTTTCCTGTAATTCTTTAAGGACTTCTACCTGTTTAGCAGTGTTCTCTTGTATTTCTTTAAGTGAGTTGTTAATACCATTCTTAAAATCTTCTACCACCATCATGAGGTATAATTTTAAATCCGAGTCTTGATTTTCAGGTGTGTTGGGGTATCCAGGACTCGCTGTGGTGGGCGTACTGGGTTCTGATGATGCCCAGTTGTCTTGGTTTCTGTTAGTAAGGTTTTTACATTTGCCTTTCGCCATCTGGTAATCTCTGGTGTTAATGTTCTAGCTGTCTCTGGCTGGAGCTTGTTCCTCCTGTGATTCTGTTAGCCTCTGTCAGCACTTCTGGGAGTCCAACTCTCACCTGAGTCCCAGGAGTCAGAGCACTCTCTCCAGGCAAGCTCTCCTCTTGCAGGGCAGGTGTCCAGAAGTCTGGAGCTCTGATCTACCTCCTGAGACCTGGGGTCAGAGCCCTCCTGTAGGCCGGCTCTCCTCTGGCAAGGAGGGTGCCCAGGGGTCTGGGTCTCAGCTCCACCTCCTGGCTGAAGATGAAGGCCCAAAGGGACCCTGTCCAAGAAGCTCTGTTGCTTCTCACCCACGTGCTCTCCAGTGATTCTGAGGTCCTGGGTGTGCTGGGGTCCTGTGGCGTGGAGAGTCCTCTGGGGACCTTGACACCCTCCTCCGGGTTCATGCAGAAGATGCTAGAGCTGGCTCTGACCTGAAAGAATTTCAGCCTTTGGTCCGGCCGGATTCCTTTTTCCCCATTCCTGCTGGCAAAAGACCCTCTGGGATTCTTTGGAACTGATGTTGCATTCCACTCACTCGTGATTCTAAGGTCCTGGATGTGCTAGGGGTCCTGCAGCATGGAGAGTCCTCTGGGGACCTTGGCACCCTCCTCCAGACCCCTGGGCACCTTCCTTGCCAGAGGAGAGTCGGCCTACAGGGAGGGCTCTGACCCCAGGACTCAGGAGGAGGTTCAGGCAGAAGATCAATCAGGTTTTTAAATAAGGGAACACAAAGTGCATTAACTAGTCAAGGGTAATTCACTTACTTATAAATAGATAAACATTTAATATATAATGGATAAACACATAAATAAATAATAGAAAAGCATATAGATAAATATAATTATAGATAAATAAACATAAAATGATAAAAATTTCTGTTTATATATATTTGAAATAAATTTAATCTCCAGATATTCTTGGCAGTCATAATATTTAGAAATAGTGAAGAAATAAGTGTCAAATATTACAAAGCATTTTGTGTATATGTATATACACATAAGCACACACATGTCAATAGTCAACAATGCACTTTGGCCTTTCCTTCCAGACTATTTTATTTAGAATATAACTGATATCCTAATAAACACACACACACACACTCTCTCTCTCTCTCTCTCTCTCTCTCTCTCTCTCACACACACACACACACATCATATTTATCTGATTTCAATATGTAAATATTCTTAGTTTCAGTATTCAAAGCATATACCATGTAAACATGAAGAATGGAGTTTGGATGTCCAGAATCCACATAATTCCAGGAGGTAGTGTTGGGCCACCTGTAAGTTCAGATCTGGGAAGGAGGAGACAGGGAATCCCTGGTACACATTCAATAGCCATACTAGTTATATCACTAAACTTGTATTCAATTGACAAACCATGTCTCAGTGAATAAGTGTACAAGGAAGACTACCAACTTCAACTGTGGAAATGCACACAAAATTTGCACATACACTGGCACATGCATCTACACTCATGCAAACTTGTACACCACACAGATTTATTTTAAACAATTTATGGAAGCCAAAAGTTTAGTTTGGTGCATAGTTTGAGGGCCCAGTCCATCATGGCAGGAATACCAAGACAGCAGCAGGAGGTTGAAGCAGCTGGTCACACTGTCTTTACATCCTGGAACAAGAGAGCAGTGACTATTCATACTCAGCCAACCTTTAGCTTTTTATGAAGTTCAGGCTCCAAGCCAAGAGAATGGTGCTACTCACCATGATGTGATCTTCCAACCTCAGTTAACTTAATCAATATTATTCTGAACAAGCCCAGAAATCTAGTCTAAAAAAAAAAAAAATCTCTCAGAGGTATCTGCAGAGGCTGTCTTCTAGGTAATTCCAGATCATTAGTTTGAAATGGCTAAAAGGAAAACTTAAATTCGCAATGATTCCCTGGCTATTCTCAGGATGTATTCTTAGGATGTTTATGATCTTGTTTTAATCTGTAGAGATTTGGGGGATATTGGGTCAGTCACTGGTGACATTAGGAAACAGCACCTGGTCTCAGACCCTGAAAAGCAGAATACATAAATCACCAGTCTATACAATGCCTAAATCAGCAAAAATGCTCCATTTAGTTTGCCCAGTGTTTCAAGTGAATGCACAGACTAAATCATAGTCTCTACTGAATACTTTTGATGGTCTCCTTTAAGATCTCTAATTAAAGCTAAGCTCCGTGCACGTATTTTCTACCTCAATTTGATGCTCACTGTGGCATGGAAGTTGAATAGGGTGCCTCTTGAGATCAACACGACATAATTTTCAGACATAGAATTTTAAAGTAAAAAGGGCAATCACTACGATCATAAAACAACTATAATCACTTTCTTTAAATGCAAGAAGTGTAGAGTACATCATTTTATTACTTCATGCTGCAAGGATATCAATCAATGGTTGTTTAGTTCAGGAAATCAAGCAGAGAGAAAGAATTTTTAAATTGAAGTGATTCAACCAGAAGAGTTAGAGCTATATACGACTTTATTGTCCACTCAGAAGAAATTTTACACACAAACACACACACACACACACACACACACACACAAAATTTAGAATTGTCTGCTAAATTCTTTCAGTATAAATTGACTAAATATCTGAAATATCCTGTGGTTAGAAGATGATAAAATTTGAGATGTTTTACAAGAACATTTAATGAAATTCAAAATAGGAAGAAAATTAACACAGCTTCTTTGAAAAGCTTTTAGCTGCACAGTCTTCTGCATTTAGCCTTGATATGCCCTTTATAGGATGGGAGAAGAAAGGTCAAACCTTAATTTTTAATCTATAGGTGTCTTGTTTACTGGTATTGGACCAAGGAAATTTTAGAACCCCAAACAGACATGAAGACAAATAGAATTGAAGTGTTGAAAGCAGAATTTACAAAATGGACTCATGGACAAAATGTCAACCCCAGAGGTTCATGGTCAGATATGCACACAGGTAATACCACATTACCTACATGCAGATCTCTTTACAAGCATACTCACATGTCTATCTAGAACACATAGATCAACACATAAATGCATACATCACATACAAAAGACACACAAACATCATTTACTAATATACATGTAGAAGTTGTATGAAGATCTCTTGTATGTACTAGCTATATACATAAAACCACAAACACAATTCTATACCCAAAAATTTGTTATCCTAAGAGATGGAAAGTATTCACAAAAACATTCACTACCTCATTACCTTTTCTCTATCATATTTATAACAAAAACTTAATTATGATGACTAAAGATATTGATAATTTTTTTAAAAACAACTCTGAGATTCTACCTCACACCCATCAAAATGGTTAAGATAAAAAATAAAATCTCAAGCAACAGCACATGCTGGAGAGGATGTGGAACAAGGGGAACACTTTTGCAACCTGTACAACCACTCTGGGAATCAATTTGATGGTTTCTCTGAATACTGGGAATAGTTCTACCTCAGGACCCGCTATACCACTCCTTTGGCATTTACCCAAAAAGATGCTCCACCATCCCACAAGGACACTTGTTCAACTATGTTCATAGAAACTTCACTTGTCATAGCCCCAAACTGAAAACAACGCAGATGTTCCTTAACTGGAGAATGGATAAAGGACATGTGGTTTATTTACACAATGGAATACTACTCACCTATTAAAAACAAGGACACCATGAACTTTGCAGGCAAATGGATGGATGGAAGTAGAAAATACCATCCCGAGTGAGGTAACCCATACCCAAAAGGACATGCATAGTATGTATGTACTCACTTATATGCGGGTATTAGCCACAAAGTACAAGATAACCATGTTACAATTCACAAACCCAAATAACAAGGAGAGCCTTAGGAAGGCTGGTTGAATCTTTGTCAGAAGGAGAAATAAAATAAATATTGGAGGTGGATGGAGGGAGTGAACTGGATGGGAGATGGGGTGGGAGACAGGAAGGGGGCTCTCAGGAGAGCAGGGGAGAAAGAATGGAAATTGGCAGTGAGCAGAGGAGACATCTCTAGGATGTGCCAGAGATCTGGGACAGGGGATGACTATGAGAGTGACTCTAGCTGAAACTCCTAGCAGTAGAAATATGAATCCTAAAGGACTTCCAGGAAAGGGGGAAGGACAGCAACCCATCTACAAAACCTTTGACCTAAAGTGTGCCCTGCCTGCAAGATGTGCAGGGACAAAGAGCAGATATGGAGGGAATGGCCAGCTAATGACTGGCCCAAATTGAGACCCATCCCATAGGCAAGAACCAATCTCTGACATTATTAATGATACTGTTATGCTTGCAGACAGGATTCTAGCATAACTGAGAGAGTCCTCTGAGAAGGACTCTCAAGTCCAACAGCTGACTGAAACAGATGCAGAGACTCACAGCCAAGCATTAGCTAAAGTTCAGGGAGTCTTGTGGAAGAGTTGGGGGAAGGACCCAAACAGAACAGAGACTATACAGGAAGATCAACTGAGTTAACTAACCTGGACCCTTGGGGACTCCCAGAGACTGAACCACAACCAAAGAGCAAGCACAGGCTGGACCTTGGCTTCCCCTGGTACATATGTAGCAGATGTGCAGCTTGGTCTTCATGTAGATTCCCCAACAACTGGAGTGGCGGATGTTCCTGAATTTGTTGCCTGCATGTGGATCCTGTTTCCCTAACTGGATTGTCTTGTCTGGCCTCAGTGAGAGACAATGACTGATGTGTTGGGGGTGGGGGTGGTGGTGGTGGTGGTGGTAGTGATGGTGCCTGTTAGGATACCCAGGGGCCTCCTTCTTATCAGAGGAGAATGGGAGGAGGGCTGAGGAGGAGGTCCAAGGGGCAGGACTTCGAAGACAGGGACTGCACATAGTAGGATGCAAAGTAAATAAGCAAATTAAATTTAAAAAGAGGTACATTTTGATTTTGAGATTTTAATACTCCATCTGAATATAAAAGAGAGGTATTAGATTGCACAGCATCACTTATCCAACACAAACATGAAGAAATGTTGCCTTATTTTTATCTCTGCAATCCTGCTCATTCATTGGCATAGGCTATTCTCATCAGTTCTATTAAAAATTTATATAGAACATCTACATAAGTCTTATGTAACCTCACAGTGGTAAACTGAGTTAGATGTGAGACAAGTGAAGAACCTAATAGACAATGAGTCAAAATTCCTTGCCAAAGGAATAGAAAGAAAAAGAGTGTTACATTTTCACACTCAGCCAGTGACATTATCCCATGACTCTTTATATATGTGGGTCAAAGGGTAATGCTCTGTGCTCTGAAGTGTTTGAATGCTGGGTCTGTAACTTTTTATGTTTTTATGTTAGGAGGGCTGATGATCCCAGGAGGAGAATTGTGCGTAGGGGTGTCACTAGTTATAGAAATAATAAGTTGTTTAGTCTATCAAAGCAATCAATAAATGAAAAAATAGAGATTACAGTGTTGAAAGCATCTACAGGTCAATAAAAACTTCTAAACTGCTCTGTGCAGCACCAGACTTATATTGCCACTTAAGATCATTTGCTATATAAATTATATCTATGAAGAAATTGGAACATTTGTTTCAATAATCTTGCTACCAATATATCTCAACAGTGTAAGAATTTTTTGTTATGATTCATTTTTTCACTCTTTCCCTGATTTCTACATCAATACCTCTCATATTGTTTTTCCTTTATATTGGCTAGTTGATTTATCTTATCTTTAAGCGAAGAAGACACACACAGACACACTCTTCACTTAAGTGATACATTCTAAAAGTTGCAAAACCCAATTCTATATGTGAACTATACCAAAGCCATACAGAGACATACCACACACATATCTTTCTATATGTGAACTATGCTACAGACACAATTAGTATCAGGAAAGCATGCCATCTAGGAACAATAGTGGTACACATGCCTTAGCAATAACCAACACCTCTCTAATTGGACTTAAGGTCTGCTCAACAAGACAGAAATCATTCCCAGAACTGTGAACCTAGACAATTACCCAGGGTTCATGAAGCCATGGAGAATCTACAACCACTTTATTAAATCGAAGTAATTTCTACTACCCTCTACATGTTTGTCCTCACTACTTATCAAAGCAACTTTGCTTTAGTACAGACCGAGATCATTCCAGAAAACCACAACCAATCAAAATGTAGAGTTGTAGAGCCTGGTCTCAATGGATGTATCTAGAAAACAACTTCTGCAACTAAGGTCTAGGGAACATTATGGATGAGAAGGTAGAAATATTGTAACAGCCAGAGGATCAGGGAATTTTCTGTGAAACTATGTTTCCTAATTATGTCATATGGTACACCCATAAAGGCTGACTGGTACCACTGTCCAAACATGAGACGAGCCAAGTGCCACAGCACGCCAAAGTGCATGGCTTGGCCCCTGAGACCTCAACGGGACACAAAGAATTACAGGCAACTATGATTAGAGTATGAGAAATAGTCTTCCCTGGGGAAAAGAACACCAGTATTGAAATTGGTTATCAATCACTTATCCAATACCAAATGGCCAGATCTGAAAATATACATAAACGAACATACTCCCATTTACAGTAGCTTCAAAGAAAATAAAATATCTTGGATCAAACATAACCGAGGAGATGAAAGAGCTCTACAGCAAAAACTTTAAATCTCTGAAGAAAAAAAATAGAGGAAAATGCTAGAAAATATAAAGGCCTCCCATATTTATGAGTTGGTAGAATTAATATTACAAAATGATCATTCTATCGTAAGCAGATTACATATTCATTGCAGTACCTATCAAAACCCTCACATAATTCTTATATTATAGAATATAAGATAGAAATAATGAAAATATTTCTAAAATTCACATAGAACCACAAATAATCCCAAGTAGTCAATGCAATCATGGGCAATCAATCAATCAATAAAACAAAGGGCTCCATGATGATGGAGGTATTACTCCCCTAGATTTCCAGATAAAACCCAGAGATACAGGAATACAAACAATATGACAGTGGTACCAGTGGAGTAGAATAGAAGATCCAAGCATGAGTACTCATAGATATAGCCATCTGACACTTGACAATGGTGCCTATTACACACACACACACACACACACACACACACACACACACACACACACTTGTATATATGTATATATATGTATGTATGTATGTATATATATATATAAAACCAAAGGTGCTGAGAAACTGGATGTCTATATGAATATCTATAAAATTAGACCTCTATCTATCACCTTGTTTAAAAACTAACTCCAATTGGACCAGAAACCTCAATTTGAAACCTAAAATGCTAGAAAAAAAATCCATAGGTGTAGCCTACAAGATGTAAGTATAGGAAAGAACTTTCTGATAAGGTTCCATTTGCCCAGGAATTTTGGCCAGCATTTGACAGATAAGACTGCATAAAACCAAAGGCTTCTGTTCGGCTGAAGAAATAAGTAAAGAATAACCCCACAGAGTGGAAGGGAACATAGTATCCAGGACATATGAAGAACTCAAAAACAAAGAGTCCGAACAAGCAAACAATAACCCCTTTAAAAATAGGCTCTGGATCTGAACAAAGGATTCTCAATAGGAAAAATAAGCATCTCAGAAGGTGTTTATTATTCTTAGTAGTTGGGGAAATCAAATCAAAACAACTTTGAGATTTCATCTCCTTGCAGTCCGAATGGCTAAGGTAATAAAAAATAAATGTTGGAGAGGCTGTGAGTGAAGAGGACCCCTCACTCACTGCGGTTGGGATTGTAAATTTGTGCCGCCACTCTGGAAATCAGTGTGAAGAATCCTCAAAAGGCTAAAAACAAAGCCACCTTATAACCTGGCTTTAGCATCTTCCACACATGTCTACTCCACAGGCACTTAGTCATCTATGCTCATTGTTACTCTGTTCAATAGCTAGGAAATGGAAATAACCCAAATGCCCTTCAGCTGATAATTAATAATAAAAACATGGTGTAAATGGAATACTATTTGTAGAACAACATAGGGTCAATAAACGTACAGGTAAGTGAATGGGGCTAGGAAACACTGTATTAAACGAGGAAACACAGATGTAGAAGAAGCAAATGCTCTTGCTCATCTGTGCTTCCTTGTTCCAAATCTTCAGATGTGAGTATATAACCTGGAGTAACCACAGAGACCAAGAAAATAAAAAGCTACCATGGGTCAGGGGATAGAGGCGGGAGAAACAGGAGGGAGGTGCTATGCAGTTAGTGAGAGATGGGTAACTAAGGAGCAGGGAAGGAGGTCATTACAAGAAAGGGAGGGATAAACTTCAGTAAGGAATTTGCAAAAGCCACAAAAATCTTATTTTATAACTACCTAAAATTATATTTATAACATATACATGTGTGCGTTTACATATGTGTATATTTTGAAATAAGTTTTCCCAGTTGGAGTGAAAATACTACTGAAAGCCATGGACTGTCTAATAAAAACCTCTCAATTCTATGCATGAAAACCTTTTATGTTGTTGGCCAAACACTCCTCAACCAGTATAGTCTCTCTGGAGCCAACTAGGGTGCAAGACTCCTTGCCCCCATCAATCTTCCATCTTTGATGTCTGGAAAACCAAATTAAAGTAGATGCAGCTATCGAGTTATGCAACTAACTTGGGATGCAGGCTCGCCCACCTTGAACCACAGTTGCATCGATCTTTCTGTGGTAACCCTAGAGCAAGAGTTCCCTCGACAGCTGATTTCCACCTCTTCAGTAGCACTCTCAGGGGGTGGGGGGGGGTCTTACTTAGATGAATTTACATTTTCATAAGATGGAGCCTTTGGTGGGTGTGGCCTTGCCCTCAGCAAACCATTCTGTGCCGGAGTACCACACAAGTGTCTCCTTGTTCTCTTCAACAGTTAAATCTGATCTCAGTTCTGTCTCATCCGTAACTTCAAATCTGCTAATACTTTTCATATCAACCTGCATATTCTTTTCATATCTCCCTGCTCTGCTCTTTAGTTTCTCACGCTGTGGTTCTGAATCAGGGCAACGAGCAATAACCAAGACAGCCTGGATGACATCCTGTCTGGAAATTTCCTCTACCAGCTCCTGAACCGAGCCTTACGCAGATGCTCGGGACACAGGAAGTATGAAGCTAGACTCATTGCCGGATACTGCAGGCATGGTCTTGACTCCAGTTCCGGAGAGAGTCATTGCTTCTCTCTGAAGCTTCATGAGCCTGGCTGCCCCTGTGACAGTGCTGCTTTTAGCTCGGTGATGCATGAGGCTTTAACTCCAGGGTCTTTCTAGTCCAAGGTTTCAGACACTTCCATGCCAACCCCAAATTCTCAAGATCTACAAGGTCAGAGTTATCTCGGAAGAACTCTCACTTCTCTGTATTAGTTTTGTCATCACTGAGACAAAATACCTACAAAAAACCAAAACCAAAACCAAAACCAAAACCAAAACCAAAACCAAAACCAAAACCAAAACCAAAACCAAAACCAAAACCAAAAACCCAAGGAAACAGAGGGTTGCTTTGACTCATAGTTTGAGAACCCATTTCATCAGAGAGAAGTCATGCTGGACAGAACCGGAGGCAGCTGGTCACACTGTATTTGTAGTCAGGAAGGAAAGATGGGGAGAATGCTGGCTCTCACCTTGCTTTCTCCTCTTCATGTAGTCTAAGACCCCAGCCTTTGGAATGGCACTGCCCACAGAGGTTGGGCCTTTCCACCCCTATTAACCTAATCTAGTCACCCCCTTGCAGACCTTGCCAGAGGTTTACCTCTTAGGTGATTCTCAACCGTATCATCTGGCTAAATACATAAAGAGAAATGGTGTTCACTGATTAGAAAGAGGTGTCTCAAATATTTGCCAAAATCTTCTAGAGCAGAGAGAGAGAGAGAGAGAGAGAAGAGAGAGAAGAGGAGAGACAGAGAGAGAGACAGAGGAGAGAGAGGGGGAAAGAGAGGGAGAGAGAGACAGAGAGAGAGAGAGGAAGGAAGGAAGGGAGGAAGGAAGAAAGAAAGAGCGAGGGAGCAGAAGAATAGAACACTTGGAAGGAAGAGTAGAGTTAGGGGAGAATGTGAAGAGTAAAGACATAGACACAGTGACTTTGAGGAGCTAAGTCAACAAGCATGAGGACAGGAAGGGGAAGAAGGCTGCAGCTCTAATAGTACAGCTCTGGACCTTGGCTTTGCTGTGCTCCCTTGAGGATATCAGAGGTCGTATAAAGGACAAACTCACGCCCAGCAATGACAGCCCATGAGCAATTGCTTAGGATGATGGAAATGCTGTGTTGTTATCAGAAGTCACATGGGATGAGTGAACCTGGAGGTATGACAAGTGTAAATGAAGAACTGAACTTGTAATTGCATTGAGGTTTAATGAACGTAAGTGTAGATAGTCATGTGACTCATCTATCAAACCGTGGAAGTGGAAGTCTTTCAAGTGCACAGATCCCAGGAACCTCTCTGTAAAAACCACAGTCTACAGGTGCTGACCAAAAGCCTAAGTGTCCAAACTCAGGCACTGAATCATCAGGGAAGGGCCATTGTCATCTGCTTATTACAGACTATTCATAAGTTGAAAACCTAAACCTACCTGTAGAATGGGAGATGGTTAGGTTTAAATGATGCCCTAGCAGGAGTCCTAGCCTTTCTGGTGTTTTTACAAAGAGATGACATCACGGATCCGTGGTCAGGAGCACACACACTGCTCTTTGCAGAGGATCGGAGGCTGGTTTCCAGCACGGAAGTCAGGAGGTTCACAAGTGCAGCCTGTAACTCCAGCGTCAGGGGATCCAAGGCTTCATTCGGGCCTCCAGGGGCACCTGCACTCATGTGCACACAGCCAGACACCAACACAAACACAGACAGAAAGTTAAAGGAGAAGCAAGCTTTTAAAAGGAGATGGGATTCTATTGTTAAGAGACATCAGAGATGGTTGTATATGGAGGATAAACCCACAAAAGAGGACTCTCAGTAGAAGCCAAATCTTATCTTGGAACTGTGAGAAAATTGATTTTTGCTGTTTAAATCACCCAATATGTGGTATTTTTGTTAACAAAACCATAGAAAATTATAATTGTAAGGTAGTTAACATAGCATGATACATATTTTAAATTTTAATATTAAGTTAAATGTTTTTAGAATTTTTTCCAATGCCCCTCCTTCTCCTCCATCATGACCACTTTCTAGTAAAAGTACTTATTTCTTGACCAATTCCTCCGAACTGAGAACCCACAATCACCACCAATAGCAAGGCTCAGAATCTTGCGGTGGAACATTTAGAGGAGGAAACAAATTATAAACTGCAATTACCTGCTGTTAAGAATTATTTTTACATCCTTTGCAATTTAAATTCTAAAAGCCATATTACTGACAGTTAAGTGGCAGTTCCCGATGGAGAATGACAGGCTATAAAATGTGACTCCATGCAAGACTGAAGGGAAATTTCTGGTTCCTGGGTCCTAGGTTGGTGCTGTGAAGGTCAGCATTAAGTAGGACATTTGCATAGTATCTGAGCTTAAGAGAGCTGCGTAAATTACCTCTGCCAGGGCCAGCTATTCCAAAGATAACTGTTAGAGTGTGTGGAGGTAAGCCACACTCTCCCTTGTTTTTCTAGTCAACAAAATACCCTTTCATCTTTTACCCCATACATTTTCTCAAGCTGAGCATTGTTCTCATACATGGTTTGTTTTCTGTGATACGCTCTAATTCTTTGCACGGTGGCTGGGCACCGTGTGACCTACAACAGCACTTGGGATCCTGAGGGCATCCGAGCATGACAGAAAGACTGTGGTTTTGCTGCAATGTGAAGAGTCTTCACAGATAACCTGCTGCAGTAGACATTTATATCATTTCAAACAAAGGCTACATATTTATCAGCAACCTACCAAAAGGCAAATCTTACCAAATATACCTAAATAGTCCAAACTTATTTACAGGAACTCACAGATCTTCATAGAAACCCATTTCCATTTTTTTCCCATATTACTAATAGGCAGCTCTAATTAGGAACATTTTTTTTCCTTAAGAAAAATCTCATGAGAAACAGTGTTTAAACTGTGTTTTCTCTAAGATGAAGTTGTGTACTTGGCAGAATCAGTTTTCACTGTGTTGCTGTTCACAGACAGCATAGAGTCAGTTCTTTTGGCAAGACCTTGTGTGCTTTGGACATCCAGGTCTCTTTTTGCATTAACATTTAACTCTGAGGAACCTATGCTTTCTAGATTTTGGGTTACTAAGCAACTCTTGTGAATATATCAATGGGTTATAATGAAAGTTCATAGCCTTTCTAGGTGTCTTCTTGACAGGGTTTCAGACTAAGAGTGAATGAGAATAAATTGACTGTACAAAAGTGTGTGTGTGTGTGTGTGTGTGTGTGTGTGTGTGTATTTGTGAGTATAGATGTGAGCATGTGTTTGTAAGTGTATGTGTGTGTGAATGTGTGTATGTGTTTGTGTGTATGTGTGTATATATTTGTATGTGTATGTGTGTGTGAGTGAGTGTATGTGTTTGTGTGTATGTGTTTGTAAGTGTATGTGTGTGTGAATGCGAGTGTTTGTGAGTGTGTGAGTGTGTGAGTGTGTGTGTGTGTGTGTATGAATATATATGTTTCTGTATGTTTGGCTTGTCCTACTTGATCTTTTATTTCCTGTGCAATATTTCTAATAAAACTGTCTAATCTTACTTGTACGGAAGCTTTGTTTCAATGGGAGGAATTTGTTAATTAGGAAAACAGGATGTGAAGTATTCTACTGTGGGTAGTCACCACACACATTGTAATACACCATTTACTATGAATCTGAAACCACAAGATATATTTGAGTTTTGATATGTTGAGTTTATACATTTCAAGTTTTATTGCTTTCCTGGAATATTGTCTGTTTCCGTTTTTATTGTGTATATTCATTGCACAGGTGCTGTGTTCCGTAAGAGTATTTCCATATAACTGTGTATTTTACATTGAGAATATTGCCCCCAGCCCCCTTCCCTTGCCCCCATTATCTGTGTTTTTCTAGACACTTTTCTTCTGCATTCATGTCATATATACATACATAATCGTGGGTATTTATATATAATCTAGGAATCAAAAATGAGAAAAAAACATTTCTCTTGCTGACACTAGCTTATCATGATTACTTCTTTTTGCATCCACTTTCCTGCAGTTGACATAACTTCATTTTTCTTTGTGGCTGAAAACCATTCCATTATGTGGATAGCCTGCACTTTCTTTGTCCAGCGCTCTATTGCTAGACACCTTGGGTGGTTCCATCGGTTAGCTCGTGTAAATAGCACCGCCGTAAACATTAGTGTACAGCTGTCTCTGTGATATGTTACTTTGGAGTCCTTTGTGTCAACACAGAAGTGGTGTGGCTGGGTCATATAGGACCTATTTTTAGTCTCTTTATGATGTTTCCAGATTCATTCCCACAGTAGCTGGACTAGTTTACCTTGTCCGGCCATTGTCTCCTGTGGTCTATAAAACGTTCCATTTGTCAATATCCTTGCCAGTATCTGTTTGTTTTCTGAATACCTGCAACTAGGGTGAGATGCTGCCCTGGTTTTTGTTTGCTCACTTAAAAAAAAAAAAAAAACTTGACACAAACTAGAGTTACCTGAAAGGGAACCACAATTGAGAAAATGCCTCTATATGACTGGACTGCGTGCAAGCATGTGGGACATTTTCTTAATTAATGATTGATGTGCCCAGCCCACTGTGGATGGTGTCCCTCCTGGGCAGTTGACTTTAGGGTGTATAAAAAGCAGGCTGACTATGTCAAGAGGAGCAAACCAATAGGCCGCAGTCTCTATGACTTCTTCTTCAAGGTCTGCTTCCAGGTTCCTGCCTTGATTTCCCTGGATGCTGTACTAGTTCTAAACTTACATAAACCTTTGTTCCCCAAGTTGCTTTTGGTCATGATATTTTATCACAGCAATAGAAACAAGTTGCTGATTTGATTGTTTGATTTCTGCTTGTTTAGTTTTTGAGAGTTCCCCCCCCCCCCACACACACACACACATAAAATCCTCTGCCAGATGCAAGGCTATCAAAGATTTCCCTCTCATTTAAAGCCATCTCTACACTTGCTTATCTATTTCCTTTTCTGGTCAGAAGCTTTTCAAATCCACGAGGTCCTATTTGTCAATTGTTGTCATCATTTCCTGGAGTCTGATTCAGAAAGTCCTTGTTTAAGTCTGTGTCCTGAGGTGCTTCTCTGTACTTTTTGTCACTAACAGTTCAGTGACTGTCTCATATTAAGGCTGTTGCTCCTCCATATGTATTTGATTTTTGTGCAAGGTGAGATATAGACATATACTTTCATTCTTCTGTGTGTGGATATTCATTTTGCCCAGCACCATATGTTAAGGAGGCTGTCTCTTCTCTAATGTGTGGTCTGGCACCTTTTTGGAAAGTCAAGTGGCTGTAGCTGTGTGGCTAGATCTGGGCCCTCTGTTCTGTCCTGTTCATCTGACTAGGTACTCAGCATTTCAGTATGATAGGTTGGTGGAAAAGTATCCTGGGCTATCCTGGTAGTAATTATGGGTGACTTCAAACAAGCTGCTGGGGCGGAGTGGCTGTCACGATTCAAAGCTGGTAGGCTGTAGAGACCTCAAAAATGACCATTGGTGGGTCTTGACCCACAGTCTGGGTACCAGGAGTCGGGGAGGCTCTCCCTGACTGACATGTGGTCAGGCACACATGAGAAGACTCTAAGGAGTTTTTCAAGTGAGTTTTATATGTGGGAACATGTCCTCTGCAATTAAACTACGTTGACGTCTTCCTTGCCTATTTGTGTCTCTTTTTGCAACCTTCTCTTGTCTTCCTTGCTTTGGGTCAGACTATCCCTGGGGAGTTGGCTAGTTGTTCAGTATCGTGAGTGGTTTCCTTTCTGCTGAGTTGGCCTTACATCCAGTTATACAGCTATCACTTACTGCATGGTATAAGTGCATTTGCCACATCTTTAGGGATATCTGTATTGTGGTCCTTAGGCTGCATTCCTTCCCTGACTGCTGACGTGACTTCCTATACTATGCAAGCTAGTCCTCAAGGAAGAGGCGAGTAGGTCAAATTGAGTTCAGATCCACCAAGTCTTGTGTACAATATTGTGATGTTTTCAACAACAGGAAAGTAGCCTGGGAGGAAGGATCCAAGGTTTTTGGGAGTCTCCTGGACTCCACTGACCAAGTACTTGAAACGGAGTTGCTTAATATCGGCCTTTAAATAGGTAGTCTATGTCGCTCGGGGGCAACATTGTTGGTCCAAGTAACATAACTTCATTTAAATGTTATATGTGTATGCATATATATTCATAGTGGCTATTTGAGACATCCTTCCTGTTATTTTCCTGTCTTCCCTCCCTCTCTGGTATTAGCCTCCTTTCCTCTCTCTAATTAAAATTGCCACCCCATTTTCCCCATTTGTTCCTTTGTATCTCCTGTATCCTGCTATTTCCCTTTCTAGAATGCCTCCTCCCTCCATGGTCCATTTTTATGTTTCTGGTCCCTGTGGCTACTTCAGGTTTTGCTAAGATCTAAAGATTTGGGCCTAGAAATCACACATGAGAAAAAACATGCAGCATTTATCTTCCTAGGTTTGAGCTACCTTACTCAATATAATATTTTCTAATTTCACTCATTTACCAGCAACTGATTTCTATGATTTCATCTTTCTTCACAGCCAAATAGTATTCCATTATGTATATGTACCACATTTTATAATGCATTATCCCCTGGATAACTTGGGTTATTTCCATTTCCTAGCTATTGTGAATAGAGTGACAGTGAGCATGGCTTATCAGGGCTCTGTGGAGCAGATGTTAAATCCTTCAGGCATGTGTGGGAGAGTGGGAAAGCCAGGTCTTATGGTAGATTTATTTTTAGCATTCTGACAGTTTTTGTCAATAGTTTCCAGAGTGGCTGCACAAACGTGCAATTCCACCAACAGTGAATGAGCCTTCCCCTTCTCTCTAACATTTGTTGTTGGTTATCTTATTAGCCATTCTAACTAGGGTGAGACAAACTCTCTTAAGTTGTTTCATTTGGTGCTGCTGTTTATTCAAATGCATTTCCCTAACTGCTAAGTGTAGTGAACACTATTTGAGATACTCCTTAGTCATCTTTATTTTTTCTACTGAGAGTCTCTGTTCAGGTCCCAGACCTGTTTTTTTTTTTTTTTTAAACAGGGTCACTGTTTTGACTTTGATTTTTGAGTTCTTTATATATTCTGGATGTTAATCACCTGTCAGATGTCCAGCTGGCAAAGATTCTCTCCCATTATGTGAGCTTCCTCTTCACTTGGTTGTTTCCTAGCTGTGTAGAAACTTTTCATTTTTATGTAGTCCCACTTATCAGTTGCTGGCCTTAAATCCTGGGCAAATAGAGTCCTACTCAGAAAGTCTTTCTACAGCCACACCTTGTAGGGTATTGCCTATGGTTTTTCCCCAGCAGTTTCAGGTTTCAGGTTTAGGCCTTGGTTTATCGGGAGTTAGGTTTTGTGGAAGGCGATAAATATGGGTAAATACCATCCCAATGCAGACACCTACTTTTTTAAAGAGCAAATTCATTGAGATGTTGTCTTTCTCCAGTGTATTTTTTTGACTTTCAGGGAGGGGGGAGTTAAATATCAGATGATTTTAGTTGCACATCCACACGTTAGGGTCTTCTATTTTATTCCATTGGTCTACAAGTCTGCATTTGTGCAAGTACTATTCTGGTTTTATTACTGGGGCTTTGTAATATAATCTTCTCATTTGAAATGATAATTCTTCCAACGTCATTCTTATTGCTCAGGATTGCTTTGCTATCTAGGGTTTTTGTATCCAAAATGAATAATATATTATTTCCGTGATGAATGAGATGGAGCTTTTGACTAAGATTGTATTAAACCTAAAAATAGATTTTGACAGAATGGCAATTTTCACACTATTAATATAGCAGTCTGTGAGCATGGAATGTCTTTTTATTTTCCAGTGTCTTTCTCAGGCTCTTTCTAAGTGTTCATTGCAGAGGTCTTTAACCTCCTTGGTGAGGTGTATTTTAGGTATTTATTTTCTATGAGACCAACGTGAACTAGAGAGAATGTATGCATATGGTTATTTGTTTTGGGTTTTTAGAGAAGCTAGTAATGTTTGTAAAGTGATTTGTATCCTACCACTTACTAAAATTATTTATAATTTCTAGAAGCTTCTTAGTTGAGTTTGGGGAATACTACCATATTACCTACAAGTAGGGAGTACTTATTTGCATCCTTCTAATTCCTGTTTCCTTATTGTTGAAGCTACTGCATTAAGCACTGTATTGAAAGAGAGGGATGCTCATAGGCAGCCCTTTCTCATCCCTTGTGTCAGTGGAATTGCTTCAAGTTCTGCTTTATTTAGGGTAAAAGCTACAGGTTTGTCACACAAAGCCTTTCTTATGTTGAGGTGTGTTCCATCCATTCTGTTTTCTTTTGGACATTTTACCATGAGAACATGTTGGATTTTGTCAAATATTTTTGTTGGAGGTTGGTCTGGTGCTCCTATGTATTCAAATGCTAAATACTTTCCTCCAAGATCTGGTTGCTACCCACAGAGTAGATCCTTACATACACCAAATGATTCGATGTGTAAACTTGGCTCACTTTATTCTCTGACTGGTTAAATAAATGTAGCTAATTCCTGGTGAGAGTAGAGGTAGGCAGGGCTCCGTATACCAGGCTGGGGGTCACAGGTAGGGACCATGAGGAGAAGAAGGAGAGAGGAGAAGGATGGAGGAGAAGTTGGGAGGAGAAGGAAGGTGAAGGAGAAAGACGAAAGTTGGGAGGAAGTCTTCATTAGATGTGATGGACCAGGAGCCTGTGGCCCAATGAAATGCCCCCTGAGGATGGACTGATGGAGCAGAAATAACCCAGGCAATACTCAAACAGCAAGGACTTGGGGAGTGCAACTGGGGAATTAACAGTTTAGTGTATAGAAAAATAGATTAAGGGTAATTTGCCCAGTAACTGTGCTCTGCCTTGACTATTGGGGGGCTGACCAGGTCATGTTAATAACTAATAGAGTTATTAAATAACATTTAAAAATACCATTTACAGATTTTTCTTTATCTACTGAGATGATCATGTGATTTTTATCATGAAATCAATTCATATGACTCATTACGTTTATTGACTGATGCATGTTGAACATTTCCTGAGCTTTAGGGATAAAGCCAACTTAGTCATGATGGATAATCCTTTTGACATGTGCTGGTATTCTGCTTGTAAGAATTTATTTAAGATTTTTCAATGTCTATTCATTAGGGATGCAAGCCTGTAAGGTTCTGTTGTTGTTGTTGTGTCTTGACATGGTTTTGGTGTTAGTGTAATGCTGGATTTGTAGAATGAGTTTGAAAGAGCTTCTTCTGTTTCTTTCTCTGTTTTGTATAATTTAAGAAATATTGGCTATTGAAGTTCTTTGAAAATTTCCCAGAATTCTATGGTGAATCCATCTGGGCCAGAGCATTCTTTAGTAAGAAGACCTCTTAATTAATGTTTCAGTCTCCTCATTTGCTATAGGTCTGTTTATGTTAAAGATATCCTCTTGGTTTGACTTCAATGGTTTAGGCAAGTCTAGGAATGTATCCATTTCTTTTAGATTTTTCAATTTAATGGAGTCTAGATTTATAAAGAATTCCCTTATAATATTTTGATATTTTTGATTCTGTTAATTTGAACACTCTCTTTTAGTTATAGTTAGTTAGGTCAAATGTCTGTCAATCTTATTGAAAAGAACTAGCTTTTACAATTGTTGATTCTTTATATAGTTTTTTTTTTGTTTTCATTTCACTAATTTCTGCTCTGATGTTTATTATTTCTTGGTGTCTGTTGGGTTGGTATTTGGGTTGTTCTTGTATCTTAACAATCTTCTGAGATGCATCATCAAGTTATTTATTGGTGCTCTTGTTTTTTTTTTTTTCCCCACATTATGACCAAATGTATTTATTTTCCTTTTTATTTATTCCCTTTAAATCTCAATCCTTGCCCTCCCCCCCAGTCACCACCTCTCACAATCCCTGCTTCCATCCCCCTCTGCTTCTCCTCTGAGAGGGTGCCCCCCCACCCCCCGATATTCCCTAACCCTGGCACATCATGTCTTTGAGGGGCTAGGCTCATTCTTGTTGATTTCTTATTGTATGCACTTAGAGGTATACATTTCTTTTAGTACGGCTTTTAATGTGTTCTATGGGGAGTTATTGTTTCCTTGGAATATTTTTTTCATCTCTTCCTTCTAATGTTGTCTCTAACTTTGATTGTTGGGTACATTTCTTGGAAGCAACAAATATATAGCTCTTATTTTTAAAATATGTTTGTAAAAAGTAAATTTTCAATTATTATTTTGATTGTGTGGTCAGTATGTGGAGGGGTACATGGGCCAGAGTGTATATGTGGAGCCCAAAGAACAATTCTGTAAAATTTGTTCTCTTTTTCCACCTTTACTGGGGTTCTGAAAATTGAATACAGGATTTTGGAGATTGAACGCAGGTCTCCAGGATTAAGTGTCTCTATTCACTGAGCCCATCTCACAAGCTTGGGTCCTGGATATTTTTCATCCATTGTGCTAGTTATGACTTATTGGATAAATTATACCACCAATATACCACCATTATTACTATAGGAAAGTATGTGCTAATCAAGTCATTTAATGTTTTTTTAGTGTATTGTATACTCTTATTCCTCATTTAAAATTACTGTTCTATTATGAATTATACTTTCTATAGCTCCATAGATATGCTTACTTTGTCTTCACTCTAAAAAATTTCTTCATGTATCTTCTTTTTATTAGTATTTATATTCCTTTTACACTTGTGAGTATTTGTCTGTTTGTATGTCCATGTACCACATGTGTGTCTTGTGCTTACAGAGGCCAGAAGTGTATGCTAGGTACATTGGAACTGTAATTATGGATGGCTGGAAGCTGTTGGTTCAGTTCTGAGAAACAAATCTGGACCTTCTGCAGGAGCAGGAAGTACTCTAAACTTTTGAGGTATGCCTCTGGTGCAGCTTCATGTAGCTTCTATAAAGTAAGATTAGTGGGCACAAATTCCTATAGTTTGCTTTTATTACAAGAAGTTTTCCCTTTCCTTTCAATTATGACATATAGCTTTGTTGGTGGTATATAGAGTAGTCTGGATTGGCAGTTATTGTTCACAACTGGAAATATAACATTCCAAGCCCTCTTGGATTTATATAGGTTTTGAAAAAATATGTTTTTATTCAAATGGTCTTGCCTTAGTATGTGAAATTGTGTTTTTTCCTCTTGCAGTTTTCTATATAATTCCCTATGTTTATATGTTAAATGTTTTAACTATCATATGATAAAAGGTGTATCTGTGGGTCTTGTCTGTTCAGTGTTCTAAATGTCTCCTGTATCTGCCTAGATTTGTTAACTGTTCCATTATTTTATTGAAAGGGTTTCTATGCTTTTAACATGAAATTATTTTTCTACTATGCCTATTATTTATTGATTTGGTATTTTCGCAGTGCCCTATAGACCTCAAATGTTCTGTTCATACTTTATCTTTGACATCATCTTAAGATTCCAACTCCTCTCTCTTGTCTTCAAGCTATCTTACTCTACCATTCCTTTGATCCATTCTACTGGTGATTCTTTCCACTGAGATTTTTATTTAGCTTCTTAGAACTTTCATTTCCAATATTTCAGTTGGGTTTGTTTTTTTTTTCAAATTTTGTATCTTTATTGAATTTCACTTTTATATCCTATATTGACTTCCTTATTTTATATAGCTGTTTGGTTTTGCTTGGAATTTGGTTAGTAATTTTTTTTGTGTCCTCCTTGATTTCTTTGAACATATTTACACTCATCAGGTTTTGGGGATTTTTTTTTGGTTGGAAGTTTATCTGATTTACTTTCTCTAGGGCCATTAGTAAGGCATTTGTCATGCTTACAGGATTCATACTGCCTTGGATTTTCACATTTCCTGTGGTTTTCCACATCAAGGATTAGACCATTTGTTGGATTTTTAAAAATTAACTTTGTTCTTTTGGAGGGAATATTTGCAATGCTCAAGAGGAACTAAATCATATTAATTTGATCTATCTTTCTCTCTCTCTCTCTCTCTCTCTCTCTCTCTCTCTCTCTCTCTCTCTCTCTCCCTCTCTGTCTGTCTCCTTTTATATGGTTTTAGAGGAGAGAAGATTAAGTTGTCAGTACTCCCCTGAAGGTAGACTAATGTTTGCAAAACAATCAGGGTCACAGGTGAGACCAGCCTATCATTTTAGGGAGCAAAGGAACAGTGATAGAAAGGAGTGCACAAGACAATCATTACTGTAGGTGAAGTGGGAAGAGGCTGGGGAGAGCAGAGATTAGTATTGCGTTGGCAAAGAAAGATGAGAGGAGAGAAATATAAACAGCTGAGGAAGCAGGAGAGACAAGGGGGATGATTTGGCTATTTGAGCTAAGGGTATAATGAAGATAGAGTTTAAAAAAAAATGCAATCAGATAACCAAAAATAGCTGCAGCTCTCCAGGGGCTAGGAGACAGAGACTCACTAACCAGGTCAATCTATGTTCTTTGAGAAAGCCTACCAAAAGGAAAATGGGAAAATAAAGAATAAAGGAAAAAGAAGGAAAGAAAGAGAAAACAGAGAGAACAAAGAACAGAACCAGGCAAAACTGGTCTGTTTAACTGGCATTGGGCATTAAATATCAGGAAGGGGAAAGTATGAAGACTGAAAGTAGTTTCATCTTCTTGCTGGTTCTACCTGGTCTAATTTAGGATTTGAGTCTGTGTTCCTATGAAAAGTCTGGCTCCAGTCAGGTTTCTACCCTGCATAATGCACACTTAGTTGTAACTCCCTTTCCATTAGTCAGTCTAGAGGAACTATGTTACTGTATTTTAAGGTACCATTTCATGTCACTGGCTTGAGGTGTCTCAAGAAAATGGTTTCAGGGAGTAGCAGTTGAAGAAGTTATCTAGAGTGACAAGCCGCTGACTCAGCAGAGTGGTGGGTTTTTTTGTTTGTTTGTTTGTTTGTTTTGGTTTTGTTTTTTTTTATCTTTGAATTGTTTGTGCACAAGGTACCTGATTTGCCCATCAGAACCAATAGGAATATATAAACCAGTTACAGCCAGCTTTTATCTTCAGAGTAGGAACTCATAATCTAATTGTGACACTCAAAACACCTGCGTCAGTAGGAATAATCAAGGATATGATTCTTCAAGAAGCAATTCCAAAATCTTAGTGACATGCTATAATAAAGTTATTTTCACTGCGGCACTAAATATCCATATGCACAGGCTAGGGGCTTTGCTCCAAATCTCTTCCTCTCAGGAGCCAGATATAGAAAATCATGATTGTATAAAACGTTGTCAACTGCCATGCCAGAGGAGTAAGAGCTCTGCAAAGTCTAACACCCACAACTGAATGCTGAGTCAAGAAATAACATGTGTTAGTTCTGTTCATAACTCAGTCTCTAAAAGTAATCTGTCCTTCCATCTTTTGTGCCCTGGTACCTCCTTTGCAGAATTATTCCTGTACTGTGGGGTCATTATTAGGCAAAGTGGGAATTACTTGAATATAAGTGCTGTGGCATTACAGGAGTGGGTCTGATAGCTGGGGTAGCTACTGCACAGTTGATGGGCAGCTAGCACATTCAGCATAGATACACTGGATAAAAGATGATGCATGTCTACGGTAGGACAGAATAGACCCAGATGGTGTGAAATGTCATCATAGTATTCAGAATGATGCACTTTTTAGAACTTAAAAATTATTTATTTCTGAAACTTTCCATTTAGATTGTGGTTGACAAGAAGTAACCAAAACTGGAGAAAATAAAACTGTAACCATGTGATGAATACTGCATGTATTTCTTCTCAGTTGCAAAAGCTGCTGTCACAGCTATGCTAAAAACTGCCAGCTTCCTACCCATTCTTCCCAAGTTTTTCTAATAAACTATCCAGTGCTCTGTGTGTGTCCTGCAGGTGTACCTGTTCTGGCAGAATGGACTGTTCCATTTAAAGATAATGGGCTCACAAGTATGTCCTTTGGGGCACCTTCACACCTCTATATCATGGAAAGCACCTCTTAGTTCACTTTAGAGGGAGAAAGAACACAGATTAGGTACTATGAAGGAATAATGGACTCTTGCTTTCCCATGGAAACAGAGATGTCCAGGAGGGATGCAGGGCAAGGGCAAGTAATAAGGCCTTATCAGAAAAAAAGAAGCCTCATTTTCCATGCTCAGATTTTATTTGTACAGTCCTCATGTTGATCTTCTTTGGGGTGTCAAAATGTAGCACAGGGGTGCCTCAACTCATCTATGTTCCTTAAGCAATATGTCTACTAAAAATTCAGTATTCTTACATGTAAAGTCCACTATTGTATAGTAAGAACTCTAAGAGAATGTTAAATCAATATGAATAGCAAGAAAACATCAAGATAATTCAATTTTCTCTGTTCTAATAGCTAATTTGAAATAACACACTCATTCAATGTAACACCAATTCAGATTTCTTCTATCCTAATTATCTTTTTTCAACATAAAAAGTTGTAGTTGCAAGGTGTAAAATGCATTGAGAATGGACTCTATCCAGGCTGAGCATGGCAAACATGGCTGTGGCAGGCCTTGCCCTTCTCCATTTCATCTGCCTTGCTAAAAACCATTAAATTCTACTCCTAAAGCTAGTCATCACGATCTATCCCCTTATTTGGCCACTTCCTCCTCCTTAGGCTGACTACCAAGGTCCAGCTATCAAAAACTTAAAGTCCAGGAATCAAAAGCCTTATTTGACTTCTATAATTAATCTGCTCAATTAAAAATTAAACACCTCATCCTAACTCAGGGCTTCAGCTTTTACCCATATAAACTGTCATTTGCCTATGGGCCATGTCTATCTCCTCTCTATTTAGATATTTATCCCTCTGGGACAAATATCCCTTTCCTCTCTCCCTTATCCCCAACCCCCTTCTCCCTCATCCTCTATCTTCTGTCTTTGTCTATTATTCCTTGCCCTTTGTTCCTCTGAGGAAAATCCATCTCCTGAGAACTTGGTATTTGGTTGTCTTGTGCTGACTATCTGCCACTTCATACAGTATGTATCAGCAATGCCTATTTAAGTCATTGTAGTTTATATGGTTAGAAATTTATGATGTGTACAGGAGCCATTGTTTTCAAATTCTCTATCTCATCAAAAATATAAATTCTTACATAAGTTATATATCTATTATGCTATGTGACTTTTCTGAACAAATATCTATTTACCCCAGACTGGATGCTGATGGCAAATGAAGGAAACAATTCCACCCAAGTCTGGCTTAGTTATTCTGTAAGTTTATTGGCATTTTCTTGAATAATGATGGATATCATTTTTGGAGGGTCCAGCTCACTGTGAATAGTACATTCCCTGGCAGGTATGATATATTGTTTTATAAATCTGTGGTTCTGATCAGCTTGGCATGAAAAATTATATGTGATGAGCAAAAGACCAGCATCATTGTGGTGAAATCTTGCCAAGCCCTGTATGACCATGGAAGGGACAGTGTGACACAGTTTCTAGCCCTGGAGCAGAGCCAGCAGAGCATGGGCCTCCACAAGTGCTGATGATATCTGTACGTGTAAGGCTTGCTTGCATAATAATGTATATGCTTTACTTCATGTTCCTCCCTCTGGAAATGTTCTCCCTGCCAATGTTGATGACTCCAGGATAATTAGGAATCACATGATTCTGCGAAGTAAGAATGTATCTAATGTTCCTTAGCAAAATGGTAATGCTGTGACCTTCACAACAGCCCTTAAGGCTGTAGGAAAGAATTCTGAAAACTCGAGTTCAAAAATACATAAATCAACCTAAGAGCTGTCCTTTGCAGAATTTCTCAACTATGTGAAATATACAGATGTGATATCAATTGTATGAGGAGCTTCACAGGCCTAAAGGAACAGAGGCTACATGAATGAGCCAGCTTGCCAGAAAGATATTAAACAAGATTCTACCCAGCTAATATTATTTTTTATGCTTACAAAGGCAGGCAGATTTCTAAGTATAAGGTCAGCCTGGAACAGAGCAAGTTTAGGTTCAGGCATGGTGGGAATGATGATCTCAGGATGGGATCCCACCCAGCTAGCTTCTTATTTGTGCTTACAAAGGCAGGCAGATCTCCGAGTTCATTTGATATGCTAAAAAATGTACTTGTCTTTTTCTAAAAAAATCAAGGGTCTAAGGTCATAAAATGCTGATTTGTGGGATAATCAAAAGGGAACCAGAGTAACGATTGAATTGACTTGTAAATAAAAGATTGATATTTGGTCTTTAAGAGATGAGCTGTCTGGAGAGCTATTGCAGTTCTCCTTTAGGATTTGTCTGGTGGACTTTCTGACTTTAGTAGGAAAACTCAAGAATTTTTTAGCAGCTTTTCTGACTGGTTGGAAAACCAAAAAGCTACAAAAGAGAGCTAACGTGTCTCTTCTAGATTTTTCTATTCTCTCCCAGGTTCTCTTTGGGGACTCTAAACCTGATGGGTCCATGTGAATGAATCAGGGGACCTGGCTCTGAGCTCTATAACCACTGGACTCAACTGTCTAGAGGGCTATCTCAAGCATACTGCAGAGCTGTCAGCTTGCACCTTATCACTGACTTCAAGTCATTTCTTTCACTGCTCCCAAACAACCCTTCCTCAGGACTTATTCCCAAGCTGAGGCTGGTCCTTGGCAAAAATCTTCTGAGAAGTCTTTCCTCAGAGTCCACACATAGAAGCACACCTGTGTTCCTGAGGTGGCCAATGGTAAACCTTATGCTGGCAGCTCAACTTGGGTATGTGTAAGAGTTTCCCAGATGGTACTGGTTATGAAGGCATGCATCAGTCCTGGAGAGCCACTGAGACTTGGCACTGTGTGGCAGTGCTAGAGTCCCTAAAGGGAAGCCAGGAGAGGCTATTTGGTGGAGCTGAAGCCCGGATTGTAATAGAAACTCCAGAATTGATGAGTCCGTGGAGAAAAATTAGGGTTTGGTCCCATCAGGTTTAGAGTCCCCAAAGAGAACCTGGGAGAGACTATTGTTGAAGATGAAGCATATTTACACCGGGATTTTGGAGAAGCCAGTACGTGGGACCAACAAGGACCAAGGACTGCAGCAGCTATGAAGTGGAGCAGTCTTGACCCTAGGAGACAAGCTGTATGTTCTGCAAAGGCAGAGCCAGAGAAGTAGCCCAGGCCTTTTGGAGTCCAGAAGCATGTGAATGAATTAGGGGATCTGGCTCTGAGCTCTATAACCACTGGACTCAGTGTCTGTTTTGGGTGTGACAGTGCCCTGATTGATTCTTCCTTCCTGGAATAAGAAAGCATGTAATTTTATTTTTGATTTTACAGGAGTCCACAGTTCAAAGACTGAACTTTTAAAAAGACTTTGGGCATTTTAGAGAGACATTGGAGAGACTGAGACTTTAAACTTTGAAGGGGACTTTGGATATTTTAAAGAGACTGAACTTTTAAAGTGTTTAGATTTTTAAAGACTGTGGGACTTTTAAAAGTTGGAATCTTTTAAATAAAGTTTAATATTATTTTGATATTAATATGGGATCTTGGAGCTCAATGAAAAAGGAATATGAAAAAAGGAGATAAGTAGTAATGTAATTATATGTCAACTTGACAAAAGCTAGAATCATTTGAGAGGTGGGAACTGCAATTGAGAAAATGCCCTCACTGGATTAACCTGGGGGCAAGCCTTTGGAGCATTGTTTTGATTGATTGTTTATATGGGAAGTCCCATCTTGCTGTGAGAAGTGCTTCTCCTAAGCTGGTAGCCTAGGTGCTATAAGAAAACAGGCAGCAGGTTGAGCGAGCCAGTAAGCAGCACTCCTCCATGATCTTGGCTTCATAACGGCTTCACTTATGACTTGCATGTTCCTGCCATGAGTTGCTGCTCCGATTTCCTTCAGTGATGGAGTCTGGCCTGAGAGCAATAAGCAGAAATAAACCCTTTCTCCCCATGGTGCTTTTGGTCCTGCATATTTTATCACAGCAAGAGCAACCCTAAGACACAGAGCCTTTTGAGCACCCTCCTCCTCCCTCTAAGAGGGAATGTTTCAGTTCAGATGACAGATCTACACAACACATACAAATAAGGCTTGTTTTAATAACAAACACCCTTCTAAGGACCTTTGAGGGAAATCCAATAGCCAACCTGTTACAAGGCTGCTTAAAAATTTGTCATTTTCAGGCTTCTATTGTGGACACTTTCTAGTATTTTTTGACATTCCAATAATTTTGTAACGATATATAAATCAACTTAAAAAATAAAATTGTGTGTGGGTTTCCTGTTAGTACAAATGAAATATTTACGTTAATTAACTCAGGAAGAGAAAAGTTGCTGAACAAGACAGTGCTGTTGTATATAGGCATTCACAGAAGCCGTGGCTGAATGCCCAAGACCCATACAAGATCAAGTCAATCAAAGTCCCAGCATGACAAGAGGTAGGGTCATAAACCCCACCTGTAGCCAAGAGCTAGTGAAAGCAGACTGTGGCTGGGGAAAGGAGAGTCAGTTGTATTCAAGGGTGCAGACCCTGAAAAACTACCCCTGCTTTAGTAGAGTCCTACTACAGTCATGCACATATAGGCTTCCTTAAGCTCATTCAGTAGGGGTGGGGTGGGAGGGTACATGAAGTTGGGAGGAAAGGGGGGTGTAGAATGAAGGGGTGTGCTTGATCAAACGTATTACAGTCATGTATGAAATTCTCAAACAATAGAAAAAAGAAACTGTTCATTTTAATTTTCACTGAAGTTGATTTTGGCCTATGATTGATTACCATGTAGCTTCATGCCTACAGTAAGGCAGCATTTCATAGCAGCAGTACTTTTTGGAGCAACACTGACTTTATCAGGAGACAGTAAACAAGAAGGAAATGGTCAAGGTCCTATCACATCCTTTGAGAGGACATCCTCAAAGATGTTGAAGCCAGCCTATGAGGGGACATTCAATATACAATTGATAGCATAGGGTTAGTCAAAAGTCTGTAATCTTACAGGTTATATTGTAAACACTTGTCAGGATTTTTATGTACTTCATAAACATAAAGTATTATAGAAAATTTTCATATATTCAACAGTCATATAGGCATTAACCCGTGCTAGGAATCCATGATAAAATTTGCTCTATGCATGAGAACCAGTTATCTCTCTACACAGTTTAAGTTCCAAGGCTTTCCTGGAGTGTGTTTCCCTTCAGGCCAAGGTGAACTGTCAGGTCTGTAAGCCTTTGTGTAATCAGCGCTCCACTGAGTGTACCAGAGTCTGTCACAACAGGAAATGACCAGACCGTGAATACAGATGATGACTGCTGAGTCTCAGAAGTTAGTTTAAGCAAGTGATTCTTCTGGCACAATACCCATTAGCAGCAGAGAGAAGCCACCATGAGCTGTAACCTCTGTCCGGATTCCTCCATGGATGGTTACTGATGGACTCAAATGAGTCACATGATCCTCTCAGTAGGCAGCATTGTCCTTCTGCCAACCTCCCTGTGGAAGCTCAGTCAATATTAATTGAATGAGTGAATGAACTGACATGAAGTATGTGGTAGGTGATGTGGAAAGACTTGCCCATGGTGGTCATATGGGCCTCCTGGCATACAATCAATAGAATTTGGATGTTGTTATTTTGCCTAGCTGGTGGCCAAGACAATGGCTTTGCAATGACAGCGCTTCCACATTCAAAAAATATCTTTAGTATATTTTCTGCCAACACTTTTTTGACTTGACATTAAATAGGGATACAGAGTTTCTTTGTATAGAAAATGAAGGCCCTACTCTGCTACCCAGACATAAACTTCCAAGGACTGCCTGAGAATTTGGTGTGTATGTATGTGTGTGTGTGTGTGTGTGTGTGTGTGTGTGTGTGTGTGTGTGTGTGTATATATATATATATATATATATATATATATATATATATATAATTTTGAGATTATAATATAATTACATCATTGTCTTTCCCATCTCTTCCTCCAAACCCTCCCACATATCCCTCCTTCTTCTCTTTCAATTTGAAGGCCTTTTCCCATTAATTGCTGTTATATACATATTTGTGTGTATATATAAAATACATAAATGTAACCAGCTCATTCTGTATAACATTATTTGTGTATTCTATACACAAATGTTCACAGGGCTGACTTTTGGTTTTGAATAACCACTTGATGTGCTCTTTTCTGAGGAAGACTATTTCTCCTGATCTCAGCATTCCTTGGTTGCCTGCAGTTCTCTGTGTAGGTTGAGAACTCCTGAGCTTCCTTCCTTCCTTCCTTCCTTCCACTTTAGCATGTCTACTGGTGTCCTCCTTATTCAACTCTGTTTCATACTGGTAGACTTAGTAGGACATACAGTCTCACTCCCTGTTCCTCTGGCTCTTAAAATCTTTCTATGTCCTCTTCCATAATGATGTCTGAACCTTAGATGAAGGAGTTGGGTTGTAGATGCATCAGTTGGTACTGGTGTCCACAACTCTGCATTTTGGTTGGCTCTGTTTTCTGTAATTTGTGACAAAGAGAAGTCTCTATGATGCTACATTTATCTGTGTGTATAAGAACAAATACTTAGCATATAGTTAGGGATTGTGCTAGCTTAGTACAGTGGGAGTTGTAGGTTTTCCTCCGAGATCCGTGACTTCTCTATCCCTGGATAGTTACCTAAGTTTTCAGTACCAGCTATGATCTTTTTCCTGTTGAGTAGGTCGTAAGGTCAATTAGAGAGCTGTTGGTTACCACAAGGTCTGGGTGCCACTACTGTATCCTTAATGTGTCAAACAATGTTGGCTGTGGTTCATACATGTCATACCTGAGTAGGCCTGTTGGTTGTTTTTCCCTCTCAGAAGCTTGCATGGTGCCTTATGGTACATGAATGCTAGTCCTCAGGAGGAGGCTTTCAAGTTAATTCCAGCTCAGTGGCCCCTAGTCCCTGTGTCTGATGTGCATGATATCTTCAGTAATAGAGACTTACCTTTCACTTTGATGGTGGTGGTGGTGGTGGTGGTGGGGAAAGGGCAACCAAGAACAAGAACAATGGACTGTATGTTTCAGGAGTCTCTTGGACAGCCCTGGCCAACAGCTCAAAAGATGGTTTCTCATGCCTGATATGGAAATTTTGTTAGGTAGTCTTTGGCTCTCAGAGGGAGCATTGTCAGCCCAGATGGGAAAATTGCTTTTAAACTAAGTATGTGTATTTATACACTGACCTATGTGTATTATAGACAGTTTTAGCTAATTAATAGTTTTTATGACTTTAAGACATTCTCCTTGCTTTGATATTTATCTCCATTCTCCTCCTTTCTCAAAGAGAATTGGAACCTTTCTTTTTATTTTCCGTGGTATTCATTTCAGTTTTCAAAACAATAGTAGTTACTTTTCCATTATTTTTTTTGTATGATATGCTTACCTAAGTTGTTTTATTAGAGTAAGTATGACTACACCAATCCATCTGGTGAGTGAACACCATTCATTCAATAACCCTTGGTCAACAACCACAGATGAAAACAGAAGAGAAAGAGATACACTGGAAGCAGGGAACCTTCAGAATGTGTAGCTCCTCAGCATGTCATGTGGCAGGAATAAGATGATTTGTAAAGAGCTAGAGAGATGGCTCAGAAGTGAAGAGCACTGGCTGTTCTTCTAGAGGACCTGGGTTTAATTCTCAGAACTTTCATGGTAGCTCCTAACGGCCTATAACACCAGTCCTATGGGATCCAATATCTTCCTCTGGGTTCCAAGGTACCAGGTACGAATTGGGTGCATAGACATATAGGCAGGCAGAACACACACACACACACACACACACACACACACACACACACACACACAGAATAGAAATGGTATTTCAGACACTTTAAGAAAATAGGTAAAGAAAGTTCAGCTGACCATGTTTCAGGAGATAAGAGAGGGTGGACCCAGAAAGTAAAAAAGATCACTGAGAGTTTATGTGACTCTTCAGAGTCTGATTGAGTGACCCCTCTAATGTCATTTTGTGCCCTGAGTGAATGCCACTTTATTCATCTGCATTTGTCATCTGAATTCTTCCTCTCTATCTGAGAATCAAGAATTTACTTCCAGGCTTCATTCTTGGGGACACTCCTCCCTGCTACATGACCCTAGAGTACCGTTGCCTTCCATGTGGGTGATGTTTCATCAGTAGGGAACATTTGCCAGTTGGTGCAGCTAACTGGAAGCTCAGACTGTGCCCAAAAAGCTTGACTACAGTCAATCAACACAGTGATACTTCTCAGGCACCAGGCTTTGCCTTTCGTCTCTCAGTGTATTTCAGAGTTTTCCAAGTTATTACGTACAGACCTTCACAGCAAGTTGGGACATGGAATTAGAATCCTTCCCATTTTAAAGAACTCACAAGTAATGGTTTTCTCAAGAACAAGTTGTCACCAAGTTTCTTCCCATTTCCATTCATTTTGTCTGCCCGTGCTCCTGAGTTGGTTGACCTCTTTGAGATATCTCTGACTCTTCCTTTGTAACTTGGGAACACTGAGGTCCCTTCAACCCTATTCTGCTGTCCCTTCTGCTGCAGCTAAAATGACAATGGACTAACAAGAACCCCCTTTGGAGGAGGAGTTATTCATCTCCACACTGAGTTTCTGGGGGAAAATAAAAGATGATTTCCCCATTAAACAAGTAAAGAAGTATTTGACAAGTACTTCTAGAATAAGGTGTTCTTTAACAGCCAATTTTATTCAATACAGATGACTTTCTTATGTAAATTTTGCTCACCTTTGGAAAAGTCCTTGAAACTCAAATAAAAGAAGTAATAATTGTGACCACATGTGAAAACTGTAGGGGTTTTGTTTTGTTTTGTTTTGCTTTGTTTTCTGGTTAAGGTTTTATTCTGTAGCCCACGCTGGCTTGGAAGTCATGGAAATCCTCCTGTACCTGCCTTTTAAGGGCTGGTATTGATGAGAATGAACCATCATACTTGACAACATCTTTTAATAAAAAGCAGTATTAGTTAGTCCAAGATGCCGTGAATAACCTTTAGGGTAGCCACATTCTTCCTGGTTTTGTATTTCTTACCCTAAGTTCCCCAAATATCTTTCCACTAGGGATCCCAAGAGGCTCATGATTCCGTTTCCTTCCCCTAGAACTGCTCACACAGGATCACACAGAATTGTGTTGACATGAATCAACAGAAGGCGATGTTATTTAAGAGGAAAGAAAACAATTATATATCAAGTATTAGTTCACAGAAATCCTAATTCCTACTGTGTGTGTAGCAGAATTCCTCAACTGTCATTTTTCATTTCTGGACAAATGATCTTCTCCTACTGAGACCTACTGTCACCTCACTGTGTGGTGTTGGCACAACTTCCTGCCATGTGGTCAGTTATTTGCCTTCTGTTAGTAGAGATGCCCCCACAGGGCCCACCCCTGTCCAGCACACATGCTCCTTTCCCACGTGAGCTTGTCCTGGCCCACTCACCTTGCTCTTCAGAGCCTGATTTTTTACGCTGAACTAACTCTTGGTCTGTTGCCCTGAATCCAGTGACCTTTGTATGCACCTGTTCTAGGGGAGTCACTGAAGTAGATGGGACTCTGGGCAAAGTCATAGAAGGGCAGCTTGAAGTACCATACAAAAGGATGCATGTACCCAGGATGTAGACATCTCTGTTGCTGTCTCTGTTGATGCCTCTCTAGTTTCCTTTTTTTTTCAAACTAATAAATTTTCTCCTACTTTGCATTGGACCATAACCAAGATCACATCCACACAGGTTCCTTAGAGAAAAGGCCTCTGTAAATATCAAATCTAGTGGTGAACAAAACATGTTGGAGATGTTGACAGACAAGTATGAGTTCGTGTTCTGAACCAGAACCTAAGACCCAGGGCTAGAATCAGTTACCAATGTGGCTTCTGGGAAGATGCAGGCTTGTTGGGAAATCCAAACAGCAATATTGACCAAAGGTTTAATGCCAGTTATGATATTAAAAGTCAACACAAAGTTCTACTTAGGAACTTATCACAGGCAACTGGACAAGTGAAATTCTGCTGTCTTACGGTTTCTGTTGCTGCAATGAAACGCCAAGAGTGAAAAGCAAGCTGGGAAGGGCAGGGTTTGCTGTGATGCCACTTCCACATTGCTGTTCATCACCAAAGAAAGTCAGGGCAGGCACTCAAGTAGGACAAGATCCTGGAGGCAGGACACTGGAAGCAGGAGATGATGCAGAGGCCACGGAGGGATGCTTGCTCTCCATGGCTTGATCCACCTGCTTCCTTATAGAAACCAAGAAATGGCACCATTCATAATGGACTGGCCTCTCCTCCATCAATCACTAATTAAGAAAATGACTTACAGCTGGACTTTATGGAGGTATTTTCTCAGTTAAGGTTCCTTCCTTTCAGACAGCTCTAGTTTGTATGTCAAGTTGACATAAGACCAGCCAGCAGAGGCTAGTTCCATATTGTACTTCCAAGCAAAAAAATAAAAATAAAAATATAAAAAAATTCTCCCTCTTGAAGCCATTGTCTACGTGGAGTATAAGTGGCTATGCCCACAGGGGAAAAGCCTATACATCCTTAAGGAGTACTTACATTTTGCTTCGGAAAAGAGTTGGAGAGTTAGGTCAAGCTATCTAGTAGAAGTCAGAGGATTCCTGGCATCTCCACATTTTGCCAATACCTAATTTTACTTAACTTACCAGAATTTATCCCTGTACAAATCTTGCTAGCTTGCTTCTTTGGGGGATGATCCTTCCACAGGAATGACAGTGAGCAAATGAGAATCTGTCACAGAGGAGTGTTGTCCTCAGAGGCACTTATGGGAATCCATGGTCAATCCTATAAGGTAGAGCACACCGACGCCATGAAGCAGACAGATGTACTAATCCAGCAGTATTGCAATCCTATTGTGGCACTATCAGTTAACTGCAGCCCCAAAGCCGGGAGCCTATGTTCCTGCTGGATGAGAAGCCTTTGTGGAACTGTGTTCAAGTACCAGTGCAGTCCCCCACAGCCAGGAATGGACTCCAGTCACACAGCAATGCCAAGACACGTCCCCTCAACTCCCCATGAAGTAGTCAGTCCACTCTCCTGTGCTCTGAGTATCCCGTTCAGGTGAACAAGTAAGTGACTGTACTGTGAGGTTTTCCTCACCTTTGGGTCTTCTTGTTCTCTTCATAAATCCTTCCTGAAACCTGAAGCAAATTAGAATCCTGTGGACCTCCTTGTTTTCGACACTGAAGGCACCCCTCGTAGCCAACAGGAGCTCCAGTTTCTATGGCAGAACCAGTGCTCAGCATAGGATTTGCGTGGAAACCTGAGAACTGTGGCTTACTTGACTATGATGTGTCTTTTGTGTCTTTCATGCCTGTTAACGCCTCAGTTCGATTCTGCTCCCTTATTCTGTGAAGTTCGAAACTCCTGAATTTTTTATTCTGTCCTGTGTATGTGGCACCAAACTGAAGATTTCTTGGCCACATTGTAAAACTCTAGTAATTTTTAAAACATCAGAAAAAAGTGAGTGACTGGAGATGGCGTGTAAACAAAGACATCACTTTAGAGGCTCGCCTTTATTTGGTTTCAAACTTAGTGCTGCAGCTGGATTAGACACCGTGGTTAAAGTGACTCTGTGATATATTACTTCCTGAAAGATTTCACCCCATAAAGCCGAGCTGCAATGTTACTGCACACTAAAAACCTCACTTTAGCTTTGATCCATTTTGATCTTTGTGAGTTACCTTAAATATGACAGGTAGGTGACTGTGCTAAGTAGCTTGAAATGACTTTTGATCAAATGTAATAAAATTCTCTGCTGCAGCTTGCTTATCTCATCTCTCCTACCTATCTGGGTGAATTGCCTGTCTTCGGATGTTTCTATGGTGGCATTTTATGCTCTATTAGTACCGGTCTTAGTTGTTTGGGAAGGGCTATTGAGCTTCAACAGGCCCCAGCATGAAGGCTGTATGAGGACAGCCCTCTATTGACTTAGCCCACCCTCCCCTGAAGCCCTCAAAGTGACCCCAAGCCCTCTACATTTCTGTTTTACATAATATTCCTCCGTGTGTGTGTTTGTGTGTGTGTGTGTGTGTGTGTGTGTGTGTGTGTGTGTGGTGTTAGGGACTGAGCCCAGGGCTTTGCTTTGCTTGTGACATGCAAATGTTCTACCATTGACTGTATTCCTGGCCATTGGTGTCTAGGCACAGGGTCTCAGTAAGCCCTGTAAACCTGATTAGAACTTGCTGTCTCCCATGTGTTGGGATTACAGGTCTGTGCCACAATTCGATCTATCAGGTGTTTACTCTGTTTATGTCCCCAGTGCACACACAGGGTGAGAATCCTCATGCTACAATCATGCTAATGACCTGCAGCTTCTTCTGTGTCTTTGTTGAAGACAGTTTCTGGTAAAATGCCCCATTCTGTCAGCTCTGGCCTCATCTTCAATTTTCCCTGTCCATTTAACAAGTATGAGCTGATATTTGTTCTTGGATGAACACATTGCTAAGCCTTGGGGCACAACAGAATGTGAATTGGACAGAGGACGCCTGTGTAGCTTACATCTAAGAAAAGGAGAGCAACAGTGAAGGAACATACAAGAAAGGATCCAGTGAGTGAGCTCAGTAGGTAAAGGCATGACTCAGAAGCTTGGAAATCTGAATTTGATTCCTGAACCTATGTAAATGTAGGAGAGAACAACACCACAGAGTTGTCTTCTAACACACACACACACACACACACACACACACACACACACACACACACAAATAAAAATTAAAAAATAAAAGCCAAATGAGCCATAGCAATGAATATATGTATAATTGAAAACTGGAAAAAATGTTACAACTTATTTTGTGGTGCCTTTGGAAGGGTGCATCTGTGGAGACTGAAGAATGAAAGAATGGAGACAAAACAGAGAAACACATTATTCAGGTTCTCTGTTTACTAGCGTGGTACTAAATCCAATGTGAGCTTGAATAATTTACATGGCCTCTAATTCTTAATTTCTCTAGCGACGAAATAAAGATGATAATGCCATCTACTCTAAAAGCCCTGGGTTTGGACAGATTTATATAAATCACTGAGTGCAATGCAAGTGCTCTGTAAACAGGAGCTGCTAATTATTATTTATTAGGCTGAGGTGTGAAGGCCAGGTGGGGCCAGCCATGCCTAGAGTTGTGAGGGAAAGCATTCCAAGAAGAAAGAGAACAGATCTCTCTTCAAAGCTGCTGGAGCTCCTAGGATCTGTGGAAAGGCCAGTGTCGCTAGGACTGTGCGAGTGAGGGAGAACACACTGGAGGATGGCGTGGGTGGGCACCATATGGTGGCTGCGTGAGCGCCAGCCCAGAGAAGGCAGATGCTGGGTTCCTTCAGAGTTGCTTTCCCCCTAGAGAATGTGAAAAGACAGAGGGCAAAGATGTTGAGAACGTGTGTAAGAGGGTGGTTCTATTGAAAGGCTGTGGAATTCAAGTGAATCAGGACAGGAGAAAAGATGACCCGGACTAACGGAAGGAAGAAACGGGAGAGCCCGAGTGGGCGGCATCCACCCCACAGGAAGGGTGCTTCAGGAAATGGGAGCTTTGGGAAGAAAACAGGGCTTTAGATGTGTTAGATGAGCTTGCCTAAGTGCTGCTGGTGACAAAGGCCAGGGAGTGACTCTGAAATCACATGGGTGAATGGGGTATTGAAGATAATCATAGAAGTGTGCATATATTGGGGGGACTGTCTGTACAGAGTCCTGCTACCAACCAATATGACCGCATTGTCAGGGAAGAGGAGGACGCTCTGGGAACTCAGGCTGGAAGTGACCAAAGGGGCATGAGCAGCGTCGGTTGACGGACAGTCAGGGTTGGGGGAAGCAGTGTTAAGACTAGTGGTGTGAATCTCAGGGGAGGAAGACTAATGGTGTACAAAAGAGAATAGGGTCCCTGTTGTTTGGGGTTTATGAAGGCTTGGCACAGATGGTCTAGACAAAGGGTAGCTTCCTGGATTGCCCAAGTATTTTTTATCATTTATTAAAAATTTTACGCACTATGTTTTGATCATATTCTTTCTCCTCCAACTCCTCCCAGATCCTCCCCAACTCCCTAGCTATACAACTTCATGTCCTCCCTCTCAAACGAAAACAAATCTATCAAAAATGAAAATCAAATCAAAGAAAAAAGAAACTCAGCAACACACACACACACACACACACACACACACACACACACACACACACACACACACACACGGGTGTGTAGACACGCACACCAGAAAAATAAACAAACAAAAAATTTTAAGAGTCTATTTTGTATTACCTAACTACTCCTGGGCTTTATGAAGAATACCTGGAGTGTGGCTGATATCCTCAGTGTCGTTTCACTGGAGAAAGCCGATTTCCCCTTTCTCAGCAAGTATCAGTTGTAAATCACTTCCTGGTAAAGGATGGGATTTTGTGTCCACTTCCCTTTTCAGTCATAACGTTTTTCCTGGTTAGAACCTGTGAGAGTCTTGTGGCTACCGCCACAGTCTCTGTGAGTTCATATGTGCACCAGCCCTGCTGTGCTTGGAAGACACTTTCCTTGCAGTGAGTCATCACCTCTGGCTCTTACAGACTTTCTTCCTCCTCTCCCGCATAGATCCCCGAGCATCGAGGGAAGGGGTTTAATAAAGACTACCCAGTGTCCCAAAGTTCCCCAGTCTCCGTAATTGTCAAGTTGTGGGTCTCACGTTGATTCCCACCGACCGGGAGCTTCTCTGATGACAGCTACGTGACAATTCTGTGGGTAGAAATGTCATTAGGAGTCATTTTGTTGCTATGTTCCTTCAGCAGAATAAGGTTTAGTTCTTATTTTTTCTTTACAAAATATTTCTGATTTTTTTCTACTGGATTTCCCCCCCCCCCCTTCCAAACTTTCCAGTAAATAATTTGTGCCTCTTTTATCTCAAGATCTGTTTTCCTAAAAGCCACTGCGGAGATTCCTATCTCCCCCAAAGGAATGTGGGCCTTGTTGCCTTTGTACTCAGTTGTGGTTGAGACATAATAAGTATGGAATGAGTGAATGAATGAATAAAAATATTTTTCTTTTGCTACCAAATCCTAGAAAAAATAATTATTTATTCACATCAACTAGCTTTATGTATGTTGCATCGAAAGCTCCTTTAGGTGTGAACTTTGGGTACTGCAGAGATATTAGGTGGTGTTGCCTACCTTTTTCTTTTATTAGATTAGATCCTTTATTTTGTAGTTGCATTTAATACAATTTTACTCTATTTTGACTTTAATGGAAATAATTTTTTTTTAGCTTTCAGTCTTGCTAAATGAAAGAAACATTAAAAATTTGAACTATATTATAAACAACCATCAACTTATTAATTCACAGTTTTCCCTTTTTTGTTTTGTTTTGGGTATTCAGAAATCTCATGTTATTTCATCATTGACCCAGTCATATATTTGAATTTATAATAGCATGCTTTATCTCGGTAAGAAAAAGCTGAAAACAGCCAAGTTCATCTCTGTTTTGAGGGCAGAAGAGTGTGTTCATGGCTATGTGGAATGAAGAGTTTAATGGCTTTATGATCAATATAGGCATGTTAATTTTTCTTTGATGATGGTAATATATATATATATATATATATATATATATATATATATATATATATATATTCTCTTTTCTGGGGAGTAAATGAAAGATTACTTAAAAGTTCCTTTCCTAAAGTATCATTTCAGGGCAGTAAGATGCCTCGCCGAGGGAGGGTGTTGCAGTCACAGGGCAGTAAGATGCCTCGCCGAGGGAGGGTGTGGCAGCCACGTCTGCTGACCTCGGATCAATCCTCAGAACCACAGAGTTCATCAAGAGAACAGTTCCACAGTGTTTGCTGAACTTCAAATTAGGTAAAAATTTCAGTATCTACAAGAATTGAGAGGGAATGCTGTCAGCGTCTGGAAGCTGATCATGGGATGGATCCCTGCATATGGCAATCACTAGATGGTCCATCCTTTCGTCACAACTCCAAATTTTGTCTCTGTAACTCCCTTTTTTGCTGAAAGGACCCAGATATAGCTGTCTCTTGTGAGACTATGCCGGGGCCTAGCAAACACAGAAGTGGATGCTCACAGTCAGCTATTGGATGGATCACAGGGCCCCCAATGGAGGAGCTAGAGAAATTACCCAAGGAGCTATAGGGAACTGCAACCCTATAGGTGGATCAACATTATGAACTAACCAGTACCCCGGAGCTCTTGACTCTAGCTGCATATGTATCAAAAGATGGCCTAGTCGGCCATCACTGCAAAGAGAGGCCCATTGGACTTGCAAACTTTATATGCCCCAGTACAGGGGAACGCCAGGGCCAAAAAGGGGGAGTGGGTGGGTAGGGGATTGGGGGTGGGTGGGTATGGGGGACTTTTGGGATAGCATTGGAAATGTAAACGAGGAAAATACCTAACAATAATAATAATAAAAAAAGAATTGAGAGGGAAAAATAGAGTCTTCAAGGACAGGCTTTCTGCATCAGTGATCAACTCTCATATAGTCGTGTCATCTGCATCTCTACACACGTTGTCTCGGCTTGCTGATCACCTGGATGGTTTTGAAGCAAACTTCATCTGCATGTATTTCAATATGGAACTACTAAAGAACTCTTTTAAAAAATAGGCATGGGTCTGGGGAGATAGGCCAGTCAGTAAAATGTTTTGTTTTATGAGCATGGGAATCTGAGTTTGATACAGCACATGTCAACTTTCTGGTGAGGGTGGTGTATGTTTATAATCTCCGTTCTGGAGAGGCAGAGACAGGAGGATCTCTGGGGCTCTCTGGCCAACCAGTCTAGCCTAACGGAGAGCTCCAGGATAATCTACTTCAAAGAAGATAAATGGCCTTCCTGAGCATGACTCTAAATATTGTCATCCTGTTCCTAGGGCAAAAAGAAGGTTCTTTTGTGCTGCTCTGTGCACCGAAGTTCTTTTGCACAAATAAAATGCAAGTAAAACAGAAGAAGGCAAATACATACATGTTAATGTGTACTTATGCACCCACATACACATGTGTAAACATACACGGACACATATACACACATTAAAAGTTTAATTACTATGCTATGATCACATTTAAAAAATTAGTACTTCTTACTGTTACTAAATATCTTGTTGATATTTGACATTTTCCTTTTTATTTATCATTTTAAAATAAATGTTGAATCAGCACTAAAAGGGGTATATGACTATACTTAACTGTTGTCTCAAATCTCTCTATTTTATATTGTTCCCTCATTCTGTTTCCCCTGCATTTTATGTGTGCAAAAGAACTTCAATGCACAGAACAGCATAAAAGAACTTCCTCTTTACCTTTGAGAGATCTAGGTTTTGTTGACTTATTCTGAATGGTACTTTATTAAGTACGTATATTCTATGGATGTCCTGTAGTTTGTTATCTGCAGCTATAGAGGTCAGTTCGATCAAGCTGAAGTTTTATGATGAACAGTTGGTGCTTAGCAGCGGCATGTGCTACCACTGGGAGGTAAACAATACATAGCTGTCTCTCCGTGATGTTCATATCTCATAGTAATCACTACCAAGCTATTGTTCATTAAAGATTGTGTTGGCACATGTGTTGCTGCCTTGGTCCCAAACTGTAAGTGGAGCCTAGCCAAGCAAGTTAGGACACATTTTTTTTTAAAAAGCAACTTAGAAAGTGCTTGCATCACAAAAGGATTTTTGGCTAGGTGTGGTACCATATAAAATAAGTATATTTGCAATGCTCTAAATAGTTTAGTATCTTTTGAAAGAAGTATGAAATTGAGTGAGCACACTGAACTTGCTGTTGTTAGGCACATAAAATTCTAACATTAATTTTTATTTAAACAATTTGGAATCCCTATTTTGAGGCCAGTATGTGCTTGAAAGAACACTTTCCTGTCTCCCTTTGGCTTCCTGTCCTCCATGAGGCCAAGTTGTTCTGTCTCTTCATATTCAACATACTATGTGGTCTGGCAACAGACCCACAGCAGTGGAACCAACTGATCATGGGCTAGAACTTCCACACTGTAAGCCAAAATTAAACCTTTCCTCTTTTTAAGCTATTTCAGGCATTTTATCACAGTCAAGGAAAGCTGACCAACACTTTCATTGACCTGTGTAGACCTTGTCTGCTGGACCTGAGATCTGAGGACCCAAAAGAACAGGTAGACTAGAGTCTGATGCTGTAGACAACCTGACTTCAGATTCAATGTACTTTTATACATGAATGTAACAAAGAAAGCAATGACCCAAGGAATATTGTTTGATTTCAGAAAAACAGTCAGAAAGGTATGTAAACAAACACCCAGAAGCACATACTACATATTGACAGAGCAGCCCTTTCCCAGAACTTTGCTAAGGACAGGCCAATTTAAACACAATTGTCTGATAAGTGCCATAAATTATGTCTGAGAAAGCATGAAAGCAAGGCAGAAGAACATATCCAGGTTCAGGGTACACTGACCAGACTGGGTTCTAAAGCTATGTTCTGACATCCAACGAGAATAAACATGTCTTATAAATTGAATGTAAATTTTTAACAAAGAAGACATGAAATCCAGGTCCAAGAACAATCCAGGGAACAAAATGCACCTGAGGTAAAAGGCCCTCTGCTTTTTTCCTGGAGCCTCTTTAAGTTCCCCAAGGCCTTGTTCACCATGCGCCATTCTTCTGATCATGTTCCAACAAACACAGTAGCAGCATTTCCAATTCTGATATTCCTTTTAATGGTTGGAATTCTGTAGAAAGAAGTTTCTTATATGTGTCTATTTTCCTCATATCAGAAAAAAAATGCCTGACTCCCTTTACTTACATCCTTTCAAAATAATACATTTTCATATCATGCTGGATATTTTTTGTGTGTCAGCTTGACAAAAGCTAGATAGACATAAGCTGATGACATACTCATCAGAGAGGAATGGAGCCTCAGTTCAGGAAATGCCTTTATAAGATCCAGCAGTAAGGCATTTTCTCAATTAGTGATCAATGGAGGAGAGTCCCCAACCCATTGTGGGTGGGGTCACCTCTGGGCTGGTGGTCCTGGGCTCCACAAAAAAAGCAGGCTATGGGAACCCTGGGAAGCAAGCCAGTAAGTAGCACCCTCCATGGCTTCTGCATCAGCTTCTGCCTCCGGGTTACTGCCCTGCTTGAGTTCTTGTCCTGACTTCCTTTGGTGATGAAGGTGATGTTGAAATGTAAGCAGAATAAATCCCTTTGTCCCAACTTACTTTTTGGTCATGGTGTTTTGTTAGCAGCAATAGAAACCTAACCAAGACACATGTCTTCTACAGTTGACCACTGAATTTTTATTTTTCAGTGAATTTTCTTCTGAGTATCATTATAAATTCAAGACTTTGACTATATATATATATGATGTTCTATTTAAGCACCAACTGTCTGGCTCTACTCCAATGTGACTTCTGAGAGCTCTGACAGGTCTTCAATAGAGCTTAATAGGCTCCTAGTTTTCTTAAATGTCATGCCAACTTATCTTGTCCCTCACCTGAAACCAGTCATTTCTTCAAAAACCCTGGTTTTTGTTGTTGTTGTTGTTTTCTTTTTGTTTTTTTTTTAATGGAACTAGATTATTCTGAAGCCACCATCTGATTAGCATAGGTGTTCACTCCTATAGCCCAGATATTATTTCTAGCAGTTTCTATTGATAGAGAGTATAAAACTATATTTACATAAAAACACACAAAAGTAAATATAGGCTGTGGTGATTGCTCAGTGAGTAGAGGTATTTACTGTTAAGCCTGACAACCAATCCCTGGAACCCACATGGTGGAAAGGGAGACTCAATTCCTGAAAATTGAAAATTATTTTCAATTCCTGAAAATAGTGTGACCTTCACACTAGGCCACAGCATGCATATGTGCACACACACATGCACACACTCAAAAATAAATAAATGTTCTATATGCATGTGTAACTATGATGGTAAATGTTTTTATTTGTTTCACTCTGGTTATTTGGTTTAAAGAACACATGACTTCATGTACTCTATTGGGACAACACTGGAATCTTTCAAACTCTATTGGTAGGAGATAATTTTGAGTAGATCCCTCTTGACAATTTTTCTGATAGCAAGTTTAAAGCAAAAGCATGTTTAAAATTTTAGAAACAAAATTGTAAAGTGTAGAAATATTCATGGTTTAAAATTATATTTAAGACAAAACCGATCACTTTTTCAAAAAGCAAAGTAGAAAGTACATATGCCACAAAATGAATTTTGGCTAAGTATGATGTCACAGTACACTTACAACACTCTATTGGATTTTAAGGGGGGAACGGTCAAGACAGGGTTTCTCTGTGTGCCCCTGGTTGTCCTGGACCTTGTTCTGTAGACTTGGCTGGCTTCAAATTCCCAAGCGCTGTAATGCAGCACCACTGCCTGGCAACTTATAGCACTCTGAATACTAGCACATTGAAATTGTTTTGCTTCACAAGTCTTATTACAGAAGATATGTATACATAAAATCCTAAATCAGTTTTTATCTTATAATTTGAATGCATATTTTGAAAGGCTGTTTTCAGTAAGGGAAAACGATTATTTTCTATATCATACATCACAACTGTATCTGACTTGTTTGCTTCACAATAAAATAGGCAGATTATCTTCCATCCTTATCAGCTTTACTGGCTATTTCAGTTTGGCATCAAGTGAAATACTTGTATATGTTCTTGCTTTTTAATGCTATTCTGTCGTGTCCTGTGTACTAAGTGTCTAGGTTCAAACTTGGCTGGCATTTTTATTTGCACTGAATGGACGAGAGCAGAAAGGATCTGAAATAGCTTTGCCCTAAAGTCAACTTTCCCATCCGTGCTAATTCAGGAGTGTGGAGGAGAGACAAATTATAAAAGTCCCTATTTTTGTCACGGTTTCTTCCTCCCCACCAGTGCCTTCACATCTCTGAAGGCTTCTCATCCTGTCATTACAAGGACACATTTTGGCATTAGATTAGACTCAGAGTTAGGGAGCAAGTTGATGAGCCTATCCTTGACTCTCACAGGAGTCCAGTCTCGGAGTTTACACCATCCACTGCTGTTTCATGTGCTTCTGACCCTTCCTGCTGCCCAACAAAGCTGCTGAGGACTGCAAAGGACTAAAGCATGCTGAGAGAGCATCTGTCAGCAGCTTGGATGACAAGCTACCTAACAAAACCCACCTGGTACAAGCAGCAGATGCCACAGTGAGAATGTCACTCCACTCCTATGTGGTGGCCAGGTATTGGCACTGTAGAGATAGGTTGTAAATAGAGAGGAAAAAGTCACAATATAACGCAGGTATATCAAAATCGAAGCTGTGTTTCATAAGTAAAGATGAAAGGAATTCTGCTGGTAGAGGTAGAAGCTGGTAGAAAAACAAACAAACAAACAAACAAACAAAATTGTCTACACCCAGAAAAACAGATTAAAGGTCAGTTCTTTAGAGTTTCTGTTTTCAGTTCTTCCCAGAAGATATAACACTGTCTTAGTCAAGGTTTGTATTCCTGCACAAAACATCATGACCAAGAAGCAAGTTGGGGAGGAAAGGGTTTATTCAGCTTACACTTCCACATTGCTGTTCATTACCAAAGGATGTCAGGACTGGAACTCAAGGAGGTCAGGGAGCAGGAGCCGATGCAGAGGCCATGGAGGGATGTTCCTTACTGGCTTGCTTCCCCTGCTTGCTCAGCCTGCTCTCTTATAGAACCCAGGGATGGTACCATGCACAATGAGCCTTCCCCCCTTGACCACTAATTGAGAAAATGCCTTACAGCTGGATCTCATGGAGGCATTCCCTCAAGGGAGGCTCCTTTCTCTGTGATAGCTTGAGCTTGTATCAAGTTGACACACAAAGCCAGCCAGTACAACCATCATTACATTTAACGCACACATTTAACTCAAAATCACTTCAAATGCACAACCAATTTCATTAAGTATGAAGGAATTTGGTAATAAACAAAACTAAGAGAAAAAAAAAGGTGTAATTGTGGGCTAATAAGTTCACTATGACCAAATCAGTATGCCCTTTCCAGTGGCTTTGTGAGTCTTTTATTTATAGAGGATTAAGAACTTTTTAAACCTAAGCCAGGCAGTGGTGGCGCAAGCCTTTAACCCCTGGCACTTGGGAGGCAGAGGCAGGCCGATTTCTGAGGTCTAGGGCTGCCTGGTCTACAGAGTGAGTTCCAGGACAGCCAGGGCTACCCAGAGAAACACTGTCTAAAAAACAAAACAACAACAAAAAAGAACTTCCTAAACCTAAAGTTTTATTTCCAGTTTAGGGCTTTCTCTTGGGGGTTATTTCCCTTTCGAAAGGGTAAATAGGATTTGTTTTTCCCAGTTGAGAACCTGAGACCATCTGAGGTTGCTGTAGAAGAGCTTCCCCTGAGATTGAAACATTCTATCCTGCAGTGGCAACTCTTTAAGCTACTCAAAATAGCTTCAGGAAGTCCCTGAAACTGACCAGATTCACTAGCCCCTCCTCGCTTCCAGAGTAAGCTTTAAGCTGCTGAGAAGTCACTCTCAGACAAACCATACTAGAATAAAGACTCTCAGAACAGACCACCTGCCTGGAAGAAACAGAAATCAGCCTAGGTGCCCGAAGAGGACACTCTGCAACATGTTGAGGTCCCTGTGGGCTATGCAAAATGATCCAGATTCTCAGGGTTTGTGAGCTGCCACCCATGCTGGGGTTGGTTTTGGTGATGGTTCTCGTCCCCTAAGTAACCCCTCAACCGTATTCTTGTGAGTAACCCCAATAAAACTCATGGTTCACCAAGTTGATATCCATAGTTTGCTCTAATCGTGGGCTTCCAATCTGAGGTGAAGGCAAATAGACAAGTGTGTTGTATCACTCCAGGTAAAGACTTGACACATAACAAAGAAACAAAAATACACATGCACACATACACACACACACACACACACACACACACACACACACACACGCTCCTAAGAGAGAGAAAAACAGACAGACAGGCACACACATACACACAGAGAGACAGTCAAGTACAATCAAGCAGACTTTCATTCCCTACCATTGCCAATTCTCAGTCCCAAGGTCATCTCTTTCCTTTGAAACGCCTCCTGCTTCTGGGAGAAGAAAGTTCTTCTTCAAACTGATCCTAGCTCCAAAATGATCCAGTCTAACATCCAAACAAACCAGGCCTGGTCATCTGCTGTACATTTTTCTCTCTACCATGACCTTCCAAAGCACTGCTCCAGATCTTGCTTCTCTGGCTGTCCATTCTGAAGTGAGCTGAAGTGCAGGGCTGGGTTCCTGCTCCCCTCTGCAGGAAGTGGCTCTGGGCCTCACTTGGGAGTTTAGTTCCGCACTTAATGTCACAGAAATGTCAAGGTAGTAAAGTCACCCAGTTTTTGCTCACAGAGTTTTTAAAGCACTGCAAACTACTGCATTTACATTGCAACAAAAGAGTCTTTAATTCACTGATGGAGAGAGCTTAGCTGTTCAGTGCACACTCTGATTTTTTAGCAGCAGGGAACATTTCATCAAGATTTTAGACAGAGAAGACAAAGTATGGCTTAATGGCTCTGTCTACATATGTATTTCACCAAAAACTATTCTGTTTTCAGAAGAAAAAAACCCTCACACATTATTTCAATAACTTGAAAATTATTCAAATAAGCGTATTTCTTATCTTACCAGTTCACAAAAGCCAAGATCTGTATATAAAACTCCAAAGCCCCCTTGTCTTTTTTCTTAAAGCTTTGTGGAGAAATAATTGAAAATTGATTGAAGTCACGTTGCATGAACATGCCTTATATCTATGGCAATTAAATTTAGTTGTAAGTTTAATTACAAATAGTTATAAATTTAATTGAAAATAAAAGCCTCCTTAAAGGCAAGATAATTTAGGACAACTTAAATTAATAACTAAGCTGATTTTCAGGAACTATACAGTTTATTATGTATATATTTTGTGACTTTTTTTGTGCTTCCTTTTCCTCTCCATGTCCCTTAAAATAAAATTTTCTTCTTTGCCCAGAAGAAATGAAGTGTCTATTCTAAATAGACACTTGTGCCTCTCAATCTATCAGAGGATTGAAATAGGACCCAAAGAGAATGGGAATTTCTGCCAAACTCACTTGAGGAGTACCCTAGGTTTTGGGGAAAGAAGAAAATGAGAGTTGGGAGGTCAGTGTCCTTCAGCTCCCAAGGTTTGGGGAAGCCATACACTCAGTAGAAACTTGCGAGGTTCCTGGGACCTCTAAGACTTTTTGATCTGGACGAGTGAGACTCCTGGAGCTTCTGGGCTCGGGTTGGGCACCTCTGAGTCAGAGCCTACTGAGTCACCTTGTCCTGCAGAACTTAGATGTGGATGTCAGCATCTAAAGGACCAAGGGCCCTCAGCCTGGAGGTCAGAAAGTCTGGGAGGAGGGGTCAGAGGAAGATGGATGAGGAAGATGTCTTCTTTTGGAAGAGAGCAAAAGCCACTGGGGTCGAATTGGGTTTACACAAAGCACCAATAAAGTCCCAACAATGGAATCTTCTGACCACGAGACTTGCACTGCTCATGGAGGCAGAGGCCACAAAAGACCAGAGGTCTTCATCAGACAGGTGGCTCTTTCACCTGTATAGTGAGCTTAGAGGGTGTCCATGCTCCCAGATGCATGACCCCAGGGAAGGGGAAAGGAGGGCTCTCTGCCTGGAGGAAGTTAAAAGGCAAACAGAGGCAGAGAAAGGCAGACTGCCACAACAGGATGAGACTGCCTTACTGGAACAGTGAGAGGTCTCAATGGGATGAAGATTGAGCATGCTTAGGGAGACTAGAGAGGCTGTGTGTGGGGGCTAAGGATTCACACACACACACACACACACACACACACGTAACAACCAGGAAGTTACATCCATGTTTTGTGGCTTGGCTGGAAGCAGCCTGGGTGGTTTGGATACACAGTCATATTGTTTCTGCAGGTGGAACTGATCTGTCAGGATGAGGCTAAGCCATTTATGGCTAGGGCTTACTGCCTGGTACAGCCTGACTCAGTTCCTCATGACCTGAGGCTAGTGCCTAATGTTGCATACTGAAAATTATGATTAATCTATGTGAGTCCTTATGTGAGATGCGTCCCTGGTTGTTTAAAGGTCTCAGAGACATGGAAGTATCGTACAGTTCCTTCTAATTTTTTATAATAGTAATGAGGGAGGGAGGGAGGGAGGGAGGGAAAAGAAGAGAGGGAGGGAGTGGGGAAGGGTTCCTCAGAGAGTGTGATATACATATGACTAACTATGATCTTCCGACAATTTTAAACTTAATAATATAATTCATATAGTAGGACCTTTCTTTATAAAGTTTAGTCTGTCTTTAACACACATTTAGAGCAATGCTAAACATATAATAAAGAAATTAATACCTCACCCCAACTATAAAAACTACAGTTTAAGAACAAATAAAATAAAATACACCCATGTCAAAATTTTTAGTGTCCTAATATAAAGATACCAATGAAAACTAGGAGCTAATTCCTATGTTTAAAGCAACAGGGTGCTCTTACAGAGATTATTTACTCTGAATAACATTTTATGACAAACTTAAGACAAGATTTATGTTTTGTCAAAAAGATTGTTTTATGTTTTTTGTCTGTTTGTGTTTTGGCCACCCAGTAAACTGCTTTAACAAAATCAGGAGTCAGTTTAGAATCAGTGTGTGTTGACATATTCCTGTACATGACTGCTTTATAAGTAACAATTTTAAACTGATTTTAGTACATTTAATGCTCTACGCATCTGTGACTAAAAACATTTATAGCCATGTATCTAAAGGTCGTATTATGCAAAAGCCACAGAGTTGAAAGTGTGCTAGGATAATACATGCAACATTATCAATAGGTGGTATTGCTCGGTGCTGTGTAGTCTCTGCAGTCTGAGGGTCTCCATGAAGGAGACAGGATAATGGTGTTAGGAGTCCATGGCTATAGCCAGAGCCAACCTGAGAACGGGGAGAGCAGACCTAGCCTTGGGACAGGCTGAGGAGTTTAAGTAACCCCACTCAGTGCAGGAAATACAATATATATACTTGTAAATACTCTATACTAAGTAGCAATGTTCACAGAAACATAGCTTCTGATAAAGAAACCTGAACACCATTTTTGAAATGCTAGAACATCATCCACAGGACAAACAGAATATAATTCAAGTGTGTCCGACTTAAGAGCTACTCCTTCTATACCCCAGCTGCTTCAAACTAGACCTAAGTGGTTTGTTGGCAAGAACTTTTGACACTTGTCTCCTGCCCACCCATAACATGGGATCAAATCAGACCAACTAGGATCAATACCTTTTCCTAGTGTAATGGGACAATGGAGCACAAATCACCGGATGGTAAATCACTGATGTCTTTAGAGAATGTTGTTCAGAGACAAGGGAGAGTTGTCATGCTGGGCTTGGTAGTTATTTGTTTGTAATCCCAGGGAAGCTGAGGCCGGAGGATCTTAAGTTTTAGGACAACTTAGGTTTCATGATGAGATGCTGTCTTGAAACAAGATGCAGTTGCTGTGCCAGCTCCTCCAAAAGCAACAAAAAGCCACAAGGTTATTAAAAATTAACCGTTCCAACTTTTCTTTTTTCTTTTCATCTCAATATATCAATCCTAGGAGGGTCTAGAATCAAAAATTTAAATACCACATTTTGCTGGATTTAAGACATCATTAGTAATGTGCCGATAATATGCCATTATTTTATGTATGGTAATTGATAGGGAAATCTCTGCCCAATAAATTATGATGACTTCCTGTAGGCTATAAACAGCATTTTATTTTATTCTATTTTGCTTTTTACTTTTTATTGGTTATTTGTGAATTTCACACCTTTTACTCCAATCCCTTTCATCTCCCCAGCTCCTCATACCTGCCCCCCACTCTTAGAACTTCCTCCCTCCCAAAAATAAAATAAAAATATCATTGTGGAAGCTATAGTGTGTCCCACAGTGTACTCTTTGTCCACACTTCTTTGCTTGCAAATGTCAGTTTCAATGAGTCACTGGTTTGTTTCAAGGCCTCAGGCTTCTGCTACACTATCAATTTTGGGACTCATCGGGACTCCTCTTGGATATCTTGTTGTTGTCCTATGTCATGGGGATCCTATAGTTTTGGATCTGTAGGGCCAACCCCTTCCCATGCCCCAGCAGTTTATTGATGGGGTAGATGTTGAGGTAGGGGCCAACTCAACCCTGGATCTGGGTCTGAGAAGCATCTGAGCTACTGAGCCTGCCAGCTCGCCCATATTCATTCTGGTGAGAATGGGCTCTCCTAGCCTCGGCTAGGTCATCCAATGCTGCAGCGAGCAAGGGGCAGGGGCTATGGATGGGGCTCTCCCCATCTCAGGCCCTCCGAGCTGATTCACACCAACCTCTACAACCAGGGCCAGCTCTACTTTGTTGCACAGGTGAGGTGTAGGACCCCTCTCCCAAGTGTTGCAGCCAATGAGAGATAGGACCAGTTCTCCCACTCTCATGACCCTGGCCATAGATGTAGTGGGATAGGGGTGGGGTGGGGGTTAGGAGCAGTATGAGCTCTCTCTCTCTCTCTCTCTCTCTCTCTCTCTCTCTCTCTCTCTCTCTCGCCTCTGCACAGCATCCAAGTTGCAGGGCCAGCTCTCCCATGCTCCCGCCCTTGGGGCTGACCCCCACACACCCCTGACACCAGGGTCAGCTACACTGTGCTGCTCAGGTGAGGTACAGCACCCACTGTCCTATGTGCTGCAGACACTGAGGGGCAGAGACAGCTCTCTTGCTCTCATGACCCCAGGGCCAGTTCTTCCACCTGCTGCAGGTGGTGAGGGGGGTGAGGTAGGCATCTTTCCCTCATTCATGCTACCACATGAGTGGCTGGGCCAGCTCTCCCACACTTACACCCTCTTGCTGGCTCACCCTCAATTCATGCATCCAGGGCCAGCACTACTGTGCTTCCTGGGTAGTGTGCCCCCAAGTACTGCAGCTGGCATGGGGCAGAGTCAACGCTCATATAAATAAATAAATAAATAAATAAATAAATAAATAAATAATGGTTCTTATACATGGCTGCCTGGCATTAAGTAAAAATGTGTCTTCACCTTGGCTCCAAACTTTCATCTTGTCTATTATACTTGTTTCAGACACCAGCATGTTTCAAGTTCAAGGTTATGGTGTGAAAACAGAATGTGGGGAAATGTAACAGGCCTGACAGAAAGGACAGTATTCTAAATAGACACTTGACTCTCTCAGTACGACTAGCAGACTCTTGAAACAATAGACCCAAAGAAATGGAAATTTCCCCCGCCCCCAAAGAACCTCTTGGTAGGAGAAAGAAACAGCATTGGTAAGAAGGGGAAGCTATCTCTTAGAAAGAGACTTCAAGTAGCTCTAACAATGTGTCAGACCACCTTAGGGTTAAACCCATGGCCCAGACAACGATGGATCAGTATGGGAGGGGCCACACTTTCCCTGAGACTGCTTAAATACATATATATCTTTGGCCCTCTGTTTAAACTTTAATGTCACTCCTGAGCCCCAAAGACTGACTTGGGGGGCTCTTTGGATCTCTTTGTTCCTCTTTCTAACATGGTCACATTGAATGAATCTCCCTTTTCTGCTTTCCACAATAATTTGGCTCCTTTGATTCGTTTACTTAGGATGAGTGACTGAATCTAGCTCGGGGCACAGCCTGTGGCCCCATAGGATTGTTAAGAATCTCTACCAAAATGTGTTCTGTTTTAAATAAAATCACCCTGACACATTAAAACAGTGTGGCATGCTTTATCGGGCCTACTTTGCTAAGTTTGGGAGCTATTTCTAATGTAGTCTTTGCAGTAAATAAGTAGATGAGGGTTAACTCACCACAGACAAACAAAAATGAGAATGAGTGGTTGGAAAATTACTAAGAGGCTGGACGAATTCTTTGCTAACTGGACCTTACATTGAAAGCAGGCCAGAATGGTCACATATGGAAAGCTGGCAGCAGGGAATGCACAGCTTGATTCATTATTGGGGTGGGGATGAATTCTGGCTAAACTGCATACGTGGGACCCTCCCTAGAACTGGGCTCTTCAAGGACAAAGGTAGAAGACTGAGTTGGGTCGTGGAGATCTGGGGGCTGAGAGACTTGATCAAAGGAGAGAATCTTGATCAATCAATGAATAGGCTTTTTGTACAGAATAATGTGGCAGAGACTGCATATCTCTATTTGAATAAGTAATTTAAAGTTAGATTTTTTTGATAAAACAATCAGTAACTCCTTAAATCCCTGGAAGACTGAGTGTCCTTGAACTATTTCTCCTACCATGATCTAACACAGATGAACACGGATGAAAAATGGCCACCAAGATAGCTGTCAACAGCAGAGTTTTGTGGGGTTGAATCTGATAGGTTCAGATAGTGAGCCCCATGGTCTAACACTTTGGCATTGAGGAGATACTGGGCATCCTCAATCTTCCCCTGCCCTTCCGCCCCACTCTAAAACATGAAAAGGGCGTTTCTGACCTCCCTGGGAATCATAAACCTCTCTCTCCTCAGGGCACACTTGCAAACCTTCTGAGTCCCTCTTGGTTTAATGATACCTCAGTGCAACTGCTTCTTCGTCAGACTTAGCAGGAAACACAGCCATTTTCCTGTTTCGTTTCTAAAGCCTCCTGTGCCATGAAGTACTAATTAAATAAATGTGTGTGATTAGTGTACTCCTGCTGTAGAGGCTTCCCCACAAACCCACTGAGAAATCAGTTCTTCTACATTTTCATTAGCAAGGTTGCTTATGTGAAATTTAGTAGTGACCCATCATGTAGGGTCTTAATCATGGTAGCAGCACAGTTCTGAGGGTAAGAAGCTCTACGTGTTGAGATCAACACATCAACTCAACTCTATCCAACACACTAGTGGTTTTGTAGACCTTTGAGATGTGCTATTTTTGTTACTCAACTTGGCATCACAGTCTACCTCAAAAAGTCAAAATTAATAGTAGAAATCAGAAGATGAGATTAATTTAATGTAGCCATATTTGGAAGATGGGCAAAGAAGATACAGTCACCCATCTATGGGGTCTTGAAGTAAGATCACAATTTGAATAGAGGACCAAGGATGTGTCTATCTAAGAGGACTAAGGCTGTGTATATAAGCCGTCCTAGTCAGGTTGTGGTCCTGTCCTCTATTGTCCCACCATTGTCTGGGCTTCAGTTTCAATCTGTGAGGGGCTCTGACAAGGTAGAACTGAATGAGATCTTGTTCTTGGAGATGAACTATTCTATAGATGGGGCTTTCTCCTCCCAGAATCAGACCCCTAGAGAAATTCCTAGAGAAATAGGCTGATAGATTGAGAGACGCCAGGGTCTTGTTAGACTATGCTCTGACATTGAGATTGCCACGAAAATCATACTTCTATGAACTCTGTGCCATGCTTGCCCAACATTATTTCCAGGATGCCTCTTGGTCACTCATGCTTCAGGCTCAGTGTCCCTGGTCAGGATAGCCCGCTCTGTTCCCCTCTGAGGCCTTCCTACAGCACTTTGTCTTCTTCTTTCACAGCCATTCCAAAGGGGCCAGCAAACCATCAAACTAGTATAGAGATGACTTCAAAGTGAAGACATCTGAGGTGGAGAGAAATGAACTCTACCTCAGCTTCCTTCATTAGATAAGGATGAAGAGCCATATGCCACCAAAACACCTCCGAGATGCTGACCATAGTCATCTGAACAGTAACAAAAAGCATTGTGTGAATCCCTCATCAGAGCCTTATATGGCCCTTACCTCTTTCCCTTCTGCAGCCTGGCATACAAACCTTAACCAAAACTCTTCTGGGTACTCCTGCATCTGTAATATTTTTTTTTTCTATTAGCCTGTCCCTTGTCAGTTAATTCACAGCTTCATAGCCCTGCAACCAGTAGAATCTAAATTGGTAGAGAAATCTCAGCACTGTCTATTACAAATTGATTTTTTTTTTTTTTTTTTAGCATGATTGTAAGTCAGGGAGCAGAGTAAAGGACTCTGTCTTGTACTCCTGAATTCTCCAGAAGACTGCTAGCTGAGGCCTGGCCTTGACAATGTTACTGTTTTTATTTCATTTGCACATATACCAGTTTAATTGAATATAGAATTCCTATACCAAAACATTTTCCCTCCCAAGGCTAGTTAGATATTTCTCAGTTGTACCTCTTTGATTATTGGTGTGTTACCAATTACTCTCTTTATACAAGTCTCTGGCCTACCTTGCTGATCTGTTTCAGATTTACCCTCCCCTCGGATCCTTCTAGAGGACTGAGGATCGTCTCTGTCTTCAGTGGCTCCATTGCTGGATGCCTCCTGGTTTAATTAGCTTATAGGAGGTACAGAAGGAGGGGGAGGGACCCATGCTGCCTTTCCTCACTGGTTCCCTGAGCAACAGCATCTCTGGCAGTGCTAAGCCCTTTACAGCAAGACACAGAGAACTGAGGCTCCAGGCCCAACACCCTTCCAGGCCCTGCCTTCTCTGTTCTCCTTTGCTTCTTCAGCTCCAGCACCACCAACTGTTTCCCATTGCTGATAACCTCTGGCTTCCTTACTCTCCTTGTTTGTATTTCTAATCCTCTCATTAAGTACTAAAAGTATTGACCCATCAGAGATTACCATCTGTGGAGTAACCTTGATGAGGGCTTTGTGGCAGTCATTAGGGACGCTGTTTTCTGGCTTAGGTGCAAGCCCACTTCTTCAGGAAGGTGGAACCCCACCTAGGTAGGCAGAAGTGTTAAAGGGAGGCATAATTATTTGTTTAATGAGAGAATGCTTTCTCCTCCCCAGGATCCCCATCCCCTAGTGTGGCTGACAAGATTTGCTATAGGTTCTGTCTCTTTCTTTTAGATAGCCAGTGAGTCTACAGGACCCTAGATCCCCAAGAAAAGCTTAAAAGCCACAATATTCTCAGATCTGTCGCTTCCTGTTTCTGGAAGAGACTGATGGTTGCTGGTTTTGCCGTGTATGTGGCAGGACTGAATGGGGCTGGGAGCAACTAGGATCACTGTATTCTCTTAATAACCAGGCACCGGAGAGTGTTAGTTCCTTATGGCATTAGCTTGGGCATTGTAATTTGACTTTTAATCTTTGAACGTTAGGCTGAATTTCTTTGGACCAGCAAAAGTTTTCTTCTGATTAACACTTGGCTCTTTGTTGCTGGCCCCATAGGAGCTGTAGGCTTTTGGCCTGGCTATCCATAATACTCCCCGTGTATATGTCCCCATAACACCCTTCTCCCCATGTACTTAATGTCCCTAAGTACTTCAATTCTTTTAACCATTTTTCAATGTCCTAGTAATTTTGAAAATTTGTAACAGTTTTTTCAACATCTATTGTCTGCTTGGCTGCTCCCATCTCTGTTTTTTTTTTTTTTTAAATCTGGTGTTTATGGTTTTAAAATTAATCAATCTTTCACTATATCATACTTTCATAATTATTTATTCATTATATAATCCTTGACTGTCTCTTGAATTGTCACTAGAAAACAAGTTAGATCTCCAAAGTTTACTCAAAATGGCTGTTCTGAGCCAGATTACCCTCTATCCGTAGGGTTGTTTTATTTTACTTTATTTTTGTTGTTGTTGTTGTCATTTTTATTTGCGTTGGTTTACAGCTATATTTGTAGGGGATGCGGTTTTTCTGTTTACCTATCATTCATTTGATTCTATTTACTTGCCAGTGTTTGCTTATAATTAAGTAAACCTTGACAGGGATTGGTGTGTCTGTACAAAGCCTTCCTTTTAGAAAGGGTTGGGACCCTGGTTTTAAAAAAAAAAAAGAAATGAAAGAAAGAACAATTTCAGAAGATAGAAGATTTGGGATCCAGCAAAGAGGAGCCAGGCAATCTTGGATGTTTGAGTTGCTGACAGAAGCTATCTTTTACCCTTTTCTTTGTATTCACAATATAACATTTCAAAAATAAATAAATAAATCTCTCCTGAATTGTCACTATAAATCACGTTAGTTTCCCAAAGTCTACTGAAGATGGCTGCTCTGAGCCAGCTCACACTCTATCCTTAAGGTCAAAGAGGAGGCTGGATGGGCAGGTGAAGGAATTAATTAGTTCAAAGTTCAGAAGCTTTTAAAGTTGTCATTAAAAGAAAATTTCCATTAAGGCAAGGGTCAATTTTTAAAATTTTTCTTTTGTTAAAACACACTGTCAAGTCAACACAATTGTAAACTTAAGTGAGAGCAACTTAATATTTTTGTAAGTGACAAAGTGCCATTTATATTAAAATGCCATTATTTTTTAAGTTCTGAACTCTTTTTCTGTAGACGTGGACTGAACAAATATGCAGATGAGTCATCTGAATTGCAAATGGTTCATGGGGAGCAGGACACTGTCAAGGAAAGAGCAGACCACTTAGTGAAGACCGAAGTCCCAGTTCATCCTGTTAGCTGTCCAAGTTGCATATGCCATCCGAATAAAGTCTCTAATTTCCTATGCGAAAATCTGCTTTGCCTGCTTAAAAAGAAGGGGACTGGTGTGCAGATTAACTAGGAAGCACTGTGCACTCTTACTTGTGGCTATTATTATAAACTTCATGAGTTGACTTTTAGCACAATGTTCCAGTTATAAGATAAAGGATATGACTGACTAAGACTGGAGGGGAAAATGAAACAAACCAAACAGACAAACAATCGAAACCCTCAGGTGATCTGCACACTAAAGGTAGAACAAAAGGAAGCAAGTTTGATGGGAGACTTGGAAGTTGAGAGAAGCCACTCTCAGAATGACCAATGCCTGAACCTGGCACCTTTGAAATCAAGAAACTCTCAAATGAGAATAAACAGATACTTCTCTGCTGGTTGAAGTGAGGCAAGTGGTTCTGCTGCAGAACAAACTGTAGTTCTTCAATGGAGACGCCATGTTTTAAGCGTCGAATTGCATTAAGAACCCAGTTTTCTAGTGATTGATGTCTGATGACTTTCTGTGGTCTGCTGTCTGCGCACTTCACTGAACATATTGCCTGTGCAGTATGCTCAAGCACTACTGTCTCCTAGGTCATGGGGGTTTTCACATCAACTGAAGGCCATTGTTCAAAGATGAGGCACTGGCCATCTCTCTTTAGCACTTTCCTAAAAGTGTGCAAATAGTCTCTGTCTTCAGCCTGTCTTTTCTGCACTCTATCTTCTACTATAATGCCCTTGACAACTCTTTAAATCCAAGTTCCTAATGAGTTTCCAAATGTCCTTGTTTGGTTTCAACTGCTACATTTTCTAGCCTTCCACCTTGTGAGTATTCTTAAATCCCCAATTGCTGATTGCCATTTTTAAACCTCAGAAGCATACATACATGTTGGGTGCCTATGCCTAGAATGTTTGTTGAAGATCTCAGAAGATGGAAAGATCTCCCACGCACATGGATTGGCAGGATTAATATAGTAAAAATGGCTATCCTGCCGAAAGCAATCTACAGATTCAATGCAATCACCATCAAAATTCCAACTCAATTCCTCACTGACTTAGAAAGGGCAATTTGCAAATTCATCTGGAATAACAAAAAACCTAGGATAGCAAAAACTATTCTCAACAATAAAAGAACCTCTGGGGGAATCACCATGCCTGACCTCAAGCTGTACTACAGAGCAATTGTGATAAAAACTGCATGGTACTGGTACAGCGACAGACAGGTAGATCAATGGAATAGAATTGAAGACCCAGAAATGAACCCACACACCTATGGTCACTCTTTTAGGCAATATCAAATCTCATTCCAGGGCATCCTTTCCTAATGGTCTCTGAGAATGCTAACTCTTACTCTGGAAGAATTAGTTACTCCCCCTTTTCTGTTTCTACAGCACTCTGTACCCCAAGGGCAACTGTTATGTGCATAGATAAGCATTGGTGTCTATTTCACCTACCACACAGTAAAATCCCCAAGGCCAGGAACCTCATCTTTTTGTTTTTGTATCCACCTCCTTCTTCCTCAGCATGAATTGCTCTATCATGATGTAACTGGGCAAGACTGGAAAGATACAGAATTTCAGGGGGATATTTGCCCAAAGCGGGTAAGTAAAGAAACACACAAAGAGGGCCCATTATTCCCTATTTCTCCAGTCTCAATCAGTATTCTAGTATGGATCTTTTTTGATTAAGTGGTGATTTTTCTGGGATATGTTAGCTATGGAGCCGGACAACCAGCATTTCAAACATGTGCCTTTGGAGAAGCAGAAAAGGCTGGGAATGGTGCCAAGTCATCTATCTGTCTGTTGCTGCCTGTGGTCTCCTTCCCTTTATAAAACTGGCAACAAGTACTAGTTGCAGCACATGGTGAAGGGAAATGGCTGAAACACTCCAGGGCATCCACGAGTGAGCACTGTCTGATGAAGCCTTCTCTCTGTACACTGTGTGGCAGCCTTATCCACGTCATCAAGCAGGACCGGAACCTCACCTTTCATCGTTGTTAGAAAGAAACAAAAATGATAGATTTGACTTTGCAAAACACAAAGCCTGAACCCCAGACATGAAAACAAAGCAAACGATGGAAGGAGAAAATTAACTTTTGAAAGTTTCACTCTGACCTCCATATGTGTGTAACCTAACACACACACACACACACACACACACACACACACACACACACACACACACACACACGTCTCTTTACAAGCTAAGGAAAGGGGCTGGAGAGATGGCTTAGTGGTTAAGAGCATAGACTGCTCTTCCTAGAAAATGCAGTAGTTGAAACCAAACAAGGACGTTTGGAAACCTATTAGAAACTTGGATTTAAAGAGTTGTCAAGAGGTTCTGAGTTCAATTCCTAGCAACCACATGGTGGCTCACAACCATCTGTAACAGGATCTGATACACTCTTCTTGTGTGTCTAAAGACAGCTACATAATATACTTCTTAAAAAAAAAAAAAAGCTAAGGAAAATGAGCTACCTTTGGAAGAATTTCCTCATTTCTAGATGATCAAGTATGGGCAGTATTCCTGTCTGACAACGATCCAGTACAATAGTAGTTCTTGGTGATCAATTGAGTAGATTATTGGCTGTGTTCAATGAAGTTGGAACAAAGATTTCTGGTCTCTGAGACCTGAGTATCGCTGCATGGTGAGCATTGGGGTAACTTCTATAACCTGAAAATATAAAGAGGAGGGCACTTTTGCTTCTCCAGGGTTCAATAATGCAATCAATGTTTTAAAGAGTGAATGAGGCACTGGTCTAGGTGTTCAGCCTGAAATGAGCAAAGCAGAGAGCTCAGACAGCCTGCATCCAGGGGTGGGGCTGATGTCCTAGTAATGGCTTCACACTCTCCAGTCCTCTCTGAGTGCCAGTCTTGTAATATAGTCCACACTGTGGAGAAAGGATTTTCATGTGTTGTAAACTTAAAGTCAGAAAAGAATATTGTTACCTCAGGAGGAGAAGAGATACTGGAAAATAATCTAAAATGTAATGGATATTTTAGTTATGAAATTTACTGTAATGATTAAGTTTGTCCTGAAAATATGGGAATCCAAGGTTATTGTTAGCACAATGAACAGCAAGACACACATTCCCAATTACAATAACAGCATTTCTCCTTGTCCTTCACACTTGTAAGGTTTGTGGCAGATGGCACTGCCCATGGTCTACCATCTTTAAGCTAGCTCAACACTATCCTAGAGATGGGACCAGCTCAGGATTTCATTTTAATCCAGATGTGTACTTAAATTAATCAACCAGATCCATTTAAAGCACTAGGTTTGCACTGGGTATTTTCCTTTAATATCTGAAATGCAGAAAAGTTTGATCACAGAATTCTACTCCCAGGAACTCATGCCACGGGTTATGACTGTATATGCTATAAAGAGTTGTGTGATGGAAGAATAGAGTAGAACTTGCATTCAAATTTCTATGGTTGTTTTTCTTTATAACAAGCATGTTTTAATGTTTATTGTCATAAATGTTACATTTACTCAATAAAAAATAATAAAAGCCTTAAAAATGACATCGACAACTTGAGATTTGAACTCAGTATATTGTTGCCATGACACTGAACTTGCTATCTTGACATCATATTATCTGTGAACCACTTTAGAAAGAAAAATGTTAAATATTGACTCAGTGTCAGCATATTCTATCTTTCAGGCCCTTCCCTACACTCATCCATTTCTTTGAAATATTTTGGGCAGAGGCTTGCCCTCTTAAAATGTGCAGGGAATTGTCTGCAGGAGTTCAAACCACCATTGCTTCACATCATGTGACGTGTCAGGCCAAAGGTTTCACATGACATCATAAATGTTCCGTTTTAGCATTTAAGGGGCACAAGAGGTAAATATTCTGGAAATTCTACCTTCCTGCTTCCCACCTGTTTCTTCTTTTTTTTCTTCTCCTTCTCCTTCCCCATCTCCATAGTAATAAAAGGTGCTGGGATAGGAAAGAAGACTTCCCCTGGATTGTGCAGAGGAGGATAGAAATTGGAGCATTGAGGGCATAGTTGTAACACTGAACGGCAGAAAACCTCAGAATCAAAGTTTTCTAAAATGACATTTAGCAATGGTCCATTTTCTCCATATGCTCTTTTATAACTTTCACAGTAAGAAACTGTCACCTCAATTTTTTTTTCTACACGAGCTCTTATTGGGGAAATTATGAATATCTTCTAAATTGATTTACACATTGAAGTTTTATATTTAAGCTGGCTTTCTGAAATCTGGGAACCACACTCAACACAGAGAGGAAGTTAGCATCATTTTAGTCAATTTTCCACACAGACATATGTTGTGCAGTCTTAATACTGAGTATTCAGCTTTGAGAAATGTATTTTAAGGAATAATCAATCATATGTCTTCTCAATTTTTATGAGCAAACTCTGTCCCCTTGAGTGGAAGACTTAGCATTTAGCAGGCCATAGTCTGTAGCATAGCACACAGTAGCAATAACCACAGGTGGATGGGCACATAGGGAAAGGGGCAAATGCCTCACATAGCCTCACAAGGTAGAGGGGCAAGGCAATATTTTCTCAGTCTGTTCTACAAAAGCAGAACCCTCATGACCGACTCCTCAGACATTCTTACTTTATAATATCAGTACCTTGAGGGTTAGCTCTTAAGACATGGCTTTTGAGAGACATTATCAATGACATCATAGTAATCATCCCCACCCTGAAGAGTGACAACCTTGGGCCATAAACCGATACTCCTTTCCATACACTTAATCATCTGTAAGTACAGCCCATACTGTCGCTCAAGAGTTGCCACATTGGTTATTCACACATTATGGCCTCTTCTTTGGTCTTCATAAAAGCCCTCCCTCCCCCGCTCAAAGAGTCACAATTTATTTATTGTTCTTTCTTGAAATAAGTACAGTGGTTAAAATAACCTATGCAATTTTGTTCCCAAGAAGGAATCACTTGACAGTTAACAATCTTTCCAGTGTTCTTTCCCAGTGATTCCCATGTTTATTATATTACTTGACATTTGTCAGTGACTGTAAGGGTAGATTAGTGTTAGCTCTAACTCTTAGAAAAGAGAGGTCTATACCTGGTAATCAAGAGTCTGGGCCATCATCAGCATAGAGAAGGGCTAGAAGACCTTGAATCTCACCTACCTCTGTCCAAATCTATAGTTCTTTAAACAAAAACTTAGAAAACCATTTGTTATACCTAGTCCTTCCTAAGGCCTAAGCTGTACCTGTTTGCTTTAATGACAGATATACTTAGACAAAGAAATGAACACACAGCATTGGCTTTTGCAAATTCCCAATTTTTATTGAGAGCCCAAGTTCCAGATGCCAGATGGGAGGTTAGATCCATTATTACATTTACTCTTTTTTTTTTTTTTTCTCAAGAAGGGCAGTCATTTTCTTTTCTTTTCTAAGTTCCTACTCGAAGTTGTCAAAACAAAATGAAGAAACAAAGAAACCACCAAGAACACGAATGTGGTGGTTTGAATGAGAACAGCTTCTATAGGCTCATGTGTTTGAAGACTTGGTCCCCATTTGGTGGAACTATTTGGTGAGGACTAGGAGCTGTGGCCTCGTTGGAGGAGGTATGTCACTGGCAGCTGGACTTGAGGTTTCAGAAGCTCACACCAGTCCTGCTGTCTCTTCTTCTGCCGCGTGACTCTATTTCAGGTGGTGAGCTCTCAGCCACTGCTCAGTGCCCAGCCTGGCTACCCGGTGCCAGGTTTCCTGCCATAATCACCATGCTTTGGAAACTGTAAGCCCCAAATAAGCTCTTTCTTCTTGGAAAGACAAAGTTGCCTTGGTTCATGGTGTCTTATCACAGCAATAGAAAAGTAACTAAGCCTATTCAAGGAGGGCTGTGCATGACTAAAAAGTGTCTGTCTTCACTCCTGGCTATTGTTTGCTGTTTTTATAGTATTATATTGCTGCTTATCCCAAGTTTTTAGAACATAAATATTTAGATATATGTTTTTAGCCCTTTTAATTATAGCGCATCGGCGACAGGTTTGCCTGCGCTTCATCAAGGGGAGCAAAGGCTGTATTTACCTGGCTCCTTGCTGCTGTATTTTCTCCCTCTGCTTGTTTATTCTGTTAGAGCATGACTCTCATGTGGTCTGAAGGTATGGGTACTCCATCTCCTCATCACTGCTCCTCTGCTTGGCTACAAAACCACGACAGAACACATGAGCAGAAGAAAATGCCATCCTGTCGTTTCTTGGCTTTCCTTGCAACTGCTCATCTGGCGTGTTAATGAAAGAAGGTGAGAAGGTGAAAAGAAAAGAAAAGAAAAGAAAAGAAAGGGAGGGGAGGGGAGGGGAGAGAGGAGAGGGAGAGGGAGAGGGAGAGGGAGAGGGAGGAGAGGGAGAGGGAGGAGAGGGAGAGGGAGAGGAGAGGAGAGGAGAGGAGAGGAGAGGAGAGGAGAGGAGAGGAGAGGAGAGGAGAGGAGAGGAGAGGAGAGGAGAGGAGAGGAAAAAGGAAAGGAAAGGAAAGGAAAGGAAAGGAAAGGAAAGGAAAGGAAAGGAAAGGAAAGGAAAGGAAAGGAAAGGAAAGGAAAGGAAAGGAAATCCCTAACTAGCACACATTTAGTTGTATGGAAAGATGATAGTCTCTGCATCTAACAGAGTATCCTGAGATCAAGGGGGTCCTCATCCTTCCTTCTCCACTCCTTCCTTTTCTTCCTGACTCATCCTGACAACCAGCTTCTCCACTTGAAGGCAGTCTCAGGACGTTTACTTTCTGATGGTGGCATGACAGAGAGCCTCCAGTTTCTTCAGCAGCAGCTCGTGGTTCTGAGATGCACACAGAAGCGATGTGGGTGGTTCTTTAGGCTGCTACATCGCTGGTGGAACATATCACAAGCAGCCATTTCAGACCTCACACTGCAGCTGCCAGAACCTGGGCTGCAGGGCTTGCAGGCCACCAAGCAAGGCAGAGCCACTGCAATACAAAATGCCTTAACACTTCTTAGGAGAGACAGCAACAGCTGGTGGAATTCTAAAGCTACTCTCTGAATTAGAATGAAATCGTGTAGCCAGATCAGTCCCTAAATATCTTTAATTACCCAGCATTCTAGCCCTGTGGAATGATCATCCCTGCACATGCTAAATTGACATGGGGCCCAAACTTGGGCCCCAAACTCTAAAAAAGAGTGACGTTTTTTTTTTTTTTTTTTTTTTTTTTTTTTTTTTTTTGCTTTGCCAGTTCCTGAATAAAGGAACCACTGTCCATCACCCTGAAAGTGGGGGTTGGGTCTGATGAACCACGGCAAGTTAAAGGAGCAACCTCAATGTGCAACCTCTTTGGGACCCAACGGCTGTCTCAGAGCGAGCCATTGCTTCTTTAATGTTCTGTGTCTAGTGTAACTAGGAGCACATTGACTGTTGCAAATTGAGATCTTTCTTTGAAGTTTAAATATGCCACTTTAACTGTGTTCTCATCTTCTACATCCCACTGAATGAATAACCCAAATTACACAGAACAGCAGCAAATTGGCTCATCACAGCCCTGTTATAATTTTAAAAGAATAAAGATCTGAAAAACCAGAGAGTCTGAAGGAACTAGTGACGCCTGCTAAAGAGTTGACAGGTCTTTCCTCAGAAGGACGTGGATTCGAAATTCACCCTTGGTTTGTAGAGATCAAGAGTCATTTACATTTTGTGTCATGTTTCCATGTATCCTTAGTATAGTATTCCTATTAGGGATACTGACAGCTCTGCCTTTGCCATCCCTGATGTCTCCTCCGGGAGCACAAGATACACCCAGCGGCATGTGGGCTGTAGATCATTTCCTCCCATATAAAAGTGATCTTTGCAAACTGAAGTCCAAGGCATCAGAGAATACCTGGCTTTTCCACGGTTAGCTGCCTGCCTCTCTTTTAGCTCCCCAACTCAGAAGGAAACATACAGCAGCTCATTGCCTGGCTGATGAGCTTGGGGCAGACAGAACTTGAAAAACATGTATGCATACCCCCAGGAAGGGCACTTTCCAAACAGCATAATTCTCTCTGTTTTAACAGAGTACCCCTTTGTGTTAATAAAACACCAGGTCACAAGTCAAAGTTTGATTCCATTATTGAGGGTTATCTTTGAACTCTGAATACTGCTGGTACAATTTTCCAGATGTCAGACTCTAGGCCTCCCATTCAAGTTAACAGAAGGATAACTAGCTAAATAGTAATAGCTTCTGTAATCTCTCTCTGGTTAGATTAATACTGATAGTTTCAATCCACATACCACTTCAGCCAGTCAACCAACAGACTCCCAGCATTTAAGATAGATAGATGATAGATAGATAGATAGATAGATAGATAGATATGGTGTTAGTGTTTCATAGGATTCAGTGAAAAAGTACACCATCGATCAGAGATTTGGGATGATTTTGAGACACGAATAAGCATCAACATCTTTATAAGGAAACTGAGTTCCATCTTAGAAGAAGTAAAAGCTGGTGTTGATAAAAGACTTATGTAGAGTACCTCCCACAGGTTGCAAATGACTAAATGACTTCTTCCTCCAGATATGATATGGGCCACCAAGACGGTGGATCAATATGAGGAAGAAGGTCCTTTACATACTACCAGGGTCTGTCTGTGTTTAACACCTGAATGACGCTGAACAACAGTGCTGAGCCACCTGGGTGGCTAAATAGCACCAACACCCACACGAAAGCTTGCCCGGCTCCCTGACCTGACCACGCAGAGCAAGAACTGCCAGCTTCCTGGCTAGCAGGTAGTGCTGAGACTTCTCTAGAGTCTGGGAGGTCCCAAGAAAAGCAATGTCTGCCCCCCCCCCCCAAATGTTTGCTTCTGCTAGGAATCTGAGGTGAGGCTAAAATAGCAACTTCGACCTCTGAAAGAAAGGGGCAGACGACGACGAAGCCTCTTTCTCCTGTAAATCTTTAGAAAGAGCTGCCTTTATGCTGGAGATGTGTGGAAGGAGGCAAAGCAGAGCCTGTGCCTAGGCAGCAGGTTTAAGGCTCAAATGGTATCCCACATCCACCCAATCATCTCTCCTAAGCATTTCTCCCTCTACGATTGGTCTGTCAGATCTTTGTTTATATTTACCTACAACTTGATTGCTTCAGCTGTGGACTCTGTCTCAAAAGGCCATCTCCTCACATGGAAATGGAAACTACTCTCTCTAGTGGAAAACAGTCTCAGAGATATTCCGACAGCTAGCGCTCTGCTGGAAGCCTTTCTTCAGCTCGACCTGTAGGTAGGAAGCTTTCAGGCTTTCCTTCTCAGAGCAGTCTCTCCTCCCCGAATTCTGCAGCTTCCTCTACCCTCTATGTTGCTTCTTCCTTTAGGCTCACCCTCTGGGATCCTTGTCACCAGATTCAAAATAGGGGCCAGATACACTGAGCGTTTGGCTCTGGGTGGGGGGTAGGACGTCAGGGAGAATTGGTAAAAAGAGGCCTTGTAGGAAGCTGTTTGGGCTAGACGTCCTCGACTCTGAGCAAGGCTTAAAACGAATGCCAAGCTGCTACCTTGAGGGCCTAGGAACCTAACGTTGTGCCTACAGCTGGGCCCCTGGACCTGACTTGATGTGGCTCTGTCAGGTGGAAACCTTACGACTCGACTGGACCCAACTCTCCAGGGAGAACGAGGTCTAAAACGCAATTCAGCTGTAGCCACAACCGCCTGGTCCCCGGGGCCCGGGCGGAGAATGGCCCCCTCGGCTGAAGCTGCGGGCTGACGCTCGTGTATAGGGTTGCAATTCGCCGTGATAAATGTAAAGACCAATTAAGGTTTGATCCGTGCACACAAGAGGCAGACGGCGGAGTGGAACCAATTAACGAGCATGTCCCCTAATTCCTGCGGCGGCGGCCGGGCGCACCGCCGGTCCCCAGGCTCCCGCCCAACAAGAGCCCCCGCCCGCCGCGGATGCATCTCCCCGCGAGCAGGAGGTGCGGGGAGCGCCAGGGCTGGGGAGGGGGCGCCGGGCGCCCACAGAGCCGAGCTCGTGCGGCCACGGCTGGAGGCTGGGCGCGCCCGGGTGGTCGCGCGGGCCAGCGCGGGAGGCGCCCAGGCGACGCCGTCCGCCCCGAGGGCGGAGGGCTGGTGGCCGCGGCCAGGTAGCTGAGGACTGGAGGCGGCGCAGAGGGGAGGGTCGGGCGGAGACCTCACTTGGCCGGCCTTCCTGCCGCCCTGTTTCCGGATCCCGACCGCCCGGCGCGTGACCTCCAGTGAGGTCCTGGCAATGAGCAGCGCTGGTGATTAACGGCCCCGAGGTCGCGGGCAGTGAGGCACGCGTCCCCTTTGGCCACGCCAGGGTGGGAGGGCGCCAGGGAGCAGAGCAGGGTGAGGCCGCGGGGTCGTTGGTGGCAAAGAGTGAGGATGACACAGTGGGCGCCGAGCGCCAGGGCCGTCCCTCCTAGCCCCCGGGCCAGCGCCGCGGCGGGTACCGCGCAGCAAAGTTTGGAGCCGCGGGCGCCGCGCGCCGGTCCCTCCCCGCGCAGATCCCTTGGCGGAGTCTCTGCTGCCGCCGCTGCCAGGGCAGGACAAAGGCTCATTAACACGTGATGGGACCACGCTTCATAAATGGGACTGGAGCGAGAGCGAGCCAGAGACAGCGCGCGAGCTGAGGGAGAGGCAGGGACCTCAAGCAGGGCGCGGCGACGGGCGCTCGGGGTGGCCCAAGCGGGCGGCCCCAGGCCGGCCAGCGCGGTCAGTGGGACGCCGGGGAGAGCCGGAGAACGAAGCGGGCCTGTCCGAGCCCAGGGGAGCCAGTCCCAGGGGCCGTGGCGCACGGGTGCTAGAGGCCGGGGACGCGGGCGCGCAGACCGACTGACTTACTGACCGATCGCCGCGGGCACGCCCCGCTCCACCCCGCCCCACCGCGCCCCGCGCCGCCTCCCCTGCTCGCTCGCTGCCTCTACCTTCTCCACTTCTTTTCCGCCTCCGCCTCCTTCTGGCTCCCCTGGCGCCAGAGCCTCCCCCTGGCTCAGGCGGGAGCCTGGGCTGTCTGCAGAGCTCTCATAGAGTCTGGGGGCAAATTTCCTTGTAGCAGAGAGCCAGCCCCTTGGCTGGGCGACAGGTGCCGAGGGAGCTTCTGGCCCGTGGACCGGGGGATGCGAAGGGTAAGACCTGGCACAGTGGCGTTTGGGAATAGCTTTTCCGCCTCCCGCCCCCTCGGTACTGGCCAGTGGTCCCCTGGTGTCCTACGCGGAGTTCTTGCTCCGTGTTCCAGGAGAGCAAATCGTGCTAATATGGTGTTTACTTAGCTGTATAGTCCCAGCTTGTTACCTGTGGTCTAAGCTACTTCTGGAGGCTTCTACCATTTACAATTTACTGGATATGCACCTAGCTCTGCATACACTGATGTCTGTTTGTAGAAAATGTGTAATTGTGCATGTTTGGAAAACAGGCACTTGAGTTGATGCTTGACGTCTTTTAGCCTTATCAGAAACTAAGTCTTCCAGAGTCTCTGCACCACATGTAGAAAACGACTCAATTAAATACTAAATGTCATGTAAAGAAATCTATGTTAAATAAGGAACTTCTGATACAGAGCGATAGCTACAGCAGCCATCTCTGTTTAAGGAAAAACTAATATATATAGTATTGATACCTGTGATTGACTGTTATAGGAACATGAAACTAAGAGCTGGCACCAGACGAATGAAGTTGATGCTTTATTTTAAAAGGATGTTTCTTGGTTAAGGCTTACAAGTCACAAATGGAGCATTTCCTGAATGCAAATGTTTGCTATGATAGATGTGAGAAACTGTTGTTTGGTCATTTCAAAGTTTAAAGCAACATGCGTGTTTTTAATTGTAGTACATGGTTTATCTCTCAAAGGTTTCAAAGAGGTGAGAAAAAAATTTAATAACCTATCTATGAAAAAACCTATTTCCTATCTTTTAAATTTTTCTTCCAAATAGGAGCTACTAGCTCTTCCTGCCTTTGTTTATTTCTTGGCATATTAAATCTCCTTGGACATTTAATCTAATAAGAGATTAGAGCAGATTTACTGGTTTTAAGGATGTTGAAAGATACCTCTCTGGGTCCCATAACTTCTCGTTTTTATTGCCAACTTAATTCCTTTGAACAATGGGGAGATGCACATGCTCAGAGGAGACTCCGCGGGTACTGATTATCTGTGGGGTCACTCCTGACATCAGTCTGTTTGGCAGAAAATTGAGAAACTAGGAGTAGCCGACCTCCAAGGTTCCCATAGGACTGACTGATTTAAAGTGCTGGTCTTCTAATCCCAGCTTTTGACAATTTGAAAGGGAGATAGATCTGCTGATCGATTTTTCTCTGCCTCCCCTCCCTCCACGCCCCACCTTCTCTAACTCAGTTACAAGCAATTTTATCCAAAGGAAAGGCCATGAATACTTTCTTAACTGAGAGAAATATATATATATATATTTCTGATTAAATCCACACAGGAACAGAATGCATGCACCTCTAGAATGCTAAGCAGCACATACTGCAGGCTGTTGTTTTTAGGTACACTAGCAGTTGCTCTAGCTGCAAAAGAGGCTTCATGTTGATATGGTTAAAAAAAAAAACTAATCATTTTAGGTCGTTAGGAGAACTTATTGTGAGCAGGCTCTTTTATTGCTTCAAAAGATGTCTCCCGTTTCAAGCAAGGAACAGCCATGGCTGAGGTATGTATGTATGTATGTATGTATGTATGTATAAGTGTCTACTGGGGCAGCTTTCATTGTGCCCCTGATCCTACATGGGGGTGCAGTAATACCACATGGTGGGAATGCTCACTTGTGACCTTCCAAAATGACTATGCTTGCGTGCTCATTGTTAAGAAGACACATCTGATATTTTTGCCCCTACATTTAATGGCATCGGTGGCTGCGTATAGAAATGGAGGTTGTAACTTAATTAATTAAGCCATAGGTGATGAATTGTATATGTAAAGTTTTAATTCTGGGGAAAATCAGACCTCGTGGTGGAGCGGGGCTTGGCTTTGTTTGCTCTCCAGTGTTCCCTGCTTTTCCCCCCTGTTACCCATCTCCCAGCGGACTGTGTTCCTTTCTGGCTTGCCTGTGAGACTGCTCCTCTCTAATAAGCCTCACTGCAGGATCAGTGTGTTCTTTTTGGCATTTCAAAATGTTAAAATAGTGAAATTGTTAAATGTTATCCAGATGAAACTGCTCGGAATGAAATTTTCCAAAAGAACCATGATATTTGTGACATATTATGTATTACAGACAATTCTGAAGGAAAACTCCATGAATCGTTTTATCTGTTTTCTCAAGAAGGAAGCAGCCTCATTGATTGTGTTGATAAGTGTTTAGTATGCTCTGTCAGCTTATTAATTACGAAAGCAAAGCCTGTGAAACTCTCCAAAACAATCTATGACATTCTCCTGTGCTTTGACTTAGAATTAGCATTAACCACAAGAATATTTAGACAGGTTCCTTGGTTTGTCTTGTGTATTGGTCTTTGAAATTAGAGTTGGATTTACTACATAAGAGGAAAGTATTATGAAATAGAGCTTATACTGGCAGTTTAGAGTTCATGGCACTTACCAAATGCTTCTTCCCAGAAAACAGTTGGCCTGATAAATAATTTTCCATAACTAGCTATTTGGGAATTTACAAGGAAAAAATAGCAAATTGAATTTAGTTATACCTAATAACACGTAATTAGTAAAGGACAATTTGGTCATAGCTTCTCGAATTTGGTTAGTGAGATGAAGTCTCTCCTCTAGGATGCTGCCTGTTATTCTTGGGGGTAAGTACATTAGTTTGTTGCATAATGGGCACAGTTCAGAGCTTGGGTTCCCAGCACCTTTAAAGGATGTTAGGTCTTCCCAGTTGAAGACTTGTCTGTCCTATTTTGGTAGTCATCATTTTTGACTGGTCCGGTAGAGTGAAACCAGCCTCTGGATTTAAATTATTTATAATTCTGCTTTTTTACTGTAAACCAAGACTGCAGAGTTTTTGAAAAACCACCAGGGCTGAGTCACAGACTGCATACCTGTATTTTCAGAGTTGTGCTTATTTTTCTCTTACTGGCTGGTAAATAATGAAAAGGACACAAGGAAATAAAAACTTCATTTATGTATTTGAACTCTGGAATTTTGTATCTTCTTCTCCAGATCTCCAGTTCTTTCCCAATCCTGTTCTTATAAAAATGTTAACTGTATGTTATAAATGTACAGGTTCTGTCTTGTGTGGGTTGGGACTTCAACACTTCCCCACTGAACTGCTAATTCTTTAATAACTATTTAATTTGCTTGGCTGTATGTTCTGAGATTAGATTAGGTTTGTCTTATAAAGTTCACTTCAGATTCTAAAATATTTCTTGGATTAAAAGAAGTGATAAATGTCACCCAGAATATCAATGCTCTCAAACTCTATACCACATAAGTTACAAAACAGAATGTGTAGAAACACTTTTTTTTTAACCTATGCAAGAACAAACTTTCTCATTGTTGTAGGTCAAGTAAAAATTTAGGTACAGTGACTTTTTAAATATGTGAAAATACCATTCTGATTTTTAAATGAATACTGCAACTTTGGGAAAATGTCCAAGTTCAAACCAACTACACAGATGGACACAGAAGACACGAAGCAAAAGGAAGTATTCATGTTGAATTAAAACAAGGCTGCTTTGTTTCCAAGATAGGTGCAGATCTGCTCTGGTCTTCTGTGCCCTAATAATCTTGTGCACTTCTCTAGGGGCCCTAAGGTCTGACTCTAGGCTGAGGAGGATCATCACCACACTTGATTATAATTATATCATAAACACCAATGCTTCTGATGAGTTTAAGACAGCTCTTTGCCAGTCTTGATAATTCAAATTTTTTTGGATATTAGAACTATACCAATTGGCAGAAAATCACAAAGTGCATGTTAAAATAGCGCCCATTCGCTTCCTGTTTCAAATGGTATCATGTTATTACAAGGATGCTCAAACAATAAGAAATGCGGGTGAGTGAACGGGGAGGATTAACTCTAGCGCTGGCCACCACCTCGCACCATGATTCAGTGGCTTAATGTTACATGAATGTTTTCCTTGCGCCTGACACGTGGATAATAGGTGTGCTCATGATAGATGGATAATAACACATCAGAGCCATTCCTTGAATGAAATCAGCATAATTGCCTGTAATTTGGAGCAGAAAATACCTACTAAAAGCTTTCCTGGGTCATGTTTCTCCCCCCAACAGGGTATCCTGGCACCCTAGAGCACATTCCGAGACAGAATTTTCTTAGGACATCTAGTTGCATGTACAAACGTTCTTGGTGTCAGACTGGCTCTTTCCCTAAGTTTGAGGAGTTATCCTCATAGATGAGTATTGAACAACGTTGGGACAGACTTTAATTGGAAAGTGATAATGAAATTCTTGAGGACTACAGTAGTTGAGTTTTTAAAGTTGTTGTTGTTGTTGTTTTCCTGTTTTTTTGTTTTTTTCTTCTTTTTAAGGAAGAACTGTTTTTTCCCCAAATGGGAGGAATTGGGCCTGACACTTGTCCTGGTAGTGACCTGAGTTCTGCTCTGGCCTCAACTGGAGAGACTTTTTTTTTTTTTTTTACACCTACACTTTAAGAGACCTTTTGAAGTCTTGCTTTCTTTGTCTTGTTGTCATTTAGTTTAGAATAAACGTGTTGGAACTCTTCCTATGAGAACCCTGGGATTTCAGACAAGCATCTGTTTGTATCTTGTTGCATTACCTGCATCACTGCCATTGTATTTTGTACTTTTGAATACGTTTCATAAACGAGATTTTGCAATTTTTGGAGGGGAGAATGGACTGAGTTTAATCTCCCCTCTTCTAACTCAAAGGAGAGTTTTCCCCTCAACAGTTGGATATCTTATTATTTAATGTTGCCTTCCTGCTCTTGGTTGCATGCTTACTTACCTCTAGTTATGAAAGCTGAGCAGATTTGATCCTTTTGACTTGACCCCTTACTACTCCTTATTAACTCTAAGTAGCATTTAAAATTATCTTTTTTTTTAAACTTTGGAGAGAAGGTGCAGTATAATTTCCTATACTTGATAATGTAATAGCTATTTTTTCCCTACTAGCAAATTCCATGCTATTGCTTTTTAAAGAAAAGCAGAGGCATCTCTCAGAACTGTGCCAGGCAATCTGTTGTGGTGGTTTAATATACTGACAAATGCTCTCACAAACTGTATATGGGTATTTAGATATAATTAAAATACAACGTAACTGGGATGTTTAGTTTTTCAAAGTTTGTGCTTCAATGGGAAGGCCTCTCTCCACCCTTTACCACTTCTTTAGCCATTCTTTGGAGCCATACTTTTAAACAAGAGAATTGTAGTCAGTGTGATAGTGGAGTTGGAACGAGTGCTGCGGTCACACTGCTGAGAAATCCTAGTACCCTTAAAAATCTTTAAAAATTGTGTCCTAAGTCTCTGCCTTTTTGGACATTTGTATTTAGTAATTTTACAGTACTGACTCCCATAGCGAGTAAATCAATATTCTGCCTTTACCATTCATATTTGCTTTTCATACAGCATTCTTTAAAAATCAAATCTATCTATTCTTGTAAGAGACACTCCGTTGAATGCTGTGTGACTATTTTGGTTGGTTAAAATATCTACTCCTTTCAATGTGTCAGTAGCCAGAGTTTGTATATTTTTTTCACCCCTTGCACAAATAATGAGCAAGTGAGTACACATGAAAGGGAAAGCTAGGGTAGTTTAACACATAACTGAGATGGAAAAAAAAAGTATTTTCTAAGAATGCTGTAGTCCTGCCTCAGTGGGAATTTGGCTTTGAGAATGTTCAACTACATTTAGAAGTAACATTTAACTTCTCATAAAGCTACGAGGGAATAATGATAAAGTAACCTGGGGTTCATCTTCATTGTAATAATCGGGAAATGGTTGCTCAGAGTTTATACATTTGAATATTTTTGGATTATATTCCTACAGGCTTATAGCGCCTAGGTACTTAAGAAAGATACCAGTCGTAGGTTATACTGCTATTAGATGCTAGTAGCAAAAGTCTACAGTGAGTCTCTGCCTCTGCAAAGTCTCCATGTTCATTTCCTGTGATGCATCTCTTTATGGTTAGGGAGTAAAGAACAGACACAAATATTTCCCATGTAAGAAAATGAGCTGAGGTGTTCATTTCTTTGACTTTCTAAAAATTCTTCTATCCTCAGCAGTTAAAATGTTCTTCTCAACGTTGTCTAAGAAATGTGTAGCAGTCCTGTCAAGCCAATCATGAGGTTTGTAAATAGAATTAGGAGAAAATGCTAAGAGTTTCCTAATTTAGGTTTGTCTACTGGGTCAGTGTGTATTGCATCTTGAAGTTACTTTACCGGGTAAGATATGTAACAGGAAGTTTGCAGAGAAAGTCTAGAGGAACCCTGAACTGTAGTCAAAACATTGAGGGGTTCCCCAACCCTGCTCTCATTGCTGGCTAGACAGCTACTCCTGTGTTCCAGCTGGACAGGGGTACCCGGGCCGCCGCCCTTTGCTGTAGGGAGCTCTCTTACCTTGTGCAAGTCCTCACACCCTGTTTCGTGCACTCAACACCTGAACTCACCAACAGTCTGCCCTCTCACACAGACTCCAGTCTTCTTAAAGCCCAGCTCCCCCTTGCAGCATTTGGGTCTTCTTTCATGGGTTTCGTAACTTTAAGCAGTGGTTCTTAAATTTCAGAAGTATTTCCTAGAGGTCTTGTTAGCAGCACAGATGTGGCCGACGCTAGCATTTCTAACTCTATCGATCCAAACCGAATTTGCACTCATTAGTTCTCAGAGGCTGCCCTGCTGCTGACTTGGAGGATGCCACTGGCCCGTGTGCTAAGCGTGTGGTGACGCTCAGACTGTTCTCAAGGCGTACAGGGGCCGAGGATCCTGCTCCCTTGCACCTGTCTTACCAACCTAGTCCTTTATCTTCATGTCATTCTTTCTGAACGCTATCCGTTCCGGATCAGTTCAGAATGTTGTAATTGTGCCGCACAAATCCCAGAATGAATTTGACCTTGAATGTGCACAACAGCATAGAGGTTCTGAACTTTCTTCCAACTTGCATGCTTGTAAATCACATCTTCGTGTGGTTTTTTGCATTGTGACTGAGGCCCAGTACTTCTACATTCATGTGTAGGTAATTGTCTGCATCCTGTGAGCTCACTCTGGCTCATCTCCTGTGTTGCTAGTATGCACTGAAAATGTTCTGGCCATTTCAACTAAAGTAACTAGGACTTAAATGTATAGTTTTAAAAAAAATATTTTTTAAAGGAAATCGTGGACTTAAATGACAACATAATTCATTTAAAATTATTCCAATGAGAAAATAGTAGGAAGGGAATTGAATTATTTAGAAATTCTCCTTGTTCTCAGTGGATATGATTATTGGAACTAATATTTGCTTCTCTTGTGAAATATTTCATATTAATCCCAATAATAAAAAAAATTAGTTTCCATTAATTTTCACCTCAGAGTTAGTTATGGTCTGTGTTGATAATTTCATGTTTGCAAGTTAGGTAAATATTTCATAAAAGAGAAATGAGTTTGTTGTTAGAATTGAAGCTGAGCTCTGAGCCTCCCATTTTACGTTTATCTCTTGGCACAAACATATTTGTTTTCAGTAGAATTTTTCTTTACTAATTCCTAATTACTTTCTTGAGGCAAAATTCCAAATATTCACGATTAATTTTTATTAATATATTGAATTTCCTCAATGCCTCTACCTTAGAAAAGTAATTAGAAATTTAATTTTTGTAGGCAGTAGTAATAACCAATTTTAACCTCTATCACATATTTTCTTTCTTATAGTTTAATTAGTTCTGGTGTAAATTTATGAAAGATTGTAGCAGGAGAAGTTGCTCAACCAAAGCAAGAGCTGTGTCCAGTGAATAGAATAACAAATTGATTCCCATGGGCTGATAAAAGCCACTCTATCTAGTGGCTGGGTTTTCACATAACTTCTCTTGACAGGCCATTTGGGAAAGATCAGCGCTTAGCATTCACTTGGGAAAGGAAAAGAAGTCTAATGTAAGAACACTTCTATATGTCTTAAAGGTATATCAGAAGCAGTATTAGGATCCATTCAAGGCTGGATATATTATAGGGATGTCTTTCACAGGTTAATTGTTAGAGTTCATCTTAATTCAGAGGAAACAAGAATCAGAGAAAAAAGTAGGCATCCAATCTTTGCCTATGATTTCCACGTACTGTAGTATACAACTTAAATCTGATTCTGTGAGAAGAGTCACTTGATAGATCATTAGTGGTACATTTTATGTTGACATGTTACATCTTTTCAGGGGGGACATTTGTATGAGACCAAGACTATGTTAAATCTTCTAGTGGCCAATTGGATTTAAAATGAGGGCAACTATTTACCCCTGAAAGCCACTCTGTTAAGTTAGATTTGCACTGTTGCCAATACATGCATCCATTCACTAGCTTGCTGTGTACCAGGTCCTGAGCCAGCCAGGTCTTGAGTCTTGTAGGGAAAGACTGCTGCAAGAGATGGCTCAGCATTGCCCACAGTTTCTTCTGGGAGGAATTCTCAAGGCACAGCTCATACTCTTTAGAATTCTCCCTCCATTATTTTAACTGTGGCAAGGGGTAGATATATGGATAGGTGTTATGATGTGTGACCTAGGATAGAGTATTGTATTCTTTGATTTCTTTACTCAACCCATAGCTATTACACAAGTGTGAAACGTTTCAGAGTAATATGTCATGGGAAATGTTCTTGACTTTGTGTGTAATGTCTGTGCAAGGCACAGAGTACATGCCTGAAGTGTAGTGACTGAGCCTTGTGAAGGCATGTAGCATCCATCGGCCACATTCTGCAGTCACACAGCTGATACTGACACATGCTAAAAGTCTAATAGGCATCCATCTTGCTGGAGCATCAAGTTTACGTAATTTGTCTATGTTGATTCAGCTTCAAGCCTGGGGATTGGCCTTAGGGGTTTCCTCTGTGTTTAAGAGAACTCCACTGCATCTCTGCCCATAGGGAGTGGCTGCTACGAGCTTTTTCTCCACTCACAGCCACCATGTCTTGTTCTGAAGTGAGAGGGGATGAGAAAGGTGTCAGACATGAAGGTGGCCGCTTCTTATCCCAGCTGTGCTGTAGAAGTGTCATTACAATCAACATCCCTGTAAATTGACTAATGAGGCACAAAAACATCCACTCATACCTAATTAAAAATGGTGGTGACTTAGGTTGTATTTATTTCATTGTATTTCAACCAAGGCGCTGCTCCAGAACCAGAAACTATACCATGTAGTTGTTTGTTACGCTTGTCTCTGAAGAACACGGGGCAAGGATGCTTTGCAGGGGGCTCAGGCAACCTGTCTGCTGTCGCTGTCCTTGAATCTTCTGTCCCTTCAGATTTTAATCATTCACTGAGTAATCTTTATCAGGTACTGCTTATAACTGATGTCACTTGCCCAGATCAACTCTTCTATGAAAGAGAGAGAGAGAGAGAGAGAGAGAGAGAGAGAGAGAGAGAGAGAGAGAGAGAGAGAAGGAAGAAAGGAAGGAAGGAAGGAAGGAAGGAAGGAAGGAAGGAAGGAAGGAAGGCAGGCAGGCAGGCAGGCAGGCAGGCAGGCAGGCAGGCAGGCTAATGCATTTTGTGGACTACAGAGTAAGGGCTATGGATTGAAGTTCCATATTTCCTTCCCCAGAACATTTGCTCTTGAACATTTTAGGCAAAGCTTTTGCCTTCTGAACCTGAATTGTCTGCATGCAGAATGGGGATTATAATACTATTTGTGCCACATAAATACTAAAGAAAAATAATGTGTCATTCAGATTATTCTTAGGCAAGAATTTAGGGAAATTCAGATTTTCTTTAATATGCATTTATTCATCCGAATCTAAGATTTGAAGCCAAAGAACATATTTGGCTTTTCTTTAGACTTAATTTATATGCTCATGGATTATTCAAAGTGAAAACACCACTTCATCTACAGATGAAAGGAAGAAAAACTGAAAGCTACGCTACACCATTGACATCGTGTAGTGTATTTTAAACCATTACTGTGAAGACCTTGATAATGAATTGTAAAGATAAAAGCCCAGTACCTGGGTTCTTCATATGTTATGGTCTAGAATAATATATAACTTTCTACTTCTAATGAGTAAGTCACATGCATAAGAAAGATAAAGACAACCCTGTGAAGTTTTTATTGACTTGAAAACTGTGTATTCTTTTCTAGGAAAAGGCTGCTTCCCAAACCATATTCTTTCCGGACTCTGGAAAATATCTCTCTTTCACAGGAAAGGTCAAAGCACTTAGTAGGAGCAAACATCTAAGCCACAGAGCAGAAGTAAATGGTAAATGGAAATTATCTCCCAAGTCAAGACAATTCACAGTATTGCTGGTTCACCTGTGTGGAAGGCTTTTCCTGGGGCACTGTCACCTCACAGTACTTAAACCTATGTAATTTCAAGGCATCTTTTTCTTGAGCCCTGCAATTAAATTTTAACAAGCCAGTAAGTGTTAAATAATAGGGCACATTTCACATTAGATTTGTAAGGAAATATAGCCTTGAAAGTATCTTAATGTCACTAGTTCATACTAATTGATATTTTTTAAGAAGGAAAAAAAACCCCTCATACCTTTGTTAGTAAAGAATAGAGCAGTGAAAATAGTGTGTTTCATACGCTCAATTTCTCTTTTACAAAATATACTAAAAGCCAAAGCTTTCAGAGCTAGTCAAGCATTAACAATGGAATGGAATACATATACATATTTACGTGTGTGTGTGTGTGTGTGTGTGTGGTGTGTGTGAGAGAGAGAGAGAGAGAGAGAGAGAGAGAAAGAGAGAGAAATGGAGCAGACAATAATGCAAGGAAGAAATATTGTCTACTTCTGACTGAATTATCAGGATACTTAAGTTAACTCTTTATTTACACAGCTGTAGAAGATGATGGGAGAGGATGCCCAAACCGCTTCAGTAGTTCCAAACCATAGAGAGTAGTCGGTAAGCCTAGTCATTGTCGCCTGCTCAATTGGAAGCAGAGCATCACTCCCTGGGTGATGCTGCTACTCTGGCCATGGAGACCATGACTTAGACATGATACAGTTATAGTAGCTAACTAGAATGTCTCCTGCTAACTTTAAAGAAGTAGATGATCAAGGCACTTTTCTTGAGCAAATCAGTAGAAAGCAGACTTATTCTCAAGAATAAATTGAGAAACAATGAGTACATCCATGAGGACCTTGAGTCTTTTGAACCCCTCATGTGACACTTCCACAAGGCCACCCAAGCAGCAAGTAAGGAAGTAATTAAGGAAAGAACAAGATTTTCAACATGGATCCAAACTGCCATATTTGGTCTTAACCCTGTCAGATTAGATATCACGAGCTTGTTACTGTCTCATTTTAGCATTTATAAGCTTGGGATATTAGGGAATATTGGCACTGTGCCAATATAGTCTATAACCATATTAGGGCATACCCACCATTCTGATGCTTTTAGAGCCTCTCTATATTTATGGACATATAACCTGCAATGAGAAAACAGCAGCCTATTACCTGTTATCCCAGAGATAGTACTCAGGTCAGAATTGCAAGATCCAGTCGCATCAGTGACAGACACCTAAGTTATTGTAATGCCTCTCTTAAAGTAGACAAACAAAACAACCACAAAACCCAAGCAGGTCCTCAGAGTAACTGCTGTCAAATTATACAGACAGACTTGGCAGCCCTAGAGGTCTTGGTTTCAGGCTTGTTCTACACTCTGCCTATAGAACACATGGCTAGCTTGAGATATTGTTTGGGATTTTGCTGTTTTAATTTAGTGACAGGGTCCTGCCGTGAGAGCCTATGTTGAACTCATGATCCACCGGTTTCATTTACCCAGGTACCAGGATTACAAGCATGGACTCCCACATCCAACTTTACACATGAATGTTTTCTAAAACATATATATAGATATAAAACAATATATGCTATATAGAATTAGGGATATGGACCTTGGATAAATATTTTTAAAAGACTCTCCATTACCATCCTCATCAAATTCCTTTTGCTGATAGCATAGTCAGCTTGTTAATAATGTGCATGTTCCCCACCCCCCAACCCCACCCCAGGGAGGAGGGGTAGAGATGCAGGTGTGTGTGCAGAGAGGGGAGACAAGAACAGATGGTACTAACCTGGGAATCAAAGGAGGCTTTTCTAAAATAATAGATTTAACACATTTAAACATTTTTATTATTGTTACTACAAAGGCACGATTTCTATATTAAGTCGTTAGGAGATTTTAGCTGCCATTCAATCGTTCTTTTACTATGACTGTGTAATAAGCCCCAACTGCTTCTTTAACAGGCACATCTACACATCCTGTTAGAATTTCCAATTACGATTTTTCCCATTAGCAAACAAAAACAAAATTAATGGCAGCTTTGCCCCCCCCCCCGCCCCAGCCTAAGCTACATTGCAAATGAACTCTCAAAGAAAACTCTCCATGCAAAAATAAGGTGGAAATTACTGCAATAATCCAAATGTAGAAATAAAGGAAAGACTTTCTGAGATGCAGGAAATTTTGCTTCTCATTAGCCTCTACAATAGCCTGTACACAGTAGTGTTCTGACATTCTGAAACTCACAAAGTCCATTTATTTTACACTCTTCCCCTGACTCATATCAGACAGACATGGCAGCTCATAACCATCAGACTCTGGCTTAGATTTTACATGCTGTTGTTAAGATGAAAGTGTTTGGTTGCATTGCCATAGGCATTGTGGTCATATGTGGTGAATACAAATTCAGTAAATCACAGAACATTTTTGAGTTCTGACCCCTTGTCCACTCCTAAAGCATCATAATTCTCTCCAGTGCCATTTACAGCTTCCATCCCTGGGTCCACGCCGGTAGGCAGATTTACCTGGAGATCTGGGATTATCATCAACAACTATTGTATTGCCTTCACTTTGCACTGTATCGCCTTCGTTTATGTTTTAAAGAGCAGATAAGATTTGAATATACGATGCACAATAGCTTTAATGAACTTACCATTAAACCTCAAAACAGATACAATGTTAGAGCCGAGCTCCTGGAGTCCTTCAGACATGGGTTCCCATTTGTGTTCTGGATAATTTACTAACTACGGAAGGCCTTCCTTTTTGCCTGGGGAGTCAGGTAAGAAATACATGCCTGAGAGTCACTGTGTTAGTTTACTGACAGAATGTAGGTAAAGTTTCTCAAGTGCCCAAGCACATCTGACGTGCTGTTAAGGCTCTTCTCAGCGTGTTTGTATCTTCTCTATGCCTTAGACTTATGTGCTGATACAAGGATACAACCAAGTAAACAGCCTGTAAGTGAATTAAGATAATGCATTTTTTGAAATATGAGTATATAATGTAATTAGTCTATATTATATATTCTTGAAATGCAGTTAGTATGTAGAATATGGTGATGAGCCATCAGTAGCACTAATAGGGAGGACAGTAATGCTTATTGAAGACTTGGTGTTTGTGCCAGGGCTAAGAACACTTTATATTGAGTTAATTTTCATAACAGTTTTGTGATTTAGGCATCATTACCATCCCAAGCTTGTAGATATAACATTAAGGCCTAGATCCATCAATGGCTTGAGTGGATGTGGCCGGACAGTCCTGGTCTTCCAATTTCTGGAGCAGTTTTCTCTCCATAGACAAGGGAGAGAAATTAGATTGAATAGAGAATGAGATTAGATTAGAATGAGTAGGGAAACTGAGGGAACTAGGTCTGAGCTTAGCAAGTGGATCATGAGGGTTCAAAGCAGGGGGTTGGGACCCACACCGTCCAGTGGGCAGTTGATGGGTACTTTCAGCACATGAAATGAGGTCCATACCCCAGGCTCAGCCCAAGTTCTCCCACCTACTTTATGTGTTAATGGTATATTATTTACCTTCTCTGTGCCTTTCATACAAGAATTACCTCATAAGTAATTGCAGTAATAAAATGTGGTGATCCATGAAAAAGGCTCAAAGAGTCTCCTATGCATAATAAGCTTTCTGTATGCTTTAAAGTGTGTGTGTGGGGGGGGCGGGTAAGGGAGGTCTAATGACACTTAAGAGGTACACCTGATTATAGAGGCCAAGAAGGAGGTGCTGTCACAGTAAGTCCAAGCTAAGGGTTAAGATGGCTGGAAAGATTGCTCACAATAGCATACACAATGTGAAAAACAAGGTGGTTGGCATTAATTCATCGAGGCATTAGCTATAGTAACAAAAGATGGTAAAAGCCCCAAGCCTCCCATCCATAGGAGGCTGATCACATTCATCTACCAAACCCTTAGGGCAGTCAGAGAAGGAGGGATGCACTGAACGAGCATAAAGCTGCCTTTGGTGTGTGCTGCTAAATGGAAAGCTATACAGTACATGCAAACATTTTCCAAAGATGTACAGAGGTGGTAAATGCACACACACACACACACACACACAGATGCACATGCACTCCGATATGCATAGACTACCTCTATAAAAAGTAACAAGAATCTCTATGTCTCTGAGAGATGCATTTCTAAGACTCGGGGGAGAGGGCTATTATGGTAGATCTTTTAGTACTGTTTGAATTTGAACCTTGTAAATCTAAATACATATATAGCACCTATAAAATGTATTGATATGAGTAAAAGGTTCAAAGGGTCTCCTGCTCATAACATGCCTTCTGTGCATTTAAAAGTGTATGTGTGTGTGTGTGTGGGGGGGGCATTAATGACACATAAAGGTTACACCTGACTATAGAGGCCAAGGGGGAGGTGCTATCACAGTAAGCCCAAGCTAAGGGTTAAGATGACTAGAAGGACTGTTCACAGTAGCATAAGCAATGAGGAAAAATAAGGCTGTTGGTGTAAATTCATTGCAGCACTATCTACAAAGTTTCAAAGTTAGCCTTCAACTGGGAAAAGTGAAGAACTAGTGGCCCAGAAGAGATGCCAGAAGGGTGTGGCCATCGGATGCTCAGGATAAGGCTGCCCAGACAAAGAGTTACCGAGCTATTTTTATTTTCTTTAATTTTGAGAAAAGGAAATAAGTCCCAAGTCATTTAAAAATTTTATCTCATAATGAAATTCCATTGCTGTCTTATTACCAGGTTCAGGTGAGCATTTCCCAGAGATTTTAGTTCCCTGCTGTCCAGCTCTGACGAAGGCTATAAAGTTCAGGGTTCTGTTTGGAAACCTCATTCTGGTTATTTCAGTAGCTATGTAAATCTGTGCTTAAATGATGGCAGGAGGCTGATGACAGAAGAATCAGGTAGGGGAGCTTGCTAACCCTGCTGGTGCTGAAGTAGCATTGGCTCCAGTCTAGGAAAATCTCTAGCCCACAGAAGACTTGAATGGGAGCAGTTTGATAGAGAAGGGGTCAGGAGGAAGGTGTGTCAATGTGTCTGTGTATCTTAAGGTCAGTGAGTGACCTTCCAGAGTTGGGCACTAAGCACTGTCTTGAGGAAATGTCACAATGTCTCTTTGATCATGGATAAAGATTCTCCATATGTAAATTAAGTTGTTCAGCAAACAAGTTTGCAAAGTATACTAGTTGACTCCTGTGGTAGGATACATAAGACATTGCTATTGAAGAAATAATTACGTGAGGGAAAGAGATATAATAGAAACAGGGAACGTAGGGATACTTGAGAGTTGCTTGCAACCAGGCTGAGTCTGGTTTAGTAGAGAAATCAAGAAGCACCAAGCACCAAGCTTAGGTCCTGGACTTTGGTCTCATTTCTGTAGCCTTCCTGCCTACAGCTTCTGCAGCTGCCCTTCACCCCTGGGAAAACTGTCCAGAGTTTTTTGGACTTGGCAGACGAATTGTATTCAGTATCACCGTGAGCATAATGTCTTACAGCTCCTGCTTCTAGCCAGGGAGTCAGTGACTCTCATGTGGGCCTTGCTCCTTGGCAGTCCAGGGGTAATGTGCAGAACTGCTCAGATGAAGGGAGAGAGCTCACTTTCCTGAGTGACAGGAAAATTTACCATCTGTTTGACAGTGCCTCTGGTGTGTCACTGGAGCCACCATCCTGCTGACCTGACAAGGTGAGTGGGCAGGCGAGCCTGCCCTTCAGCTCACCTGTCACAGAACACCGAGGTCACTCGCTATCACTGCCTGCCTTGTTTCTCTGGGTAGAGCTGCCTATGTCACAACTCATGAGTACAGCCCCCGTGGCTGTTACTGCCTATGTAGGGTACAGCTCATGAGTGCAGACCAGATGGCCACCTCACCTGGAACACTAATAACTCCCATCCAAATAGAACTCTACTTTGAATAAACGTGTATTGGCTTATTGGGTAAGAAACCTTGACCCCAGTGACATGTATGTCCCTTTCCCATTTTCCTGGTGAGATTCTTCACTTAGTAGAAGAGATATGTTCTTGTTCTACTTGAAGACAAGATTTGTGAGACAACTCTGTTTTAAGCTTCTTCCAGTGTGCCATACATTGTGGTGAGAATTGAATACTAAGATAGATTAAGTCTCCAGGGAGGTCCTCGTGGAACTTTCTGTGGAGCTTGGGAGCAAGAGGCAGAGCAGGTAAATGCTGTGATGCAAATCTTTCATTATTCTGAGAGTACCAAAGTTGGGACTTAGTCTGAGCATGGGAATCAATGAGCTAAGGAAATGGGAATAGCAAATTGCTAAGGATAGGGGCTCTCAGGCAGGCAGAGGTAGAAGGAGTAGAGTCACAGAGTGAGCCTGCGGTTGTGTAACTAAACCCTTTGTAGTACAGCCAAACTGGGAGACCAGGCTGGGGAGGGCAGGACTGGAGAGGCCATTGTTGGATAACAAAACGGTTTTGTCCTGAACTTCACCCAGGAAGCGTGACCATGGAAGGCTCTCAGGGAGAGCAGACAATGAGAGGGTCAGAATGATTGACATCTGGGTTGTATGAGCCCTGAGGGGCAGCTCGTATTGAGTCTGGGTTTGGTTTTTGGGACAGGGAGGTTGAAATGAGAGTCACACAGTCTTCACGTGTTTGTGAAGGTGCCTCCAGCAGGTGTATGACAATGATCAATGCTGGGACTAGCAAAGCTGCCCGAGAGGTTTGTGATCGGATCCCAGTGAGCCATGTTGAGGCTCGGCCACGGAGGCAACAGAGTGCAGAAGGAGGGCCACAGCTACCACTTAACGGCTGCTCCAAATTACTTTTGCTTTTACAAGACAATGTGAAACTTGAGGTATTAATTTAAAAAAAAAACTTTATCTTTGTATCCTATCCTGCTCCACACTCATCCTGCATATTGGGCATATGTAGCCTCTCTTGGGGAAGTCTGCTTTGACATCTACAACTTATGCTCCCCAGTACTGTCAACTGTTGGGACAGCCAGCCTTGCCTACAGGTGCTGGGCCAGCTGATCATCTCCTCTGCTAGATGTCAGACCCCCCTGTGGGCCTGATGCTGTTAAGAGTCTGGTGCATGGTGTGCAATGGGTGCTCTATAACTTATTGAATAGATAGTATATTAATAGGTGAACTATCTTGACAGATAGGCTCTCTGTATTTTGGCAGAAAGACCTAGAATTTCAAATTTGGTTTCAAAAGATAATAGCTTTCATATATGTGTTATACAGAGAAGCAGTGAATGACAAAATATTAAAATGTATGGTTATTTAACTGTCATGTGTATCATCCTGTGTTTGTAACAGTTTTTATAAACTAACGAGAAAAATAGCCACCTTTTAAACATTTATAAATGCCGGGATTAGTTCTCTTGCTGTATATGTTGAAAACAACACCAAATTGCTTAACTTAGAGTTGAAGGATCCGTCATGTTAGCCATCTGCATTTCCAGCACTGTGCCCTTGGAAAGTACTGCACATCACCAGGGAGGGCTATCTCCTGTCACTGTGCCAGCACACTGAGGTGTGAGCTCCTGAAGTACCCCCTCTATCATTACCACCTTCCTCATGTTAACCTTGGGATCCCATAAGCCTCTGTGCTAATCTTCCTGATATTTCCTCCTAATTGTCATAGACATTTTTATAAGTTCTTATCTGCCGTGCCATGATCCCAATCTCCCTTCCTCTGGGTGAGGAGACATGCCTGGTGAAGAGTGCCTTCCCACCATGGTCTGGAGCTGTCTCTGGTCCTCTTAAATATCTTCCTTTACAATTAAACTGGACAGCTCATCCCTTGGTTCTATACCACCATTTCACTGATTGTCTTATCTGTCCAGTCTCATTTCTCTTTTAAGGTATCACACAGGGCAGGGATTATGTCCCTAGCCACATCATCACAGATTTCTATGTACTTGATAGTAGAATCCTAGGGGCTAACTCTTCCCATGAGTTGCACAGTGATTCTTATTTCATTGGGCTTGGCACGTTTGACTATACAGATCCATGCAAGACCATTGACTTTGGTTCAAAGACATCAAGAAATGAGAACCGTGTCTCATCTCCTAATATTTGGGGGGGGGGGGAGTGTTGGGGCCCTTGTGTAAATAGACCTATTGTGTTGACCGAACCTCTGTTTTCAGAGGTGACACCAATTTGTGGTGCCTGGTGTTTCTGTTTATTACACTCTGACTTTTCTTGCCACTCAATGTTTTTATGTTTTGTTTTCCCTCCTGTTAGGGTTCCCTCCTGGCACCTCTTTCTCAGTCACGTTGAGCCTGGCCTAATCAAAGACTGAGGTTATGAAGTCGATCTTAGACGGCCTTGCAGATACCACCTTCCGTACCATCACCACAGACCTCCTCTACGTGGGCTCAAATGACATTCAGTACGAAGATATCAAAGGAGACATGGCATCCAAATTAGGATACTTCCCACAGAAATTCCCTCTAACTTCCTTCAGGGGTAGTCCCTTCCAAGAAAAGATGACGGCAGGAGACAACTCCCCGTTGGTTCCAGCAGGAGACACAACCAACATTACAGAGTTCTATAACAAGTCTCTCTCATCGTTCAAGGAGAACGAGGACAACATCCAGTGTGGGGAGAATTTTATGGACATGGAGTGCTTCATGATTCTGAATCCCAGCCAGCAGCTGGCCATCGCTGTCCTGTCCCTCACCCTGGGCACCTTCACGGTTCTGGAGAACCTGCTGGTGCTATGTGTCATCCTTCACTCCCGCAGTCTCCGATGCAGGCCTTCCTACCACTTCATTGGCAGCCTGGCGGTGGCCGATCTCCTGGGAAGTGTCATCTTTGTCTACAGCTTTGTTGACTTCCACGTGTTCCACCGCAAAGATAGTCCCAATGTGTTTCTGTTCAAACTGGGTGGGGTTACCGCCTCCTTCACAGCATCTGTGGGCAGCCTGTTCCTCACGGCCATCGACAGGTACATATCCATTCACAGGCCTCTGGCCTATAAGAGGATCGTCACCAGGCCCAAGGCCGTAGTGGCCTTTTGCTTGATGTGGACTATTGCAATAGTAATTGCTGTGTTGCCTCTCCTGGGCTGGAACTGCAAGAAGCTGCAATCTGTTTGCTCAGACATCTTCCCACTCATTGATGAAACCTACCTGATGTTCTGGATCGGAGTCACCAGTGTGCTGTTGCTGTTCATTGTGTATGCATACATGTACATTCTCTGGAAGGCTCACAGCCACGCAGTTCGCATGATCCAGCGTGGAACCCAGAAAAGCATCATCATTCACACCTCAGAAGATGGCAAGGTGCAGGTGACACGGCCTGACCAAGCCCGCATGGACATTAGGCTGGCCAAAACCCTGGTTCTGATCCTGGTGGTGTTGATCATCTGCTGGGGCCCTCTGCTTGCGATCATGGTGTATGATGTCTTTGGGAAGATGAACAAGCTTATCAAGACGGTGTTTGCCTTCTGTAGTATGCTCTGCCTGCTGAACTCCACCGTGAACCCCATCATCTATGCTCTGAGGAGCAAGGACCTGAGACATGCTTTCCGCAGCATGTTCCCTTCATGTGAAGGCACTGCGCAGCCTCTAGATAACAGCATGGGGGACTCAGACTGCCTGCACAAGCACGCCAATAACACAGCCAGCATGCACAGGGCCGCGGAAAGCTGCATCAAGAGCACTGTTAAGATCGCCAAGGTGACCATGTCTGTGTCCACAGACACGTCTGCCGAGGCTCTGTGAGCCTGCTGCTTTTGTGGCTGCCCAGAAAAAGAAAATTTTTTTTTTTAGCTTAAAATTTAGAAGTCTGTTGTCTCATCGGTTATATATTTTTTAAGTTTACCATGTTTAGTAAAATAGTGACTGTCACCGTGCTTACTTAGTTTGCTGACATCTCAGTAGTTTAGGTACTTAAACTCCATTCCCCAGGGGTTTACAGTGAAGAAAGTCTATCGCTGCAGTTGCTCGGCGATCCTTCAAAGTCTCTGAAATAGAAGGGAAAACGTTGGCTTCCAAATCTGAAGCCTAACTACCCATAGAAAACCACCATGAAATAAGTAATGCCTTTGTAACGACAACTTTAATGATGCTGTGTCTGTCCATAGTATAAAAGGTACATTTTTACAATAAGTATAGTGCTAAAGTAGAGATACTTTGTAACATGTTTTCTGTCCTGTTAGTTGTGTGTCAGTGTTTACTGTGTCTTTTTTTTTTTTTTTTTTTTGGTCTAGCTTAGCAAAAACAGAATATAGCCCTCATAAGAGCTATGGCATACAGGAGTGGTGATGTAGCAGGGTGACCCCTGTTTAGATAGTATTACTGTTCATGAGACAATTTTAGAAACCTTAGTATTTCTTCCAATATCCGTATCTAAAGTTAATATTGAAATAAGCATAAAGGTTTATTTTTCTGTTAAAACCACAAGAAAAATTTGAAGACTGTTCAAAGTATTGAGCAGAATTCAAGGACACTTAAAACTGTGTTAGGCCTGCATTTTCATATGAGGACATTCCATATCTTCTGGACCACAGCTGTTCAGTTGGATACTGGATTATAATCAGAATGGAAAAGAGAAAGCACATTGACTTTTAAAGCTGACATTCTGACTTCCTGCAGTTGTTGGCTGTAACTAGACCTCTTCAGACAGCATGTGTCAATCTTAGTGTACACTGTGACCACTGTGCAGTTGCTGTTTCCTTGACGTGTATTGCATTGTTATGTTCTGGATTTAAGTAGATTTCAGGCCTCGATGGCCAAAAACCAGTTGTCTTCTTCTTGAGAAGAAATATTGTCTGACTCAGTAAAATTGTGTGTGTGATTGTAAGTGTATATGTGTGTGTATGTGTGTGTGTGTGTGTTTGTGTTACTCTATCTTGTAACTGTTACAGAAATGTCCCCCATGAGGAAACTGACCAAGGGTAAACAGTACCACTTGCTGCGCTCTTGCACATGAACTTAGCTTCTACAGTTGAGCTCTTCATGAAATCCTGTTTATAAAAATTCTGACTAAATCTTTTCAGAAGAATCTTCCCACCTAGGAGACCGGATTAAGCATTCTAATGCCATTTAGGTGTTCTGTAAGGCCAGCGTTCAGCAAGAAGTCATCAGTAAGAGGTGCCAGAAAATAGAGGATTCTCCCAGGAAGAGGGGAGTGTGGAGGATGGTGGGCGCCTACTAATAATCAAGTCCATGGAAATGGAAATCAGTAAAGGGGTTGGTTCTAAGACCTATACCCACACCCCTACAGTAGTAAGTTTCAGTGGTGCATGTCAGCGGTGCAATCTCAGGTTAAGTAACAACATGCCAGCTGGTCCAGGCCATTTCATTACAGAGGGTGACAGCCCAGTACCTGGCTCTGTTTGGAATGATTGGGCTAAGGAAAAGGTAGTACCTCCTCTACTTGCTGGTATCAAGATGTGCCAAAACATAAAGATGAGGGTGGCTAGCTTCTGATGACATCTCTGCCGTGGTACTCAGAATTGGGCCCTTTTCCAATAAAGAGAAGTATTGCTTTTAGGAAGCCACTCTATCCCGATAAGTTCTACATAGAGTCTCTCCTTGTTCAGGTTTTCACCAGCCCTAAGAACTGCATGGCATGAAGTGGGGAGCTAGCATCTGTTGGTGATTTCTACCATTTGGGGTTCCCAGCCTGACAGGGCAGTACCCCTTCTTGCAATCAGTGTGACCTGAGGGCCAAACTAGGATATGTCTAGATTTGGCCTGCTGCAGTCTCTTGCTTTTCTTCTCTGTGCACAGAGGAGGGCTCCGGATGCTGGAGTATTAGTAACTCCTTAGAGAAGGGTATTGAGAGAATACCACCAGGGGCTAGGAATTGTCAGCTTCGTCCTACATGAACCTGAATATCAACCGACATGTCTCTAGCTACCAGGCAGTACCATCTCTTCTCACAGCTACAAAGACCTGGTAGGAAATTCTAGGTATTTAAAAAAAAATCCAAGATTCACTTTTAGAACTGTATTTGTGTAAATGCCATTTTAGTGATAAGATTTTATAGTGTATTGAACTTTCAAGACCTAACTCATATTTAATAAGCTAAGGGACAATGGGGCTGATAGCACTAAACTTGGTGCTTATTGATACTCTAAGAAATATCTGTGAAATATCATCATGTGTGCGTTAAGCTACCTTCATTTAAAAGGACTTAAAATAAGTTGGATCCACTTTGGCTTTGACCATATCATTTCCTAACCCTACTGACCAAAACATTCTCCCTAGTGAGTATTAGTCATTAGAATTGCATTCATTAGTATCATTAATTAACTAGGCCCTTAATTAGATTCATTAATTTAAATGATTTTAATTTGATCACTTATGTACTCTGGCATCAGGGTTATCTGTTTCCCTCTGACATGTGTCCTGAACATGCATTCTTCAGCCATTACTCATCTTAAAAAGGGGCCAATTCCCAAACTGCTTGACTTCATCCAAACAAAGACTGGGTCCTAGACTAGCAGTATCAGTTAAACAAAGAGAGCTGTCCCTAAGAGCCCCTAGTTTTTCAACTATGTATTAAGTGCATGTAAAAATCAGTGTGCGTCTGGGCAGCGTAGACATATGTCTGTGCCAGATGACTCCAAAGCTGTCGGATACTGTCAGGTTTAGCTGGTATCAAATGCCAAGGAATTTTTGCTACCTAAAACCATCTGCATAAAATAGGCCCAATTACCAGATGAGAACTAGGTCTCTAGTTACCATTCAGTTCATTAATTTCTGCCATTCCATACCCATAAACAGGACCACTAACATCATGCACAAAATTAGATTCCTCATACTCTTGACTGTATATTTGTATGATATTTTAAAATCTCCTAAATGGCCATTCACAGTTGCTTTGCACTGGCCTTCCAGTAAAATGTTAACACAGCTATTGTAATATACACAAAGCATTCTATCTACTGATTTGGACTGAATGTATGTACATAGGTTTTACAAAAAAAAAGTCAGATGTTAAAGCAGTGGTTTACAGATCAGTGATTTTCAGATAGAGTTTCTTTCAGTTGCTGTGGAATCTTTAAAAAGCACTCTTAGTGTGAACTTACTGAACTCTAGGGGTCCTGCGATCAGAGTCCCCTAGAGAGGAAACCTTTTCTTGTAATAATATGAACCAAGATACCAGATTATCTTGAGTCTCACTTCCAGTGTTTCAAGTGGAAAACGTATCTCCTTATTGTCTCTGTAAATGGAACATCCTTACTTTTTTCTCTTAAAGAATATTGTACTGTTAGATGTTTGTTGAACTGGTAGCATCATTGAGACTGCTGTGATGTCTTTGTCAGTAATCTGTATAATATTTTGTATACAAGTACTGGTAATATTGTTATTAAATGTAGCTCGGTCATTAAATTACTATAGCAAAGTAGTACTTCTGTAATATTTACAATGTATTAAGCCTACAGTATATTTTATTTCATTGATGTAATTTAATTGTTATTTATTCAAGAGAAAGCAGTTCATCATGTCTATTGTCTAAAATTACCTGGAATCAAATAAAAATTCTAGATTATCATGAAAAACATAACAGGCCTTTGAATTCTGCCTTGTATCAAAGTCTAATAGTAAAGCATTGGAGCGGGCGTGGGGGTTGAGTAGGTGCATCTTCTCCTATTGTGTCTAGGTAAGGCAGCTAGAGGGAAGAGATCCAAAGGCAGGCAACACTCAGTGACAGCCCCTGCTCCAGTTGTTAGGGGTCCCACATGAAAACCAAGATATGCTCATCTGTTACATATGTGTAGGGGGCCCAGGTCTGTCCCATGCGTGCTCTTTGATTGGTGGTTCAGTCTCTGTGAGTCCCTATAGGTTCAGATTAGTTGATCCTGTAGGTTTTCTTGTGGTGTCCTTGACCCCTCTGGCTCCTTCAGTTTTTCCTCTCCCTCTTCTACAAGATTCCTGAGATCCACCTAATGTTTGGTTGTGGTCTCTGCATCTGTTTCTATCAGGTGCTGGGTGAAGCCTCTCAGATGACAATTATGCTTGGCTCCTGTCTGCAAGTATAGGCAAATATGATTTAGTGTCAGGGGCAGGCTCTCTCTCATGGCATGGGTCTTAAGCTAGGCTAGTCATTGGTCCAGAAGTTCCCTCAATTTATGCTCCATCTTTTATCCCTGCATGTCTTGTAGGCAGAACAAAATGTGGGTTGAAGGTTTTATAAGTGGACTGGTATCCCCATCCCTCTATTGGAAGTCTTGCCTGGTTATAAGACATGGACATTTTGAGTTCTGTATACCCTGTTACCAGGAGTCTTAGCTCAGCTCCCCCTCATAGGTTCCTGGAAATTTTCCTTGTCCTAGGTTTCTAGTTCGTCTCACCACTGTGCTTTTTAATGCATTGTTTAATTAAGGATTCTAATGATTTTTTTAACTTATTAAAGCAAACAGTTGCAATACATAAGTTAAAATTTAACATACACACTAAAACACATTAAAGAGGGTATAAGTGTATTCCTTGAGCCTAATAAAAGATACATGTCTTTTCAATAGTCTGCAAAACTGGGATTTCAATTCAATTAATAAAAAGAAGCACTAGAAAAATTTAACTTTTTGAAATAAAAGCATGGAATCAATTTTGAAGAAAGGCATTTAAAGATTTTGGAATTATGAATCAGTGAATATTTAAAACTAGGTTATTTTTGTTTTTAATAAGTAACCTAAATTAATTATCCTGCCTCTTTTATAATACAAAAGCTTAATGCTCTGACAAAAACATTAATTATATCTGTTCTTAGATATTACATTTTATGTTAGTACATCAAAGGAAAAGGGTACATATTTTAGTATTATTACAGCAAATCTTAAAACCCCAAACTGGTTTTCCATTGACATATGTTACTCCCTATATTGAAATATATGTTTGAAATGATGTCAGGATAGAAACACCAATGTAGTCCACTAGAATTAGTCCATGTTGGAATTCTCTGTGCTATCTTATCCAATTTAACTTCTATACATCTCTCCTCTCTCTTCCTTCCCCTCCTGTCTTCCCCACTCTCTTCATTGATTTTGAAACAGGCTTTGGCTACACAGTCCAGGCTGGCTCCACACTTGTAGCCCTCCCATCTCAGCTTCCAAAGTGCTGGGATCACAGCCACACACAGCCACACAGATTTACACCAAGTTTTTAGCTAAGGATCAGAAATGAAACAGTTATGAAACATTGGATCTAACTCGACAGGTGCTATGCCAACCCTCCTACATAGCATATCAGCTCTGTGATGTGTAGCCACTGTTAGTGTATAGGTAAGAGGAAAGGCTAGTGAGATCACAGAGCCAAGGCTAGAATCATCAAGGCTTCTCTGATTACAGAGTCCATATTACTTTGTTAATAACAGTGCTTCCACCTACATATTCATTTTGTACATATATATATATATATATATATATATATATATATATATATGTATGTATGTATGTATATGTATATAAATACATACACACACACACACACACACACACACACACACACACACACACACTGGCAAAGTTAAGATGATGAATCCTTGCACATGCCAGAAAGAGTAGTGCACTCAGGGCTCTTTTCTCGTTGCTATAATCAAGTACTCTACAAGTCACTGAAGAAATGAGAGCTTTGTTGTGCCTCACAGTTTGGGGATGTAGTCTGTCACAGAGGGGAAGTTATGGTGGCAAGAGCATTAGGCAGTTGGCTGGCCACATTGCATCCACAGTCAGAAGGCAGAGTTATGAACGCTGGCCTTCTGCTTCCCTCCTTCTTGTTCTGTTGATACTGGAGACTGTGGAATGGTGCCGGCCACATTTTAGGATAGCTCTTCCCACCCTGGTGAACTCAGTCTAGAAAGTTCCACACATAAATGCCCAGAGGTTTGTTTTTATCCTGACTCTAAGTCCTGTCAAGTTCACAGTCAACAGTCAGCATTCCACTTCTGTATTTTCAGCAGGTTTGTAGGCTTCAAGAGGTCCAATGCCGTGTACAGAGAGTAGTAAGTTGCATTTCTTTCATGGAGACCTATGGCTTTTAGCTCTAGATTTTAGATTCCTCCACAACACCAACTTGCAGTGGACTAGGAGAAACAGAGTGGGGAATGACTCTAATCAGTTATGAGGGTTTTCTTTCCTTCATTTTTTAAACAACAATTAATAAACTTCATTGTATCTATCCTGGTGGTCAAATAACTGTGTGCTCTTCACTGCTTACCCAGTAGGAATAGGACTCACCTTGGTTAGGTGATGGGTAGCTGAGGGAAAGTGTGATTCATTTCACTATAGGCACAGCCTGGTGATAGCTACATTTCCAGCCTTTGCTTGCTCACTACACGAACGTTTGGTTCCAATTCACTTAAAGAAAACAACCTACCTTCCATCCTTTAGCCTGGACACAGGCATATAGAAAGCATATTCTATACTAGTCAATGAAATGTAACTTGTTAGGATTGTGATAACCACATAAGCAGTTTATAACCCTGTCTTGTACCTGGTACTGATAATAGTGGTTAGAACTGAGCTCATTAATTCTAAGAGGCATTATCTCATTTAATCCTCTCACTCACCCTGTGAAATAATACTATTCCTATTTGACAGCCAGTCTCCTGCCTACGGTCAGGAGGCTGCAACTAGTAAGTGGCACAGCTTGGACGTGCTCATTGCTTATCAGATTACAGAGTGAAGATCCAGCGAGTTTACAACAAATGAACAGTGCATGTATCCTATTCATCTCAAGCACTGTTTATTGTCTACCATGCTAGATCATCAAATTACTTAATCTCTAGTAAAAAAAGGGAGCCACCAGACCACCACGATGCAGCACAACCAATAATAAAATGCAGAGAGCAGCCAGAAGCAGGAGGGAGCGATGCTGGAGCACAGTGCTTACTGAAGATCAGAAAGGAACTAGCCTTGAAACAGGTAAGTGTATACGGGCATGCTGGGAAACGGGAAAGTGAATACGGGCAAGCTGGGAAACGGCAGGGTGAGAAATAACGGTAGGATGGGGACAACAGCGAGAGATGTAAGCTAGTATAAATGTCCTGCGAGTGGAACCCGTGCTGGGAGCATTCATTGTTCTTGGTGAAGCACGCTGCAGCTTACGTTGCCTCAGCAGACCCGTGGTAATGGTCCACCATGACAGAGTCTACCCAGCCTTTTGGTAATCATGATGATTCAAAGGCACTCTTACAAAACACCATGTACACATTAAGAAGTTTCCCTTCCTGCAAGGCAAAGCAGAGAACTCAGAGGTGGAAGTGGGGCCTCCCTCTCTGTATTTCTGGTTAGCTAGCCACTTATTTTTCCATTCTGACGCTACCCGTCACTATGAAAAGACCATTATTCACTTGGAACAGAAGGACATCAATTAGCTCCCCAAACAGTACAGTCACCAGTCCCAAAGTGTTCTTGGTCATTATTCACCTGGCTGGGGCAGCCCTTTGGTCTGAGAATGACAGGGACCTTATTGAGCTCCAGCCCCTGGGGCTTCCAGCCCTCTGCCCCTCTGACCTCCTTGTAAATAAGATTATTGTTGTTGCTTCTGTCTCTGTTGCCTGAGGGAAATCCTTCAGGAAACAAACAGATCAGGACGAAGGGGGAGAATCTTTTTGAACTATCCCAAGCAGCCCATACCTGACCGAAACCATAAAATGATTTCATAACATACTGCTTTCAGGTGTGAGTCTGGCTTGTTCCCAGACTAATCACCTATCTTATGTCTTTCATGCTTCATGAACACATACATCCACAAGAATTTCTTTATGAAAATCTTTTGTCATTTTAAGAGATGAGAAATTTATCTTTTATTGTAATAGATTTTATTATTTGAATTTATAAATCTGACTTTTTTTTTTCTGGCTGGTGCCTTATTCAAAATCATTGATTATTCCAGACAGACACAGCCGCCTTAGCCATACAATCTCACCTCTGATGGCTTGCTTTATTAAATCTCAGCCCATTTAACATGAGCGACTATGAGCAACTGTCACCTGGCCACTGAATATGGATCTTTTCAAGTGTCCAGTTCCCTCCCCTGCGGAGGAATTAGAGCAAGAACACTTTACAAGAATACCTCTCTTCCCTTTCTCTCTTTCTCTTCCTTTCTTCTTTCTTTCTTGCAATGGGACAATCTCTGTATTTTACAGGCATTTCCTTAAATAGTGGATGTAAATATTTGAAGTAGGCCTCACTTAGCTGCAGAATCTTACTTACCATCTCCCTAGAATAAGCTTTTAAGAGAGATGAGAGTAACGGGGACATCTGTCTATTTCAGTAAATGGTGTTCAACAAAGATCACAGCTAAGTTGCTGTCCCTGAAGATGGGACAGCTGAGAATTTTCTTCTCCCAGAATGACAGCCTTGCCAGCCATTACTATGTCCTGTGGAAGGGAAAACAGTGGTCAGTGTAGAGGAAGGATGGCTGCATATTTTCCCAAAGCACAAATACTCTTGGTTCAAATTATATTATGCCTAAGCAGAAGGAAATAGGAAAAGAAATATTGATTCTTAAAAACAGACTATGAAAGTAAATTCTTTAACTATGCTGTGTCGGGAGAAAGTGCAACCGGAAGCTTTGTGACTATACTGTGTGTTTCAGAGCCACGCTATGACAGGACGGCCACCACTGTGACCGACTTCCATAAACTTGCATCTCTTATGAACTTCCTTACCTTGTTTTGTAGGATATTAAAATAGAGACACATCCTTAAGCTTTTCAAAACTGAAAAGCAATCAAAAAGAGTTTCCATGTTTTCTCTAGAAGGTAGTTAGGCATGTCGGAGGGAAGCAGTCATTAGCCAGAACATGACTTTCATCTTAGGTGTGAAGATGGGATCGTATGAGAGAAGAGCTGTCGCACAAGGGACTTGTTTTGGCAACTGTCATGTCTAACAGGAAGTGGTACAAACCAATCTGAGAATACAGCTCTGCCCTTATATCGAGGGCTCAATTATTTTGAATGGACCGAAAGCATGTCGAGCAGTGAGCCAAGAGAAACTCAAACAGCAGGCAACAGGCATTTACTATACTTCTTAAAAAATCTAGTTTGTGTTCCGAGCTCTGGTGTGTTTGTACAAGGACCCTGAAATTGTGTACACAGGTGACAGCAGAGGCAGAACCATCTTTGGAAAATAAAAATATGAGCTTCTATTTAGAACAATCGGAGGCATGAACAAGAGAGCACAGCACAAACGGAAGCGTTTATTTTGACTTCTGAATCAAGATTTTAAAAAATTCTACAGGCCAGGGATTGAAATGTTTGCAAAGATACCAGATCTAGAAGCTTTAAACAAAACAGAGAGACCTCTCTATGCAAATGTAAATAAATGCAGTAATGGATGGATTTAAACACAACTTCAAGCAGGTACTTCTAGATTTGGCTATATATGTAATGTTAGAGAACTGTAGAACTTAATCGGGTGTGTCTCACTGAAAGCCTTCATACAATTCATTATAAGCAGTTTTCTGCTTTGAAGATAGGAACAGCACTAACGTTTATAATGTTCCCCTGGGAGAATGAGTCCTCACCTATTAGATACTCTGTTAAAAGCATCTTAGTGGGAGTACCTATACAGGTGCTTCAGACAACTTGATGTACTAAAGTTGAAATTATAAATAGAGAGATGAGGAGGAAATTATTTCCTCATTTAAACACACTGTACTGCATGGAAGCTTACAGTAGAACATGCTTCAAGAATCACATACTCCCCTGGCCGATTCAAATGTAACCAAGAGCTTATAAATCTAAGGTACAGAAATGTTTAAGAAGCATCCTTACTATTTAGAGAGAGAAGTTTCTACAGCGTTAAACTGCCCACTCATCCCACCTGACCTTATACAGGAGTCTCTCTCTCTCTCTCCCTCTCCCTCTCCCTCTCTCCCTCTCCCTCTCCCTCTCCCTCTCCCTCTCCCTCTCTCCCTCTCCCTCTCCCTCTCCCTCTCTCCCTCTCCCTCTCCCTCTCCCTCTCCCTCTCCCTCTCCCTCTCCCTCTCCCTCTCCCTCTCCCTCTCCCTCTCCCTCTCTCTCTCCCTCTCTCTCTCTCTCTCCCTCTCTCTTCCAAAGCCCTTCGTTCTTTGCTGTGAGTATATGATGAGCTGACTATGTTCAACTCTTCAGGGCATAGGGCCCATCTACAAATGTGTGATTATATGTGGGCTGAAAACAACTCATTATCGTAGGTATCAGTGGATGAGAAGGAGTGAATCAAGAAATTCTTGAGACCCAGAGATGAACCCACACACCTATGGTCACTTGATCTTTGACAAGGGAGCTAAAACCATCCAGTGGAAAAAAGACAGCATTTTCAACAAATGGTGCTGGCACAACTGGCGGTTATCATGTAGAAGAATGCGAATTGATCCATTTCTATCTCCTTGTACTAAGGTCAAATCTAAGTGGATCAAGGAACTCCACATAAAACCAGAGACACTGAAACTTATAGAGGAGAAAGTAGGGAAAAGCCTCGAAGATATGGGTACAGGGGAAAAATTCCTGAATACAACAGCAATGGCTTGTGCTGTAAGATCAAGAATCGATAAATGGGACCTCATAAAATTGCAAAGCTTCTGCAAAGCAAAAGACACCGTCAATAAGACAAAAAGGCCACCAACAGATTGGGAAAGGATCTTTACCTATCTCAAATCAGATAGGGGACTAATATCCAATATATATAAAGAACTCAAGAAGGTGGACTCCAGAAAACCAAACAACCCCATTAAAAAATGGGGCTCAGAGCTGAACAAAGAATTCTCACCTGAGGAATACCGAATGGCAGAGAAGCACCTGAAAAAATGTTCAACATCCTTAATCATCAGGGAAATGCAAATCAAAACAACACTGAGATTCCACTTCACTCCAGTCAGAATGGCAAAGATCAAAAACTCAGGTGACAGCAGATGCTGGCAAGGATGTGGAGAAAGGGGAACACTCCTCCATTGTTGGTGGGATTGCAAGCTTATACAACCACTCTGGAAATCAGTCTGGCGGTTCCTCAGAAAATTGGACATAGTACTACCAGAGGATCCCACAATACCTCTCCTGGGCATATATCCAGAAGACGTCCCAACTGGTAAGAAGAACACATGCTCCACTATGTTCATAGCAGCCTTGTTTATAATAGCCAGAAGCTGGAAAGAACCCAGATGCCCCTCAACAGAGGAATGGATACAGAAAATGTGGTACATTTACACAATGGAATACTACTCAGCTATTTAAAAAATGAATTTATGAAATTCCTAGGCAAATGGATGGACCTGGAGGGTATCATCCTGAGTGAAGTAACCCAATCACAAAGGAACTCGCACAATATGTACTCACTGATAAGTGGATAATAGCCCAGAAACTTAGGATACCCAAGATATAAGATACAACTTGCCAAACGCATGAAATTCAAGAAGAATGAAGACCAAAGTGTGGACACTTTACCCCTTCTTAGAAATGGGAACAAAACACCCATAGAAGGAGTTACAGAGACAAAATTTGGAGCTGTGACGGAAGGATGAACCATCTAGTGACTGCCATATGCAGGGATCCATCCCATAATCAGCTTCCAAATGCTGACACCATTGCATACACTAGCAAGATTTCGCTGAAAGGACCCAGTTATAGCTCTCACTTGTGAGACTATGCCGGGGCCTAGCAAACACAGAAGTGGATGATCACAGTCAGCTATTGGATGGGTCACACGGCCCCTAATGGAGGAGCTAGAGAAAATACCCAAGGAGCTAAAGGGAACTGCAACCCTATAGGTGGAACAACAATATGAACTAACCAGTACCTGGGAGCTCTTGTCTTTAGCTGCATATGTATCAAAAGATGGCCTAGTCGGCCATCACTGGAAAGAGAGGCCCTTTGGACTTGCAAACTTTATATGCCCCAGTACAGGGGAACGCCAGGGCCAAAAAGGGGGAGTGGGTGGGTAGGGGATTGGGGGTGTGGGTATGGGGGACCTTTGTGATAGCATTGAAAATGTAAACGAGGAAAATACCTAATTAAAAAAAAAAAAAAAAAGAAAGAAAGAAATTCTTGAACAATCCCCAGATTCCCAGGTCCTTGGTAGCCAAATGCAAAAGGCTCTGTCCTGATTAGTGATCTCACTTACTGGTGCTAACAAACAGATAGGAGGCTGGCTTACAGTCCTCTGGGTTCGCTCATTGACCTCCATTCACTGATAGAAATAAAGGCAGACAAACGGTCAGAGACTGGGCAGCCCATTCTTGGAGCAGAGATATGCTGGAGCCTACACAGTTAGCTCCTAAATAACAAGACTATCAATGAAACAGGAACAAGTTGGGGTGGAGGTGGGGGTTACCTCCAGTTAGCAAGGGTTTCTTCTTATCTGTGGGATGCCCAAACCACAGAACTCCTTAGCTCAGCATAGTATGTTGATGGCTGCTATCATCAGCTACCAGTTTAGAGAGTTGCAGAGACTCCATGAGTCTACTGTGGTGTCTGGGAAACCTGGGTTCATGGCCTGACCTCCCAGTTGGCCTTTATATAAGCCGTGCTTCTCCCCTGCCCCACATATGACACTGCAATAGTCCTATTAGTTGGCATTATGATGAAATAGGAGGCTTCCTTGGTTAAACTGCATGTACATCTGTGGTGTTCAATGTAAGGGACTGGATGGAATTTATTCTGGGGAGTTTAGAAAATGAGAGAGCGGTCAAATAATGCCAGATAGACTGTCTTCCCATGAGCCGGCCCTACCACAGTCCTTTCATGTAATCCCATTCTATGAGTTTTTATCCATCTCTAAACCCTCAAAGAGCACAGCAACTAAAAAGCTTGAAAGAGAGAAAAAAAAAAGCCATCAGATTTCTGCTGCAGAGCTGCATGGTTCAGAGGATTCCTTTAAAATATGATCTGTCTTCTAGGATCAAACTCAGTGCCATCCACTTCTCCCCAGAGCCTCCTAGTGACTCAGCAGCAGGCAAGCAACACACAGAACTCACAGACAATGCCAAATTCTTTGCAATAAGTAGTATTTCCCACCAATGTCACACATAGGTAAACAATTGAAAGCACTGAAAATGGGGGACTAAATCCAGTTGATTCCTGGTGGATTTAAAGTTTTGCTGGAAAGGTGGAGTGACTCGGGTTTCTATCTCAGTGTTACTTTCGGATCTACCTTTCCACAATCAGTATAATATAGGCTGAGGAACTTAAACATATGACAGTTCAAAAAGAGGAGGACTGTGCAATGATTGTCAACTCGTATAGTTTGATGAGATAGCTCCTTCCTACCTTTTGTTTCATGTTTCAGTGAGGCCGAGGCACCATGCAAAGAGCAGAAGGCTTGGTTTGCTTCCTTGGCCCAAGTCAACCAGAATTTGATTGTTGATTTATACATCTACTGAAGGATCTGGCTAACATGAATTAATTATGAGGAAGGAAACGAAGATTTATTCAGCTAGAGATTCATTCATGTCACCAAGATCCTGTAGCAGATGGTAAACCCTGGCACACTGAACATATCAGTCATTTCTACCTTAGCATTTCTTTAGGAGTGGCTTCAGTTATGCATACATACATATACATATGTACACATATGTGTATACATTTTTAGATTTTAAAAAAGAACTATATGAACGTGTGTGTGTGTGTCTGTGTCTGTGTTGCAGAGTACACACCTGCATGCAGAGGATGTCAGATCCCGCAAAGCTAGAGATACAAGAAGTTGCGAGCCATTTAATGTGGGTATTGAGATTCAAACTCTGACCCTCATGACGGAGCTCTTAGGTCCTCTTAACTGCTAACTCATTCTCTGGCCCTAAATTAATATTTCTAACAGATACTTTTACTTCATGTGCCATATGCTGACTTCAAAAACATTTCTTTAGTCATGATTAATAAATCGGAGTTAGGAAAGCTCTTCCCCAACTTAGAACACGCCACTCAGTGTGTGCATAGAAACCTCCTTTGGGTATTACCCTAGAGGAATGCTGGAGCTTCTTGCTCCTGGCTGAAAAGCACTACCCACTTCTGTCACCAAGAGGAGGGGAAGAGCGAGCTAACAATCCTAGTCCACTTTAGCTTGTTGGTTCAGTCTAACTTAGGGAGTTGATGCTCATCAGACTGAGGACAGCAGGGCAGACGGGAGTTAGCAAATATTAGTATAGAATAGGGGATTTGGAGGGTGAAGCTTATTTTAGAAGCAGCTGGAAGGCTTTGGTCAATGAAAGGAGAGTAAGAGATCCTCACACTCTTTTAGCCTGTCTGAATATGAAATCTGAATCTCTATTTCTTCAGTTGTTAGGGTATCATTGGACAGGTTTAAAAATAGGATGGCTCTAGAATGCACAGAACGAATGTATCATTTCTGACTGCACATGAACTTTGTATGTTTAAGTAACGTGCTATACAGTGTGGAGCTTCTGCTTCGGAATAGATGTAGGATCTGTTAACCCTGATGTTCACATCTTAGTCATGTTTGTAAGACTCTCTGTTTCTGCCTTCATCACCCCAGTTCAATCTCTTAAAGCTTCTGGTTACATCAGTGGAATTGTGTGTCCTCTGCGCTATGACACTCAGACTCTAAGTATAATTTGCTGCAAGGCATTTTTCAAAACAGAAGTAGTTAAAGGTGATTTTAATGTGCTCCAGTGTAAGAAATTCTATGTTACGTTTTAAATCTGGAGTAATTTTGTCGTGTTTAAATATGTTTTTTTTCTATTTGAAAATTATTTTCTAACAGTGTGTGATTTTCACTAATTTCTCTTGGCTCTCCGTGATTGTGATTGTCGACATGATATTTTCCTTTCCATGACTTCCTGGAGCAGTGCCAGAGCCTTTCATTTCTGTTGCCATTGATACAGTTTTTCGACCCAAGAAGCCAAATATCATTCATGAACAAATTGACTTTTAAAAATTCATCAAGAAGCGGCCATCACCTTCTCTATGTGTCTGTGGCTGCTTCCATTCACCAATTCACTCAGGAATTCCTTAGATTTATAGTCAGGTATAAATATACCATTGATGTAGAAATTAAAAGATTCTAGGCACTCTACTACACTCTGGCAATGAGACGACTGTTGAGAAAAGAAACATTTCACATTCAATCAGCACATCTCTCAGTTTTACCACATTATAGTGAGTTTGTAGAATAGTGAGGATATCTTAGTTATTTTTTCTTTTACTGGGATAAGACATCATGATCAAAGCACCTTATAGAATAAAGAGTTTATTTGGGCTTACAGTTTCAAAGGCTTAGAGTACACAATCATCATTGAGGGAGCATGGTGACAGGCAGACAGGCATGGCACTGGAACAGTAGCTGAGAGCTCCCATCTTGACACACACACACACACACACACACACACACACACACACACACACACCCCAAAACACAAAACAAAAAAACAAGGCAGAGGCAGAGACAATGGGAATGGCTCCAGTCTTTTGAAACCTCAAAGCCAACCCCTAGTGATATATACTTTCTCCAACAAGGCCACATCTTTTCAATCAGGTCATAACAACTGAGCATTAAGTATTCAAACATCTGAGCCTATGGGCATGGGCACAACTCTCATTCAAACCACCACAGAAGCTAGACACAAAAGCCTAAAGCAGACGTTTTAGTCTATAAATCCAAAGTGACTCAGAGGCAGTTATATTATCAAGGATTTGGCTAATGAATAGCTCATGCATTAGGGCAATAGTATATCCCAGTGGTACATCCTTACCCATGGGGAGTGTCATGGTTTTTGGAGTAATGTCTGAGTTCAAAACTCAATTCTACTACTTGGTGACCTTGACTGAATTACTTCTCTTTACCTACAGTCTTTGTTTTTGTTTGCACCTATCTGATACTGCGGTCATTTAGAAAATGTACATAGATGATAATATGAGGCAATCATTTAAAGTACAAAAACTAATTATTCATTCATTGGGGCTAGAGAGATGGCTCAATGTGTTAAAATGCTTATTGTGCAAGCATGAAGACCTGAGTTCAAATCCCCATAATTCATGTAAAAAGCAGACATGGTAGTACAAATCTACAGTCTGGGTGCTTCTGTGGTAGACTGGGAGGCAAAGATGGGAGAATCTCTGGAATATTGTGGGTCAGCTAGCCCATGCACAAAAATTACCCTGACTTAATGTGGAAGGTAAAAACTTGATACCAAAAGTTGTCATCTAACTTCCACACACACATTGTGTTATGAATGCACCTACATACCTATACACACACACACACACACACACACACACACACTCACACACACAAAATTATTCATGTCTTTTATAAAATCTTGTTTTCCCAAATACCAGTGTCCTATGATTAAAAGCTTTAAACGTTAACAATCTCATCTTTTGTCATGAGGCATCTCTTAGCTCTGTGGCAACCAATCCTTCCTTTCTCTTGGTCTCCCACACAGTGTCTGACTTTGGACAAACACTAAAAGGAATGACTAGACCTATGGAAACCCTTGCTTTTGAGGGAAAGTTTCACAAGGGACATTCTCTTGTGGTTTGTTTCTAAAAAGAACTCCAGGTGTGCTTATCATTTATGTTAGAATATTCCATATCTTGCATTAGTTGCACTATTCTGGCTACATGCTTTCTGGTTCTCCTTTTAATGAAAAGGCCAGTACCTCCATTTCTTTAGGACCACATTCAAATTTTCCCAAACAGGTGGCCCTTCTCTACATACTAGTGACTTTGGCACTCATCCTTCACCTCTCCTTACCCACCCAAATGCTTGAAGACCCCAGTACAGAGCGCCAATATTTTATGCCAAGTGCTTTCTTACCTTACCCAAATGTAGTAATGTAAAAACACTCCACCTTTACTGAAGGAATCGTTCTTTGTTTTACATCGCTGTCCTTTTTGGGACAGATAAAGGGACACTAAGGAAGAAGGATGTATCCAGATGTCTCTCCCCATTCTTTATAACTGGTGACTATGCCTAGTTAAAGTAGCTGTGTTAATGACATTCTACAAACACAGTATGGGGTGACCTGGAAACCTTGTCCTGGTAACAAGATAACTACAGGGAATTTCCCCTCAAACCATCTTACAAGCAAACTATGAAATTACCCCTTGATCAACTTCAGCCTCAAAAATGCTGCCTTCATCCAGAGCGTTTGTGAGATGTTGATTACGTCAACAGCTTTCTTTACCTTTCACCCTTTAAGGTGAGCAGTTCCAGAGAGTGGACCATTTAGAAAATTTTGAATGTGGTCCTACAGAAATGGATGTCATCAAGTCATCTCTTATCAAGTTGTGACACAGAACTGTCCCTCTGCCTTGGTGTGTCCTGGATTTATAGCAGCATGGGCAGGTTGATTATTTGGGACACTTTAGAATAGATTGTCATTAAGTGATGTCTTCAATGTTTAGTTGAGTATTACTTTGGAGGAGACTCAAAATAGAAAACCACTAGTTGTATTGTCCCAATTTGTGTGTCCAACTAAAGAACAAAAGCCCCTGAGGTACATACTGACTCACTAATTCCTTGCTTTTAAGAACAGCAGGGCAAGGGACGCCATCTACATGATGGGCTCTTGGCAAAGCCAGTCTATGTGCATGGCTGACTCTTCTTTTTTGAGATCCTTTCTATGTCCTTTGGATGACTGTGGAGTTCCTTACTAGCTGTAGCAGGAACATATTTCATTTCCCTGAGGGTAACAAAGAGGGGAAATCAAACATACTATAATTAGCTATTGATTTCTTTCTTAAGATTTTACCAAGATGCAATTTAAGGAACAAGTCTTTTAAACCTAAATTAGTCTCAGGGAAAAAAAAAATACATGAGAAACTGAAGGCTTAATGACTGTACCTGGAGCCAAGTATTTCAATGGCTCCATTCAGATCTGCCAGGGAGTTTTTTACTTCAACGAAGATCTTCCATTAAACTTCAAGAAATAAGAGCCTACTGTCATGATGATCAGATATTCTAGGAACTTGACAAGCGTTCATGTTCATGGACTCCCACCATGCCTAAAAGTTTTATAGTTTTTCTTTTTCTTTCACTATAGAAGAAACTAAAAGTCAGGGAGATTAGCTGACTTGAAAAGGGCTTCATTGCTGATAGGTTACAGACCTGAGATGTAAGCCAGGCAGCCCATCCCCCAGACACCCAAGTCTGTATTACCACATGGCCTTCTTACATCCTTGTGAATCTCACAGGATGCTCATGGTCCATCCCAGCTTATCGTCCTTCACACCTACATTCCTCTCTTCAGCTTTGCAACATTCTGTTTACTCTGAACCTTCTACTTAATGTCACTTTTATGGATCTAAACATGACATCCTTCCTTCAAAACTCATCTCAAGTATTTCCATAAAGTATTTGCTGATTAGCTTCTGGTCACTCAAGCCCAGTAGATGGGCTTAGCCACTTCCCTATTTAAACTCTCATCACACCCTGATTTAGCTGTGGTACTTGTTGAGACTTCAGGAATTTTGTTCTTTAGAATAAAAGCACTATAAGGCCAGGAGCTGGCTAGGTCTTAACTGATTTTGTTATCTTCAGAACCTAGTGTGGATTCTCAGATAGGACATTAGGAAATATTGCACCGACTCCCTTAGTCTCAGTTTATTTATCATCACTCTACAAAATAAAGCAGGTAAACTCTTATCACACTAAAGCTTACATTCCTTGGTGTTTCTTATATTAGCTGCTGCTGTTTTCCATTTCCAAGAGTTCTATTTAATTCTTTTAAAATCTACACGACCTCAAATTCATCATGTTCAAGGTTTGGATAGCTAATTTTCACTTGTTTTTTATGCCTTGATTCTCCTTCATGGTGATTCATGTTCCTGCATGGTTTGTAATTTTGTAATTTGTAAACTCATCTTCTGCAGGGCTGAGTTTTCCCTGGAGATCTTGATTTATCTGGATGTGGAAGAAAAAAGAAGAAAAGGAGAAAGAAAGAAAGAAAGAAAGAAAGAAAGAAAGAAAGAAAGAAAGAAAGAAAGGAAGGAAGGAAGGAAGGAAGGAAGGAAGGAAGGAAGGAAGGAAAGAAGAAAGAAAGAAAGAAAGAAAGAAAGAAAGAAAGAAAGAAAGAAAGAAAGAAAGGAAGGAAGGAAGGAAGAAAGAAAGACAACCACAACTGGTTTTGAGTCGTTTCAAATGTGTTTTCACCACAGACTTTAAGATCTTTAATTGTACTAAAACAGCTTCTCATGCAAGTTTCATGACGTAAGTTTCTCAGATTGCTTACTTAAATACATTCAGCTTCCATGCCTACATGTGGCATGGCACACATGTGGCTTAGAATTTATCATAACTAGCTCTCCCACTTGCTTCTGGGTTTTGGAGAATAGTAAGCCTTTCTTTTTCTTTTTTCCTGACTGGACTAGCAGAATTCTAATAGATGTCTTTCCCCAAATAGGATAGAATTTTAGTTGTGCACTATGCAGAGTTAGCTCTCACACTTCCAACTTCACACAGACCCAAGGCTTACTTCTCCAACCCTGAGCTCCTAGATGCTCAATACACTTCAAATTAGCTTCAGATCTTATTTGGCAAATGCCATCAACTCTGGGTTTTGTCCTGGTTCTGATTTATATCAAGTTTTCTCTCAGGCTTTCACTTTTGGCTTCTGGACAGAGTAATTGTGTTGGGATTTTGTTTCAGTAACAAAACAGCTAAGATTAACTACATATAAGGGAGAAAAATGTATTTCACCTCATGGCTTATAAAGGTTTCTTACTCATGGTTGGCTCTGGATCTTTGACATCATGGAGGAAGCATGTGAGTGAGAGGCCTATTCACTTCATTGTGACTAGGGAGAGGGATGGGGGTAGGGGGTCCCAATAGCATACTCAAGCTTCAAACGTCTTTAGATTGGAACCCCTCATTTTAAGACAAGGTCACACTAGGTAGCTCTGGGCTGTCCTGGAATTTACTATTTGAAGTGGCTGAAGTCAAACTCACAGAGATCCATTTCCTCCTAAGTGCTGAGATTGAAGATGTGTACCACCACACCGAATGAGCAGGCTCCTCTTGAAAGTCTCATCACCTGCCAGTAGCTCCACACACTGGAAACTGAACCTTAGCACGTGGGCCTTGGAGGAGCACTTCCAAACCAAACTCGGTAGCAAGCAATTTGTAGAGAAACATTTTCTTGTGTACCTGTGTCTGTAATGAAGTGAAGAACATCTCTGTCTTCTACACCTGCCATGTTGCTGGAAGTCTCCCTTAAGATTTTAAGAATACTTTCCTAGGCCTTCTCATGTGAGCCATGTAATAGTTTGCATGAAAGATTCACCTAGAAGTTGTCCATGTAACTGTACTTTAGGAATCTTGCCTGACTAAGTAAGATCTATAACATGCCCCTGACAGTTTTGAAAACACGACTCTTCTTATTTTAGCCTGTGACTGCACACATAGGGCAAAGGTGAACATCAGGCAATAGGTTCTCAAAGTAAGACCGCTGATTTGCCCTTCTGTGCTCCTGGATCTAGGATATTTTCTTGTATCTCGCATTGTTCCACCAACTTCCACTGCTCACCCTCCATCTTCTATGAGTCTCTGCAGTTCCCAAGTTGATTAATACAGTCATTTCTACCCAGCTTTCTTCTTTCTCTCAAATGTCATGAGTTTACTCCAAACCTTTACTGACCGTAGGAGCCATTTCCACTGTTTGAATGGCAGAGAGGATCGTCCTTCCACTCACATCTTGATGTTTCCACTCTACCCTTTCCAATGCACGTATCCTTCATCCTGCTCACTAGAGGAGATTACGGGGATAAATAAATTGGTCCACTTTGTTCTGCTCTGAAGTGGAAACTTTAAGGGTCCTTTGGAGAGTCAGTCATGTTGAATGTTGTTTTGCTGGGGCAAACACGTGAAAGAGTGTTTACCTGGAGTGGACATAGGTGAAAGGCTAAGGCAGACTCATGAAGGAACGTTTCACTGAAGCAGACACAGGAGAGAGGATGTTCTGCTAGAGCAAACACAAGAAAGGACACATGATGAAGGCTTCTTTGCTTACAACATGCATGGATTGGTCCACCTTACATTGCACAGTTGAACTCTATTTGTCAGGATCTCCCAGTCTTTGGCTGATTGGATGCATGTGCTGAGGCGAGACCCATGCTGAAGCTCATGGAGGACACATGATGTTTGGAGGGTATAAATAGGACTCCATAGACTGACAGAGACAGAGCTTGGCTTTCTGGTACAACTGGTACAACTCGTTGTACAATGCTTGATGCTTGTGGATCTCTGATATTCGCTGATCTTTGCTTCCATGAAAGAGGCACAGCCAAGAACTTCTTCTGGTGTTCCTGTTGGTCCCTTCTACTGACTGAGGCCTGGCTGTTTCTGCTAGATCAAATCATCTCTGTTGCTAATCTGATTCTATGGAACTGGACTGCTGGTGTATCCATGAAGTGTTTGTGAGTGGATTGCGCTGTCACTGACTGCTAACCTATGAACTGCTGATTTACAGACAACACAGTCTGCAGTTGTTCCAGGGAACCTTTCTAAAAAGGTCCACTTCCCCCATATCCTTTCTTTACCAATACCTCTGGTAGGTGGTGGGTTAAGAGGGAATAATAGTTAATACTATTCTTTTAGTGTTTAAGAACCATCACTAAAAATGAGGTTTGAAAGATTAAAGTTATACCACTCAAACAGAATGCCACAGTCTGGGTAATCGATGATGGACCGAAATCTATTTTCTTACAGTTGCAGCCTCTGGGAAGGCCAAAATCAAAGCATTTCCTTAAAGAAGAAAGGCAAAAGAGAGCCACACTTTTGGTCCTCATGTGGCAGAAATGAAGAAGATAGCAAGCCTTTGTAACCTAAACATTTTCACAGAGTTCTTGCACCCAACATGGCTACAACACACACGTTAGTACACAGCAAATTTAAATTTAAATTATAATAAAATAACCCAAAGTTCTAACCCATGAGTCTAGGCCCTTCAGAAAATTATGCTTCTTTTCTGCCTAAAAATGTTTTCTGCCTATGACCTACATTTTTATACCTCAGGATAAAACTACACAAACCTAGTGTGCTTTCAAATTGATCTGAGTGCCATTATCAGAGTCCACATGTAGAAGGGAATTATGTTACTTGCTTTGAATCGACCTCTTCCAACACACTCAATCCATCAAAGGCTACAGGTACCCTAAAAAGAAAAGCTGAAAGGCAGAATCTGGGCTGGAAAGCAAACTGTTTTTCTTCTAATCACACACCATAAAAATCGGATGCTAAATGTGTGTGTGTGGTGGTAGTTTTCCTCACACACCAAGCGAGCCATCAGTCCTGTAGTGGAAACCATCTGGATGTCCCTTAACTTAATTGGATTCTGGCATTATGTACTTGGAGATGATACGAGATCCTTCAGTTTAAGGATCCAGTCTCAAGACGGCCTGCACTCACTTTAGATATCAGCTGTTTACATGTATTTCTGATCCAATATCTATAAACTGAAGCTCCTGATAACCTCCCCTTGGGTTTGGCTAATTTTCTTACCCAGTACAAAACCCAGGGAAATACTAACCTTGCTGGTTTTAAAGACTGTTACAGAGAAATCCAGATGAAAAATGCACAGGGTGAGGCATACGGCAAAGAGTACAGAACTTTCCTGCCCGGTATGCTCTGTACTGTCTTCTGTGTACCCCCTTGTGATAGCTGAAGATTCCTATATGGGTCCTTTGTTTTTTTAATGGAAACCTTATTTCATGGGCATAATTTGAGCATGGGCATCCAGATCAAAATGTGAAATGACAAAATAATTCATAATGTATCCATAGACAGAGCAGGGAAACCCAGTGAGGCCATTCTACATTTTCCTTGTCTTTATTAGCCTTACTGTGTAGTGTTCCTGACTTTTAGGAATAGGGCACATCTTCTTCTAAGGTAGAGGTCAGTCATCTACCATCAGACAAGGGGAATGGAAGAATGGCTTTATGATCAGCTATGAAACAGCAGCACAGATAGATCCAGGTCCTATGTCCTGTTTAGAGGAAGAGAATTCTGTTTTCTATGGCCTGCCTTGGGAAGGAGTGAGTCATTGCAAACCATAGATGAAAACTAAAAAACATAACACAGACTCCCAAATCAGCTCACGGAGCTTTCCCTCGCTCCCTTTAAACCCTTCCCCTTGCTGAATCCTCTGGGCTCTTGGACTTGGCATTCATAAAAAACTGTCCTCTTTTCTTGATTAGGTAAGTTTTCTTAGCTTTGGATGTAAGTTCTGGAAATTCTTATCATCTTTTAGTTGCAAGTGAGACTAAGAAACATACTGTAAGATAGATCCTGAAGAGTCTCATCTTTAGCCTTCCAGACATGAAGGGAGATCCAACAGCCTCTCAGGACCCGTGAGATATAGGTAGAATGGAGATCACAAGGCTACATACGAATCCTACATCAAATACTGTATTTGCACATGAGGTTGAAAGAGTCCATTTCACTGAACCAAAAGAGCGCATTCTAAAGACAACGAGGAATAAATAGCACCGGCCTCAAATGTGAATAATCGAAAAATGAAAAAAAATTAAAATGTGTACAAAGGACCCCGGAGTCATAGACACTCTCAGGCAACAGCTTCAGCACACCTTGCTGATGGTAAGCTTTCGGCCTGTTCTTGCTTAGGCTCGAGTCTGTGAGGCAGAGCCATTTGTTTTTCTGGGAATTTTCATCAGTAGTAGGAAAAATTTGTACCAAAATGGGACATTTAAAATGATCTCCTGGCTGGAGATGACACTTGTCACAGTTGATTGTTAGTAACAAGGGAGAATTGGTGTGTATAGTCTAATGTCTGCAATGTATTTATTTCATTATCATCATAGAAAGCTGGGTTAAACATACCCTCCTATTAGAGTAGATTTCTGCTATCCCTTTCTCCTTCTAGGCTGCCATGACGAAAAGATGAAAAGAAAGTCACCTAGCTGTGATCCTAGGAAATGTGAGGACTAGAAATTATTCCTTTTAGCCTATCTTTGTTTTGAATTGTTTAACCAAAGAAAAGCGTTCAGGAAATGTCGATTAAGCAATGGACAATCTGGCTGTAGACAATTCGAATTGTTGAAGGAGCAGAGGTGACTCCGAGGGCTCTATTCTGCATCATCATCTCGATTATGTTCTCCCATATGTCTTTCAGACAGATGCTGTTATGGAAACCAGCTTGGGATGTAAAGGTTGTTTTCTTTTGCCTTCAGCTTCCCTCCATAGAGCCGTTGCTTTCTGCTAATTTGGATGCTTCCTTGGGGACTCTGTAGCTCTGGTCAGTAAGTATAGCCTGAGAGTCCGAGATGTGTGGGAAGAGAGCAAGGAAGCTACAGACCATGACAATCTTGTCTAGCAGCAGGCCATTTATATGTGTCTATTGGGGGCAGTGAAGGACATTGTTGATGAATGTTAGCATGCCCACTCCTGAAATCAATGCTTTCTTTGGGATATAATATTGCTTTATTCTGAGACTCTGCAGGATTTCTATGGCATTGGGCTTTGCTTGAAAATGCAAAGAATTCTCCAATGGCAAGCTTAGCTGTTCTAAAAAAAATAATCAATTAAAAACTCAAGTGCTTTGGATACTATGAAAGCAACTCACAAATGTTTCTGGTTTGCATCTGAAACAAAGAAGAGAGAGTGCATGTTATTTTAGATCAAGGACAGCTGTCACCTAATGGGATTAATTCCTTCCACAAAGAAACTACAAGCAATGGAAAATGCCAAGGTCTAGCATTGTGCTAACAGACAAAACCAAACTGCAACAGATTCTAAATATTTTACACTGTGCTTAGTTTTATTTTGTGACTCTGTAGGTCTGGCAAAGGTGGAGAGAGGATTTTTGGAGTACTAGAGTCTGTAGTCCTAGAAATTATATTAGGATTTTCATTATTTGGTCCCACTGACCTCCACTTGCTACTCCATTTCTCATCCTCCAACTTTATCAACATGAGAAAATAGTGTGTGCTGAAACACAACCAATTTTCTGTAGCCAGTTCTGGATAGGAAGTCAGAATCAGTCTTCCTGACCATTCTCCTCAGGTAAGAAGCGTGAACGTGTCAGCTTTGCCGAGAGAGTGACACCGACTGGGTCCTAAGTGGAATGTTCTGCTCAAGGATTCTTCTGCCACAGTGGTAGAGAACACTCCTTCCAGCAGGAGCCACCACTAGAGCTTCAGAAATCAGTGCCTAGCCACACAGCACAAGCTTTCACGGTACTAGTATCTACTGCATGCTCTAGCTGTGCCCTATGCATTCAGACCCATTCAATCCTGTGTATGAAGTTCCCATATTTAAAAACATAACCATTAGACATTCCACAAGGCTGATAGAACGGGACTGGAGAGAGTTGGAACGTTACAGGTTGAGAGCCTCATTATCTTGGGTTACTCTTAGTCTCTTAACTATCCAATCACTGCCTACCTCAGTGTTTGACCTAACTTCCTTGTGACTACTCTTCCTTTTTAGAATACACAAATGGATCCCAGACTCCCATCACTCCAAAGGCTATGAATGACATCAGAACACATCTGAGGTCTATAGTACAGACTTCCCCATTTTGCTTTAGCTTGCCTATCTCAAGTTTCCACTGCCATGTTTTTAAGGTGATTTTGATGTGGCAGAACTCAAGTAATTAAACTGGTCATATAACGGGTTTACTAATAGATTTGCTCAGGATACATGAATTCAAAATACCCCAAAGCTAAGTAGTATGCTATCCAGACCAGTAAGTGATGAGCTAAACTACTTTGTTATCATGTAAATGTCTGCTCACCAGGATTCACTGGCCACCCCCAAAGAACTTGCCTCTAACTGGCTGCGTAAGGGGCAGCTCGAGGTCACAGCTAAAGTTAAGTCCTGGGCTGCATAAAGCCCCCTGTTCTCTTCTTGAGAAAAACATAATTCTGCCAGATGGGCAAGAAGATCCTAGATAACAACCATTTGAAAAAAAAAAAAAACCCACTAGCATACTTAAAAGAAGTCTGATTATATCTTTGCATGTAGCTCATCTGCATAAGTGGCCAGGCTTGTAGTCTTCTGAAGTGGAAGGTTAAGGGTTCTTTGAAAAGTGAGTTGGATGGTGTTTTGCTGGGGTAGACATGTGAACACAGGTGTGAAAGGCTAAGGCAGACTTGTGGAGGAAAGTTTTGCTGAAGCAGACACAGGAGAGAGGACGTTCTGCTAAAGCAAGCATGTGAAAGGACACATGATGAACGATTCTTTGCTAATGACACACATTTATTTGTCCACCTTACATTGTGTAATTGAGCTGTATTTGTTGGGACGCCATAGAGAAAAATGCTTCCCCCCCCCCCAAATACTTCTGGTGGTATGCTACAGTTTGTTGTCACTTCCAAGGACTCGGGCTGATTAGATGCACATGCTGAGGCAAGGCACGTGGAGGACACATGATGTTTGGAGGGTATAAATTGGACCCCACAGAATGATGGAGACAGAGCTTGGCTTGCTGGTACAGTGAGCTGTGTAACACTTGTGGGTCTTGCATCTTCGCTGATCTTCACTTCCCTGAGAGAGGCACAGTAGAGAGAACTTCTGGTGTACCTCCTGCTGACTCAAGCTGAGGCTGAGGCTTGGTTCTCTCTGCTAGGTCATGTCACCACTGTTGCTAAACCTGACTCTACCGAACTATACTACTGGTATATCTGTGCAGCTACCTGCTAACCTGTGAACTGAACTGCTGATTTCCAGACAACACAGACAGGAGTTGCTCCAAAGAACCTTTTTTTAAACAGGGCTACTCCCCCACCCCTGTATCCTTCTTTTCCACTACCTCTGGAGGGTGGTGGGTTACAAGGGAAGTTAAAGAAATTAAGAAACGTCATTAAAAATAGGATTTGAAAAAATTAAAATTACATTCTCCCATCTTTGGTCTGTTTATAATGTCCAAATTGCAACCTGGGGCCAGGACCTAAAAAGATTTAAGGTGACAGCATATGTAAAATGCAAAAGCCTAAAATGTATATAAGTTAGCAAACTCGTCTATCCCAAGCTGGCTCTTCCTCAGACATTAGCCACAGCTGACTGGGTGCTGTTCCAGCAGAGACTTGACTTTGCCTAAGTTCTCGAGACTTTCCTCAGTGCATGTAATGGGGAGGCATGTTATTTCTATGTCATCTTTACTTATGACTCTCTTTGTTCTGTTATACTAGAAGCCTCATGAAGCTGTTACTGCAATGGAACACAGGGTTTGGAGTACCCTAATTCTGTGTCCTGGGTCATGACCATACATATTGGCTCCATTATCAACTATCTCTTATTGCTTTTGAAGTGAGAGCTGCATTTTTGCATTGGCAATCACATCAGCCTTTCCAGAGACAAGCAACTGAGACATCAATAAGGTTAGGCACATGTCCAAAATTATAGTAAAATGGGATTTTGGGTCCAAGCAGTCTGCCCCAAGCTCATTACTCTCTAAATTATATTGAATATACATTGGCTAATATCATCAAGGCAGAACACAGAAGCATTAAAAATGAAGATCATAAATTGTTCTAGTATCTGAAAACATAGGCCAGGTCCTAGATTCTTTTTCTTTTCTTTTTTCTTTTTCTGTGTAGCCTTGGCTGCCCTGAAACTCACTCTGTAGACCAGGCTGGCCTCAAACTCAGAAATCTGCCTGCCTCTGCCTCCCAAGTGCTGAGATTAAAGGTGTGCGCCACCATGCCCGGCAGGTCCTAGATTCTATAACAAAGAGCAATGCTTTATGAAAAAAGACCTATAAAAGCAGATATACATCAGAACAAGCTGAGAGGCACTGTGTTGTCTTTGTTGTTGCTGTGGTGGTGGTATATATGTGTGCATGAATGAGAAAGATATGGTCTGTTTTTATCCCCAGATTTGCTTTCCTACAGCTTCAGCTTCTCCTCTGTAATGGTCCTAACTGTGCACAAAATATATTTGATAGTGAAAGTATAAAATCCAAGTAAAATGGCACAGCTTCTATTCTGAATGGCTACTCTAATTGTATGGAAGTTCACTGTGTTGTATACTCTTTGGGTCTGGATAATGTGTGTGTGTGTGTGTGTGTGTGTGTGTGTGTGTGTTTCCTTAAGTTTAAAGGAAGATAAAAGGTCCTATGAGTAACAGATACCCATTGACAGGTTAAGCCACCTTATATTTGCTAGGAGTCCTTTTCTGTACCCTTTCCCCAGGTTGTACAAACTTTCTTGCATTTATATTTATAAGGAATGAGTATGTGCCTCTTCCTTGGAACCAATTATATTTGCTTATTTATTTTGTGTTTGTGAGTGTATTCTTGTCCTCTAACACTTTCCTTAGGATCATGTTTATTTACCCTATGAGCTTAATTTTTCTATTTTTAGCCACTATTAGACTAGGCTAAGCATTTAAGCTCAGATTCATGTCCAGAGGTTCTTGGGTAGTTGCCCCAGTGCCTCTGCCATTTACTTGATTAGAATAAATTATCTGAAGGTAGAAATGGGTGAAATTGGATCCAAATGAGGAATCCTAAGAGAAGAAACATTGACATCTAAGTCTGGGGAGAACAATGCCACCAAGAGGCCTGGGAGACTTCAAAGAGAATTTCTTAACGGGGATGGCATTATGGTAGAAAGTCCTTACTGAGAGAGAACCCAACCCTTGATAATATCAGATAAACCCAGGGTCCAGTGACTCCTTTGAGCTTCATTGTGTTTAAAACTTGTACATAAATATATCAGTGCTGTATCCAACTCTCAGAGCATATTCCTTGTGTTGAAAAACTGACTTACATAACTTGTGAAGTTTAGTGTTGCTAATATTTCTTCCCAAGAGGAGCTACAGCAACTTCTACCTCTTGTCTGAAGGTCCCAGTGGCAAATGAAGCCACTCTGGAGAACCAGTGAGTTTGTTGGACTTTCTTATAGAGCACAGATGATGGATTACTTACAAGGAGCAGCTATAGATGGAGCCCCCCCCCTCCCCGCCAGTCTGTCCACAGCTTAGACTCCAGCCCTTCTCTGATGCAATGTGCAATTTAGAGGGAATTGCATACAATAAGTAGTATGGAGCAGTTAGATACTCAAGTGAGGGTCTTGTGACCCTCCCCAACCCTCCATGGGTGGACATTAATAGTCAGAAAGCCCAGCTGGGATAATCATTTTGCAAGGGAAGACAGTTGAACTCCCCAAGCTGGTTGTTGCTTGGCTTTGAGGATAATCACACATACAAACCTTGATGTCAAATGAAAAAGGAGGATCCCTTATTTAGAGAATCATAATACCAGAGGTTGGAGCAATGCCTAGGTGGTTAAGAGCATTGCTACCCTGGCTACTCTTACAGAGGACCCAGTGTTGGTTCTCTGAACCTACATGGTGGCTCCCAATTGTCTATTTCTAGAGGATCTGATAGCACCAGGCACGTACATGGTGTGCATACATATATGCAGGCAAATATTCATGCACATAAAAAGAAATAACTATTTTTTTTAAAAAACTGGAATTATGACAACAGATTAAATCAAGCTTCCAGTCTTTGTAAACAGAGCCCAGGAGCCTGCAGAGGCCATGTTCCTGTAAGCCCTACCCAGTTGGAAATCTTCATAAAAAACAAAGTCTGTTTCAGCTGGAGAGCTGGCTATTTTACAATTGATAATTGGGTTCTGCCTGTGGGTCAATAAAGAAGAAGACCTGTGATGCACTGGAGATTCTGTTGGAGAAGTTGAGTTAAAATATGAATTTTACAAGCAGCTGCCAAAGCATGCCGAAAAGCATATAATGAAATTGTATGAGCAGTTAATAATCTGCGAGCGGAAGCAGGTATCATTTCTGTCTGTGTGCATGCTTACAGATAACTTCATGCTGAAAGAGATCTCCCTTGAGGTCACTGAGTTAAATTTAAAGGTAGGAAAGGAAGAAGCTGACCAACATAATTTTAAGGGGTTAGGTGAGAATTAGGAGGGAGCAGATTGAGACATGCGCAGTACAAGGCGGCATGGGTCCGTCTCACCTGATGTGGGTCGTATGGGAGAGCAGCATGCAGGGGACTATGAAAACAGAAATAGATAAGCCAGGTGAGACTTATGATAGACTGAGGAATCAAAACAATCCTCCAAATTCTAATAATGTAGCTAAGAAGAAAATGGCTGGTCAGTGGAGTAAGTGGGTGCTGGGGAGCGAGGCCGTGAGAACCATGATCAATAAACCTGGAAGTTCTTCGATTAGTGACTTAAAAAACAATGGAACATTGTGCTATAGCAGAGCAGAGGATAGATACAACTGTACTATTGAACACAGCACTTTCTGTCAGTTGCTATTATAACGTACAGAGAGATTCCCGGATGAAGAATGTTATAGAACCACCCATTATTGAAATTCCGATTGCAGGTCAGATGATCACAAATGAAGAAGACATAAATTCTATACAGGAATGTGTGCATGAGAAAGCCACTATTTATATTTATTAATATGAGAAAAAATGACCGTTTCTTGGTTCAAAAGAGTAAGCAGGGAGAATAACAAATGTGCACATGAGTTCTATATAATGTATTTTTATGGTTGCTATTATGGGACCAGTCAGGGCCAATGAGGGTCAGAGAACTGGCCAGCAGCTGTTCTTCATGTTGGAATTTTGTCTGCCTCCTGCTGGAAACCTGAGAGGAAGTGGTGGGAATTCTAATCAATGTGCCAGAAGGATATGAAATCTGTTTAGCGTCACTGGGCTGCTGATCCCTAGGGAAGGCTCCAAAGAGAAACATCTATAGCCTCCTGCAATCTGGACTTTGAAAGACCCTGGAAAGAAACCACGGCCACCCCAGAATAGGACACGTGCACAAGGAAAATTTGTGTCTTAAGAAATGGATGTTTACATAATATTCTGTCCCCCCTTCTCCTGACCTGGGTATGAATATGTATGTGTGTACATGTGAGAGAGAGGAGAGAGGAGAGAGGAGAGAGGAGAGAGGAGAGAGGAGAGAGGAGAGAGGAGAGAGGAGAGAAGAGAGAGAGAGAGAGAGAGAGAGAGAGAGAGAGAGAGAGAGAGAATAATGTCTGAGTGTGTGTATGTGTGTGTTTGTGGGTGGGGGAGTGAGAGAAAGCATGTGTGAGTATGTGTCTATGAGAAAAAGGGAGGGAGAGAGAGAGAGAGAGAGAGAGAGAGAGAGAGAGAATGGAGTTTGGGTGTGAGTGTTCAATGTGAGCAGTAGGGTTTGGATAGGAACTACTCTAACTACCTTCCTTGGGAATTTGGCCTAAGAAAAACAAAATTTGTCATATTCATTTCATAAAAAAAAAAAAGAAAGAAAAAGAAAGAAAGAAAGAAAGAAAGAAAGAAAGAAAGACAGACAGACAGACAGAAAGAAAGCAGCAAAGAAATGTGGGCCTGACACCGAATATGGATAAGAAAACAAGCTAGCATTTGTCGAGCTGACAACTGTCAGCAGCTCAGATAAGAAACAGATAATCTGGACTTACAAAAGGATTACACCGATTGCTGCAGGGGTTCAGGGTTACATATGTTGGCTCACATGTTTCACCCGAACTTTCACTTTTTTTTTGTTTTTCAAGACAGGGTTTCTCTGTGTAGCCTCGTCTGTCTTGGAACTAACTCTGCAGACCAGGCTGGTCTTGAACTCAGAAATCCACCTGTCTCTGCCTCCCAAGTGCTGGGATACTGCCCGGCTAACCTTCACATTTGATTTTGTTTTGTTTTGTCTTGTTTTTGTTTTTTAGAGACAGGGTTTCTCTGTATAGCCCTGGCTGTCCTGGAACTCACTTTGTAGACCAGGCTGGCCTCGAACTCAGAAATCCACCTGCCTCTGCCTCCCAAGTACTAGGATTAAAGGCGTGTGCCACTACCACCTGGCCTAACCTTCACATTTGAGTGAAAAGCTCATTTATGGCTAAGCCCTGCTCATTTCTGCATCGGGATACGTCGTTGCTGATATAAGATGGCTCCACTTTGGGTTCACACTGATGGAAACATAACCCACCACATGTGGTAGCAGAGGAAGGTAGCCCGCTTGCAAGGGATTATTTTTAGGCTTGGCATCTTTGTTCAGTGGGCTGGCATTTAGGTGCCCTCTAGGATGGATAAAGGATAAAACCAAGAATTAGAAATTTACCCATGCTGCAGGCTGATCCTCAAACTTCAAATGTTGTAGGAGACCATAAAAAATGGAGTCTGTAGAGAAATCAGGTAACAGAATATGAAGGGCACGGGCAAGGCAGCTAATGGTGCAGACGCGCAGGAAAACATGGCTGCCTTTCACAACCCTCTGCTCTGAAACTTCTGTTTCCATGTTCTTCAGAGGGACGGGGAGAAAAAGACAACAGAGTGTGAGAAAAGTAAAGAGTAGAAGACAAATCAGAAGTTAAAATATGGCTGACTCTCAGTTTGCACTTTCGACAGCTATGGAAAGCACAGAGCTGAGGAGATGAAATCGCTGGGTGAATGTTCGTTCTCCTCCAAAATTCAATAGGCCTTATATGATTGACTGATCGATGACCCATCGATCGATTGATTAGAAAATAGATTACTTTCTTTAAAACTAAGAGCAGCCTGGAGCTGGTGATGTTCAGGCTCGTGCTGAGTGCAGAAAACTCCTCTTGCATCAACTGCTTATGGGAGTTACTGCATCACAGAGTTTTGTAAAATACTGGAAATGAAGTCCTAATTAGATTTTGCCCAAATTTTACTTTCTGAGAGGAGCTTCCCTCTCTCCTATCTTCTATTCTCTTTTCCTCTTGCAGGCCTGTATATTAAGGCTTTGTTTCTAGTTTGGCACTGTTAGAAGACGATGGAAGTAATAAGAGACAGATGAGAGGTTTTCTGGTCATTGAGGCAGTTCCTAGCCCTTTCTTCTGCCTTCACTTCCGAATTTCACCAATGGGATAATGAATGGCTTTGCTCTGCACATACTTACACCATGGTGCAAAATATTCCACAGGCCCAAGGTAAGTGGAACACACACACATACACACACACACACACACACACACACACACCACACTGTATATAATTATATAACAGTTGGGAACACAATACAAAGGTCCTTGTGCATGGGATTGTCCTCTAAAGGAATGGACAAAAAATATGTTTTTCTATCAAGAAATCTGGGAATTGAAGTTGATTAACAGCCAGGTAATCTGCATTATTTGTTGAGTCAGGCCATACAAAGATCCTACAACCAAGAATGGAGGTGGTTAATAATCTAGTGACCCTTACATTATCTGTAGAGCCAGGGGCTTCCCCAAGTTCCTATATATAACTATTTGTAGGAGCTGGGGGAAATATATACTATGCATTTAATAGTAACATAATTATAATCATAAAATATATTTGATTAAAATGTTAATATTAATATAATTAATATACTTAATACTTATATATCATGTAGTATATCATATAATATACTCAATGTTAATATAATTAATATTAGTAAGGAATTATTAATAATTAACAACTTAACTTAGTGAGAAATAACCCAGACACCAAATGAACATCTATTAGTTCACTTTGTGTCAAGGTCTCAAGTTATCACAAAAATTTCCTGAATATGAAATGCTCATTTATGTTTTTATCATTTATATTTACCCAATTCATTCATTTTTGATCATTAAATTTGAATTGCTTGTGGTAAACAACAAGGTATTTGAGGTAGAATAAGGTATTTGAATGAAGTCTAAAGATTTTGAGAAAGCAATTAGAGACTAGATATAGGGTATTCTGAAAATAAGGGACAGGAATGCCAAAGGAAAGAATAGAATAGAACTCTAGGACAGAAATTACAGATTCAAATCTTGGTCTTTTAACTTGATACTTGTATTTCCTTTGACCAGTGGCTCGTTCATTCTAATGTGTCTACCTTGGAGAAGCTGTTTTTAGGACTGGAAGGAAGAACCTCTAAGACGCAGTTGCAACTTAGTAATTTCAGCCGGAGAGAAATCGGCTTAAGAAATAGTGATAGGCAACCCTCAGTGGGACTCTGCCGGATGGTAAAAATGAATTTCATCTAGAAGGTGTGCTGGTTTGATTCTTACATATCACTCTTTCAATTTTAGTATGTTGCTATTGTTAAAAAAAGTCCTATTTAAAAAAAAAGAAATGTGATAACAAAAGTTAAATCTGCATATTAATTAAAATGCAAATATGTAAGTTATACCTTTCATATATGTAATAATGAATTAAAAATACATACTCTTTGTCATCATTTATATTTCATAGCTTCAGTGTAGTATTTGAAGCATTTGTAAGTTTTATGTTTCATGAACTGACCTGCATATAGACTAAGTAAAGCATGCTGATAATGACAAGCTAAACTAAGTTGTCTGGAATGTCCTGGGCATTGAATGCATTTAATACTTAACAATATTTTCAACTTAAAATATTAGTTTTATTAGAATACGACACCACCACAAAAAAAAGGAATATCTTTACACACACACACACACACACATACACACACACACACACACACACAAAACAACAACAACAACAAAAACCCAAACCGTCTATCCCATGACTAAGACACCTTACAGGAGTATTGCTGGAAATATTAAAAAAAAAAAAAAGAAAAAAGAAAAAAAGAAAGGCACTATCCCATGCTAGCAGCTACTCTCTCTGGCCCCAGCCATCTCTCGCCGTCTCTATGGCTAGCCCCATGTAGCAACCGTCCATCGCATCTTGCTGCGGATCCTGCTCACATTCCTAGCCCCGGTAATATCAAAACTCTAGAGGCTTGTAATTTATCAGTCAGATTTATATTAGTAAATTCTCAACCCACAAAACGCCCACACAACGAACTCAAAACTCGATTGATAAAAACACAAGCTACACACCTAGATGGGGCAGATGTACCCTAATTATTACTTAATTATCTATCGAGGAAATCCCCCAATACTTATGGCTCCCAGGACTGTGTGGTCCTGGCTCCTCTTCCTCTCCTGTATGTCCCATCTTATCTCTTCCTCTCCTTCCCTTCTTCTCCCTCTCTGTCCCTCTGTCCCTGTCTCTAAAATTCTCAGTCTGCCTTCTTTTTCCACTGCCCAATCACAGGCTCTCACCTTATCTGGTACCTGCTCTCACCTGCATATAGTCAGCAATCCACACAGGAGGAAAGAATTTATTTAGCTTATACTTCAAGGTATAAGTAATAGGTATATGTATCACTGAGGGGCCATGGCATGAACACAAGCAGAAACTTGAAGCAGAAACTATGAAACTATGCCGCTTCAATCACGGGCTTATGTATAGCTGGCTTTCTTATATAGCCCAAGACTATCTGCTCAGGAAATGGTGCCATCCACAATGCCTGGACCCTCCTGTACCAGTTAGCAATCAAGACAGTCTCCCACAGACACAACCACAGGCCAATCTGTTCCAGGCAATTCTTCAATTAACACCTCTCTTCCTAGATGAGTCTCGGCTGTGTTAAGTTGTCAGTTAACATTAACTAGGCCAATCCCCTAAAGACCAAGGTGATAATAGTTTGGGCGCCAGTCTATGGCACTGCTGGGAGGTGCTGTGTCCTGTGGAAGGAAGTTAGGCCATTGCAGAGCATGTTCTTAATGGGAATATTAGGTCCCCAGCTGCCATACTGAGAATGAGTCTTCACTGCCTTATCTTCTGCTAAAGTTGTGATGCCTCGCTCCCGCCCCCAAGGCCCCAAAGCAATAGCAGTCACACGGTCATAGACTACAATTTCTGAAACCATACGCTAAATAAACATCTCCTCGTTACAAATTGATTGTTTCAGGTATTTATCCCAGAGGCAGAGTTGACAGAGGTGTGGAAAAAAATATGATCCAGGATGCTTACGGCAGCATTACTAAAATTTGATTGGACAGTCTGAGAACTAGAATGCTTTTAAATAATTTACCAGTTGTAACTTGTTTCTAAACGACTAAAACAACAAAATCACTTTGTTGCTAGCGTTCGTACACACATTTCCTCAGCTTCCTGTAGAAGGGCAGGATGTAGCCAGGCAAAGCTAAAAAGGAAGAGGAAAGTTTCTAGATCAGTGGTCTCTAAGGCACAGAATGAGAGAGAATTGAGCCTTAGGCACGATGAGACAGGGAGGTGAATCGCTTTGTGTTGACTTGCACTAAAGCAACCAGCTCGTCTGTGAACCTTAAGGAACCTGGGAGACAATGAGTCACCACAGCCTATTTAGTATGCACAGGAAAGTTGGAACAAAAATCAATTCAGCAATGGAGACTGGCCAGTTACCTGGAGAATGGGGAAGTGAGGGCTGTTTCTTATTCAAATGGCAGCTGATGTTATTCTCCAGCAGCCAGGTGCAGGCAAGGAGAGAGGCAATTAAATTTTTCTGTGCCCTCTGGAGATCTCAGCAAAACCTTTGGCTAATGTATTCCTATAATTTGTCGAGACGATGGTTAATATGTTTCATTTATAACTGACCATATACATCATAGCTCCAAAAGATGGCATTGCCTAAAACTCAGACATATGCATGGGCAGAAGGACCTGCAGCAGATTGCATGTGCACACAGAGTCCATGCACACTGCATACCATAGGTATACCAGTACTCTGACTTTGCAAGACTGGAGAGGCATGCCGAGCACACAGAATAAAAGCAAAAAAGGAACTCTTCGTTCTTTTCCCACACAATACTACTTCTTTGCCACTAGAGTGGATTCCTTATCCTCAGTTAGCTTGGAGTAGTATCTCAGTGAGATGTGGTAATGTCTAGGCTTGCTTTCTTGACTTATTGCTCAGAATAAGGCTGGCGCATGATCTTGGTGGCGGGTTTACATACTCGAATACAGAAATTTTGGAGAGAGAAGCTCAGGAAACATCACCCACCGTTGTTTTTATCGCTAAATAATAGTGCTGCTTTTGTTCTGGGACATACATTCAGGCTTGTACTTACAGTGTCTCTCCCGAAGGCAGAATGCCTAGTCAGGGAAAACTGGCTCATGTCCTTGGTCCCCAGCAATCTGAACAAGGCCTGGCACCTTCACACAGCCTGCCCCATCACTCTGACATCTTTCTGATCTGTGAAGTCAGCAGACATGGCTGACCCTCTAGCTCTCCTTGCCTGGCCTCCTTCAATCTGCTCAGACTTCATCTCCTCATGTCAACCTGACCATTTTATTTGCCACAATCTGCCTGGTCTCTGCTGACACTTCTGGTAACCTTCATCTAGCCTGAATGTACCTTTTCTCCATAATTATCATCTAATTTACTGTATAAGCTAAATGCTTGATATCTTTGTTGGTTGTCTCTTTGTAAGCTCCATTAGAGCAGAAGACTTTTTTATTGGATGATATACACCATGGTAGTCTATGGCATGTAATAGATGCTCAATAAATATTACTGAAATAAATCAAGCTACCTAACTTTGTATCAGGCATGCTTCAGAGAACATAGCACTGATTTAAATGTGCCAGTTCCCAACAACTTGTACTATTATTCTGATTTTTCAGTTGAAATTAAGGCAGAGTTTAACATCACAGATCAAGAGAACTTCACTTCTAAGGAGTAGACCCAGGATGTAAATCCTTGTTTGGTGACTCCATACCATATTCTCTCTATGTGGCCTCAATGGGAGCACAAGGCTAAAGGGAGAACATTTTTTTTTTTTGAAAGGGGCAGGGCATTTTGCTTGCTTTATTGTAGAATAATCTAGATGCTCTCAGGTCTTGCTACTACAAAGTGATTTTAGTAATGCTTTCAGAGTCTGAAACTATGATGAAGGATGAATATGCTAATAGCTGTAAATAGAAATTCCATTCACTAAGCATATTAGTGAGTCTCTAGGTTCAACAGGTATTTAAAATATGCTAATGTGGTTACTGAAGAAATTGTTGACCCCCCAAAGCATTCAACTTGGAGAGGCAAACCTATTATCTCAACCCAAAGTTATTTGCAATTGCCCTGGTTGCTTTTTGATATGTTGATGGCTTAAAATACAAACCATTCATTTATTAATTTTAGGTTGTTAAATTTGAAAAGAAAATGACATATTATTTTTAATTGTGTGAATTAAAATGAGAGTCACATCAATAACATGAATAGCACTGTATGTTTCTAATTAGGCCAGTGTCTAGGAAAAAGCCACTAATATTAACATAAAGCACATCAACAAATAAGAGGATATTGTGGGTTTTAAGCTCCATTTAATATTATAAATTAATAGATGTGTTCACAAACAAAGTCGTCTAGTTATCTAGTAACATGCAAGAGGTAGAAAATCCAGGGAGTCATTTTTTTACTCAGATTATAGAACACTATATTTAGTTTTCCTCTTATTATATACTTTACTCTCTGAGTTACATTTTAGTGTGCTTTCTAAAATATAGCACTAACACTGCTAAAAAAATTCATTACATTAAAAATTGTGTGGACTCCCAAATCTTATCTCCCCCTCCTGACAGCTTTACAAGGTTTACTCATGCTGTAATATTTAATAGCAGTTCATTTAATTTGATGTTAGCACCCACTGTATGAATATATCATTATTCATTTATAGTTTTATGACTGATAGACATGTAGTTATTTTTAGCATTGAGCATTATAAATATAGTCCTACAGATATTTGTATATATATTGTTTGGCATATGTTGGAAGCTATTAAGACAACTCTATTGTCTTGATCTCTGAATTGGGCCTCTCCCCCCCCCCCGACCCCCGAGAAGAAAAGGGGTCAAAAGCGGGCCACGATGCACTGTTCTGAGAACAACCACAGAATGTTCCAGGCCTAAGTCAGCGCCAGATGTCCTGACCACAAGATGTACCCTGATACCACCAAGTTCCTGCTTCCCTGTGTAGTCGCCAAAAGAAAAATTTCCGCTGCCCCATCCCTCCTGCTGAGAAGTACTTCCTCCTTGCTTGTGCATTTCTGCTGCCCCATTCCTCCTGCTGAGAAGTGCTTCCCCTTTTGCTTGTTCATTTAAGCCTTGAGCCTTGCTGAATACAGTGAGGCCTTGATGCTTTTCAGACTGTTTATGTCGTTTCTCACACTTGGTTTCTGTCTCTCCCTCCCCCCATTTGGTTCTTAGGAGAAGGTCCCCTGGAGACCCTCGAATAACTGGACCTGCTGGACATATATTTGTTTGCATTTTACTATATGCATACTCAGGAGTTAAATTTCCAGGTCATAGTTATAATTATGATTTACTTTAGTTGATGATACCTGTGCATCAGAAGCAACCCTTGAGTCAAATGAGCACTTATTTAGGAAGCTGATTCCAGGAAGCTGTGGAGGTGGAGATAGACTAGGAAATGAAATGATGCTTTGAAGTGTTTTATCAAACAAACTGTCACTGTGGTAACTGGAGCTTCATAGAATATGCCTGAGTTAGCCAATCAAGGATGGATTTGTGGGATTTTTCTACCAAATCTTACATTTCTTGGGGAGTACCTTGGTTCAACACAAACTGTGGAAAAGGGGAGGGAAGGCGTTAAATCTCCGGCTTTTCTAGCACACTTGTGTGACAGGGGCTCTATTACTGTCTGAGTTAAACATACTCAGTTAAAGGTGTAGCAGTGAGGAGAATAGGTGAAAGTCAAATGCCAAGAAGACAATAGCCAACTGCATCAACTATGACAGCTGAGATCAAGAAACAAAGAAAGAAGAATTCCTCCATTGCAAAAGTAGGACATAACTTGAAGCTGAGACAGTGACTAGGAGGTTAAACCTCTGCCCACCTGTGTTTGAGATTAGACATAGGCTCCAGGAGCTGAGAATCAAAGACGGGGCTTGGCCCCTGTGAGGCTGGAAATGAATCCCTGCATTAAAACAAGGTTTGCAACTCTTTGTGCACCAGCGTGGGACAGGAAGATTAAATAGGGGGAAAGACAGCTTGATGCTTGTCCAAGAGAACAAGGAAGTGAGCAGTACACTTGTCACTTCTCAACTGTACTAGCCCGTGCTAGTAGACATGAGGCTGGATCAATACTCTAATGCAAAACATTAGCACCAGAACTTAGTATGGGATCAATAATACTTCTTGGGTCCCTGATAGAAGTGAGTCTGAAACACTCTCCTGTTACCGAGCATACCAGCATCTGAAACTCAATCCCAGCAGCGAACCTTGGAAGTACAGGCCATAGGCCGAGTGATCCAATGGAATCACTGAGGGGTGGAATGTTGGGAGAGTTCCCTAGGAGCTCCCGTCAGTCACCAGTGGAGGCAATATGCTAGGTGACACTTAAGTCCTCAAGGTTTTCCGTCTGCCCCATGTAGAGTTAAAGCAAGGTAAGCTTTATGCACCCCACATAAGCCTTCAGACAGGGAGCTGTGAGGGTTCTCTGTAGAAACTGACAGGTCTGAGTGTAAGGCAGTAGGGCAGTAGGGGCTGCTGAGCAGGCACAAGCAGGGCCCCTGGTCTGTCTCTTACACCAATGAATAGTCTGCTTTCCAAACCAAATCACTTCCCTTCACTTCATATTTTTTCCAACAACTAGTAAGTTCCCCACCTTTTATTTAAGATAGGCTAGTGAGTGGTAGTGAGTTGTATACGATTGTGCCTTCATTCTGGGGTTTCTTGGTGATGACGATAAAGAATAGGAACTTCTCATGTGTGGACTGGCCATTGAACAGTTACTATTATGAAGGGGAAATTAAGTCACTACTTGTCTTGTTGAGTGGAAAGAATTCTGTTTTCTGAGTATGATGTTTCCTTAGCCACGTCAATCTCAAACATCTTCACTTTAGTGGCTTTTTCTTTTACAATCATAATGATATCTTTAAAGAAAAAGAAATTAGTCTATGTAATTGGCCAATTATTTCCTCTGTGATTGGAAGGTTTTTATTTAAAAACTATTTGCTTATTCAAATCATGGATAGGGTTTGGGAATTTAGCTCAATGGCAGATTATTCTTCAACTTCTCTTTCCTCCAAAAGCATGATTATACATCTTAGATATTGTAGTAACTTTAAAATTAATTTAAAAAATTATCAGAAGAATCGATGTGCTTTGAGCTGGCTCCTTAGGTCTCAGTGGTATTTTGCACAGCACACTTTGCTAACATATTTTAGCTTGTGCTGGCATACACGTTCACTATGATCTCGAAGTCCCTCATGCTAACATTGGACATTCTGATCCTGATATGTCTTCTGAGCCATGAAAGATTAAAGGCATAACTTTAGTGTAGCACACATTTGATTGGATTTAACTCATTCTACAGGTAATCTGTTAATAGTACCTATGAGAATTAGCTTTCAAATGTTCCCTTGGGCTCCTTTCCCATCTGCCTCGGGTGGTACATCTGTGAGGAAGCATTTCTGCTGTATGACCGTGTGAGTAGGTCTCAGAGAAGGAAGTTCTTGGTTTTTTTCTCTATGTACTCCATAATATCTATGATGAAAGGGGATACTTTCCAGCTGGCTAAGCCAACACTTATGGTAGGCTATGTGGTTTTTACCTAAAAATATCTGCTAACAAGATGCCTGGAGTCTAAAGCACATGGACCACCTAATCTTGAGTTACTTGCTTTTGAGCTCTTTTACAAAACTCATTTAAACCCAAGATTTAGAAGGAATTGTGTAGGGATATACTAATTGCTCATTTCTAGCTGCATAATATAATTATTTTAGGAATAAAATAACACACACACATACACACAGACATCTTACATTGTCCCAGATCAACTAAAAATTAGTGAGACTCATGGTCAAACAAGTATCTTAAAATGCCTTTTGATCAGTGTAAAACTACATGTTGATAGTATATTAGTTTTACTCCTGGAGAAATATCTTTACACACATATCATCTAATGTTTTGCCATATTTTGTAAAATATAAATTTAATAGTATAAATATGAGCAGCTGCCTATATCATCTATAGCTTCAGGCAATATTTTTTTATAATATGGTTCATTATTCCTGATTCAAAGGACAATTTGTAGTCACATGAACCCCTCACATGGCTTCCCCTACCACTGTTACACAAGTGGCACTGTTGCCTGCCTTGCCCAGGTCGTTCTCCTGAGCCAATGGCACAGCTCTGCCTAGTTATGCTACAAGTATTTCAAATCTAACATGAAAATTGATAATCATTAATATCTGTTAATCATGTTACCAGGAAAATCAGTGCTCCCCCTTTGAGTTCATAGTCTCAATAATAAAAAAACATTTTTTAAAATGGACTTTAGAAGAATGTTGAGAACCATTTTACTAGACGTTGCATAAAAACAACAGAGAAGACACCCTGTAAATCTTGGTAGCTGCTAGGAGAAAGGAGAGAGATGGAAGCCATGCCTCCCGAGTTAAGGTCCAAGAAAGCTTAGTTTCACAATAGAGGTCAGCAAGAAGCTACATAGCTGGAGGGGAAGATACCTTGAGAGAAAGCCTGAGAAAGCCTGGTGTATAACCTAGGCTTTTTCCATCATGAAAAACCAGGGGCCAGTTCCAAAGCTCTGAACTGGAGGGGACTGGAGTTTCATGCAGGCCCTCACCTGTAGCGGGTGCTCATTCAGGAGAAGAGGGACACCATAAAAATCAGGAGCCCCCTTCTGGGATCCTGGCATCTGCCCAGGACAGAAACAGACATTTCTAGCTTCTGACCAAGAACAGGGATTAGAGTTGTTTGCTTTTAGGGCCCCAACACCTTAAATTGGCTGCTTAGCATCCCTACCGCCTATTCCCATAGGTCACTTACTTCCCTTTGAGTCACTCAGCAAATGGCATCTACAAGAACTTCAGGGAGAAGCTTGGATCAGCATTGCTTTCCACATTTCCTCCAATCAGGTCTCTGAGTTTGCTTCTCTAGTGACACTCCCACCCCACCCATTTCTGTGTCTGTTTCTGTCTCCTGAGTTCATTACTTTTCACATGGATTCCTACAAAAGACTTAATACTATATTTCTTGGTTCTACTCTCTAGTTTAGCTCCATAATCCTTATAAAAACAACTTTAATAAGCAAAACACTGTTGCTACATGACATTCCAATGGCTCCTCTAGGGACTTTTGAGTAAAGTAAAGCTTTAGGATTAAATTTAAATCTCTTTTAAAATCAATGAACTACCTATCTCCATATCCTCATCTCTCACCTTACTTCTTCCATGTTCCAGAATGGTCAGCATTCTCAAATGCATGCTGTCTCTCCTCAGCTTTTCTGTTTCCACTGTTTCCCTAAGAACATCCAATTGACTGTCTTCTGCTTTGGGAACCATTCTTCCTTAAAGCCGCTGGCTCTTCTACACTAGCATATTATGTGCCTTTCATGCGCTAAAGCACCAGGATTTGCTATCACATTATATCCACAGGGTTTATCTATCTCATTACACCCACAATGTCCATTTATACACTTGTCTTTGTTTTCATCTATAGATTATTTTTAATTTTGCAGTCCAGGAAAATAGTAAGCATGGTGCAGGTTAACACACCTACAAGCTCACGGGTAAATGAATGAAGATGAGAAAAAAAATCACTGTGTATGAGGAAATAAAGAGCAAGAAACACACGAATGCTCAGGTATCATTGCAGAAGAGGAGGTGGGAAGATTGTAAGATAAAGAGGCTACAGGAAAGCAATGTCTTCTGTACACAGCAGGGCAGGGGCACATATGAACTCACAGTGAGTGTGACAGCATGCCCAGAAAAATTCAAATCCCCAGTACAAAAGGGGCATAGAGTTCACACCTAGCTGAGGAACTATTGTAACTAACAACTGCTATGAGAACAAGAGTTGGTTCTCTTTAAGGGTTTAGCTTGGGTAGGTTGACCATGCTTCAGTGGAGGACCAGGAGTCAAGCGTGTATGGACAGCATAAGTTGGATTTTATATATACATACACACACAGATATACGTATGTAAGAAGAGAATACAATGTTAGGTAGACAGGAAACAGGATGTGGTTCTGAGAGGAACTGAGAGGAACGTGTAAATGCCATCAAAATACATTGTATGAAGTTCTCAAAAGACTAATAAGATTGCAAAAGAAATAAATGAAATCTTAATGTGACCTTTTAAATTAAATAAAGACAGCTACTTTTTAAACATATGACTCAGATGCTAGAAAGTCTGGAGTCAGTATTTGTCATAATTGCAACCTCTTGTCTTGGAGGAAAGCTTCTAGTCACAAATCCCAGTACCACTGCTGTCATTTCCATCCCCTGTAACCTGTTTTTGAATTCTTTCATAATCACAGTGAGCTGGCTGCTTGGTGTGCTATATGTGACCATAGGAAGCAATGCACTGTGGGCTTTGCAATCAAACAGATCTTGGGATCAAGCTTTGGCCCTGCTGCCACTTCTTTGCCGTGCATTGTTGGATAAGCTATGAATGTCTCTCAACTCCAGTTTCATCATCGGTGAAGCTGGGATGATCACGGGAGTGCTGTGATGAAGATAATCCATGATGCTTTCCTCATCGATGATAGTTTATAGGACAACGGTTATTGTTATTGTTTCTCCCATTGCAAGCACATTGGCAGAAGGGGAGGTGGTACAATAGATAGCAGTAGTAGCATTTACATGTCCAGTATCTTTAAGGAAGTGAAATGCCTACCACATTAGTACTTGTTCACTACATAGCTTTTATTTTGATTAAGAACTCCAGATAGCTGAGTTTTCTTTCACTCTTGTATCATTGTAGTTCTTTAAATTTATCTTTTTTTACGTCTTGTTTCCACTTACCTTGCCTTAGTCTTACAAGTTCTCAGAGTTTCTATACACTGATGTCCCCATTTTAAAGTGATGATGAGGTTGATGACAGTGGTGGTGGTGGTGGTGGTGATAATGATGATGTTGACGATGACTCCTGCCGTCATCATCTTTGTACATAGACAGACACATGGCCCTGTTTTTTTTTCCTTTCACCAGTATAGTTCATTTTCTCATCCATGAGTTGACAATCATTAGTCCTCTCTTCTTAAGTGTTACAAGGATAGTTGAGGGTTAGAAGCTAGGCATTTGGGACAGGAAAGCTCACAGGCAGATGGTGGCATCCAATGACAAAGAGAAAGACTGGTGAGATGCCGATCAACAGGAGCACAAGGAAGCAGAGAGGGTTAGTGAGACTGAACTGAGAATATCAGTATCTTGGGACTGTGGGCATCAGAAATGAGCATGATTCAGGTGACCTAGAATGTGGCATACTGAAGCCATCTTACTAAGTTGCTGTTTGTCTGTGTCTTGATATCTAGTAGTATGCTTAGTATGAAATTGGGTGGTGCAGAGTTTGGCATATGTTTAGATTATAGTATTGCCTTGGTTAATTGTGCACTTGAACTGAATGAAGCTTTCTTGTCTTTTTGATTACTTTAAGTTTGAACTCTGTTTTATCAGCCATTATAACAGTGATGCATGCTTCTTTCTGGTCTCATTTGTTTGAAATACGTTTTTCCGTCCTTTAATCTTTAAGGCGCTGTCCTTTGAAGGTAAAATGAGTTTCTTATAGACCACAACAAGGTGGATTTTGTTCCTTGATTTGTCTAATTAGCTTATGTGTTTAGATTGGGGAGTTGAGACTAGTAATATTTAAATTTGTTATTGAAAGATACAAGTTATTTGCTCTTGGGTTTTTTTTTTTCCTGTTTCTGTTCTTAGTCCTATTTTGTGTTCCAGTAATTAGAGCTTCATTTGGTTTCTTTCTGTGGCCTCTTGACTATCCTTATTTTCCTCTTCAGTCTGAAGTATTGTCTCTGGTCTTCTCTGTAGGGCTGAATTGGATAGTTTTACTGGATTTAGTAGTCTGGTTTGGCTTCTGTGGTATTGGATCCTTTTATATGGTGTTGTGTGTTCTTATATCTGTATGGACATGCTTTTTTTCTTAGTTTGAGAACATGTTCTACTATGATCCAGTTGCACATCTGGTCTATGCTGTTGAGCTGGGATTCTTCTATACCTAAAATTTGTAGATCTGGACCTTTTGGGGGTATTTCAAAGTGTCTTTATATTCTTTTTACATGCTTTCTAAAAAGCATTTTCTTATCCTTAGACTGAGAAGTCAAATTCTTCTACTTTATCTTTGAGCCCTGATATTCTGTTTTCTATTTGATCCATTCTATGGATTAGACTCTCCACCGAATCTTCTTGATGGATTACTGAGTGTTTTTCTTCCATCTTCAGCTTGAGTTTTCTATTTCTCTCTCATTTTTCAATTCAGTTTTCAACTTTTGAATTATTTCCATCATTTAATTCTTATATACATTTCTGTCTCGCTGAACTTTGCTTAGGAATTTATTCCCATCTGCTTCAAGTTCATAAGGTGTTTTCATCTTTAAACTCCTTGAGACCTTTGATTATATTCATGACTGTTCTTTTCAATTCTCAGTCCTGGGATTCAACTAGGTAATTATCACTGGAGAACATTTCTACATTACCTGTGAGGTTTTCTTTGTTTGGTTGGGTTTTTTTGGGGGGAGGGGGGAGAGATATAACCTTTATCCTCCATATTTCTTATTTTTGTGATGTGGCCTGGGCATGTGAATCTTTTGTTGGTTGTGTGTCTGATATAAGATTCTAGCCTGCCTTAGGCTGGTAGATGCAAAAACCAACAGAAGCTGAGTGATAGGAGATTTTGTTCCTTGATTTATCTAATTAGCTGATTGTTGAGACAGTGAAAACTGAACTTTTATCTTTTTAATGAACTGAATTGTGCCTGTACTCACAACACTATTGGGAGGGGAAATTCTTTGGTAGCCTTTCATCTTATTTTTTGAGACAGCATCTCTCACTGAACCTATAGCTCATTGATTGTGCAAAAGCAGCTGGTCTTAGGCATCCATCTCTCGACTGCACAAGCATACCTGAGATTTATGTAGGTGTTAGCCAACCAAACTCAGATCCTTGGGTTTATGTGGTAGCACTGTACTGACTAAGAAACTTCCCTGGTTTTATATCCCAGATTCTTTCATATGCTACAAACCGTGTCCCTGGAAAAACTCACAATCACGAGCGTCAGCAAGAGGTTCTTCCAGCAGCCAGCATGGTGGCCGTGCAAAAGGAGGAAAATAAGTCCTAAGAGATGAAGGCTGGAAGTAGGATATTAGGGTGGTGGAAATTTTGTGGTTACATAGAAAGAAGTTAAATCAGAATTCCTTGTGGACCTGTTTAACCTTCTGGTCTCTAGTTGTAACCTCTTGTTTGAATGGGTCTATAAATTACCATCTAATTATTTCAATATTTTCTCATCAAGGGAAATGTTTTAATGGAAAGGAGAAAAAGTCAAAGATGAAACCCATTAACCTATCATGCGCCTAATAATTTAAGTGTTACTAAATCTGTAGACTATGTTTCGCTTTTCCTTGACCTCAAACACAGTGGTTACAGGGCCTTCCGCAGCATCTTCTAAGTAGATGACCAAGTGTTAATGTGAGACTCATTTAAAGAAAAATAATGAATAATCACGAGAAAATGTGTTAAGCTTGTTTGTTTTACCATGATGTGAACACACTGCAGTAAAATTTAACATATTAACCGCAAGGCAAGAAAAGGCTGCATCACTTAGGATCACATTTTCACAATTTCATATTCTTGGGAGACTTTTGCCAAGGTTCATAAAGAATTCAGAATTACATGCTCACGTGTTTATTAAATGATGCATAATTTTGGTTAGGGTGTCATTTCTACTTACTTTCCAACATGTATTATTTTGCTGAGGAAAATATGCTTATTTTCCATTTTTCTCATCTGTATTACACAGAGGTTGTCATGGTGAATCCAGGGCACCCCAGCTAGTTTCCTTACACTGATTGCTAGCAGGATGTAGTCCTTTCTTGTTCACAATGGTTAGAAACATGTCTGCAGAAGAACTGCAAAATTACGATGTAATGACATCCTGTAAAGCAGACTGGAACCTCAGAGGCTCATTTTGTCTGAGGAGCCAGAGGAAATCTCTCCGCCACACCAATGCCTGTCTCTATGGCAGCAGAGGCGGGGGGGGGGGGGGGGGGGAGAGCTGCCTTCTTTCTCCCTTGCATCTGCCTCCTTGGAATCTCCAGTTTTAACCCCTTCTACTATGAAGGGGAGGACAGAGAGAGCTGAGTCAGCAGACACCCATCTACAAGGGCCTCCAAAGTACTTTACAGATTCTGTTGAGGGAAGCCCAGGGACCTTTCTATTGTGGTGAGGAAAGACAGATGCAAGGGGGGATGCAAGATTCAGCCCTTCTCCACTCCTGAAGTATGGCATGCCTCTTTTTGCAGAAATGCCCCAGGTTGTAGTTGACTTAATGTAGCCCATTATCTAAATCTACATTCTCATTTGAGTGGACTATTGCCAGATACTTAATGCTGGTTAACATCAAGGGGAGACGTTTAACTCAGGCAGCTTAAAATGGGTAGGAGACCAAGTGTGCTCCAGCTGAAGTACGTCAGCCAATGCCTCAGGCAATGCTCAGAGTCAACTCCATGATGGGGACCTCCTGAGACACTATAATGAAGTGGATTCATAGAGACTCAAATGTGACTGGGAGACTCTTTCTGACAGCATAAAAGAAGAGGCTCACGGATATGATGATCTCAAAGGTATTTCAGGGACCTGGAGACATTACAAGTCACTTTTACAAAAGGATCTGGGAGGCCTTTTGTCATCCCCCTGCCCCCGACCCCTGAGAGCATCTGAGAATCAGTGGATGGTTAATACATCCTTGGAAGGCCAGGCCTGAGGGAATTTCAGGTGCCTGTGACAAGAATGACAGAACTTCGTTGGTGTGAATGCTTGGGGTATTCAGAGAAGGCCAGCCTATAGCTTGTAGAGCAAACTGGACATCTTGGACCCTGATCTGGTTGTCCCCAGTATTTACATGCTTTGGGGTCTAATCCCTATGAAAGCTATATTTTTCTTTCTTTATAATTTTATTTCTTTTATTGAAAGTTAAACTGTTTTCATACAATATATTACTTTTTGTGTGCCTAAAGGTGCCATCTTTGTATCTACTTTGCTCTTCAGAATCAGCCCATTTTTGCCTTTTAATGGGAAAATCTAGACAGTGGGGACTTCAACTTGGCCACCCCAGGGGCCAACTCTCTAACTATTGTTTGGTACCGTGATAGCCTCAAATTTAAAACTTTCCCAGAAGACAAACATAATTTTACATGCTGCCAATAAAGGGATGGCTTAGTGCTGGCCAGAACGACAGAAGAGGATTGGATTAAGGGAACATGGTTGCTTCAAAGAAGGTTCAACTCTGTTAGCAAAAGGCCAAGCATTGTGGGTTTTATCTGTCCAAAGGTAACATCAGCTTGGTCCAGAGAATGTCTGCTTTATTCCAATCCCAACATCGCTATGTCTGGTTCAGAAATTCCTCAGGTAGCTAACTGCTTTTGAGTCTGGGTAACTCAGTAGTAATGACTTTAGTGGAGAAGATTAGTACTGGCTCACTAAATATCAGCATGGTCAGATATCTTAAAGCACTGGCCCAAGTCTTCCAACTGGAAGCAAGAAAAAGTGTCAATGTATATATAGACTCTAAGAATGCCTTGGTCACACTCCATATACATGGGCTCTCTATAAGGAAAAATCCATGGATTTAAGCAAAATCTCTAGAGTTTAGCAGACTCTAGATCAAAAGACATGAAACATGGTCTAGGCATAGTCCAAGCCTTACCTTGCCATATAATTTCTCTTGCCAAGGGATAGGGGCTGGCAGAAGCAAGACCACATATTCTATCTGCCAGTAGCAAAACCAACACACTGTTTTGACACACACTACTTCCGTAGTGGAGAGTAGTTTATGATTTGCCACTCCTGAGACGGGTGATATTTATTAGATGATTCCAGGTCCCCACCTGTGAGTGTCAATACTTTTGATATGTGTATGACAGTTATCAATAACTCTCTGTTGATCATCAGTTGTGGAAGCCTGTCATGAGGATGGAATGTAGGCTCAATGATAAATATAAGAAAGAGGGGACCTCAGCCTAAGCCACGTGCTCCAGTGATCAATGGGCTTACTGTCCCACATGGAGCTGTGTTTCACGATAAAGAGAAAATAGTGCTTTCCCAAAAGGGTGCCACCACTTCCAGATATAAACTGGGAGCTGGTAGCCCCCTCAAATTTACAGTCGTTAAACTAGAAGGCTTGAAATAAAAGAATGTCCACAAAATTGCCATGCACTAGCTTGTGCAAACACACACACACACACACACACACACACACACCTAAGAACCATACTATAACTTCAAGAGGGTCACAGTTCCAATTCAGGTTTTATTGCAGGAGATCATTCATTCTCTTTATGAAGAAATAAAACCTTCTCACCATCTACCACACCAAGAAACCTGTTTTTGTACCTGGCAGAGATGGCTCAAATGCTAAAAGGTTACCTCTTGCTTTGTATGTGGAGGAACTAACACGGGAAACCAATGTCTCTGGGAGCTTCCAGAGCTATATTCCCTTGAACCTTATGATGAAAGGGGTTCTCAAATATTGAGAAATAGTTTCATTGCTTTATGGGGAAAACCAATCAATATTTCTATGGGGATTGTGATCTATCTAGGCCAAAGATGTTATAACATACCTGCCCCAAAGACCCAAAGGCAATGATTCTCAAACCACTCAGAACCAGTTCCACACCCCTTCTTTGACTTTTTGAATCTTTAACAGGCATGGGAGAGTTAATACTAATGTCAAATGGCAATCACAGGAGAACTGTGTTGGATATGTTAGAGAACAGATTATGCTCTGCTTTTCCCAAGTTGGGTCATGACTCTATGTGTTGGGGCCTTCCTGTTTTCTCTTGCCAGAGGGGGACACTTGGGAGCACAGGTATGTGAGGGCTAGGGATACTACATGGAACATCAGACCATGTAAATTGATACTGGAAAGATCATGAATGTCTCCCTGGATGGATAATCCATTATATAGTCCAGGCACCTGGGCAGAGGAGAGGTCCTGAGATTAGCATGCTTCTGTGTATATCTTAAACTGCCCCCTCTGGTTACAAGCTACAGTTATAATCATAATCAATTAAACCACTAAGGCCCTTAACATTTTAGCTAAGCAGCAAATCAAGACACACAATACGATGAATGATCAATTCTGCTTGGCTTTCGACTGTCTTCTCACCTTTGAATGGGGAATCTGTGGAAAGTTTAGTCTTAGCAACTATTGTTTATGAATAGTTGATGATGAAAAGGTCACAGAAAAAGAGTCAAAACACACACACACACACATACACACACACACACACACACACCCCACATAGAAAAAATGAAAACATTGCTGTATCCTGGTTCAGACCTGGGAATTTCAAAACCCAGATAATTTACCTGGAATATGGTTTTCAATTGGGGGGATATTCAAGACCCTCATAGATTCTATGCATTTGATTCTAGGAGCCTGCTTGACTTTAGCTTGCATAGACAGCCTATGAAAGGTAAGTTTGTCTCTGGCCTCATAGATGCATGGTCAAAAGAAGAATGGCCACACACATTATGCTGTTACAGAAATATAAATCTCTAAACTAAGATGATGCACTTTAACACCCACAACAGACTTGTGCCTTAAGGGGATGTTGTGATAGGAAACCCCCAAATGCTAGGAAGAAGTGAAACAGGAAAGAGTCATGTGGGCAGGTGAGTGTCCTTTTGTGTACACACAAACCTGCCACATCCATGTCATTTGTTCTTTGAGGGTTTGATAGCATTCTGTGATATATTCATTTGATACTGGACTTTTTAAAGTTGGGTGATTTTTAATAACTGCTTTAATCTAACTGATAGTTATTGGTCTATTAAAATCATTTACTTCACCTTGATTTATTGTTCTTTATAGATTTCTCATGAAACAGAGGCCTGGAATTTCACCATTTGTTCTTTGGTATGGATATATACTCTTATCTTTGTTGAGTGGGTGTTTGGATCTCCGTTTGCTGTTATCTCAACTTGCCTTGTTGTGGACTAGCTGAATGGGGTTTGGTGTCAGTGTTGAGAGATCACTTTGTATGGAGGCATGAGTAGCGGATCAGAAGTGGCCTCAGCTAAGTTAGGATTAGGCATACTTTCTTAGCCTAGAATCAAACCTTCTGTACGCTTGGAACTTTCTTGCTGTTGATCTTCTGTGGAGAACAAGTGGTCCTACTATGAATTCAATTAAGGGAAAAATATTTACAGCTTTCATGTATTTTGATCATATTCTTTTTGCTCCCTCAGCTTCTCCACATATACAAATTTTGAACATTTTTTTTTCTGCTTCCAATGACCCAGTGTGGCAATCTAAATGAAAATCATCCTTTATAGACTCATGTGTTTAAATACTTCATCCTCAGTGGACAGCACTTGGAGGTAAAGCCTTGTTGAGTAAGTAGAGGATGTGAGGGTTGAAAGGCTTTTCCCACTTCCTGCACTGCTTGGTTTTTGGGGGGTTTTGGGGGGTTTTGTTATTTTTTTGTTCTTTTTGGTGTGAATGCAAATGGGATTTGCCAGCTTCCTGCTCCTCCCACCACATGGTGGCCTTTCCCACTGCAGACCTCTATTCTTCTGTAGCTGTATGCCAAAGTAAAGTCTTTCTTCCTTTTGTTGCTTTGAAAGCTGACATTTTATCACAGTAAGAGAAAGTAACTAATACACAGAGGAAACCTAACAACAGCAACAGTGCCAAAAACAAGGCATGCACTTGTTTTGAGATTTTTATGTCTAGGCTGACTTCAGACATCGCTCAGTTAAATTTTGATTTGTGTACAAAGGGATGAGAGATGAAAGGATGGAGATGATTTCTAGGCCTTCTCAGTGGCAGATGAAGAGGCTTCATGGTTCTCTGATGAGAAACTCAGCAGCTGTCTGGGAGACAGGTCCTTCTTTTCTTCCCAGAGATATGTCGGAGAAGGTAGAAATAGAGACTGCAAAGCACAGCAGAGCAAGGAGAGATAAGTCACAAGTGAGCGTCCCAGGAAACCATTCTCACAATTTCCATCAGAAATGGAAGTTGATACAACCACCTTCTCAGGCAAGGGGCCAGATGGAAGATCACCTCCAGGTCCAGAATGAGCAGCCTAAGTGATGAAGCACTGTTTGGAGATAAGAACATGAAATGGAAATTCGGGTAGAAAAGAAGCTGGAAAGTCCTGCTCTTGGTCCCAGCAGGAGAATGGCATCCCTGCAAACATGTGCTGTTCCCAGCTTTGACCCCTGTGGTTTAGGAAATGCTTGCTTTGACATTGTCTCAACCTACAAAGTTAAGAAGAAACAAATTGTATTTTTATTTTCCAATTTTCTTAGAAGTATTTGCTTTCTTATTTTTTTAAATGTTAGTTGACAATTTTATACTGGCCAGGCGTGGTGGCACATGCCTTTAATCCCAGCACTCGGGAGGCAGAGGCAGGCAGATTTCTGAGTTTGAGGCCAGTCTGGTCTACAGAGTGAGTTCCAGGACAGCCAGGGCTATACAGAGAAACCCTGTCTCAAAAAAAAAAAAGTGTCTAGATCATATCCAATGCACATAATGCATTCTGCTCTCCTAGACATAACCACAAATACCTTCCTTTTCCAACTTCAGATCTTCTTCTCTGTTCTCCACCTGCTGCTCCTCCTCTTCCTCGCTCTTTTTTTCAAGCCATTTAGTTTGGTTGAACCTGCCTGTCTGCAAAGGAGCATGCATAGACCACCAGCAGCCACACTCCTGAAGAAAAATGGGAGCCTCCTCTAGGGTCCATCAATTGCCAGTAGCTCCACAGTCAGGGGTGGTGAGGGGCTGTCTCGTGATTCCTTCTCTGATCTGTGATACATTGGCATGCCAAAACTCATGCCAGTGTCATGCAGACAAGAACAGCTGTTGTGAGTTCTTGAGGACAATGGCATGCATGTCCAGAAAGAGCACTTGACACTCCCCTGGCTCTCAGCTCCTTTCTTTCCTCTTCTACAATGTTCCCCAACTCTTGGGGGGGTGTGATCTAAATGTCCCGTTTAGAATGGAGTCCTCGGTAGTCATTCAGCCTCAGTATTTTGACCAGTTATGTCTTGGCACTGACTGCTATCCAATCCAAGAGGAAGCCTCTCTGAACAAAGTTTAGAGAAGCACTAATTTACAGGTCCGCAAATAAAGATTTAGAAAGCAGTTTGGCAAGATGACCCTTTAATAAAATATCAGTAACAAGTTCACCAGACTAGAGCATATGACCTCCTTAGTATAGGCTTTAGACTGGTTTACAGAGGCTGATATGTTTCTCCTCTTGCGGAGCAAAATCCAATCAGAAACAGTTGGTTGCTGCATAACAGTTAAGGTGCCGTGACACCAGTTAGCACATCTTGCCTGGCTGGCCAGGACTCTAACATTCAGGAGTCACAGATAGGTAAAGATGCTACTAATGATTCTCCTCAATATATAGCCTAAACAGCACCTTCAAGTACTATGAGAACTAGCCAGCGGGGAAGACGTTTCTACATCAGTTTCAGTCAGTTCCAGATTGACTTTTCAGCCATGCAACCAAAGGGTGTTGTAGCATCCTCAACAGGGTCTTACCATGTTGGTATAGTAGGCAGTCAAGGGCAAAGGCAGTAGCCGGTGTTGTTTGGAGAGTTTTGGAGTCTCTTCAACCAAACACTTACAGGAAGGTATTCCATGCCCAGGACTGAAATTTTTACTTAATAACTTATATCAATTTGAGGGAAGCATTTTCCACTCATGCAGGTTACTTCCATTCATACTAATTTAAAGGAAATTACATTTTTAATTAGTTTACAAAACAGTGGGCACATTTCCATACACCCTTAATTTTGCTCTACGTAATCCTATCCCTTCCTTCCTTCAGTTCCTATCCCTATTTAAAATTTTAACCTCCCATATCACCAATTTTTACTTTATTAGTAGACTGCTATAATCTCTCTTACCCACTAGTCTCCCAATCCAAGTGAACTTTCTCACATCCCAACCTCTATACACACTCTGAATTAAACACACAAATCTAAAACATCAAAGCTAGGCTCTGTATGTGACCAAAAACATGTGATGTTTGTCTTTCTGCTTCTGGGTTGCCTCACTTCATAGTATTCCTTCCAGTTCTGTCAATTCTACTGAAAATTTATGGTTTCATATTTCTTTAATACTGAATAAAATTCCATTGTGTGCATGTATATTTTCATTACCCACTGATCAGTTGATGGACATGGAAGATGATTCCAAGCTATTGTGAGTAGAGCAGCAAGGGACATGGACTTGTAAGTTTGCTAAGTCACATGGTAGATCTAGTTTAAGTTTTCCAGATCCTTCACACTGACTAAATAAATGTCATAATCTTACCAGCAATAGGTAAGGATATCCCTTTAATCACATAATTTCTGTTCATTTATTTTCTTGAAGATAGCTATTTTGGTTGATGTTTTTCTGATGTGAGAGTTTTAATTTGCATTTCCATGAAATCAAAAGATATTGAACACTTTTAAAGATATTTATTAGTCTACTTGTATTTCTTCTTTTGATTATTCTTCATTTAGTTTTATAGCTGACATTTGATTAGGTAGCTTGTTTTCTTGGGACTTAGTTCCTTAGATTTTTATATAACCTAGACACCAAGCCTCTGTTGTCTCTATAGCTAGCCAAATTTCTTATCTCGTTGTGTAGGCTGTCTCTTTATTTGATTGACAGTTTCTTTGCTCTGTAGAAGTTTGCTTTATAGTTTCTTGCTGTATAGAAGCTTTTTACTTTCATGATATGCCATTTGTCACTGTTCTTATTTCCTGAGTGATTAGAATTTTATTCAGAAAGGTGGGGTTTTTTTTTTGTTTGTTTTTTCTTTTTTTTTTTTTTTTTTGGTCTGTGATTATATCTAGATGTGTACTCCTTAGTTTTCTCTAACAATTTCAGAATTTCAGATCTTATGTTGAGATCCTTGAACCAACTGAAGTTAATTTGTGTAGGGCAAGGGATCAGGATAGTGTTTCATTTTCCTTCCTGTAAATATTCAGTTTTTTCAGCACAATTCTGTCCTTTGTCCAATGTGTATTTTTGTCAATTTTGTCAAAGAAACAGTTGCATTCTTAATTCTAAACCATCAATCTGTGCCTCTTTTTGTACTAATATCAAGCACAGAATTTTTATTACTGTGCTCTGTAGCACAGTACTTGGAATCCGGTAGGTGATACTTCTAGCCCTGCTCTGTTTCCCTCAAGGTGATTTTGGCTACAGGGTTGACTTAGTTGATTTTCTGTTGCTGTGATAAGGCATCATGACCAAGGCAACTTATAAAAAACAAAATAAGAGTTTATTTGGAATTGAGGCTCCAGAGTTCATTAGGGCAGGGAATCACGGTAGTAAGGGACAGTCATTGTAGCTGGAGTATCTGGGAGCTCACATCTTGAAGAAGGCAGAAAGCAGAGTGTAAAGTGGGAAATAGGCCTCAATTTTAAACCTCAAAGCCTGCCCTAAGCCACATACTTTCTCAAACAAGGCCACAACACCTAAACCTACTAAAACAGCACCACTAACTGGGGACTAAAGAGTCAATCATCTGATCCTGTGTGGGACATTCTCATTCAACCCACTGCAAAGTGGCTTCCGTTTAATATTGATTTTCTTCTATTTTTGTAAAGAATGTTGCTGCAATTTTTATTGATATTGCAATGAAACTGTGGGTTGTGATTGGTAGGACGTGTTATTTCATAATATTGATTCTTCCTAGCCATGAGCAAAGGAGAATTCTCTATCTTCCAGTGTCTTCTTCAATTTAATTATTCAATTTTAAAGATTTTTTATTTTTAAAGTTTTAATTGTAGAGATTTTTCATATCCTTGTTTGGTTTATTAAAAGGTATTTTTAGGCTGTTGTGAAAAGAATTGTTTTCCTAATTTTTAAAATTTGTATCCTGGTACTTTGCTGAAGATGTCCATCAACTCTAAGAAGGTGTACTGGCTAGTTTTGTGTCAACTTGACACAGCTGGAGTTATCACAGAGAAAGGAGCTTTAGTTGAGGAAATGCCTCCATGAGATCCAACTGTAAGGCATTTTCTCAATTAGTGATCAAGGGGGAAAGGCCCCTTGTGGGTGGGACCATCTCTGGGCTGATAGTGTTGGTTGGTTAAGAGAGCAGGCTGAGCAAGCCAGGGGAAGCAAGCCAGTAAAGAACATCCCTCCATGGCCTCTGCATCAGCTCCTGCTTCCTGACCTGCTTGAGCTCCAGTCCTGACTTCTTTCCGTGATGAACAGCAGTGTGGAAGTGGAAGCTGAATAAACACTTCCCTCCCCAACTTGCTTCTTGGTCATGATGTTTGTGCAGGAATAGAAACCCTGACTAAGACAGAAGGTTAGTGAAGTTTTTTTGGTTTTTTTGTTTTTTGTTTTTTGTTTTTGTTTTTGTTTGTTTACTTGGTTTTTGGAATCTTCTAGGAATTCCATGTGTAGACTCTTAGTATCTGCAAATAGACAAAGACAAGCTTTGACTTCATTTTCTATTATATCCTTTTTAATTGTTTTTCTTGTTTTCTTGTTTTATCCAAAATTTCCAGTACTATAGTAAATAAGAGTAGAAATAAAACACCCTTGTCTTTTTCCTGACTTTTTTGCAAGTGTTTCAAATCCTATTTATTTTTTTGACTTCTTATATTTGAGTCCTATTTATTATAATGTAGGCTCTAGGTTTATCACATATAAACTTTATTATCTTGGACAATGTTTCTTCTTCCCACCTTTCTTCAGGACTTTTAACACGAAAGAAGTTTGTATTTTGTCAAACAGCTTTTCTTTATCTACACAGATTACTGTGTAATTCCTGTTTTTGAGTCTACTTACAAAATATGTAACCACTTTTCCATTATGTATACTGAACTATCTTTGCATCTCAATGATAGAGCCAGCTTGACTAGAGTAAATGATTTTTTTTGATATTTTGTTTAGTTCAATTTACAAATATTTTGTTAAGAAATTTTTGTGCATAGATTTCATTAAGTAAACTGGACTGTAATTTTCTTTGGTTGTTGCATCTTCATCTGTGTGTATTAGAGTAATTGTGGCTTCATAAAAAGTCTTTTAGCTTCCTTTGTTTTCTATCTCCTGGAAAAGTTTGAGTAGCATTAGGATTAGTTTTTCTTTGAGGGTTTAATAAAATTTGAATATAAACCATCTGGCCTGGGCTGTTTAATTCAGGAAGTGTTTAATTGCTGCTTAAATCTCAATGTTTTATTGATATATTTAAATTTTTAATCTCATTTTGGCTGGTCATTTACATGTAAAGATTATTCATTTCTTCTATATTTTCCAAGCTTAGGTATAATATAGGCTTTGTGTGTGTGTGTGTGTGTGTGTGTGTGGTTTTTCGAGACAGGGTTTCTCTGTATAGCTCTGGCTGTCCTGGAACTCACTTTGTAGACCAGGCTGGCCTCGAACTCAGAAATCTGCCTGCCTCTGCCTCCTGAGTGCTGGAATTAAAGGCATGTGCCACCACACCCGGCTCTAATATAGGCTTTTAAGGTAAGACACGATGACATTTAAAATTTTATTGGTAACATTTTAATGGCTCCCTATTCCTTTAAAATTTATTATTTGGTCTTTTCTCTCTTTCATTTGGTTTGACTGAGGGTTTGTAAATTTTGTTTATTTTTAAAAAAAGAGCTAACTCTTTGTTCCATTGATTTTTTGTATTGCTTATTTCCATTTCATTAATTAATGCTTGATCTTAATTTATTTCTATTTACTGATTTAGTTTGCTTTTTTCCTCTTCTTCTAGGGCCCCAAGGTGTGTCATTAAACTGTTTGAAATCTGTTTTCTTATTGCAAACAGAGCTGTAAACCTCCCTCCCAGGAATGCTTTCATTATGTCCTATAGGTTTCAGAACGTTGTGTTTTCATATTCATCTTATTCTAGCATTTTTAAAAGTTCCTTCTTGGTTTCTTTAAAGATTGATTTATCACTGCTAGGATGTTGTCTAATCTCCATGAGCTTGCCTATGTTCTGGGGTTTCTCAGCTGCTCGTTTATAGTCTTTTCCCATCGGGATCAGACAGAATACAAACACTATTTCAATTTGTTCTTTCTATTGTGACTTTTATGTACTAATATATTGCCTATTTTTGAAAAAGTTCTCTGGATTCCTGAGAATATTTTGTGTTATGCGGCATTTAGGTGAAATCTTCTGTAGATGTCTGTTAAGACTATTTGATTATGATGCCATTTAATTTATATATTTTTTGGTCAGGAATACCTATCATTTGGTGAGAACTGGATAGTAAAGTTATTCACTACTATTGTGCTAGGGTAACTCTTTGACCTTTATATTATTTGTTTTATAAGTACACCATGTTCAGGGATTTTTTTTTTTTTGAATCACAGTGTTCTCTTTTTTATTAAGTAAATTTGTTCATAGACTTTCTCACACATGTATGTAATGCACTGACCAGCTTACCTCCCACTTCCCTCTTATCCCCCTCTCATCCCCATTCACCCCTCCCCCTCCACACATCTCTCTTTTGTGTTCATGCGGATTGTTTTTTTTTTTTTTTTATGACCTATTGATACTTCTCAGGGGGCATCTCTGTGGCCTTGAGTTTGGAGCTACATGTTGGAGCCTAGAGGGATCACTGGTGGGTACACAGCTAAAGACATGATTCCCCCTCTTCCAGAACCAATTTCCAAAAGTTCAGAGATGAAGGGAAATGTCCTGTTTGTCCTTTACCCACCATTGATCAGTAGCTGGATGAGCTGTCTTATATGAGCCTAGTTTATCCATAGTTTTGAGACTTATTAATCAAAATGTTCATTCTGAGGCTAGAGAATAACTCTCTCAGCTGGTCACCTCACCTTCCAGCTCTTACATACTTCCCGCCTCCTCTTCTGCAGTGTTCTCTGAGCCTAGAGGTGGTTGTATAAATGTCTTGTTCATAGCTGGATGCACATTTCTTGTTTATTCTGTACATCCAGGGCACTCATAAGGTTGTAAATTTACCACTCTTCATTGGAAAGACAGCCTTCTCTCATGAAGGCTTGTGACCATGAGTATAAGCAGAAGGCAGCTTACTGCTGTGTCAGTGTAGTCTCCCAAAGGAGATTTCCCTTCATCAGTATGAAGTGACATTTATTTTTTTTTTGTTTTTGGTTTGAAGTCTAGTATATTAGGTATTAGAATAGCAATACCTGTTTGTTTCCTAGGAGTATTTGTTTAAAATGACTTTAAATATTATTCTAAGTATACATATATAGAATATATTATATGTTGTACACTATATACTATGTATTGTATATTATATATTTATATTATATGTTATATATTATATATTGTATGTGGTGTATGATGTATGATATGTATGTATGATTGATGTATGATCTGTGACATGTGAATTATATATTATATTACATGTCATTATATATTACACATTGTATATTACATATTATACATTATAAATTATACATTATATTTATTATACATTCTGAAGTATTATTGGTGGTGTGGTATTTGTGGTACAATGCTGCTTTCCACCTTTTCACTCTAAGGTAGTGTATCTTTTATAGTGGAATGCTGTTCTTGGAGGCAGAGAATAGATGGGTCTTGCTTTTTTTTAAATTTTACATTAATTTTAATTTAACAATTTTACTACTTCCAAAGCCTTTCTCCCTAGTAAAATTTTGTTCCAGCCAGCATACACCATGAATATGAAGCTGTCTAGACTATCTATCCTACATTTCATGCTGCCAGGTTTGGTATGGGCAGTACTGAAGGCTGGGAGAAGAAGCCTTTGGCTAGGCAATTAGCTGCTCATGGTTGTGTGTATGGGTGACCCTGATGGCAACAGAGCCTTTCTGAGTCTTGGCCTCTTGTTAACTGCTGTAGGGATGGTGGCTACAGATTCTCCAAGGTTATGATGGTAACCAGTTTAGCCATAGCAATGGAGCTGGTACTGACCAAACTCTACGTTTTATTCTTTTTTCTTGCCTTACTTTTCTAGTTAATGCTTTGATCACTACATTGAATAAAATAAGGGCAAATACAGCAAGCACCCTAGCTTTGCAACTGAGTTGTTTTTGTTTTTTTGAGAAAAATTCTTTCAATTTTACCCTTTTTGGTAATATTGGCTATAGTACTGCCATATATATTCTTTATTGTATTGGAGTATGTTACTTCTAGTCTTAGATTCTTCAAGGCTTTTGTCATTAAGAATTGTTGCATTTTACCAAATGCCTTCTCTTTATCTGTGGACATGAGTGTGTGCTATTTTAGATTTAGGATTTATAGTGCTTTAATAAATGCAGTGTGTAATCATATGAACATGAATATCCCCCCTCCCCTCCAAACTCAGCTGTTAAGGAACTGGTGGCTGGCTGTTTTCCTGGAGACAGCCTATTTCATGGTGCTGAACATGACACTTTTGTTCTTCTTGTTGTTGTTTCCCTGATATAGACTTCTTGGGGACCAGAAATAGGAAGTTAGAGAGCATTTGGAAAGCCGTGTGAACATTAGTTACTAGTTTTGTCTTTGTCAATGACCCCTTGAGATTTAATAACAGAGTGGACACAGAGCTATGTTTGACACATCATCTGAATATACACAGAATTTTTAAATATTTAAAATGGCATCTAGAGGAAGAGATTATAAAGTATATCATCAGACTGAGTAATTATACCCTCCTATATAGAGTCTCTTTTTCCTCTGTGCCTAATGTCAGAGAAGTGAAAAATGTTACAAGACTGAGCTCAGCCAGGAGGAAGACAAATTCAGCACTGTAGGTTACCCCAGGTTTTACTCTACATTCTTTCTGTGAGTTTTCATTTTCTCTATAAAAATATTAGGTTAGGAGTAAAAGTTTGTTAGGAGTGTGAACTCATCTAAAGCTCAATTTTGCAACTTATGAGTGACAGCTCTAACTTCTTTTCCTGAGGAAAATTCCCCCAAACCTCTTATTGATCTATCAATTGCTGTTAATGTCAGTGTCCTAGTCAGGGCTTCTATTCCTGCACAAACATCATGACCAAGAAGCAAGTTGGGGAGGAAAGGGTTTATTCGGCTTACATTTCCATACTGCTGTTGATCACCAAAGGATGCAGGACTGGAACTCAAGCAGGTCAGAAAGCAGGAGCTGATGCAGAGGCCATGGAGGGATGTTCTTTACTGGCTTGCTTCACCTGGCTTGCTCAGCCTTCTCTCTTATAGAACCCAAGACTACCAGCCCAGAGATGGTCCCACCCAGCAGGGGCCTTTCCCCCTTGATCACTAATTGAGAAAATGCCTTACAGTTGGATCTCATGGAGGCATTTCCTCAACTGAAGCTCCTTTCTCTGTGACAACTCCAGCTGTGTCAAGTTGACACAAAACTAGCCAGTACAATTGACCCCTTGTCAACTTGACACACAAAAACATCACTAGTAAGCCTCAACCCTTACAATCTTATTCATCCCCAAGATCTAAATAACTTTAAAAGTCCCACAGTCTTTACATATCCTTAAAATTTCAATCTCTTTAAAATATCCATCTCTTTTAAAATCCAAAGTCTTTTTACAATTAAAAGTCTCTTAACTGTGGGCTCCACTAAAACAGTTTCTTCCTTCAAGAGGGAAAATATAAGGGCACAGTCACAATCAAAAGCAAAAGTTAATCTCCAACCATCCAATGTCTGGGATCCAACTCACAGTCTTCTGGGCTTGGGTAACTTCTCCAGCCATGCCCTTTGTAGCACACGCGTCATCCTCTAGGCTCCAGATGCCTGTACTCCACTGCTGCTGCTGCTCTTGGTGGTCATCTCATGGTACTGGCATCTCCAAAACACTGCATGACCCCTTCAGTCCTGGGCCTTCAATTGCAACTGAGGCTGGACCTTCACCAATGGCCTTCCATGGCCTCTCACAGTGCCAAGCCTCAGCTTCTTTGCATGACCCCTTCATGCCTTCAAAACCAGTACCACCTGGGTGACCCTTACATATTACCAAGTCCCGCTGCAGCAGGAGTACAACCTTGGCCATCTCTGGAACACAGCCTCTTCGTGCTTTCAGAAAACACTTCCCAGAAGATGTCACCTCAATAATGCTGGTCTCTTCTTAATCACCGCTAATTTCTTAGCTCCAGCTAACCAGCATCAATAGTCCCAGTAATGCAAAGTTTTTGGTTTGGTAGTTCTGGTATCTTGTTAATCACAGCTGATTCTTCAGCCCCAGCTAACCAGAACTACAGAATCTTCACAATCAAAACAGCAATGGCCCTGAAAAGAGTCTTTAATTTTCCCTCTGAAATTTCACAAACCAGACCTCCATCTTCTGCAGTGTTCTCAACATTATCTTCCAAGCTCCTACACAACATCCGACAGAGCTCTTAACAATGGATGGATCTTCAAGCCCAAAGTTCCAAAGTCCTTCCACAGTCCACCCCAAACCATGGTCAGGTTGTCACAGGAATACCCAACTTCTGGTTCCAATTTGACTTAGTCAGGGATTCTATTCCTGCACAAACATCATGACCAAGAAGCAAGTTGGGGAGGAAAGGGTTTATTCGGCTTACATTTCCATACTGCTGTTGATCACCAAAGGATGCAGGATTGGAACTCAAGCAGGTCAGAAAGCAGGAGCTGATGCAGAGGCCATGGAGGGATGTTCTTTACTGGCTTGCTTCACCTGGCTTGCTCAGCCTGCTCTCTTATAAGAACCCAAGACTACCAGCCCAGAGATGGTTCTACCCACAAGGGGTCTTTCCCCCTTGATCACTAATTGAGAAAATGCCCTACAGTTGGATCTCATGGAGGCATTTCCTCAACTGAAGCTCCTTTCTCTGTGATAACTCCAGCTGCGTCAAGTTGACACAAAACTAGCCAGTACAGTCAGTTAGCATTCATACTACCATGAGTCATGATAATACCCCTCCAGAATACTATTGCTTTCTGTCCACACCTGGGAGGAAAAGCTGTTAAAGCTTCCAGGATAAAACATAATCTAGAAACTCGACATATAGTAATCCCAATTTGTGTTCATGAGAATAATTTGACGTTTTAATCTGTCAAACAGAATTCCAAATAACACACACAAATATGAACTCCATATTCTGAGCATTGCCTGAGTAAATTGGGCAGTATTCGAAGCAGAATTAATACTTGTAATACCGGGCTATTTAATAGAGAATTCTAAACTTAAAGCAACACACACATTCTCTAAATTCATCTGAAAGTAGAGAATAGTTATACATTAAGAAAATGCAGTGTAGAACAAACTCCGATGACTGGAAGGCAGATTTAAGTTACTGCTGCTTCTACTTGCCAAATATAAGCATGCACGTCTTTGTCTAGTACTTTGTAGACATGGACAGAGGAGCAGGTGTTCCTATCTTCAAATATATTCTTCACCATCCATCATCACTGAGAATTAAAACATGATACCTAAGACATTCTTCTTACAGGTAGAGATAATGTTGAGTGGTGTGCAGAATATCACTAACATGCTAACTTATCTGGCACTAGGATACATGCTTCACCTTCAGGTCTTCAAAGGCCCAGCCCTATTGAACTACTTCTTCCAGGGAGGTACAACCTCCTTAAGGGGCCGTTGTTGACTAAAATAGTACAACTATATAGAGAGGCAGCATTCAAAATATGAGCCTAGCAAAGGAGCATTTAAAAGTTAATCCATGCCAGGTTGTTAGTTATGTTATTGTTCTTTACCACTTCTTAAAATGCTTTGTTATGTGTCCTTGTGGTAGAAGCTGGGGGTGGAGTGGGCTCAAAGATAGGAAATCTCTTTATTCATCTACCAGTCTTCTCTATTACTTACAGTAGGATGGAGCACTAAACAAAGATGCCTAGTAGGTGGGATTGAATAAAAGAGTCAATAATTAAATACAAAAACAAAACTAGTTTTTTTTGAGAAAAAAAACAGAATTATATATTTTATCATTTCACCTAACACAAAATAATCTCTCAGTGAAAGCCTAGGTATACAAGGAGAGTGCTTTGAACTGAGTATGGACGCATCTTCAACCTCCCCTCCAGCTGCACATTCTCCATCTTGTCCCTCTTCAGCCACCTCACAGTCCCACACATTACATTCACTGATCACATCCAGAAGGAAGACCAGAACCCTGGTCAGCATTTGGTTTACACTTTAGTCTGAAATCCTTATTTCTGGGAGTATTTGTTTAGAATAATTAGGTCTTACTAAAAGCCACAGAGTTAGACTGAAGTAGGCTCTGAATCTATGATGGTTATGTAACTGTCACATTAATAAGGGGGTATAGAATTTTCTCCCTTGGACATATTGCAGTATATGCCACAGTCCAAGCCATAAGTTTGTTGTTGAATGAGATGTACCCATATTCTCAGGCATCTGAATATTTGGTCCCTGATTTGAGTAGGCTAAGGAGGTGGGTCCTTGGTGGGAGAAAATGTTGCTGGGAGACATACTTTGAGATTTCAAAAGTCATATGCCATTTCCAATACACCTTCTGCTTGGTGCTGTGGCATGAGATGTGAACTTCCAGCTGCCTGCTGTTCTCCTGCTCCTGTTGTTATGGCCCCAACCTTCTAGAAGCATAAATGAAAAATATACTCTTTCTTCTATGTGTTGTCAAGTTCATGGCATTTTACCACAGCAATAGATAAAGGGTATTGCTGTGAAGAACCCACCAATGTGAACTTTTTCTTTTTGAGAAATGTGGTAGACCCTAGGACGTTGGACTAAAAAAAGCAATAAAAACTCTTAGGTGAGTTTAAGGGGATGTCCAAGGAGCTAGGAAGACAGGGCTGAGGAAACATAGACTAGGAGAATCAGCTCAAGAGGTTTAGGAGAGGAAAATATTAGCAACTGAGACAGAGTCTATTCTTATAATATTTTAATAAATAGCTGCTTTCTGTACACATACTTTGTCTGGGGATATATTTTAAAGTAACAGACTAAATAAACTTTCTGGTGGAGGAGATTTCAAAACACCTAATACTGACTCTTGCATGGTTATTCATAATCACTGTGTTGCAAGCCTACAAGGAAAAAAAATCATACACATAAAACAAGTGGAGCAGAAAGAAAAAAAAATACATAATGCCCAGTTTGGAAAGTAAAAGGACACTGGAACATTTAGACAGCCAAGGGTTGTGCTGAAAGAGACTGTTAAGGAGATTAATGCCACTAAGTAGGAACCATTGGAATAAAGGGAAGGATGCTCCCAGGCAAAGACCACAGGCAATTAATCTTTCAGCTTGTGAAGACAAAGTGTCCAAGGGATCTTCTGCTCCTAGAAATAAACAACCAACTAGAGCATCTGCAAATGTCACTCAAGGGCCCAGTGCTCTATCCCAAGCTGGCAGCAGAATTGTCAGTGTCATCCACAAAGTGGGGCCTTAGAATCACGACAGGATACATGAACAAAAGGGTCACAAAATCTTCCTCCACATTATGGAAAGCCACTTCTTTTAGCTGTAGACTACATCTGGGACAGACTCATTTGGTACGGCAGGAACTGTGGTGGTATAGGGCAGCCCCTGGCATAAAGGCCTGAGCTGGCAAGAGACTATGCACGAAGGCTGTGGCAAGCAGCCGTAGGTGAAGCTCGAGTTGTATTGGAGACTCCAAGATGTTAAAGGTGCCAGAACCACAAGTTCTTCCAAGGAGAGCTCCACAAAGGGAGTGGAACATCCCTAAGAGATGTATCTTGCAGGCAGCAAAGCTGGATGGGGCTATAGGAGTTGGAGTTTGCCTTGTGGCTCTGGTCAAGTGTTTCTTCACTGTGCTGTCGACTTTCCATTTGAAGTGGGAATGGATATTCTGTGCCATTACATGTTGAAAGAATGCAGTTTACTTTTGTATTTTTACAAGTGGTTACAGTTAAGAAATTGTCTTGAGTCTCAGAAGGGACATTGGACTTTCAACTCTGAAACAGGATTAGGACTGTGAAAGACTTTGGGGATTTTTAAAATTTTTATCTTATTATTTATTTTTTAATACTAAAATGGCATTTGTTGAATTGTTTAAATAGTTATATCCTTGACAACCACATTCTTGAAACTGTAAAATCATAAACAGCAAGAGAGTTTATAAATAAGACAAATACCTTTGGGCATGGTGACTTCTTACCACTACTCTTCTGTTATACCTTGAGCCATTGGGTCTTAGTTTAATTTGACATGAACTATGGATCTATTCATTTCTATTTGTCTAGTAATTTATATAGTTTGCATTTTTTCTTTCATTGAAAATAGCTTTTTCTCATATAAAATACCATGATTGAGGTCCCCCCCACCATCCAATTCCTCCATACCTCCCCATCCATCCAGATCCATGCTCTTTCTCTCTCTCACTAGAACACAAACAACAACAACAATAATAATACTAAACACACAGAAATGGGACAAAAGAAACAGAAAGAAAAGAGCTCAAGAAAAGGCACAAGAAACAGGTATAGATGCAGAGACACACACACTCAGGAATCCCATAAAAGAACAAAAGCTGGAATCTATAATATATATACAAAAGAGATAAATAAATAAATAAAAGATAAAAAATAAAAAAACAAAACAAGACAAACAAACCACCAAAAGCCTTGATCTGACGTTATGAGACAAGGAACCTCCAAAGGTGCCACTGTGGGGTTTTTTGTTTTTGTTGTTGTTGTTGTTTTTATTTTTTTTTTTCTGTTGGCCACCTATTTCTGGGGCATGGGGCCTATCTTAAGAGTAGTTTGCTTCCCCAGTGAGACGCCCTGGGAGAAAACTAAATTTTCATTTGCACATGGTTTTCAATTGAACATAGCGTCTGGCTTAGGGATAGGTGCAGATATCTATTTCTCCTTACAGCTCTAGGACCCCATCTGGTGCAGACTCATGCAGGCACCATTTATCCAGCCTCAGTCTCTGTGAGCTCACATGTGTGTCAGTCCTGTTGATTTAAGGGCTTTGCTTTTTTGGTGTCCTCCATCTCCACTGCTCTTACACTCTTTCTGCCTCCTCTTTCACAGGCTTCGCTGAGACATAGAGGAAGGGATTTGACAGGTTTAGGGCCGAGTGTTTCAAGTCTCATATTCTCTGCATATCGTCTGTGAGTTTCTGTATTTTTGTTCTGTTTGTTGCTGAAGGAAGCTTCTCTGATGATGGCTGAGCAAGATTCTGATCTATGATGACAGCAGGATGTCATTAGGAGTCATTTTATTACTATGTTTCTTTAGTAGAACAATAATGCATTGGTTTTACCCTAGGACCCTGGGTTACCTAATCTTAGGTTCTTGATCACCCAAAGCAACATTTGGTATGGGCTCTGTTTTCTGGAGTTGGCCTTAAGTGAAATCAGATATTGACTGGTTATTCCCACAAGCTTTGTTCCGTCAGTGTTAGAGATTATCTTGTAGTCTAGATACCTTTGTAGACTGAAGGTTTTGTAGCAGGGTTTTTTGTGTTTATGTTTCTCCTTTGGTAATGTACAGAGTATCTTCCTATACCAAAGACAGTAAACCAGGGCTGAAGGCTCTGAGTAGTTACCAGCAGACTTCTCAGTGTTCATTGAGTTGTATAGGTATTTTCTTCAGCAACAGGTCCTTGTCATCAGTTTGTGGAGAGCAACCTGTAGACTTGGCAACAACCTAAGTTGTTTAGGGGTTCCTATTGGACTCCTTTGGACAATAACTAAATTCAGTGTAACCCATTCCTGGTACTGGAAACTTCATTTGGTGACAAGAGATGTCCACTTGGGGCATTGTCTTTCCCATTGTTTGGCAAACATCTAGATCATTTGGGATTATCTAGATTCCCTTCATATATGTGTATATTTTAGGAAGTTTCTGCTGTATTAGGTTTCCATTTGAGGGATAGACTTTGAAGACTGTTAAAGTTAGACTAAATGAATTTTGCTTTATATATGGGCACAAGAGTATGAGGCCAAAAAGTACAGTATGGTAGTTTGAATGAGATATGTCCCATATCCTCAGGCATCTTAATATTTGGTCCCCATTGGTAACAATTTGGGTAGGCTAAAGAGATATGGCCTTGCTGGAAAAAGTACATCACTGGGGTAAGGACAGACTCTGAGGTTTCAGGAGCCAGGAGCTGACTGAGGTTTCAGGAGCCAGGAGCTGTCTCAGGTATACCTACTCTGCTTGATGCTTGTGGTTCGAGTTGTGGTCTTTCAGCTTCTAGCTGCATGTCTGTTACCTGCTGCAACCACCATTATAGACCTCAACCCTCTGAACCTGCAACACCCAAATAAATACTTTCTTCTATAAGATGCTCTGGTAGTAGTGTTTTATCATAGCAACAAGAAAGTAACTAACACACTTGACCTTTGTCTTTTATTGTCTTGGTTATTTCAACTGCTTTGGCATATTTCTAAGTGAACCTACTGAGTCAGTATCCCATACATGCCTCTCTGGGGAAAAACAAAAAACACATAAAAATAAATTTTAAATGGAATGATTTTTTTAGACATATCAGAGAACCTAATACACTTAACCCACTAAGGGACTGTGCTGGCAGTGTCAAGATAACTGAAAGTCCAGAGGTAGGCCAGCTTAAAGACTACCATAGAGAAGTGTGTCCACTTTCTTTGCCATTGGTTCCTGTGGTGTTTTGAATATGAATGGTTCCCATTGGCTCATATATTTAAATACTTGGTCCTCCGATGGTGGAACTATTTGGAAAGGATTAGGAAGTGGGTGTGGCCTTATTGGGAGAATCATGTCACTAGCCGGTAAGATTTAAGGTTTCAAAAGACTCAAGCCATTTCTAGTATCCATCAATTTGCTTCCAGGTTTTATGTCAGGAAGTGAGTTCTTGGTTACTGCTTCAGAGCCTTGCCTGCCTGCTTCCTTCCATGACGGTCATGGATGCTAACTCTCTGGAACTATGAACCCCAAATTAAATGCTTTCTTTTATAAATTGCCTTGGTAATGGTGTTTTGTCATAGAAATTGAAAAGAAACAAAGGCAGTTTCTATTCTCTGAATATGCCATATGTTAACCTTCTCCTTAAGATGGAATAACGTGACTGCAGTACTTCTGAGCCTCATATCCAAAACCCCAGAAAGATAGGAATAGTAACAATGACAACAAAAACCTGGCTTTTTCCCTCAGTATTCTCTTTGAGATGGGGAAAATTACAGAACAACCATGCAAGAAACAGTAGTCAGAGAGGACACCATTATATTCAACCACACCATCATTGTGCTAGGACTGCTTATAAAATTCTCAAACAAAACTATAATATTTTTAGCTAAACTGAGCCTTCTTGATTTTAAAATTATTTAAAATAACTTCAGCAACAGAAGAAATAGCAAAGAGGAAACAACTTTGAATCTTATAGTGAGGTAATTGCCAAACATGATAAGTTGGGATCTAGATAAATGACATCAAGAGATTAATATGCTTTCCTAGACTGGTAAAGCAGAGATGAGTTCTAGTAAGCATCACTCTCCCGACTTATTACTTGAGGATGCTGCAATAAGAAAAGCAAGATGGGCATTTGACAAAATCCAACACCCATTCATGATAAAAGTCTTGGAAAGATCAGGAACTCAAGGCCCATACCTAAACATGATAAAAGCAATCTATAGCAAACCAGTAGCCAACATCAAAGTAAATGGTGAGAAGCTGGAAGCAATCCCACTAAAATCAGAGACTAGACAAGGCTGCCCACTTTCTCCCTACCTATTCAACATTGTACTTGAAGTCCTAGCCAGAGCAATTCGACAACAAAAGGAGATCAAGGGGATACAAATTGGAAAGGAAGTCAAAATATCACTTTTTGCAGATGATATGATAGTGTATATCAGTGACCCTAAAAATTCCACCAGAGAACTTCTAAGCCTGATAAACAGCTTCAATGAAGTAGCTGGATATAAAATTAACTCAAACAAGTCAATGGCCTTTCTCTACACAAAGGATAAACAGGCTGAGGAAGAAATTAGGGAAACAACACTCTTCTCAATAGTCACAAATAATATAAAATACCTTGGCGTGACTCTAACTAAGGAAGTGAAAGATCTGTATGATAAAAACTTCAAGTCTCTGAAGAAAGAAATTAAAGAAGATCTCAGAAGATGGAAAGATCTTCCATGCTCATGGATTGGCAGGATCAATATAGTAAAAATGGCTATCTGGCCAAAAGCAATCTACAGATTCAATGCAATCCCCATCAAAATTCCAACTCAATTCTTCAACGAATTATAAAGGGCAATCTGCAAATTCATCTGGAATAACAAAAATCCTAGGATAGCAAAAACTCTTCTCAAGGATAAAAGAACCTCTGGTGGAATCACCATGCCTGACCTAAAGCTGTACTACAGAGCAATTGTGATTAAAAAAAAAAAAAAACTGCATGGTACTGCTATAGCAACAGACAAGTAGACCAATGGAATAGAATTGAAGACCCAGAAATGAACACACACACCTATGGTTACTTGATCTTTGACAAGGGAGCAAAAACCATCCAGTGGAAAAAAGACAGCATTTTCAACAAATGGTGCTGGCACAACTGGTGGTTATCATGTAGAAGAATGAGAATTGATCCATCCCTATCTCCTTGTACTAAGGTCAAATCTAAGTGGATTAAGGAACTTCACATAAAACCAGAGACACTGAAACTTATAGAGGAGAAAGTGGGGAAAAGCCTTGAAGATATGGGCACAGGGGAAAAATTCCTGAACAGAACAGCAATGGCTTGTGCTGTAAGATTGAGAATCGACAAATGGGACCTCATAAAGTTGCAAAGCTTCTCCAAGGCAAAAGACATCGTCATTAAGACAAAAAGACCACCAACAGATTGGGAAAGGATCTTTACCTATCTTAAATCAGATAGGGGACTAATATCCAATATATATAAAGAACTCAAGAAGGTGGACTCCAGAAAATCAAATAACCCCATTAAAAATTGGGGCTCAGAGCTGAACAAAGAATTCTCACCTGAGGAATACTGAATGGCAGAGAAGCACCTGAAAAAATGTTCAACATCCTTAATCATCAGGGAAATGCAAATCAAAACAACCCTGAGATTACATCTCACACCAGTCAGAATGGCTAAGATCAAAAATTCAGTTGACAGCAGATGCTGGCGAGGATGTGCAGAAAGAGGAACACTCCTCCATTGTTGGTGGGATTGCAAGCTTGTACAACCACTCTGGAAATCAGAGTGATTCGTCAGAAAACTGGACATAGTACTACTGGAGGATCCCACAATACCTCTCTTGGGCATATATCCAGAAGATGTTCCAACTGGTAAGAAAGACACATGCTCCACTATGTTCATAGCAACCTTATTTATCATAGCCAGAAGCTGGAAAGAACCCAGATGCCCTTCAACAGAGGAATGAATACAGAAATTGTGGTACATTTACACAAGGAGTACTACTCAGCTATTAAAAAGAATGAATTTAAGAAATTTCTAGGCAAATGGATGGACCTGGAGGGCATCATCCTGAGTGAGGTAACCCTATCACAAAAGAACTCACAAGATATGTACTCACTGATAAGTGGATATTAGCCCAGAAACTTAGGATACCCAAGATATAAGATACAATTTGCTAAACGCATGAAACTCAAGAAGAATGAAGACCAAAGTGTGGACACTTTGCCCCTTCTTCGAATTGAGAACAAAACACCCATGGAAGGAGTTACAGAGACAAAGTTTGGAGCTGTGACGAAAGGATGGACCCTTTAGGGACTGCCATATCCGGGGATCCATCCCATAATCAGCCTCCAAACACTAACACCATTGCATATACTAGCAAGATTTTGCTTGAATTGAGAACAAAACACTCATGGAAGGAGTTACAGAGACAAAGTTTGGAGCTGTGACGAAAGGATGGACCCTTTAGGGACTGCCATATCCAGGGATCCATCCCATAATCAGCCTCCAAACACTAACACCATTGCATATACTAGCAAGATTTTGCTGAAAGGACCCAGATATTGCTGTCTCTTGTGAGACTATGCTGGGGCCTAGCAAACACAGAAGTGGATGTTCACAGTCAGCTATTGGATGGACCACAGGGCCCCCAATGGAGGAGTTAGAGAAAGTACCCAAGGAGCTAAAGGGACCTGCAATCCTATAGGTGGAACAACAATATGAACTAACCATTACACCTCCAGAGCTCGTGTCTCTAGATGCATATGTATCAGAAGATGGCCTAGTCAGCCATCAGTGGAATTAGAGGCCCATTAGTTGTGCAAACTTTATATGCCTCAGTACAGGGGAAAGACAGGGCCAAGAAGTGGGAGTAGGTGGGTGGTGGGGCATGTGGGGCACTTTTGGGATAGCATTGGAAATGTAAATGAAATAAATACCCAATAAAAAAAGAAATGTAAATAAAAAAATATCTAATAAAAGAATAGAAAAGCAAAATGTGGCTGTCTACACACACTGTTAGTGGGAACGCACACACACAAAACTGGCATGTGACTTAATGTGGGTGAAAAGTCACACCAAGAGTACATTGTAAGGTTTCTGAATGGAAGTTTTGAAAAATAAACAAAGAATAAATACTGGGTTTACTCAAGGAATAAGCTTCTTAAGAAGGAGAAACAGTCATTCCAGGCTTGTGATTTCCTTCCATAAGAATTGATTCCATATCAAAGTTCCCATTCATGAGTCTCACCTAGAAAGAACTGAACGTGGGGTAGAATCAATAGTGGTTCATAGTAGGCAGAACCGGAGGTGGACCATTTCTATGACTTCAAAACATCCATGCTTACTTATATTACTTATGTTTAGCACAAGAACAGTCTAGTTGTGAATGTTAGGTAAGCTGCTGATTATCAAATCTCTACCTCACTTATCCAGAGAAAGTTATGTCATAACTACAAAAGCCCATATGCCATATTTAGAAATTCTGGCACTGCTTTTGAACTAGAACTTTGAAAAAAAAAAGGTTAAGGTATAAAAGTTGCCGGAATAGTAGACTGTTTGAGGATTTCATTATGGTTTTTGTTGTACAGTGGTTATAAAATTATTTTTAGTTCTATTCAAACAAAATGTTAGGTGTAATTATAAGTAATGAAAAAAAAATCCTGAGAGAGTGAGTAGTCTTCCAAAGTTCACATATAAGCTTTGTGCCAAAGATCCACTTTACTCCTCATCTCTCTAATCTTAAATCCTATATCTACTGACAAATGCCAATACAGTCTCAGGCACCTGCTATTTTCTATTATAAAGGAAAACCAGGAATTTTAGAAGACACAGTATAGCAACAGCAGTAATAATATAGGAAGTAAAATTTGATAAGAAAGCATTTAAGGTACTATAAAGCTTCCTTGTCTCAGATTTAAGAATTTCTGCATTCTTACATAATATTCTTCCTACTTTGCTGTTCTTTGAGCTGTCCAAACTAATTGGTTTAGAATAGACTTGCTTTTCCATAGATTTCTAGTTCCACTGGTGAGTAAAACTTATGTAACAAGTCTCTTACATAGCAAGGAACCCATCTGTGATGTTGTAAACTAACAATCTTAATAAAGTCATTCACTGAGGCAGCACACAGACATTCTCCTCTCCTGGTATATAGAATGATCACTTGGGACTCCAGGGGGAAATGATGGCTGCTTTGGATGACAGTTCTTAGAGGTTCCCTTTAGCTAGAACATTGCATAGAAGATGCCACCTGGACAGTAACATTTCCTAAGAGTCAGGTTGGTCTTCTACATATTTTATCTTAGGTTATCCAAAAGGGTCATGACTACTAAAGGAAGGGCTTAGTTCTGAAGGCGATAATCTCGTCTTACATTAATTAACCTGGGTTCTAAATTTTTGCATTGCCTTCTAGGATGTGGAAGCAACAGAAGAAAGAGAAAAATGTTAAAGTAGATTACAGGCTTGGAAGGGGATTAACAACTGGGCTATAGGGATAGTAACCATTCAACCAGTAGCCTGCCATTTCTCCAGCCCTAGAAAAGTTGTATTTTAGTGCTAGAAGGTGTTCATAGTTATTGGATCATGTCTGACTGGTGTCTCTCTATAGAGAATGGCTTTCTTCACAGGTGCCACGGCAGGCTTGGCCTTGTTCCCATGACCCAGACAAAACCCATGTCCCTCATAGTTCCTCCGACACACACCCCTGAAACAGCTTCTACAGGAGTTCACTTCATCTCTTTGTGGTACAATTTATAATTGGGCTAGAGGCTATATTGACCCTGTCTTACCACCAAAAAAATTTTTGTTTTTATTCATATACCAACGTTCTTTGAAAGCAGAGCTCTCATACAGTTTACAAATCCCTACTTAAGTCTATCAAAGACTACGAGGACAGAGAGGTGGCTGAGGGCAATATCACACAGATGTAATCCTCTCTGTTACCCAGGTAAGGCAAAAATAGTTGATCTTGTCAATCATTTTATAATGGTGGTTCCCAGTATCTTCCTCTGTGGAAAGAAAATCCCTGTGGGAGGTCCCTTAGACCAGAACAAAGTCATCTGTGACATTATTATAGTTAAATCTATATTACTAATCAGCTTAATATCAGAGACATTTTTTCTTAGTGAGAACACTTTAGTGTGTTTAAAACATCCTTACTTACCCAGTGGGAGATTCTTGATATTCTGACCAATACCACAGACAATTCAGTTGTTTTCTCAGTGAAATTAGCACCACTTGAAGCTGTGGCTCCTTGCTTAAAATTGCTAGCTAGAAAACCCTCTTCTGTCACCCACTGTCCTCTGACTCTTCCATTTTGTTAGATTTTACATCATAAGCAATTAGATCTGTACCTTGTGCTTCTTTTACCTTTTCTGTGGTCAGCTTATACAGGTGGGTGTTGTCAATTCCATCCAATATGTCTTCATCTATTAGTGATGTAAATTACTCGCTAACTGTCTGCACCAGGTTACCAGGTTATTTCCTATGGCTCCTTGGTTCCATTTCCCTGCTCGAAAAGGCTGTATCTTTGTTTTTACATGATTGTTTATATAATCTCTCACCTTTCTAAATGGGGTTTTTCATTTCACTCTCGGCTTAAAAAACAAAACAAAACAAAACAGAACAACAAGGTTCACATACTCCAGACTATTTACACAAAACCCTTTGTTTCTGGGAACTTCCTGTTCTCCTCCTTTTGTTTTTGCAAGTAACCAACATAGGGACATGACTTTTCTTTATTTTAAATAGCAATATAGTTTCTGGAGCTATGACTTTCAGGCTTCTGATGCAACATGAAGCTTTTATTTCATTTCATTAGAATGCCTCAATACAGTTTCTATTTGATCTTTTCCAACATCTACCCTACAGATATAGTTAGATGCATAATAGTATTGGGTTGCATGTGTTTGTCTATTAAAAATTTTAAATGGCCCTACTTTTGTCCATAGTTCCTGCTTATTTTATTGTCATATCATCATTTAAGCAGTATAAAATGATAGTGCATGGAAAGCTAAATGTCAGAAAACAAGAGTTAAATTCTATCATGTCACGAAATGACCTTCTTCAAGCTCCTCTAAGTTCATTTCTTCATGTTGAAAAGGAGACTAAAGTTAACCTTGCACAGATAATGTAAGAGTTAATGAGCCAAGTGAATAAACTCGTAAGGTCTTTTGTTTATGGCTAAACCCAAGGGAATCTCACATGGCATTGGGAAAGCTTGCTGTTGAAATAATTTTAGGCAAACAGTTAAAATATATATTCAAGAGTAACAGCGTAGTGACTCTTCAGCTCTGCTGGAGTTTGCAATGCTCTTTGCAGTAAGTTCTAGTGTAGGGAGCTGTTTCCACAGCTGCTATCAATTCATGTGTGCAACAGCCACGAGGCAGAGAGCATCTCACAGCACCCTTCCCCCAGTTACTACATTCTTTATGCTCTTCTGTGATGTTTCCTGGACCTTGGGTGGGTGGGGGTTGTTATAGATGGTTCATACATGGCTGAACAATCACAGTTGCCTAGCTTTCAGCCCCTTGAATAGCTAGGAGCCTCTGCAATAAAAAGTGTCTCTGACCAAGGCTGACAAAAGCAACTATCTATGGATATGAAAGGGAAGTATCATTTTCTTTCTCCTTCCATCTTTCAGTCTTCACTTGCTGTTTAACTCTTAGCCTCTTTCACAGGTTTTAATTGGGAAACGACTTTTACCATTTTCAAAGTAAAAGATTATAAAAAGAGATTAAATCATGTAGTGACTCAAATAAATGCTTCAATTCCTTTCTTTTTTGTTTTTTTATTTTACCCCATTTATATTTTATTATTTTTTTTACACTCCATATTTTATCCCTGCCCCCAATCCATACTCTGTTCAACATCACATACCTCCTCCTCACCCCCCTGTCTCCATGTGAATGTCACCAACCCAACCCCACCCGACCTCTAAACTCCCTGGGGCCTTCAGTCTCTTGAGGGTTAGATGCATCTTCTCTGAATGAACACAGACCTGGTAGTCCTCTACTGTATGTGTGTTGGGGGGCCTAATATTAGCTATTGTACACTGCCTGGTTGGTGGTCCAGTGTCTGAGAGATCTCAGGGGTCCAAGTTAATTGAGACTGTTGGTTCTCCTACAGGATCACCTTCTCCTCAGCTTCTTTCAGTCTTCCCTAATTCAACAACAGAGATCAGCTGCTTCTGTCCATTGGTTAGGTGCAAATATCTGCATCTGATTCTTTTAGCTGCTTATTGGGTCTTTCAGAGGACAGTGATAATAGGTCCCTTTTTGTAAGCGCTCCATAGCCTCAGTAATAGTGTCAGACCTTGGGACCTCCCCTTGAGCTGGATCCCACTTTGGGCCTGTCACTAGACCTTCTCCTCCTCAGACTCCTCTCCATTTCCATTCCTGTAATTCTTTCAAACTGGAACAATTATGGATCAGAGTTGTGACTATAGGATGGCAACTCCATCTCTCACTTGACATCAATTCTTCTTTCATATAGTATTTTATAAGTAGGTAGAAGAAGATGGTCTGGGATGGGTATCCACTCTTGTCCAAGTGGCTATCTTGGGATTCCTCATCTCATCACTTCCCTCTTTCTTACAGTGACAGCTATAGCACAGGTATCAGATGGAAATCCACATTCCATCTCAGGGCAAAGAGAAAGCTGAGAGAAAGATTTTTAGCCTTGTTGTTGTAAGGAATGATACCACCACTGGGGAGGGCCTTCCAGTGTTCTGCATCCTGAAATGATAGTGGTACATCAATGAAGAACATCAGAACTGAAGCTCTCAGGATCAATGTGAGTTGGAGATAATAGAGTTATCTGAAAGAGTTAAACCACGGGGAAGGGATGGCAGAGAGGGGGATGGAAACAGCTCTACTGAAACACAAGAGGGGATTTGGACAAATAGGAACCAGATGACATGGGAGCAGATGAGAGATAAAGCAGCTATAGAGGTAAATAATATTTGGCTCCAGGGTTCATGTGACATTTTATTAACCATGATAAAGTTGTTCATATAGACAAATTGTCTTTGAGAGTTTCTTGCTCTTACTGAAAAACAAAGTGAGATGTTGAATACTTTTTCCTGCCATTTAAAAGAAGTGCTTAAAATGATATTCAAATTCTATTCTTTGTAGAATAAATAATAGATATTCAAGTTTTCCATAAATAATAGATATTCTATCATGAAGATAATTCAGCAATTTTTAAAATTATTTAAATCACACTTTATAGACAACTACGCTAGCCTATTATTCTTCACGGCTGTCCATATATTTCTACATATATACTTATTTGTCACTAACTTTTAATCAAGAGTGTACATTTTCACCAAGAACAAAGCCCTCATGCAGGAATCTGATAGCAAAGCTGCCATGAGTAAAGTTCACAGGGAGCACTGCTGCCTGTTGCTTTCTACAATGACAGTAGGATTCTCTCTTAAAGAATGCAGTTTTTAAATGTTTATGCTGATCTAACCATATGCCTATGGAATTTTCTAGTCACTCATAAATATATTTATTCTAAAAAAATTGTATGTGGAGGACAACAGAAACACTACAGCTTCACTTCTGTATTTTAATCTCCCCTTATTCTGCAAAAAATATAAAAACAGCTTTATTCCAAGAATTACTAAGACAAAACTCAAAACTCTTTCAGACAAATGGGTTAGGTTTAAGCCCTCTCATCAGAGAGCTACTGCAACATTTGTATTAGTATGCAGTCCCCTAAGGTAACACCAATATGTGCTCTCTAAGGAAGAGAAATCACCTGACAGTAATAAAATCATGTCCTTCCAGAACAAACAGTATAAAGCCCTAGAGATGGACAGGAAAGAACATGGCACAGGACACATTCTTTTGTATACTCAGGGGAAAGCACCGTGCAGAGTGCAGTTATTGAGTTATGAAAGCAAGAAGTACAAAAGCCGGGAATAGGGGCTGTGCTGATGTGTGTGTGTGTGTGTGTGTGTGTGTGTGTGTGTGTGTGTGTGTGAAAATCTGAAGAGCAGGACCATGTAGGATGCTGTCCTGAGGTTCTGAGACCCTAAGGATGATGGTTAAAGATGCCAGGGGAAGAAGTGGGGATGGGGGCTTCAGGCGGACACAGAAAAGCAGTTAGCAGATGCAAAGTCATGTGGAGGCTTGGGGGAGAAGTTAAGCTAATGGGGAGTGTGATAAACAATCTGAGCAGCAGGAAAGGGCAACAGAGTCGGTGGTAACATCTGGCACACTTGAAGTACAGAACTGGAGAGAGAAGTCAGTGAAGAAGCAAATCAGAGCAGGATGTGATGATTTAGATGGTCAAAATCTAACTTCGTTCTACAATTGTCAGAAACAGTCAAAACAGTTTTTTTCTCATACCATGCACAAGAATCTAACTTGGCTCTTCAACAAGAGTCAGAGACAGTCAAAACCAGTTTTCTCTCATACAAATGATCACGTAATAAATGATAATAAAATGGCATAAACCTTCTAAATAACTGCATAATTGTTTCTGCTATTTTGAAAGAGCTGATGAATCACTTTACTGAAAAATGTGATAAATTCCAAAATGGCAGTCCTTCATAAAATAACAAAAAATAACTGAAGAAACATGTTAAAGTATGAAACAGATCCGACATTAAAAAAAAATCACTTTAATTTTAAAACACATGATACAAATGTAAGATCCACTTGATTGATTTGAAAGCATTTTTTTGGTGTGTGAACAGAAGAAAGCCGGACGTTACAGGATGAGCAGCATCATCCGCCTCATTCCATGTATTGTCCATATTATAGAAAAATCGCATCCTGTGCCTACCAACCACCTTATCACTGAATGCTGACCTAGAGGCATCTCCATCAACCATGGCTATTCTGAGCAACTCTCAATATCCTTGTCTTGTTCGCACCTGCAATTAGAGAATGAATTAGGAATCATTATGGAAGAAAACAAAGTTCTCACTGATAATGACTTTGCATTTCTAGAAGGACTTAAAAGAACCCAGGTTAGGTCAAGGCATATACTACCATATTGAGGTAAGGATCAGCAATTTGCTAAAAGACCAATAGAAATAAATTCCAAAATGGCATGGCTAATTGTGGTATAGCAAGTATTCTGGAGATTTAATCCTTGACATGTATTCTTAGGCATTGAAATATACAATTTTGTATTACACGCAATGTTTTCAATATGTATATATAATGAATGTCACATACATGTGTGATTGCACATGCCTCTGCCACATCCTCCACTAACCTGTTCTCCTTTCTGTATTCTGGCCCCATTAGCCTCTCTCCAGACACAGTATGCATCTTCCTGACTCAAAAGTATTCAGACCCACTCTTTCCTCTGTCTAGGCCCCCTCTCTCTCTTTTAACCAAGGTTGTTTTTCAAAAGTGACTTCATGAAGATTTTTAAATGAGTCTTCACCTACCATTGCTTCACAAAATTTTTCAGGATTCCTTAAATATTCTATTCCTTCCTCTGTGAGATATTGCCTACTCTGTTCAAACCACTTGCACATATAAGCACCACTCACACTTTAAGACAAACAGCTAACCCAACAGACAGACACTCACAGGGATAGACACACAGAGAAATAGGGACAAACATTCACAAGACTGCCTTCAAGCACATGCAACAGACATTCAGAGACACGCAACAGTCGGAGCATGGCAGACACAGGGAGCATGAAGTAGAAAATTCAAGTCTGGACTCATTCTTGGTTACACAACTCCAAGGGGAAGCACTTTTATTTCTTTCCTTAAGAAACACCAGTGCATTATTGGTGACTTGGACTTAATCACTACATCGTTGCAATCTATGCATTAGCTTGCTATAAGGTGACAGTACCAACCCCTATTACTTACTATAAGGTGACAGTACCAACCCCTATTAAAAGTAGTTACAGGAGTAGGGTGATCTCAAAAAACCCATTGTATTTACTTTTATATTGTGATAAAACACTCTGATCAAAAACAGGCTAAGAAAGGGTTTATTTGGGCTTTCAGCTCCAGAGGGTTAGTCCACAATGGTGGGGGAGGCATTGTATCAGGAGCAGGAAGCTGGCTGGCTGATCACATCTCAGCTTCATAGTACATCAAGGAGGAAGTAGGGCAAGTCTACATACCCTTACAGCCCAACCTCTCCAAACACTGCTTCCACCATGAACCTATTGGGGACATTTTTCATCCAAAACACAGGAGGAAGCCTAAATGCTGCAGATGTATGTGAAGTGCTACCATTGTCAATGCCCACTGCTGACTGGCTGTGTGTGATACATTATGAATGACTCACTCACTGACCCCTGGCTCCTCCCATGCAGGACAATCAGGACAGCTTTGAAAGTGCACAGTACTGTCTACATATGTTCATTGTTTTAGTTTTGTTCCATTACTGGAGAAATAGCTCACCAATGCCCTCACTGGAGAGCTTGTTAAGTCCTTAGTAAAGAAGGTTCCTCAACTTATTTTAAAGAAGACACATGTCAATTAGAATAGTTTTAGTATTAACTACTGTATCAAATACCGTGTAAAGCTTGTTGATTTAGAATAGTGAGGTATAGTGTATGGTATCTACTGTTGGCTGATTAAAGACTGTGTATCACATAGTCCTCTCTCAATGTAACCCATGCTCGCAGAGTTCTGAATATTTTCCCAGGTCAGTGTTCCAGTCTCAGGATGACCCAGAAATTTGGAATTTGGGCTGATGACTTACTGGTCATAACTGGGCACTCTGCCCCATTCAATGAAAAAAAGTAAGTGAGTACTGTCCTAGCAAATGCCTGGTAGAAAGTAGGCAGTCAGATGTGGTCCATGAGCAACACTTCGCACTAGCCTTGTTCAATAATGAAACTTGAGAGTCCACTGACAGATACATGAGACCTACTGCCATTCTGACTTTAATAAAAAGGATTAATATAATTACTACTCAAGAGTAGTAGTTTTTAGACTCTTTATTAAAGAGTGTATGATCATATAAGTCAGAAATAGAACTGGAAGGCTGAGTGTTTAAGATCTGTCTGAGGCAGGTGTTATACAATTTTCTTTTAAAAGATTATGTTGTAAGCAATCTTTTTTCACTTGAGGTCTCCAATGGAATTCCCACAACAGATAAAAATAATGTTCTAACCAGTTGATCCTTACTTCTTTCAGATAAAACTGCTGTGTAATAGAAATAAAATAGGTTAACTTTATATTTGTTCTGTTTGTTAGAGCAAGGTACACCATAAATACCCACTTATAATGACTTCTTCCTAGTATATCTCAAAAATCCTAAAATAACAGCAATGAACTTGCCACCGAATCCATCTAAACAAAATGAACTAAATGTATTTTTAAAAAGATTGCTAGAAAAGCCTGCTGAGTATAATTCTTAATGCTTTCCTACTCTGTCTGCTGGCTGGCTGAACTGTGCTGCAGAGAGGTCCAACACAAAATGATGGTGTTTTATTATCACCTGCATCATACTAAGCTCAATGGGGCACTTGTCAATGGTCACTCATGAGTCCAGTGGTCCAACGGTCACTCATGGTCACAATGAGTCCCTAGCTCACAGTTTCTATCAAACTCATGCCCTTCTCCAGCTACCTCCAAATGCTTATCTAATCCTTTATCTGTATTTCTTTTATACAAATACTATTCAGTTATCTAATGTATGTAAACTGCTTTGAGCAGTGCTTGGCACACAGTCACCAACTATTGATTATGATCACTGCCTCCTGTTTTACAAATGATGTTTTATATGTTACATGCCCTGCAGATTATAAAGTATGATTACCTAAGTGGTTCATTCTAGTTCTCCCTAGTGGAAGAAAGCTTACTATCCAAGGCAACTTCTGTATTATCTTTTTCTTATTTAGGAGAGAAAAGGTAAACGACCTCACAAGTGAGCAAAGAGATAAAAAAATACTTGTATATACATTTATCTATGTGTCCCTAAGACATTATCTGAAACAGTAAATACCAAGAATTATTAAAAGGGAATATGACAATTGTACCACAGGGCTGAACTGAGTACAGCTGTCCCCACACTGCATTGCCACCACTGAGGCAGAGTCAATTCAAGATCATTGAAAAATTTCCAATATATATTTTATTTTGATAATAATGAATCTGATATGCTCTAATGGTCTCTGGTTTCTCATATGTCATCCATACATCATTCATTCCATTCACTTAAAGCGTCATCTTCATGTACAGGTATATCTGTTGGTGACTGGTCGAGAGACGTCGAATCTTTATACCTCATAGAGCTCAGCTCGGACTGTATCTCAGTTGCTGAAGTTTTTGACCCCCAGAAGGATTTCACTGCCGCCCTGGTGGGATAAAAACATAGGAACATTGAAACAATAAAAACTAAACTAAATGAAGTTCGTGATTATATTTTCATTCTATAAAAGTGCCTTTTACTCAAAATTTTAATTCCACTTGGAATAAACCAGCTGCACCGTCACTGATGAAGCCTCAGATTTGTCAGGTATAACACACATAGAGTCAGGGTTTGTCTTTAAGGGAATTGGGAGGTTACAATGACCAAGTTTTAAGGTAGTGAGAGCAGCAAAAGGTATTCACATTTTTCTATTTTTTTTTAAACAGCTGCTTTGTAAAATTATAAACTGCTTATCTGAAAGCTCTCCCATGCCTGGGAAGAAATCATGATGTTGTTTTTAAAAGCATCCATATACAAGATGGGGTAGCCTGAAAGGACAGCATCAGGATGCATACAGGAGACCCTGTGGGGCAATGGTCTGAGTTTCACTGCAAATGCGTGGGGATTGAGGAAGATGTCAGTCTAAGGTGACAGCGCATCCCAGCCTTTCACCTACCAATTTATGATGATGAAAATCAATACGAAGATCACAAATATGCAGATAATGACTCCTATGGTCAGCACGAAAACTAAGACTGCATCAGTGTCTGGTCTGCTGGATCTTCTCATCTGCAGTTCTAAAAGTAGAGAAACATCCAGTGATGGATGCCATCAGAAACAAGTGGGGAATGACTATCTAAATTAGCTGTTCCTTTAAAGTAATTTTGTGGATATAATCTCACTTTCTGAGATAAATAGAAGAGTAATTGCTGGAAATAGGGTAGGGATATACTTAGTTTGCTAACAAGCTGGGAAGAGGACTTTCTCAAACAGACTATCCTGGCTGTATTTCTTGGACTTTTTTTGGGGATTTCAGCCTGTCTAGTCATTTATCAAGTGAATTATTTCAGTAAGCCAAAGTTTTAAATTTTGATTCAGTATGATTTAGTCAATGTTACTTTATGGTGATTGTTCTGAGTCATGTCTAAGAAACCTAAGAAGCCTATTACTAAGGCATGCAGACGTTCTTCCATTTCCTCCTTAAAACACCATTGACCTAAATTTTATGCCTAGGATTCTGATTTACCCCTAGTTTTTAACATATAAGCTTGGGGTTGACACTCATTGTTCTCACACACACTCATAAGTCAGATGTTCTCTTTCTGTTGTCAGGCTGTTGAGGGGGGCAGAGCCAGTTTGCAGATGTGTACCAGCATCGCTATTCCATAGGCTGGTGAGGGGGCAGTATATATCAGTGATACAGTTTGTGAAATTGATAGCTTCCCAAAGGTTCTTTTTTCCCCCAAATTCTAAAACACACAAAAATAATCCATTATTTTTGAAAGGGGCATATGAGTAAATACTGTGTTATACAGGTAAGTAAACCAGAGACCAGAGAGGTCGAATTATCTGTATAAACTATGATTTGACTATTTTACCATTTTAATTTTACTATGTACCACTATGTGAGGATCTCTGTGTGGCAATCTCCTGGTTTGTTCCTATCCTCTTAATGCTGTTCTTATAGTGCAAATGCAATTTTGTGACCCCCCCTTTAACGAGTCCTATGCACAATCACAAAGGTGCATTTATATCTGTCTTCCAATAATGTCAGACTGAAAAACAACCAAGGATTTCAGATTTGTAGAAATGGAAGATTTTAAGACAGAGAGATAATGTTTAGGAGTATGTTCTGAAGGAAAATGCAAAATTCATTAGATTTCACTCACTAGCACTCAACATCAGCCAAGAGAGGATGGAGAGTAAGGGGTGTAGAGATGTTTATTCCTGAAGAGCAGTCATCTTGCAAGGACCACACAAACCACCTGCATATCTAAGTTTCTTAAGAAAGCTGAATTTCCTCTTAAATTTTTCTAATAAAACTTAAATGCAATTAAAATAATGAAAAATGACTTGAATTTCAATGCTTAATGTTTTAAATAAACACAGCTTATCATTACCAAAACAAAGTACCATAAATTGGGTAACTTAACAGCACAAACTTATTTCATATTCTGGATGCTATAAATAATTTAAAAATGAATTGTAGGGCCTAGTGAGTCTGGGGCTACCTTCTCAGTTTTGGTAGCTGAGCTGGATTTGTTTTCATGTACCTGTCCCCACCCCTGCCTCTCTCATTTCTCTTCCTTCTTCCTTTACTGCCCTTCCCTTTGCTTAACTCTCCCTCTCTTTCTTCTGGTTCTCTCTCCCCTTTCCAAAGTTCTCTTTTTTAGGACACCAGTCACAGTTTCATCTTCATGGACCTCTTTGTATATTTACAATCTAAGTACTGAAAACTTCGGAGATCAACATATCTTAGGGGCATACAATTAAATCTTCAAACAATGCCTAATTATGGAAGACAGTGATCAGTAATTGTGAATGGAAACATGATAAAGGAAGGAGAAAGAAACAAATGGGAAAGGGAAATTTTCTTTTTCCTCTCCACCACTTCTCTGCCTCTCTCTGTCTCTGTCTCTGTCTCTCTGTCTCTGAATCTCCTCTCTCTCTCTCTCTCTCTCTCTCTCTCTTTCTCTCTCTCTCTGTCTCTGAATCTCCTCTCTCTCTGAATCTCCTCTCTCTCTCTCTCTGAATCTCCTCTCTCTCTCTCTCTCTCTCTCTCTCTCTCTCTCTCTCCTCCCCCATCCCTCCCTCCCTCCCTCCCGCCCCTCCTCCCTCTCCCCCTCCTCTCTCTCCCCCTCTCTCTGGAACATGGTTTCTCCCTGTTGACCTTGGGTTCAGAGTCCGCGGACACCCCAAGTTCCACAGAGGACTCTCCAAGCGATCTTAGGACCTCTGGTGAGTGGAGCACAACTTCTGTCAGGAGGCAGATTCGAGCACCAGATATCTGGGCACCTTCCCTGCAAGAGGAGAGCTTGCCTGCAGAGAGTGCTCTGACCACTAAAACTCAGGGGAGAGCTAGTCTCCCAGGTCTTGCTGATAGAGGCTAACATAATCGCCGGAGGAACAAGCTCTAACCAGAGACAACTATAACAAATAACTCCAGAGATTAAAAGATGGCAAAACGCAAACGTTAGAATCTTACTAACAGAAACCAAGACCACTCACCATCAACAGAACGCAGCACTCCCAACTCACCCAGTCCTGGGCAACACAACACACCCGAAAAGCTAGACCCGGATTTAAAAGCATATCTCATGATGATGGTAGAGGACATCAAGAAGGACTTTAATAACTCACTTAAAGAAATACAGGAGAACACTGCTAAAGAGTTACAAGTCCTTAAAGAAAAACACAAAAACAACCAAACAGGTAGAAGTCCTTAAAAAAAAACAGGAAAACACATCCAAACAGGTAATGGAAATGAACAAAACCTTACTAGACCTAAAAAGGGAAGTAGACACAATAAAGAAAACCCAAAGTGAGGTAACGCTGGAGATAGAAACCCTAAGAAAGAAATCTGGAAACATAGATGCGAGCATCAGCAACAGAATACAAGAGTTGGAAGACAGAATCTCAGGTGCAGAAGATTACATAGAGAACATCGGCATGGCAATCAAAGAAAATGGAAAATACAAAAAGATCCTAACTCAAAACATCCAGGAAATCCAGGACACAATGAGAAGACCAAACCTAGGGATAATAGGAGTAGATGAGAATGAAGATTTTCAACCTGAAGGGCCAGCAAATATCTTCAACAAAACTATAGAAGAAAACGTCCCAAACCTAAAAAAAGAGATGCCCATGAACATACAAGAAGCCTACAGAACAACAAATAGACTGGACCAGAAAAGAAATTCCTCCCGACACATAATAATCAGAACATCAAATGCACTAAATATAGAATATTAAAAGCAGTAAGGGAAAAATGTCAAGTAACATATAAACGCAGGCCTATCAGAATTACACCAGATTTTTCACCAGAGACTATGAAAGCCAGAAGATCCTGGACAGATGTTATACAGACACTAAGAGAACACAAATGCCAGCCCAGGCTACTATACCCAGCAAAACTCTCAATTACCATAGATGGAGAAACCAAAGTATTTCACAACAAAACCAAATTCACACATTATCTTACCACGAATCCAGCCCTTCAAAGGATAAAAACAGAAAAAAAAAAATACAAGGACTGAACCACACCCTAGAAAAAACAAGAAAGTAATCCTTCAACAAACCAAAAAGAAGACAGCCACAAGAACAGAATGCCAACTCTAACAACAAAAATAATAGGAAGGAACAATTACTTTTCCTTAATATCTCTTAATATCAATGGACTCAATTCCCCAATAAAAAGACATAGACTAACAGAGTGGCTACACAAACAGGACCCAACATTTTGCTGCTTACAGGAAACCCATCTCAGGGAAAAAGACACTACCTCAGAGTGAAAGGCTGGAAAACAATTTTCCAAGCAAATGGTCTGAAGAAACAAGCTGGAGTAGCCATTCTAATATCAGATAAAATCAACTTCCACCCCATAGTTATCAAAAAAGACAAGGAGGGACACTTCATACTCATCAAAGGTAAAATTCTCCAGGAGGAACTCTCAATTCTGAATATCTATGCTCCAAATGCAAGGGCAGCCACATTTATTAAAGAAGCTTTAGTAAAGCTCAAAGCACACATTGCACCTCACACAATAATAGTGGGAGACTTCAATACACCACTTTCATCAATGGACAGATCGTGGAAACAGAAACTAAACAGGGACACAGTGAAACTAACAGAAGTTATGAAACAAATGGATGTAACAGATATCTACAGAAAATTTTATCCTAAAACAAAAGGATATACCTTCTTCTCAGCACCTCATGGTACCTTCTCCAAAATTGAACATATAATTGGTCACAAAACAGGCCTCAACAGATACAAAAATATTGAAATTGTCCCATGCATCCTATCAGATCACCATGGACTAAGTCTGATCTTCAATATAAACATAAATAATAGAAACAACATAAATAGTAGAAAGCCAACATTCACATGGAAACTGAACAACACTCTTCTCAATGATACCTTGGCCAAGGAAGGAATAAAGAAAGAAATTAAAGACTTTTTAGAGTTTAATGAAAATGAAGCCACAACCTCCCCAAACTTATGGGACACAATGAAAGCCTTTCTAAGAGGAAAACTCATAGCTCTGAGTGCCTCCAAAAAGAAACTAGAGAGAGCACACACTAGCAGCCTGACAACACACCTAAAAGCTCTAGAAAAAAGGAAGCAAATTCATCCAAGAGGAGTAGAAGGCAGGAAATAATCAAACTCAGGGGCAAAATCAACCAAGCGGAAACAAGAAGAACTACTCTAAGAATCAACCAAAAGAGGAGCTGGTTCTTTGAGAAAATCAACAAGATAGATAAACCCTTAGCCAGACTCATTAGAGGGCACGGGACAGCATACTAATTAACAAAATCAGAAGTGAAAAGGGAGACATAACAACAGATCCTGCAGAAATCCAAAACACCATTAGATCTTTCTACAAAAGGCTATACTCAACAAAACTGGGATACCTAGATGAAATGGACAAATTTCTAGACAGATACCAGGTACCAAAGTTAAATCAGGATCAGGTTAACAATTTAAACAATCCTATATCCCCTAAAGAAATAGAAGCATTCATTAATAGTCTCCCAACCAAAAAAAGCCCAGGACCAGTTGGATTTAGTGCAGAGTTCTATCAGACCTTCAAAGAAGATCTAATTCCAGTTCTGCACAAACTATTCCAGAAAATAGAAGCAGAAGGTACTCTACCCAATTCATTCTATGAAGCCACAATTACTCTGATACCTAAACGACAGATCCAACAAAGATAAAGAACTTCAGACCAATTTCCCTTATGAATATGATGCAAAAATACTCAATAAAATTCTCGCTACCCGAATCCAAGAACACATTAAAACAATCATCCATCCTGACCAAGTAGGTTTTATTCCAGGGGTCCAGGGATGGTTTAATATTCGGAAATCCAACAACTTAATCCATTATATAAACAAAGACAAAAACCACATGATCATCTCGTTAGATGCTGAGAAAGCATTTCACAAAATCCAACACCCATTCATGATAAAAGTCTTGGAAAGATCAGGAATTCAAGGCCCATACCTAAACATGATGAAAGCAATCTACAGCAAACCAGTAGCCAACATCAAAGTAAATGGTGAGAAGTTGGAAGCAATACCACTAAAATCAGGCTAGACAAGGCTGCCCACTTTTTCCCTACCTATTCAACATTGTACTTGAAGTCCTAGCCAGAGCAATTAGACAACAAAAGGAGTTCAAGGGGATACAAATTGGAAAGGAAGAAGTCAAAATACCACTTTTTGCAGATGATTTGATAGTATATATAAGTGACCCTAAAAATTCCACCAGAGAACTCCTAAACCTGATAAACAGCTTCAGTGAAGTAGCTGGATATAAAATTAACTCAAACAAGTCAATGGTCTTTCTCTACACAAAGAATAAATAGGCTGAGAAAGAAATTAGGGAAACAACACCCTTCTCAATAGTCGAAAATAATATAAAATATCTTGGCCTGACTCTAACTAAGGAAGTGAAAGATCTGTATGATAAGAACTTCAAGTCTCTGAAGAAAGAAATTAAAGAAGATCTCAGAAGTTGGAAAGATCTCCCATGCTCATTGATTGGCAGGATCAATATAGTAAAAATGGCTATCTTGCCAAATGCAATCTACAGATTCAATGCAATCCACATCAAAATTCCAACTCAATTCTTCAACAAGTTAGAAAGAGCAATCTGCAAATTCATCTGGAATAACAAAAATCCTAGGATAGCAAAAACTCTTCTCAAGGATAAAAGAACCTCTGGTGGAATCACCATGCCTGACCTAAAGCTGTACTACAGAGCAATTGTGATAAAAACTGCATGGTAATGGTATAGCGACAGACAAGTAGACCAATGGAATAGAATTGAAGACCCAGAAATGAACACACACACCTATGGTCACTTGATCTTTGACAAGGGAGTTAAAACCATCCAGTGGAAAAAAGACAGCATTTTCAACAAATGCTGCTGGCACAACTGGCGTTTATCATGTAGAAGAATGAGAATTGATCCATTCCTATCTCCTTGTACTAAGGTCAAATCTAAGTGGATCAAGGAACTCCACATAAAACCAGAGACACTGAAACTTATAGAAGAGAAAGTGGGGAAAAGCTTCGAAGATATGGGCACATGGGAAAAATTCCTGAATAGAACAGCAATGGCTTGTGCTGTAAGATTGAGAATTGACAAATGGGACCTCATGAAACTCCAAAGCTTCTGCAAGGTAAAAGACACTGTCAATAAGACAAAAAATGCCACCAACAGATTGGGAAATGATCTTTACCTATCTTAAATCAGATAGGGGACTAATATCCATTATATATAAAGAACTCAAGAAGGTGGACTCCAGAAAATCAAATAACCCTATTAAAAAATGGGGATCAGAGCTAAACAAATAATTCTCACCTGAGGAATACCGAATGGCTGAGAAGCACCTGAAAAAATGTTCAACATCCTTAATCATCAGGGAAATGTAAATCAAAACAACCCTGAGATTCCATCTCACACCAGTCAGAATGGCTAAGATCAAAAATTCAGGTGACAGCAGATGCTGGCAGGGATTTGCAGAAAGAGGAACACTCCTCCATTGTTGGTGGGATTGCATGCTTCTACAACCACTCTGGAAATCAATCTGGAGTTTCCTCAGAAAACTGGACATAGTACTACCAGAGGATCCCGCAATACCTCTCCTGGGCATGTATCCAGAAGATGTCCCAACAGGTAAGAAAGACACATGCTCCACTATGTTCATAGCAGCCTTATTTATCATAGCCAGAGGCTGCAAATAACCCAGATGCCCCTCAACAGAGGAATGGATACAGAAATTGTGGTACATTTACACAATGGAGTACTACTCAGCTATTAAAAAGAATGAATTTATGAAATTCCTAGGCAAATGGATGGACCTGGAGGGCATCATCCTGTGTAAGTTAACCCTATCACAAAGGAACTCACATGATATGTACTGACTGGTAAGTGGATATTAGCCCAGAAACTTAGAATACCCAAGATATAAGATACCATTTGCAAAACACATGAAACTCAAGAAGAACGAAGACCAAAGTGTGGACACTTTGCCCCTTCTTAGAATTGGGAACAAAACACCCACGGAAGGTGTTACAGAGACACATTTCGGAGCTTAGACGAAAGGATGGATCATCTAGAGACTGACATATGTGGGGATCCATCCCATAATCAGCCTCCAAGTGCTAACACCTTTGCATACACTAGCAAGATTTTATCGAAAGGACCCAGATGTAGCTGTCTCTTGTGAGACTATGCCGGGGCCTAGCAAACACAGAAGTGGATGCTCACAGTCAGCTATTGGATGGATCACAGGGCCCCCAATGGAGGAGCTAGAGAAAGTACCCAAGAATCTAAAGGGATCTGCAACCCTATAGGTGGAACAATATGAACTAACCAGTACCCACCCGGAGCTCCTGTCTCTAGCTGTATATGTATCAGACGATGGCCTAGTCGGCCATCAGTGGTAAGAGAGGCCCATTGGTCTTGCAAACTTTATATGCCTTAGTACAGGGAAACGCCAGGGCCAAAAAGTGGGAGTGGGTGGGTAGGGGAGTGGGGGGAAGGGTATGGGGGACTTTTGGGATAGCATGGGAAACGTAAATGAGAAAAATACCTAATAAAAAATTAAAATTAAAAAAAGAAAGTGTAACTAGTAAACATTTATTTTTCTATTTTATTTTTATTGGACATTTTCTTCATTTACTTTTCAAGTGCTATTTTAAAAGCCCCCTATACCCTCCCCCAGCTCTGCTCCCCAATCCACCCACTCCTGCTTCCTGGTCCTGGCATTCCCCTGTATTGGGGCATATGGTCTTCCCAAGGCCAAGGACCTCTCCTCCCATTGATGGCCAACTAGGCCATCCTCTGCTCCATATGCAGCTAGAGACATGAGCTCTGAGGGTGTTGGTTAGTTCATATTGTTCTTCCTTCTATAGGGTTGCAGACCCCTTTAGCTCCTCCATTGGGGGTCCTGTGTTCCATCCAATAGCTAACTGTGAGTATCTGCTTCTGTATTTGCCAGACACTGGCATAGCCTCACAAGAGATAGCTCTCTAAAAAACCCTTTGGAGCTGATTTTCATTTTAATAAAGGGCACTGCAGAGCATGGTTTCCAGATTGCAAGAAAAACTTTTTAGACTGGAATTAGCTTCAGGAAATGCACATGCTCCCTTCAAGAGTACCACTTACCTACCACTTCTAGAAGAAACGTCTCTGGGAATCAGAGTTCTAGAATATTTAGTGATATAGTGGCTAATTTGGATCTCATCTTGACTACATCCGAAGTCAACTAAAAGCCAAGCAGGTGAGCACAGCTATGAGAGAGTTTTCTTGGTGTCAGGCTACATAAAATGACATGGGAGAAGGACTCTTTTGCCTGCTTGTCCTCACTCTTGCTGTCAGCTTCATCTAGCCTGATGCTGAGGCATGGCTTTTCTGGTATTAGAACCTATTTCTTTAAGACTCCAATTTAGTTGGACGATCAGCTGAGGAATCAAGCCTCATGGGCTGAACAACTAATGGATTCTTGGTCTTCCACAGGGACACTGCCATTGTTGGGCTATCTGAACCACAGTCTGGAAAGCACTCTAATAAATCCCTCTAATACTTAGGCTACCACTTCTGCTCTCTAGAGAATCCAAACACAAATGAGTTCTCATAAGAACTTGTAACCAAATACTCTTACCAACAAAGAGAACATTAAAGATGGTTAAGAGGAACTAATTCAGAGGAAATAGAAGATGTCATAGGTTAAACTTAATGAACATTACATATTTTACAATTTTACATTTCACGGGAAAAAAAACAATTTCTAGTACTCAAAGTCATGTTCAAAGCTAGAGCAAGAACTTTAACACTGCATTATCAAAAACATAATTTAAAGCCAGCCATGATAGCACATCACACCTTTAACACCAGCACTTAGGAAGCAGAGACAAGCAGATGAGTTCAAAGGCAGCCTTGTCTGGTGAATTCCAGAATAGTCAGGGCTACCTAGAGAAACCCTATCTCAATACACACACACACACACACACACACACACACACACACACACACACACACAGGGGGGGGGGAGAAAGAGAGAGAGAGAGAGAGACTTCAAATGGATAACTCTAAAAAGAAGTGCTCTGATTTTTTAAGTCTTAATTATATTTTCTTCTGTAACCATACATGATAATCCATTTGTGTATGTTCATTTTCATAGTAGAAATAAAGCACTAGTATATTTCAAGTTGAAGGTCTAGGCTTTATTTTTTTTTAATGATGAACTCTTTTGCTTAAAGATTCATTTACTGATGTATATGAGTGCTTTGTTTGCATGTAGGTCTGTACACCAGAAGAGAGCATTGCATCCTATTAAAGACTGTTGTGAGCTGCCATGTGAGTACTGGAAATTGTACTCAGGACCTATGGAAGAGCAGCCAGTGCCCTTAGCTGAGCCATCTCTAGCTCCAGGACTGGGTTTTTAAAAGAACAGCTTCCTGTAATTTATGTGCCAGATCCATATTGGTCTACTAAGTCAGAAGCTCTAGTGTGGTGTTGCTAGAGATCTGTGTTTTAAAAAGCCCTTTAGGGAGTTTTGATATTCATGGAGTTTGGGATGTAAGTTTGGGGTATAATCAAAGCAAAACACTACTGGATACTCACCATTTGTTGTATAGACGGTGAATTTAACAGATGCCACCATTTCATTATTATCCAAGGTGTCACATTCAAAAGCCAGAGGACGAATTTCTCTCGTTATTTCCAAGACTGCTGAGTCATTTGTCAGTATAACAGGTTGCTATTAAAGAAGAAAGTATGAATGGTCTTAACTGGGTTCACTTAAATGCCAACCAAGACAGTGAAAGACAAGTAGGACTTGCTAGATCATTAGCAAACACAATAGGTTGCCAAGGGAAGGAAGCACTCTAACAAAAGGAGAGTTGCTCATGCTCTTATCCTAGTCTGTGATTAATTATACATATATGATTTAGAATCAGATTCTCTAGACTTCAAATCCCAACCCGTTGACTATGGACAGTACTTTCTGTGCTAGTTAGTGTTTGTCAACTGGACACAGCTAGGGTCATCGGGCAAGAAAAAATGTCAATTGAGAAAATGCCTCTATCTAACTGAACTGTTGGCAAGTCTCTAGGGACATTTTCTTGACGAATGACTGATGTGAGAGGGTCCAGACCAATGTGCGTGGAGTCACTGTGGGCAGGTGGTCTTGGGATGTATAAGAAAGTGGGCTGAGTTAGTCATGTAGAGAAAGTATTAATGGTTCTTCCTCGGGTTCCTCGGATTTCTCTCAGTGTTGAAGTGTTACTTGGAATTGTAAGCTTCTGTACTGGCTGGTTTTGTGTCAGTTTGACAAAACTATAATTATCACAGAGAAAGGAGCTGCAGTTGAGAAAATGCCTCCTTGAGATTCAGCTGTAAGACATTTTCTCAATTAGTGATCAAGTGAGGAAATCCCCTTGTGCATGGTGCCATCTCTGGGCTGGTAGTCTTGGGTTCTATAAGAGAGCAGGCTGAGCAAGCCAGGGGAAGCAAGCCAGTAAGGAACATCCCTCCATGGCCTCTGTATCAGCTCCTGCTTCCTGACCTGCTTGAGTTCCAGTCCTGACTTCCTTTGATGATGAACAGCAATGTGGAAGTGTAAGCTAAATGAATAAACGCTTTCTTCCCTAACTTGCTTCTTGGTCATGATATTTGTGCAGGAATAGAAACTCTGACTAAGACAGTTTCAGTAACTATTTCCTCCCTAAGTTGGTTTTGATCAGTGTTTTATCACAGCAACAGAAAAGCAAACTAAGACACTTTCTATACGATAATTACTCATCTGTAAAACAACACAATTTATATTTAAGTCTATAGAGTTGTTATATGTTGTGTAAGTGAGCGCTAACACTCATTGATCTGGCATTTAAAACACCTTTAATTAATGTTATCTATTATTTATCATGCCATACCTATATAACCCAATAAGAATCTTGATTCCAAAACAGAATATATCATAAACTGTGTGAATTTAAGTTATGATTATAGATGACCTTAAGATATATGTACTTTTAGTCTGACAAAAAAAATCAAATTCCAATCGTATAATAACGTTGTATGATTTTAACTCCATTTTTCAAATTGCTTTCTTAAAACATCAGTGCTGGGTGCCAAATATTATCAGCCACTATAAATATGGGATTATTTATACACAGAATACTCACTTGGTCTGGCTTTAGAAGCTTCCATACATATTTGAAACGATTTTCAGGAGATATATGAACACATGATAGTCTAGCACTATCAAGATTTTCAGAAATTGGTTTACCCCCTGAAAAAAAGAAGAAAAAAAAATCGACAATACCACTGGGCATAGAACTGCTTTATCTGGCCATACTCTTTTTCTAAGTAAACAATTTTAATTATATCAGTAACCAAGGATCAGGAGACATAACACTATCAAGACACTGAGCATACTATAATACACATCTCTCTCTCTCTCTCTCTCTCTCTCTCTCTGTGCGTGTGTGTGTGTGTGTACATAATATGAGAGACTGGCTCTGAAAATCTAACTTTCTAATTTTTCCAGTTGAATAAACAGATCCAAAGTTATGATGGAATCTACTGATGATCCCAGAGAAGATAACAAAAGCCAGGTTAGAATCCAGGTCTCAAATCCTATGTCCCTACAGTGGCAAATAGTTTTACTGTAAGGAAAACGTTACACTGCCTGAGGACCCTTTCTTGTATGCAACACTGCTGTAAAAAGTCATCCTCAGATGCAGAAACCAACTGGATGCTGAAGACACTGAATCTTCTAATTGGGAGTCTGATTATAGAGGCATCACCAAAAGAAGCAGGAGAGCAGACACCAGAGCTTTTCATGTGGATACAGGACAATGTGGCAAAGGAAAAGGCATTCAACTTAGTGATATGTTACTTTGAACCTGGAGATCTGCCCGTGGCTTCTAATTTAGGGTTACAAAACCTCATTAAACAAGTTTAAATGTCAGAAATGCCCGATACGAAACGAACAGCTCCAAGTTCCGAGTTTAAGGTCAACCAATCTACAGATAAAATGTCATGGCCATAGCATCAAAAGTGTTCCACTTCAGGGCAGGCTCAAATACAGACCCCAGGCCCAGTGAAACAGCAGCATATCACAGTCTATACATCACTGAAATGTAAATCAAAAGCAGGGCTACTTAGAGCTCTGATTGTCTAGACATGGGGAATTTAATTTTTTATTATTTCTTTTTATCAGTTGATGAGTCTCCCTGTACTCAGTACTGGTTGAGGTTAAAGGTCCTTTCCCAGCACAAACCCTCCTTCAGCACATATGGATTCAACTTACAGCCACAATCAACAGGTCCACGGCATTCTTCCACACGAACAACACACTTGGATTCACCTCCAGGGCATCCATTGGTTAAAATTACTTCTCTGATACCAACACCTTTAGTTAAAGAAATGAGCAAATGTTCACATAAAAGTAACTGCCATGGATCTTCCCTCCCATTCTGGTCTGTACTTTCTTTAGTTAAATTTTTTTTTTGTTTTGAGAATGTTCTCTTAATTTTAAAAATTAAGTCCCCAAGTTCAAGATGACAACACACATAGATTTCTGTAGACTCCCTGCTCCACTGATTTCCTAAAACGGTATTTCCTCAAGAATGTCTCATAAGATGCATGGTTGCTATTTCCATCAGAAAAAGGATTCTATGCTCACATGTACATTATTTTTGAAGTCAAAACTTATTTATAAATGCATGTTTTAAACTGATAGCTTTTTTTTCCTTTTTAGAGTACATAAAATATGCTTCCTAAAGCCAATAAAATCACATTTGAAATAATACATAGGTTTACAAACATTTATCTGATCATGGAAATTTTCAGAGTTGGGGTTTAAGCTTCTGAGAAAAATTCCAAAATCATATTTTACATGCTGCTTTTTAATAGCTGTATTGACAAAGTCTCTGTATTAAGTATAGATGGGATAAACTATTAAGCACACCAGCAAGACACTCCTTCTGAAACTGTCACATACTTTAACAAGAAATCAAACAGTTACTAGCTGATCCTAGAGTCAGTGGTTTCTAGTTCCATCCTGTAATGAACAATGCAGTAGTCTGGGCAGTCTAACTTCATCTTCTGGTCTGCTAGAGCCCCCTCTTTAGCCCCTAACAAGGTGTTAATCATAAGCTCAGTTTACAGAAAGGAAAGGCTGAAGATGACAGGTGGCTTACAAATGTATGAGTCCATGCATACAAGTCATCCAGAGAGCTTTATAAACATGTGAGCCCCGTCTTGAAAATGTCTGAAACCTACGTTTCTAACAAGCTCCTTGGTAATGCCACCCCTCTGAGGGTTAAGGAAGTGGACTGACTCCACAAGACCATGAGAAGGAAAGCCGAAAGATTACTAAAGTTGTAAAAACCACTCTGCTGTGGAAAATTCTCAAGCAGCAGCAACAACGAAACAGGTAAATTACAACTGAGAACTTGGGCTGTTTTATAACAATTACTGTCATTTTAATTATCACTACAAAGCTACGACCAGAACTCTGTTTTAAACTGCATTAGAAAAAAATGCCTGCCAGGAACAAAGAGGGGGGGGTGTGTATGGAAAGCCGCTGCCTGCTGGGAATGGGGGTTTCGCTTGGGGTACTGAAAATATTCTCCAGATAGTGCTGATGTGGAAACATTCGGGCCATTGAGTTGTTTACCAGAAAGTGGGTAAACAGAACATTTCATGTTATGCATATTTTTAGCACACACATTTTAAAAAAACCTGTCAGTTTTGGTAATTATTTTACCAAATATTTCACCTAGAAAGGAGCCTGATGTAGATATGTACAGACTAGAATCTCATCTCGGTTGTGAGTTTGATTCTTCTGAGGAGAAACAATTTCATTTGTTAACCATCTACTGTCTTCTCATCATGCCGATTCCAGGCAATGGGTATAGAACCCAGAGGACTTCCAACATTACCACGAGCAGCTTCCCTGTGAACTGATCCAAACTTCAGACTCTTACACCTAGCCACACTCCTAGGTTGTTAGGAACTCGGTCAGCCCAACCGTCTGCTCTAACACATTTAGGGTAGCTGTTTGAGAACCAGTGGTCTATATAGAACATGTAGCCTGGATCCCAATCCTACATATGATATTTTGTTTAAATTTTCTATTTATGGAATAGACAGTGTCATGTTCCTTCACCATTACTCATCTCACAAAATAACACCTCCTTTCTCCAAAATATGACTTACAAGCTAGAGAACCAGAGTATTAGTAATTGTCTATTACAAATAAGCCTATTTCTTGGCGAGGTTGCCAAAATAGTGTGGGAATGCATCTGCTAGATCCACTGAAGATCTCCCATCTTTGAACATCTGTGAAGCAGAATTTTAGTTTAGTGATGCTAGTTTCTATGCAAAAGTACCTCAAACCTAAAATACGCCCTTTAAAGCAAATACTTAAGTGTTGTGTGTAAAATTATAGTAGGCATAGAAAGCAGTGAGAGGGGAGGAACGTATAAGAAGTACAGAAATTACAAATACTTGGCATTTAACCTTGCAGGTCAGCATTTACTGCTCCTTTGGTCTGTGCTACTTACCACACGTGACTGTGCACATTCCGAATTCTACTTCTTTGACTATTGTTCTGTTCTGAACTAAAAATAAAGTTAAAAACATTATTTAGTCATATGAAAATTTTAGAAGTGAGAAGCGTCTTATTTGTGAGGCAAAGGGGTCGAGTAATTGTCCTATGGTCAACAGATTTTTTTTTTAAATGTTCTACTAAAACCAGGAAAGCAAAGTTGCTCCTTGCATAAATATAGATATCACCATTCTAAATCAAATGAATCCTAAACCTTTAAGAGCACTCATTAAGTTAGAAATAACTACATTTGCTTTTGAATCTCATATATATAACACAAAGCTTTTCTTCTTGACTAGCTAATACACAGTGAATTAAAATCCAACTGAAAAAGTGTAACAAAATATACACACAACAGTCTTTGACCTTAGGAAACATATCCTTCTCTATTTTCTATAAAGAAGGAAAAAATAAATTGTAATACAGAACAATTTATATCTCCACATAAGTCCTCACATCAAGTATGCTCTAAAATTATAAACAAATAAATTTCATTCATTTTGCAGGTTTAGATGGCAAATTTTTATGTTTCTAATATTCCAATCTACAATGCTTTATTTAGTATTGAGATTGTATATATATATATATATATAAAACATATATATGTATATATATTTATATATATATGTGTGTGTATGGATATATACATATACACATATATACATATGTATACACACATATATACACATACACATATATAATATATAGTATAGGTATGTGTGTATGTATGCATGTGTAATTATTTGAATATATAATTATTTGAGAACTGCAGTTGTCTTGGTTCTAAATCACATTTACTTTCCTTTTGTGGTGTTTTGGGCGTGGAATCTTGTTACCTAGCACAGCTGGCCTTGAACAAAGTGATCCTCTTGTCTCAGCTTCTCTAGGATTCCAGGAATGAGCTACCATGCTAGGACATTTCCATTTTTCCTAACCATTCTTAAGTTTACCATGAGTTCCTATAGTTACAGATGTAACCAAGACTTTAAAAACACAAATTAAGACTCAAATCTCAACATAAAAAAATATATACAACAGGCTGCTAAAGGAGAATGTTAAAAAGCACTGGTTCTTCAGGCAACAAACAGAAAGCATATCCAACTTGAAGTCCAAAATGCAGCTTCTACCACTTATTAGCTGCTTGAATTTGAGTGAAGCAATTTAAGTCTGTCAGACCCAATTAATCCTTTGTAAAAACTGCAAAGCTGCCGGGCATGGTGGCGCACGCCTTTAATCCTAGCACTCAGGAGGCAGAGTCAGGCGGATTTCTGAGTTTGAGGCCAGCCTGGTCTACAGAGTGAGTTCCAGGACAGCCAGGGCTACACAGAGAAACCCTGTCTTGAAAAAACAAAACAAAACAAAAGAAAACAAAACAAAACAAAACTGCAAAGCCTATCTCACTTGATAGTTAACACTGAATAGATTATGAAAGCAAGGCATAAATTGCTCAGGACTGTGTATCCACTGAAGACACAATAGTAAACCCAGTTCACACTCATTTTGTAGTTATTAATTTCAGATTCCTAATTTTTCCTGTTTTCAATACTGTAAAACATTAAGTTTCACAGGCTTTTCACTCTGTCCTGTATTTGCTAGCATCAAATACAGTACTGTGAATCCAGAGCAGGCATTTGATATGTGTAATTAAATTAACATTGACTTTGTTAAATGATTTAAACTATCACGATGATCAATTTGAATTGACATTTTAATACTTGGAATGCCTGAAAACTTCTGGTTGGCATACTGAGGCATAAGGTAAAAACTGGACTCTGGGCATAAGATCCTATATAAGAGAATGACTTCCGACCATCAACAACCATCTGTCAGTCAGTTCTATTATTCACTACCTATGTTACCCTGGGAAAATACAAAGTTCCTTCTTACTTGAGTTTCCTCAGAGGGAGAAAAGGACAAGGAGATGGAGCCAGACAATATCCAAAGATTCTTTCAACTTTCATATTTTTTGATGAGTGTTCATTTAAAAATTAGAAATCCTACAAGGGTAACTCAGGAGAATGCTACACATATGGGCTTCACCTGGCATTTGTCTACATTCCCATTCTATAACAATGTAGCAAGTGAGAAAACGGTAAGAGCCACCAATGCTAGTTAATTGGTTGGTGTCAATGTAAAAGGAATGATGTGTCAAAGGCCTGTGTCTTCCTCAACATGTTATTGATAACCTGTAAAAAGAACTTGGGTAACACACAGACTGAAACCAGGGTCCTGAAACTATGCCTGATGATACATTTGCATGCGAAAGGGGCAGGGTTGAAGATCAGCCGAATCTAACCAAATGAAACCTCAGATGAAATTAAAGTCCTAGAGGTTGAAATCTCAACTCTCCAAAATTCCTATGTGCAGCTGTCATGAGAGAAGAACAAGTAAAAACCACCAATAACCTCAGCAGTGAGTTAGAAAGAGGCAAGATTGTAGCAAGGATTCCTAAAGCCTCCTGGAGCCTGGTCCACAGCCTGCAGGTAAGCATTCTACTGCACAATGTGACTGCTGGCACTCATCATGGTGAAACCGGAACCCTCAAACGGTTGCTTTGAGGAGAGGAGGCTTGTAAGGTTGCTATCCCAGGGCTTTTATCCTTTCTTCAACTGAAGGACATATTTTTTACTTTCTTTTTATTGCACTACTGGGCATGAACCTGGAGTCTCAATGCTAGGTCAGTATTCTAACCTGAGCTGTAGCTTTGCCCCTACTTCTCATTTTGCTTTTAAGAAAGGTTTCATTATGTTATATAGGATGGCTTTGAATTCACTTTGCATGCCAAGCTGACCTTCAATTTACAATATTCCTGCCCCAGACACTAAAATAGCTGGTATACAGACCTGTGCCACCAGGCGCAAGCACAGTTATATTTTTATAGAGTGAAACTCATTTTATAATTTACTACATATGTCTATGGGACCCTTTAATAAGCCTAAGAGCATATTGACACAGAGTGTTTATAAAGCACATAAAGGAGAAGCTAAATTGATCTAACCTACTCTGCTTCCTTTTATCTGGAAGCCCTGTTATTTCATCATTAGTCATCAGGTATTTCCAACTATGTTTAAAAAACTAAAATGATCAAATTGAAGACTGACTGGGATTGCCTAGAGAGACAAGCAATTATGAAATAAAGCAAAGCTAAGAAGTGAACATCTCTGCCCATCTTCTTCCCCTCACTGCCTGACTATCTTCCAGGAATGTGGGGCAGTCTAGACAGACCCCCAAGTAGTCTGTTTCTAGGGAACGGTCAGTAGAGTTCACCAGAAAGGAACAAAGTTAAAGTTTGAAAAGTGTTTGGTTTTTTTTTTTCCCTGTTCTGTACCTTTTGTTCCTGCTTGATCATGGCTGAGGGGAAAATGAACAGGTAAAACCTTTCGAAATTAACAGACTGAATAATGGAGAGAGACAGCAATGTAAGTGGTAAAAGTCTAGTTAATTATATAATCAGAACCTCAGTGATACACGGCATCTTGGATGAATAGCCTGGATTTTCTCTAACTTAAGCAGATATGGAGTTTCTAAAGATGAAGAAGACACATGCTACATCTTCCAAGAGAAAGCGTTTTCTCCTAAAATATTCTGCTATAAAACTTGAACCCTCTTGCTTTTCTAAAAGCACAAGGGACAGTTCTACTTCCTTTTTCATGTTCATACATCAAATTAACTTGATAAGATTTGACAGTACATCTCTATGTGGGACTCAAAAGAAAATAGATGATGTTGACATGATTAAAGCGCATTGACTAATCTTCCAATTGTTTACAAATCTAAAAATGAAAATGCTTTGCAACTATGCAGCAAAATGGTATTTTCTCCAAAGAAAAGCATCCTTTCATATTTTTTGTAAGTATTGTGTTTCGACAATAGTGTAAAAGAACCACAATAATGATGAACTAAACTCTATTAGGGATGGTGGTATTGAATTTACATGATGGGTACATTCCAATTTTATGCATAACAGTTGAGAATTTAGGTGCATCCAAATTATTTGCCCAGTTTTGAGTGCTTCAAAGGTAGGACATACAAAAATTAGGGGGATTAGAAGACTGAAATTTTTATGAAAGCTTCCTACCCTTTTTTTCTGCTACCCTTTATTTTTGTAAACAACTTGAAGCCAACTTAAAAGTAAAAAGAAAGAAAAGGAAAAAAAAATATATACTAGATAGTTGATGATGTCAATTTTTAACAGGTCCACCAGGGCTACAAGGATCATGCAAATTTCCCAAAGAGCTGCAGAGTTCATGTGTATTGAACTGCTTCCAGTTTTAAACTCTCCAGCCAAAAGCACGAAGGCATGACATGGTATATCTACAATTTCAGAGGATGCATGAATTCTCAGAAGTCCACTGATGTAGAAACTGAAGAACTAAAAGAATATGTGCATTTAACTTTTGAATTTGATTGCAAAGGATTACACATCCATTCCTAGAGGATGACCCAAGCATTACTTAGCACTTTACAGCTCCAGTTTTCCTTTGATCAGTTTAATACTAAAACTGTTCAAAGAACAGAAGCAATGCTTAGGACAGTCTCTTCTGTAGACCTTTCTTCCTCATGTTTCCAAAGTCAGGGAGTTCTTCAAGATCTCTGTAATGTTGCCAAGGCAGGATCCCCAACGACCTCAATTTCTCTCTGATGCTGAGAGTCACTATCTGTGATCAGTCACACTATATGTACAGATTGAGAAGAGATGAGAAAGACAAAAGACATAGAGACAATGTCAGCTGGGTCATTGTTGCGGGTAGGGAACCATCCTCCTTCAAAAGTCTGCCAAATTGCCATTGCCATGAGAGTTACTCAGGAATATGTACAACTGCTTATAAGGTTCTCTTGTTTAATGAGCTAGGAGAATAAGCCAGGTTTATGGAACCAAACACGGGTTTGTTAACACATAATCTAACAATGTCTTTATTTGGGTCCTTTTGTTTTCTGATGCCATTATCCTTTGAAGGATAAACACTGAACTGCCTGCTGTTAGGGTGCTGAGGGCTCCACCAAGATTATGGGGACACTGAGACAATTTTGTCAGCATATCATTTACGAGTGTCACAGTAAAAAGGAATCTGACTTCCCTTGAGTTCCCCTATCAAGGACAGGAAGGGACAAGGATGTCAACCATTGTGGACCTTGAAAAATAGAGCCACCACCCACCTACTATGGGAAGATGACTGCAGAGTAAACACACACACACACACACACACACACACACACACACACACACACGATTCCCCATAGTGAGGGGTTGCTTCCTTTCTTTAAAATGTTGTTTCCTTCTGCAAAGAAAAACTAAAATATTTCTGTAGCAATTTCTAATTTGCGCTTATTTTCCCAGAGCCTTCGGCATTAGCACCTTGTTTTTACAGGCCTTAAAATGCACAAAGTGGGTAAACATGGGTCTGATGTGAATGCCAGAAAACTCTACAGAAGATGGCACAGGTAATTCTTTTCTACAAAAGGATGGGCTTCTGGCCTCTTCAGGGGCCTCCGTGCCCAAGGAGCCACTGCCCTCACCCTCTTCCTCGGCATCGGCCTCGGCTGTGGTTTCGGACTCGGGCACTTCGCCTTCGTTCTCAGCCTCCTCCTCACTCTCGCTCTCGCTCTCGCTCTCGCCCTCGCGGGCCACAGCGGGTTCCTGGACGCCTCCGCCGCTGGAGGTGACATTCGATGCCTGCGAGGCCTGCAGGCCCACCAGGATCAGCCATCCGACGGCCAGCAGCCCAGCGGGGCAGCCTGCGCCCCTGGCGCGCATGCTT